>NC_058087.1:80006125-80606125 GCF_014858855.1 Bufo gargarizans | reverse complement strand
CATGCCCAGTCGAATTGCAGAGGTCCTGAATAGAAGGGCCAACACTGCAAATACTGACTCTTTGCATAAATGTCATGCAATTGTCGATAAAAGACTTTGAAACGTATGAAGTGCATGTAATTATATTTCACTACATTACAGAAACAACTTAAACAAAGATCTAAAAGCAGTTTAGCAGAAAACGTTGTGAAAACTAATATTTGTGTCATTCTCAAAACTTTTGGCCACGACTGTATATACATACATGCATGTTTAGTGTCCTATTAAAAGAGGGTGGGAATGTCCTTTTCTTTTTTACATATTTATTTTATTGTTCTTATATATATAGTTTTTCTATGTTTACATATTTAGGGTACATTATTTATGCAGACAGTTACAAAATTGGGGAGTCGTTCCTGAACCCCGCTCATTTCTCTAGGCTAAATATTACAGGGCATAACTCTTTGTGCCCCGTAGGACTTTAGATATTTTTATAACATGGTGCAGCGCACACGTGACAATGTGCGTGCCACTGGTGAAATCACTGTGCCCTGTAGGACTTCAGATACTTCCGGGTAGCGATATCCTTACAATAAGGTGGAGCGCACACGTGACAGTGTGCGTTCCACTGATGACTTCACTGTGCCCTGTAGGACTTCAGATACTTCCGGGTAGCGATATCCTTACAACAAGGTGGAGCGCACACATGACAGTGTGCGTTCCACTGGTGACGTCATTTCCTGGGGCAGCTCGCTGCTTACATACTCCCCGATCTCCAGCGTTTCTACATTCCAGTCGGTAACGCATCCTTGATCCATTCCTATGAGCAACCTAGTTTATTTTATTTTATGTTACACCTCTTCTTTGTATTAATTTATTGGTCTGAAATACTTCTTGAGTCCCATGGAATGCACATTTGTTCCTGTGCGTTCCACCTTGAGTGTCACTTCCAGCACCACCCCCAGACATTGGACCAAAGAACTTGCAATCTATTTAGAATATTTGCTTATACTTATTATATCAAGTTTTTATTAGCCATTTCCCATTACAAGATCTATGTATATTCTTTATGATTATTGTAACAATTTTTTATACAAGAATGGATTTTACCTGTATATAATGTCATTTCCGGGGCCCCGCCCACAAGGGTTTTGCGCCATTGTATAAATCTTATAAATTTTCCTTCTGTTATTTATTTAATAAC
This sequence comes from Bufo gargarizans, assembly GCF_014858855.1. Taxonomy (NCBI): domain Eukaryota; kingdom Metazoa; phylum Chordata; class Amphibia; order Anura; family Bufonidae; genus Bufo; species Bufo gargarizans. The sequence goes on along the minus strand of NC_058087.1, from coordinate 80,604,942 downwards.
CACTACTTATTGATTCTTATCACTACTTGGTATATGAATAGAAGTTTGCCGCTCCTCTCTTTCACTCCTATCGACGTGGTTTTGTCCACTTGGACATTATCACTCCTATTGGTATTTGATATACCTTATAATCCTTGACCAAGTGTTAGGCACCGCTAACACTAAGTGAAGCAGCCTACTTAGACTATTTTCCACTTTTTTCTTATATCTACTTTATACACAGTCTGAATCACAGTCCTGTTGGCACCTCTTTTCACTTCTCCAGGGGCACTTATCTGAGCCCTTGAAAGAATTTGGATAACCTCTTCTCTCTTTTTTTCTTTTTTACATGTAGGCAGAGGAAGAGGCAGGCCGTTCCACCATGGTGGTAGGGGTTGGGCAGGTGCACTAGGCCGGATCCTATGTGGGTAGTTGGAGAAGGTGCGTGCAATTATGTCAAATGATCCGCCAGAGTTGGTTGAGTGGCTCACTCAGCCTTTCTCTTCTGCACCCTCCTCATTCTCTGCTGTGTGCACCCACAAAGACACCACCACCACCACCACCACTATAGACCCTCCACTTGAGTCAGAGGAATTATTTTCCCTTATATTCCCAGATCTTACCGATGCGCATCCATTCTTGGCATCGGATGAGGAAGGGGAGGAAGCAACGGCCACCACACAGCGGTCTGACAACAGTACTCAGATTAGCCCAAGGAGGGTGGTCCCCGCTGTTGCTGCCTACTCCGAGATCTCTAATGTCAGTGGTGGTGAAGGTGACGATGATGACGTGTCGATAGACATCACGTGGGTGCCCACAAGAGAGGCAGAGGAGGGGAGTTCAAAGGGAGATATGGAGCAGCAGATAGGGAGGAGAAGGAGGAGAAGCAGGTGGAACTTGCAGTGCACAGGAGGCAAAAAGCAGACTGCAAATGTATCTGGAGTGAGCCATCGACCATGCATGGTCACATCTTGAGCTCCCAGGACACGGGCACATGGCTCCGCAGTGTGGGCTTTTTTTAACGTGTCAGCTGCTGATCATAGTATTGCCATCTGCAGCCTGTGCTGTCAACGCATAAGTCGTAGAAAGCCCAACACTCACCTAGGGATGACCGCCTTAAGAAGGCACCTGACCTCCTATCACCGAGCCCAGTGGGAGAAAAGCCATCAGAACCCACAAAGCCACATTCCTGGTGCTCCACATCTTGCCTCTTCTACTTCTCCTCTCTCCTCTCATTTGTCCTCCACTCCACCTTCCAATGTGCCATTGTCGCGTTCATCTGGCACAAGGCAGGCTTCCGTGGCCCAAATGTTTGAGCGTTAATATAATGATGACGCCAGATAATCCTCTTGCCCAACGGCTGCCCGCTGGCTTGTCGGAACTACTAGCCCACCAACTAATAGGTCCCCGGAAGGAAATATTTCTCCCAGAAAGGCATCCCTGAACTATATGGCCATTTTCAGCTGCAAGTTAATATATCTCTGGCACACAGTGTCGGTGCCAAGATACCTCTGACGACAGATACGTGGTCTAGCAAACAGCGGCAGGGAAGGTGCATAACTTTTACTGCCCATTGGGTGAACCTTCTGATGGCCGTAAAGCATGTAACTCGTGGCACCCATGTGGATTTGGTGTTACCGCCACGGATTGCATGCAGGTTTGCCTCTTTTTCTCCTCCTCCTACTCCACCCTCTGTCTCCTCCTCGGCTGACTCCTCCTTTTCTACTGCTACTGCCTCTTCCGCTGCACCCTCCAAGCTCCCTAGAACCTATTTGACGTCTCCGGTGAGACGTTGCCATGCTGTGCTGCAGCTGTTGTGCTTGGAGGCCAAGAGGCACATCAGTCCTGCCCTGGTTTCATCTCTGTGGCCACAGGCCAATCAGTGGCTAACCCCGCTCAATTTGACAGTTGGTAAAGTGGTGTGCGACAACGGTGCCAATCTGCTGAGCGCGCTGAAACAGGGCAAAATGACACACGTGCCATGCATGGCACACGTCCTGAGCTTAGTCGTGCAGCAATTCATTGCCAAATACCCTGGGGTCAAGGACGTCTTGCAGCAGGCCAGGAAAATCTCTGGCCATTTTAGAAGATCTTACACGGCCATGGCTCTCCTCGACACTATTTGCCCGTCAGACGTCTGATTTGAGACTGCCCGACGCTCTAGAACTCCACCTTGTATATGCTTGATAGGCTTCTCCATCAGAAATGTGTCGTTAACAACTACCTATACGAACTCTGTAGCAGGACAGGTTCTGAGGAGCTTGTTTTTTTTCACCGCGCCAGTGACTGCTCATGCGCGAGGCATGCAGACTTCTGCGGCAATTTGATGAGATCACTAAACTGTTCAGTCGCAGCCAGGGCACCATCAGTGACATTATACCTTTCGCCTTCTTTCAGGAGCTCGTATTGCGTCGTGTCATTGATCAAGCCGTCGAGGAGCAGGAGCAGGAAGATGAGGAAGTCGCAATGTTGAATGAATTCCCAGGGGGGGCTACTCCATCTGAGACAAGTCAGCAGGAGACCTGAAGAGGAGTCAGAAGAGGATGGTGGCTGGGGGGAGGAGGAGCAAGAAGAGCAGGCTTTAAACTTTTCTGGGATCCCTGGTTTTGTCCGTGGATGGGGGAGGAGACCGAGGACGACATTCTCCTGGGCGATGAGCAGGAGTCAGGCCGCTCCACCGCTTCTAATTTAGTGCAAATGGGTGCCTTCATGCTCCAGTGTTTGAAGAGGGACCTTGTATAAAAATCAGAAAGGGCAAGGACCAGTACTGAATGGCAACATACTTAGACCCCCGGTACAAACACAAAATGACAGACATGTTACCAGCATACACAGAGGGCTGTCAGAATGCAGCATTTCCAGGCCTTGCTGCTAGAGATGCTGCATTTTGCTGTTACGGGCGCTGGCAGAGGAATTTCCACCCACAAAGAAACAGTTGCGAGTACCAATCACACAGCGCATGCAAGAAGAGGGCGGTTTGAAGATGTGTTTGTCATTTCGGCTATGAGATCATTATTGCAGCCAACCCATCGACAGCTGCCCTCCAGATCCAGCCTCAGGGAACGCCTAGATCAACAGATGTCTGACAACATCGGGTTAGCGACCGATGTGGACGCTCCGAGAAGCGAGGAACCCCTGGACTACTGGGTGTGCAGGCTTGACCTGTGGCCAGAGCTGGCACAATTTGCTATGGAACTCTTGGCCCCTCACCGAGTGTCCTGTCCGAAAGGACATTCAGCGCAGCAGGGGGGATTGTGACTGATAAGTGCAATTGCCTAGCTCACGACAGTGTGGACTACCTCACATTTCTAAAAATGAATGAGGCATTCAACACCTGTGACGACCCCGTTTAATTGAATTTCCTCATGACAGCCCACAAATATCCGCCACCACCTAGAACAAATAATGGTCCCAGTCTTAGGTAAATACAGCAGCATAAAAGGCCTTTTCTGAATGCCTAATGTTTTGGACCTCGGAGGAATTCAACACCTGTGACGACCACGTGTTATCGAATTTCAACTATTATTATTTGGATTTTTTTCAAGAGGGGGATTTCATTAGCCATGTTTTTAATCCAATTTAATATTTTTTGTTCTTTTAAACATATGTATTTGACATCTATTTGTTCTAGCCTGTAGTAAAATTGATATCTAATGACCTTCTAATATACCTTCAGCCACATAATTACTTTTTATTTTCTGTCTGGTGAATGCCTACTGTTCGGGGCCTGTACTACACTGGCCTGCAGTAAAATTGATATTGAATGACCGTCTAATATACCTCCAGCCACATAATCACTTGATTATTTATGTACGATGAATGCATAATTTTTGGGGCCTGTAATCTAACTGGCCAACAGTAAAATTGTTATACGGTGACAGCCTAATGTACCTCCAGCCACATTATCAATTGTTCTTTTCTGTACGGTGAATTAATCATTTTTGGGGCCTGTAGTCCACTGGCCTGCAGTAAAATTGATATCCAATGACCATCTAATATACCGCCAGCCACAACCTAATTACTTGTTCTTTTCTGCCCGGTGAATGCCTAATATTTGGGGCCTGTAGTCCACTAGTCTGCAGTGAAATTGATATCCAATGACTGTCTAATATACCTCCAGCCACATAATTACTTGTTTTTTTCTGTCCGTGAATTTCTAATGTTTGGGGCCTGTACTCCAGTGGCCTACATTAAAATTTGTATCCAATGACCGCATAATGTACCTTGAGCCACATAATCACAATTTCTTTTATGTCAGGTGAATGCCTAATTTTTAAGGACCGTACTCCCGTGGCCTAAAATCACATTTTTCTAGGCTTCAGCAAGGCACATTTCTGAGAATTTCCCTTTAAGACACATAAAAATGGCCTCTGATTAAAAAGCATATTTTTGGGGGGAATTTTTGCCATTAATCCCCCTCTGGTATGTCACTATCCATGTTGTGGGGCAATTTGTGGGATAATACTTCTTGTAAGTATTTGGTGGCTGCAAATATGACCTGAAAGTTTTTCAGGTTCATCTGCCATTAAAGTGAATGGGCCCGCAAATTGTCTCGGACAAAATTAATCCATCACTATTGGTAGGTACCGGTGGCCAAGAAGGACAAAGTGATGACGGCCTTCATCCTACCCATAGGACTCGACTGTTGTTCGACTGGATGCCGTTTGGCCTGTCCAATGCCCCGAGAGCATTCCAGCGGTTGATGGAGCACTGTCTGGGGGATCTCCACTTCGAGTCAGTATTGATATACTGTACTTGGACGATATAGTAGTGTTTGGGGCCTCCTTTGAAGATCACCTCCAGAAGCTGCAACAGGTCCTAGGATGGCTGTGAGACCATGGGCTCAAGATCAAGTTCAAGAAGTGCCAACTGTTTCGACAGCAGATAGAGTATTTGGGACATTTGGGGGTAAAGCCGTCTACCAGCAAGGTGGAGGCCGTCCAGAAGTGGCCCCAGCTGCGTACACTATGAGAGGTGCGGGCAGTCGCTGGACTGGACGGCTACTACATGAGGTACAGAGGTACCCTCATTTAAATGAGATATTAAAGCAGGGGGGCCCCAAAAAATCATCCCACCAAGTGGGGACACCGACGGCAAGAGGCCTTTGAAGCAGTGAAGGAGGCGCTGACCAGTGCCCCTATTATAGCTTATGCGCGGTTCAACATCCTTCTCCTGCTGTACACTGGCGGAAGTCTACATGGTCTAGGGGCTGTGCTATACCAAGTACTGAATGGGAGTGAGAGTCATTGCCTATAGCAGCCGGTCTCTGAGGGAATCAGAGAGCAACCCTGTCAACTATAGCTCCTTTAAATTGGAGCTACTGGCGCTGGTGTGGGCCATGACCGAAAGGTTCTTCGAGTACCTGATGGGGCAGAGGCGATCGTGAGGACAGACAACAACCCGTTAGCACATCTGGATAATGCCAAGCTCAGTGCACCAATACTGCATCAAGTTCCGGTCAGGTAGGGAGAACGGCAACGCCGACACACTCTTCCAGGCCCCTGTATAGTTGTTGACTCAAAGTGCCGATGAGGAACTAGAGTAAACTGAAACTCCTGACCTTGGTACCTTGATTACTCATGTTCTGGAACATTCAAGTGGGGTGGCGTCCGGGATGCCAATGGTGCTGGGAAAGATGTTGGCTAATTGGGAGAGAGTCCAGAATGGCTGCCCAGACCTGTGGAAAGTGAGAAAATGGGTCCGGACCAAGACCTGGCCTCAGCCAGAAAGAGCGGGCCTGTCTGACTCCAGAGGGCCAAAAGTTGTTGAGGCAGTGGGATATGTTGATTGTTACCAAGGACCTCCTGTGTCGGACATATATATTTACAATCAGAGCTGCAGTCATCCCCATGTCATTAGGACTGGAGGCCGCCTGGGAAGCTCATAAAAGGTGTGCCCATTTTGAGAGCGACAAAACATTCAAGTGGCTCCAACGGCTGGTATACTTCCAGATCTGGCAGACATGGTGGTTGAGGCCTGTCAAGTGTCGACCATGAGGAGTGAGTAAAAGTACTGAACAGCGGACTCCAGTCAAGGCCATCCGGACTTCAGCGCCACTAGAGTTTCTTATGATCAATTAGGTACAGATTATATACTCTACCTGTAACGGGGTTCCGAAGGTGCACTCGGTCTCCCATTAGCTGCAGACCTGCTGCTTAGCTTCAGGAGCGAGGCTCAGTGCTTGTCCTTGTTCCCAGGGCAGATTTGCTAGCTGAGAGGTTCCCTGCTCCTAAGTCTACCTTGAGCGCCAAGCTGATCACTCGGTGCTCAACTGGTTGGTCTGTCGGTCATGTGACGCTGGCCACATCACATGACCCTCACTCCCCACTATTAATACAGGCAGCCTGCTGGCCACAGGTTGCCTGTTAATTTAGGTTCCACCTGTGATGTTGTATTTCCTGGTGTACTTACCACCTGCTGTTTCCTGATGATCCTCTGCCTGCTCCTTGTGTACTTTGCTGCTCTCCTGGTATCCTGACCCCGGCCTCCTCCTGACGATCCTCTGCTTACTCGTTTGGTACTTTACGACTCTCCTGATATTTATGACCCCGGCTTCTCCTGACTATTCTCTGCTTGCTCCATTTGTACTTTGTAGCTTTCCTGGTATTGACTCGGTCCGTTCACGTTCTGTTGTTTGTCTGTCTGTCATCCCTGCACTTATTTCAAGCTAGGGATTGCCGTCCAGTTGTCCCCTGTCATTAGGACTCGCAAGGCAAGTAGGCAGGGCAAGGAGTAAGGGTGGAGCGCAGTGGTCATTTCCCTCCCCCCTGTGTGTGTGTGTGTGTGTACGCGACCGTTACACTACCTTGGGACACTCGTACTGTCTAGCAGGTGCATTGCTAGGTTAAAACATTCGGGGCCTGGGCCCGCAATGTTTTGTCCCAGACCCCGAATGTCCTGCCTGCCAGCTAAAAACAACTGTATTGCCATCCTCAGGACGGCAATACAATTGAATCTAATGTCCTGCAAGAGCTGAAGGACCTGTGATGACATCACAGTCCATGTGATCAGTTCTTAACGCAGTAGCTGAAAAGGACCTGCAATTATGTCACTATCATGTGCAGGAGAGGAAAGCTCAGCAGTAAAGAGAAGTCCTAGGAAGAAGCCGAGGTGAGGTCTGCTACATGAGGAAAGGTAAGTGAAGGGGCAGATTACTTAGTGTGAGAGGCAGAAGAATGTTGGGAGTTGTAGTTATTTAACTGGGACTGTATGTTAGTGCTAAAGGGTGGGAAGTTATTTACATGGGACAGTGGGGTAGAGTAATGTTATTTACATGGGACTGAAAGTTGAGGGGGTGATGTTATTTACATGGGAAGGCATGTTGGAGGTGGCTGGGGCACTGTGATGTTATTTACATGGGGCTATATGTTGAAGGCGGCTGTGGGAGGGAGTGATATTATTTACATGGGACTGAATGTTGAGGGATAATGTGATTTAGATGGGACTGCATGTTGGAGGTAGCTGGGAAGGGGGTGATTTTATTTACATGGGACTGTATGTTAAAGGTGGCTGGAGAGGAAGTGATGTTCTTTACATGGGACTGTATGTTGAAGGCGACCGGGAGGGGGTGATGTTATTTACGTGGGACTGTATATTGGAGGGGGCAGGAGAGATGGTGGGATGCTATTTACATTGGATTGTATTTTGCGAGGGGGTGGTAGATAGAGAGGGATATTATTTACATGGGACTGTATGGTGGAGGGGCTGAGGAATTATCATTTCTGAGGACATTAAACTGAGGAATATAAATTAAATGCAGGGGGCATTATAAATACTGGGGGCCCTTTGGGGGCGAGCATTATAACAGTAGGGGACAATATAAATACTGGGGCCAATGTAGGGGCATTATAACAGTATGGGGCGACATAAATACTGGGGCACTTCAGAGTGAGCATTATAACAGTAGGGGGGATTTTAAATACTGGGGGCACTGGGAGGAATTTTAAATTCAGGGGACTTTAGGTGTTCTTATTACTACTGGGGGCTCTATAGGAGGGACTTATAGATCCGCATTATTTCTACTAAGAGCAGTATGGGGTGCCTTATTACTACTGAGGGGTCTGCAGAGAGCTTTATTACCACTGGGGGAACAATAGGGGGACCTTATTTCTACTGGAGGCTCTATAAGGGTATTAATAATACTGGAGGGCTCTTCTATATAATGGATGAATTCTTGGGGAGCATTTTCACTGTTGTGGGCACTGTAGGGGGCAGAATTACTAATGGGGACACTCTTGGGGAGCACTGTCACTTTTGGGGGCACTGTATGGAGCAGTATTACTAATGAGGGCCTTCTAGAAGGTAATTACTATTGGTGGGACTATGAGGAGCACTATTACTATGGGGAAGACTATCTGTATGGCACTCATTTTTCTTCAGGATAGTATTTTGGGGTACAGGAGAGTGAGGATGCTAAGATGTCTGTGTGACACACTCTGCAGAGACGAGGCATGGCTGAGAGAAGTTGTCCGGACCGAACAGAGGAGACGTCACCTTAGGGGGCACTGCATGTGAGAGGTATGTACTGCTGTATAGGAAGTACAGTAAAATGTCTTCAGTGCTAGTGTTTGCGGGGAAGGGGTCAGTTGGATGACTTAGAGAATTGGGCCATATGCATTGGAGCTTGGTCCCCAAATCTTTTGAGACCCTAGCAACGCCCCTGCTGTCTAGTGATGACAGACTATTTCACAAAGTATGCGATGGCTGTACCCACCAGAGACCGGACAGCAGAGTCGGCTGCTAAAGCAGTCTGAAAACACTTTATACATGTGTTCGGGTGTCCATGGAGAATGTATTCGGAGCAGGGGTTTCCAGGGTACTCTAATAAAGGAACTGTACCAGCTGTTTGGTATTGAACACTCCGTCACCACCCAGTATCACCACCAAGGAAACAGGTCATGCAAACGCTTCACTTTGTTCCAGATGCTGCAGACTCTGGAGGATGGCCAAATGGCTCGGTGGCCCAAATATCTACCTGAACTGATGTGGGAATAAAACGACAGGGTAAACAGTACCACCGGATACTCCCCGCATATGCATGTTTGGGAGAGCCAGACGGGAGATAGAAAAACTCCGCCCCGATGGCACCACCACCGAGAAGTATCACTGCATGGGTGCAAGAGCACCGCCGCCGGCTGAGAGCAGTCCACAAGGTTGTAGGGGAGCGCCTGGGACAAGTGGTACACCATAACCCAAGATCAGTGCAGAGTGATGGTCAAAGTCAAACGGCCACCTGGGAAGTTGGATGGGTGGTGGGAGGTGGTCCCACACACTGTGAAAAGGAGGATAGCCCCTGCCATCCCAGTCTATGAGGTAGAGCCAATAGGGACTGGGGGACCCTCATGGAACTTACACCATAACATGTTGAGGCATTGTAATTTTGATGGGCCAGTATGCATGGAGGAGATGCATGCACCACATTGTAGTATTGGCGCCTGAAATACCAGAGACTGAGATTTGACCTGCTGTTAGTTAGTTGGGGTCTATATGTGTGGCAGGCTGTGAAGATTGTTGATTATTCACCACAAGGACTCACCAGTTCAAGTTATAGTTCTCACCGGAGATCAGAAAAGAACTTTACCTTTATTCCAGTCAGTCCAGCATTTTGATTGGAAGTAATACCAGGCATGTGCCACCGAATCATTTATGGGAAAGGGTGGGGGAAAAACTGTATAGAAGATAAGATTGTAAGCTCTTGTGCTGTACTGCAAGAAGCCCGTACCTCGCACCCCAATCAATTGTTCCTGCCTTTAGGGTAATAGTACGCGAGGCAGTGATAGTTGTGCCCGCAACAGGTAAATTATCGTAATTGTTTTTTTGTCATCCATCTTAGGGCGCCATGCTGTGCAGCACAAGGGTCTCGGCCTCCGGGCTAAATGTATGTAACCTCATTTTATTTTTCTTGCATTTGGGATTGTTTAATACCCTGTTACAGTAAAAAGCCAGTTTTACTAAAGCTGATGTCAGAGTTGCTTTCCTTGCCTGCGACTTTGCTGTATCCTGGGGAGCCCACCCCGATGCACGGCTCACACAGAAATAGTGTGTGCAGGGCCGGACTGGCCTACCGGGATACCGGGGAAATTCCCATTAGGCCGGTAACCTTGACTGCCGCACAGCCGGCCGTGCAGACAGCGAGGAGGCTCCTAGGCTGGTGCAGTATATATTACACAGAGTGAGTGACTGACAGAGAGAGGAGCCCATCCCCCAACAGCAGGACAGCAGGCTCCGGAACAGACATTACCCGGAGCCTGACTCCTCCCACACATGTGACTGATCACATGATCATGACATCACGGAAGGTCCTTTAGCCTGGTAGCTGCTGCTTGTGCAGAGCTGTTATCTGGCTGTTCAGGGCTGTGTGTCAGGTAGGAGGCTGAGTACAGAGGCTGGTGATTTTATCAATAGCAGTTTCAATAGGAGAGCGATTGCATACAAAGACAGTTATGTGCGCGAATTAGGACACATGAGGGGACATTAATAAAGTCATGCTGTGACACATAGGGCCATGAGGGGGACCAGCATAATATGCTATATGTGTGTCATTCACATAGCCCTATGTGTCATAGCACACATCCCCATAACAGTGCATCATCCATAGGTCCCCCATAATAGTGCCAAACACAGATCCTTCATAACAGTGCCATCCACAGATCCCCTCCATAACAGTGCCATCCACAGATCCCCTCCATAACAGTGCCATCCACAGATCCCCTCCATAACAGTGCCATCCACAGATCCCTTCCATATAACAGTGCCATCCACAGATCCCTTCCATATAACAGTGCCATCCACAGATCCCTTCCATATAACAGTGCCATCCACAGATCCCCTCCATATAACAGTGCTATCCACAGATCCCCTCCATATAACAGTGCCATCCACAGATCCCCTCCATATAACAGTGCCATCCACAGATCCCCTCCATATAACAGTGCCATCCACAGATCCCCTCCATATAACAGTGTCATCCACAGATCCCCTCCATATAACAGTGTCATCCACAGATCCCCTCCATATAACAGTGCAAATAGACCTCTAGCACAATTCCCTTAAAATATCTCATTGCATATCGTTATCGCAATTTTTAGGGCCCTAATCGCAATCGCACAAAATTCCCATATCGTGCAGCCCTACTACAATACCACATTTATTAAATTTTCCCTCCTTTGTGCCCCCATATAGTACAGCCCCCCCCCCCTTTGTGCCACGATATAGTACAGGCTCTCCTTCTGTCCCTCCATATGGTACAGGCCCCCCTCTGTGCCGTCATATAGTACAGGCTCACGCCTCTGCCGCCATAGAGTACAAGCTCCCCCCTCTGTGCCACCAAATAGTACAAGCTCCCCTATCTGTGCTGTCATATAGTACAGACTCCCCTTCTCTATGTCGCCATGTATGGACAAATAGTGGGCTCTATTACTGTGTGGAGGAGTTTGTAAGGAGGTGGGGATGGTGCTGGAATGAGAAGCCTAAGGCCTCTTTCACACGGCAAACATGTGCGGGTGCGTTGTGGGAACACCCGCAATCTTTCAGCGCGAGTACAACACATTGTGATGCGTTTTGCACTTGCGTGAGAAAAATCGTGCATGTTTGGTACCCAAACCCGAACTTCTTCACAAAGTTTGGGCTTGGGATCGGTGTTCTGTAGATTGTATTATTTTCCCTTATAACATGGTTATAAGGGAAAATAATAGCATTCTGAATACAGAATGCATAGTAAAATAGTGCTGGAGGGGTTAAAAAAAATAAAAAAATATTTAACTCACCTTAGTCCACTTGGTGATGGATCATGTGATGACTGTGACGTCACCAAAGGTCCTTGTTGCTACACAAAATTAAGATGAAGACAGAAGGAGATGCTGGGCTGCGCGAGCAAGTGGACTAAGGTCAGTTAATTTATTTATTTTTAATTTTTTTAACCCCTCCAGCGTTATTTTACTATGCATTCTGTATTCAGAATTCTATTATTTTCCCTTATAACCATGTTATAAGGGAAAATAATAATGATCGGGTCTCCATCCCGATCATCTCCTAGCAACCGTGCGTGAAAATCGCACCGCATCCGCACTTGCTTGCGATTTTCACGCAACCCCATTCACTTGTATGGGGCCTGCGTTGCGTGAAAAATGCACAAAGAGGAGCATGCTAGGATTTTCACGCAACGCACAAGTGATGCGAATTAACTGGTGATTCACAGTAGCGTTTACGTACTAGCTCAAAGTGTATCTTTTTACTGCCTAAATAAAGTACGTTAAAATTATTTTTATTAAATTATATATTAAAATTGTCTGCAACACGTTAGGCTTGGTAGGGTGAAGGGGGATATCTCAGACTAATGATGCTGATCCCTATAATCATCCCTACCACTAGAGCTCCAAAATATAAGGAGTCAATGATATGTGGCGTGTTCCTCTATTTATCTGGGGTGTATAGGTAGCTTCCATACATAGGCACCTGATTGAAACAATGGGTGAATGTGACAGGTCTCTAGTAAGAGAGACTCTGCACACCACACAGTGTCAGGTAGCACTACTAGGATAGCCCAAACCCCAATCGATAATAAAATGTAGGAACAGGCCGTAGGCTTCTACAGTCAGCAAGTCAGTCTGTAGTTGTTTCCACAGAGAATAATTGCTCGACGCGTTTCTCTTGTCCAACCTGTAAGTTGGTTCATCAGGAGCAAATAACTGAAGCCTCTGTTATCACCGCATGTCACCCTCTCACACCGGGTGCATTACAGAGCAGCAAGAGGCCTCAGAAATCATCTGACTAAATGAGGAACTACATGCAGTTGGTGTATTGCATGTAGCCCTATATTACACATCAAGTTCACTGTCACCGTTTTGATATCATTCCCCTTACACTGGGGATAACGGTTGCTAATGAACTCAGTGTTTTCACATAGAGTGTGCTGGACGCCACTGATGACGTGCGTGCAGCAGAGAGCCTTCGGCAATGTGGCCGTGACCCGCGCGTAGCACGGGCTTGTTTAAATGGAGGAGACACCTCCCATCTTTGAGGCCACCTTACCCGATGCCCAATCCGGAGCAGAGCGCGTCATCCGGCCGCGCATTGTTTATCCCGTCGCGACCGGATGACGCGCATCCCATCTCGTCATCAGCAAGGGACTGGGAAAGCTGCCGCTCCACCCACCCCTCCGCGTCATCCATAGGGGAGGGGAGAAACCAATGACGGATGTCTTCTCTCTTTGCTGCATTATTAAAGCAGAAAGGAGGAAATATATTTGTTCTGCAATGATTGCTAGGGTTTTATAAATATCAGAGGACATTACCAATAACAGGATGCATAGCCAGCAATATGAATCTTTTCAATATTGTAATTATATCAGGAGGATGATCACATACCTCCCATATTAAATTACAATAGAATAACAGCAATACTGGAAAGGAGATGTATAAAAATAAACACCAGAATTATCCAGTACAGCACATACAGTATATATATCGGACACAATGGATCCCAAGAAGGCAAATATATCACTACTCCACAGATGTTTAAAAGAAGATATGGAGAGTGATATCCGCAACTAGAGGTTATTCAATAAAACAGGCAAAGGAAATTGTGTCATTGAGGCCGTTAGGTTTCACAGTATTTAGAACAAATGTCCACTGTGCCTCTTTTTTAAGCAGTAGTGTGTCAATGTCACCTCCCCTCGGTGGTGGCCTAACATGTTCTATACCTTGGAATTTAAAACAGTCCAAATTGCCAGGATGGCAAGTGGCCACATGTTGTGCTATCGGGGTGTCTCCTGAATTTTTGATTTTTAGGAGATGCTCGCCAACACGCCTCCTAAATTCACGTTTCGTTTTGCCTGTATATTGAATACCACAGATACAGGTAGCTAAGTACACCACTCCAACTGTTCTACAATTAATAAAGGACTTGATCGCATATTCGTGTCCTGTGATATTCGTGTCCGAGCTCCTGAATTTAGTACTTTTTAAGATAGCTCTGCAGGCAACGCAGCTCCCACACTGATAGGTGCCCCTAGGTTTGTTGGTTCCCAGCCATGTGGCATCTCTGGGGCTGGTAAAGGCACTATGAACCAGTTTGTCCCTGATGTTTCCCCCTCGTCTGTATGTAATCATGGGGCTACTGCCTACCAAATGACCAACATCCGGGTCAGTTTTCAGAATGTCCCAATTTTCAGTGAGTAGCCTGCGTATCTCACTGCTTGCTGTATCAAAAGTACCGATAATTCGTATCTGTGCCTCTTCAGATGTTCTGTTCCTAGGGTGCAACAGTTCTTCTCTATTACATGCTGCTGCATGTTGATAGGCTTCCTTCAAAATAGATTTAGGATAACCTTTATCTGTAAACCGTACTTTAAGGTCATCAGCCGAGGCCTTGAAGTCGGACCATTGGGAACAATTACGTCTCATCCTGAGATATTGTCCTTTTGGGATGCCCTTCTTGAGCGGGTGGGGGTGTCCACTCTCCCATCTCAAGAGGGCATTCGTGGCCGTCGGTTTACGGAACACCTTTGTTGCAATATGACCCGAAGGGTCAATCTCAATCATAAGGTCCAGAAAGGTGAGTCGTTTTTCATCAATCTCTGAGAGTTGCTATTTAGTCTTGAAACAAAATTCACAAACCCCTCCTTCGTGCCTCTCCACAAAATGAAAACATCATCAATGAACCTCATCCATAATAGTATGGACGAGGTCCATTGTTCCATTTCCTCGTTAAAGACAACCTCCCTCTCCCACCAGCCCAGGTAAAGGTTAGCAAATGTAGGAGCACATGGGCTCCCCATTGCCACCCCCCTGAGCTGGCGGTAGAGGGAACGGTCAAACAAGAAAATGTTGTGATGCAAAATGAAATTCAACAAAGTGATCACAAATTCATTGTGTTCACAATATTGTGATCCCCTTTCCAGTAAAAAAGCATTTGCTGCATCACAGCCCTGCTTATGTGGGATGGAGCTGTATAACGCTTCAACATCCAAACTGGCAAGTAGGGTGTCTTTCTCACATCTGATGTCATTCAATCTTCTGAGGACGTCCATCGAGTCCCTCACAAAGGACGGTAGACTAGACACAAAGGGTCTCAAGATTTTATCGACATAAATACTTATTTTTTCAGTAAGGCTACCTATACCCGACACTATCGGCCTCCCTTTTAAAGGGTTAGTCCCCTTATGTATTTTAGGTAGACTATAGAAGGCCGGTAGTGTCGGGCAGGCAGGCATAAGATATGCCAACTCGTTTGCACTTATTAGCCTACGCCATTTCGCCCTACTGAGAATCTGGCCTAATTCTCCTTTATAGGCCTCAAGGGGATTGTGATCCAATTTTGCATAGCAGGTTTTATCATCAAGAATCCTCTTACACATCTGAACATAACAGCTGACATCAAGAACAACCACATTGCCCCCCTTATCTGAGGGCTTGATGATAACGGTGGTATCTTGCTGTAGTTGTATTAATGCCAGCTGCTCTTGCTCTGACAGATTTTTAGGATATGGATTCTGAACGTGTAATGATCTTAAACGTTCAGTGAGAAAGACATCAAGAGGTGAATTGTTGGGTAGCGGAGGAAACTTTTTTGAAATGGGTTTCAGGTCAGTAAATGGTCCTTCCCCTGGATTCCTCTCGCTTTCCATCAGAAGATCAGCAAGTAATCTAACATCAGGAAGATCGTCTTTATCTATACCCAACTTCTCACACTCCTCCTTATCATGGGTGCAAAAAAACTTATTCCATTTCAGTTTTCTGATGAATAAATTAATGTCCTTCACCCATGTAAAGGGGTTAAATTTACACTCAGGCACAAAGGATAAACCTTTACTTAAGACTGTCATTTCC
This sequence comes from Bufo gargarizans, assembly GCF_014858855.1. Lineage (NCBI taxonomy): Eukaryota > Metazoa > Chordata > Amphibia > Anura > Bufonidae > Bufo > Bufo gargarizans. The sequence goes on along the minus strand of NC_058087.1, from coordinate 80,589,136 downwards.
GCGACAGTCAGAGTCCGTTTAGAAAGGTTAATAATTTGTGAAGTGTCCACTAATTCGCACCTCTTACTTTGCCTCTTCTGTTTCTGAGCGAGTAATCGCTTGTAAATTGGGTCGGTTCCAGGGATCCCAAAGGTGTCCCTAAAAAAAACAAGTGATGCGTGCAAATCACCGCTCATGTGAACAGCCCCATAGAAATGAATGGGTCAGGATTCAGTGCGGGTGCAATGCGTTCACTTCACGCATTGCACCCGCGTGGAATTCTCGCCCGTGTGAAAGGGGCCTAAAATATTTGTCTTGCAGATTCTTCGGAGACAAGTGGTGGCCAGAAAAAGAGACTGATTCCAATCAAAGAAGACGTCACGTTTGATTCACTCTGAGAAGTCGCTCTGAGTCAATAAATATGCACTTTTAATCACTTATGGTTTGCAGAATCTGTGTAGTGCTAGTATTTTCCACTATATGGTCATATTGGTCTTTGTTTAGTGGATTTTATTTAGTTACAGTGTGGTGTTAGTATCCAGTCACTATGCAGGGGTAATTGTAGTGGTCCTAGTGCTCCGGTATACCTTGTATACTGGTAGTATTGGAAATAATGGTCAGTGTACAGGATTTGGTCAGTAACAGTATGATGGTAATATGTATGGTGATAATATTTCTTCTTGTATACTGGTATTAGTTGAAACATTGGTCTCAGTATACAGGAATTGATTAGTAACAGTATAATGGTGATATACAGTACAGACCAAAAGTTTGGACACACCTTCTCATTCAAAGAGTTTTCTTTATTTTCATGACTATGAAAATTGTAGATTCCCACTGAAGGCATCAAAACTATGAATTGACACGTGGAATTATATACATAACAAAAATGAAAATATATGAAAATATGTCATATTCTAGGTTCTTCAAAGTAGCCACCTTTTGCTTTGATTACTGCTTTGCTCACACTTGGCATTCTCTAGATGAGCTTCAGGAGGTAGTCACCGGAAATGGTCTTCCAACAGTCTTGAAGGAGTTCCCAGAGATGCTTAGCACTTGTTGGCCCTTTTGCCTTCACTCTGCGGTCCAGCTCACCCTAAACCATCTTGATTGGGTTCAGGTCCGGTGACTGTGGAGGCCAGGTCATCTGGCGCAGCACCCCATCACTCTCCTTCATGGTCAAATAGCCCTTACACAGCCTGGAGGTGTGTTTGGGGTCCAACTAAACGCAAACCGGATGGAATAGCATGCCGCTGCAAGATGCTGTGGTAGCCATGCTGGTTCAGTATGCCTTCGATTTTGAATAAATCCCCAACAGTGTCACCAGCAAAGCACCCCCACACCATCACCCCTCCTCTTCCATGCTTCACGGTGGGAACCAAGCATTTAGAGTCCATCTGTTCACCTTTTCTGCGTCACACAAAGGCACGGTGGTTGGAACCAAAGATCTCAAATTTGGACTCATCAGACCAAAGCTCAGATTTCCACTGGTCTAATGTCCATTCCTTGTGTTCTTTAGCCCAAACAAGTCTCTTCTGCTTGTTGCCTGTCCTTACCAGTGGTTTCCTAGCAGATATTCTACCATGAAGGCCTGATTCACACAGTCTCCTCTTAACAGTTGTTTTAGAGATGTGTCTGCTGCTAGAACTCTGTGTGGCATTGACCTGGTCTCTAATCTGAGCTGCTGTTAACCTGCGATTTCTGAGGCTGGTGACTCGGATGAACTTATCCTCCGCAGCAGAGGTGACTCTTGGTCTTCCTTTCCTGGGGCGGTCTGCATGTGAGCCAGTTTCTTTGTAGCGCTTGATGGTTTTTGTGACTGCACTTGGGGACACTTTCAAAGTTTTCTCAATTTTTCGGACTGACTGACCTTCATTCTTAAATTAATGGTGGCCACTATTAGCTGCTTTTTTCTTGCCATAATACAAATTCTAACAGTCTATTCAGTAGGACTATCAGCTGTGTATCCACCTGACTTCTTCACAACGCAACTGATGGTCCCAACCCCATTTATAAGGCAAGAAATCCCACTTATTAAACCTGACAGGGCACACCTGTGAAGTGAAAACCATTTCAGGTGACTACCTCTTGAAGCTCATCTAGTGAATGCCAAGAGTGTGCAAAGCAGTAATCAAAGCAAAAGGTGGCTACTTTGAAGAACCTAGAATATGACATATTTTCTGTTTCACACTTTTTTTTATGTATATAATTCCACATGTGTTAATTCATAGTTTTGATGCCTTCAGTGTGAATCTACAATTTTCATAGTTATATATAAATAAAGAAAACTCTTTGAATGAGAAGGTGTGTATAAACTTTTGGTCTGTACTGTATATGTGTAAAAATTTGTCTTAACATACCTTAACACTTTTAGTGCTGTTGGGGGGTTAATCAGACACTTAAGCATGTCTACTAGTGACTCGTGACTTTTTGTAATCTTGGTAATACTCTACATCAGTATTCCCCAACTTGTGGCTCTCTGGCATTTGCAAAACTACAACTCTCTTTCAGGGCATTATAGGAGTTGTAGTTTTGTGATGTATTGTCATATGTGGAAAAGACATTTGCAAAGGGGTGAAGTTAATAAAGATAGCCATGACCTAGGGGGGCCCCAAGAAATAATTTTGCATAACCCTAGGATCAGCTGGGCCAGGCTGCAAGCCTATAAAATTCTTGTGGGTCAGCCTGCCCATACCCACAGTCAGTCAGTATGAGTAGAATCCTGGTATTTGATTTGCCAGTCTTCTGTAAAATAAATATGCACAGGTTGTGCCTTGAGGTCAAAGGACACAGCTGTACCATACATGACAGTAACCTGGTAAATCAAATACCAGGCTTCTACTACACAAGCTCTTAGCACTACAGCCTGCCAGGGAAGCCTGACATTTGATTTGCCAGACATCCGTCATGTTGCAGACTTGACGCTGTGCCCTTTGATTCAAACTTTGAGTCAAAGGCCACAACATCAAGTTTGTAACAGTACGGAAGCCTGATAAATGAAATGTCAGGCTTCTCTAACCCCTAACATGATGCTGAGTTCATACACACTTTTGTTTTAGCAAGTATCTCTTTTTTAGTGATTGCCATATGTCTGGGCATGCTGAGAGTTGTAGTTCTGCAACAGCTGGAGGCATCCTGGTTGGGAAAAGCTGGTCTACTGTGATAATATAAACAATGGGGGTTCTACAAAGAGCTATTGTGTTTACACACGTGTTTTAAAATGAATGCTTTCTCCTTCTATAAACAAGTAAATAATGACACAATGCTGTGGGGCTGGTATGCAACTTTTTCCAGGGCTGTTTTTTTATCCCCAGTCCGGCCCTGAGTGTGTGGCAGAATAAAACGCTATATTCACAGTAGTGCTGATAATTAGAGTTGAGCGGACACCTGGATGTTCGGGTTTGAGAAGTTCGGCCGAACTTCCCGGAAATGTTCGGGTTCGGGATCCGAACCCGATCCGAACTTCGACCCGAACCCGAACCCCATTGAAGTCAATGGGGACCCAAACTTTTCGGCACTAAAAAGGCTGTAAAACAGCCCAGGAAAGAGCTAAAAGGCTGCAAAAGGCAGCAACATGTAGGTAAATCCCCTGCAAACAAATGTGGATAGGGAAATAAATAAAAATAAAATAAATAAAAAATAACCAATATCAATTGGAGAGAGGTCCCATAGCAGAGAATCAGGCTTCACGTCACCCAACATTGGAACAGTCCATTGTCATATATTTAGGCCCAGGCACCCAGGCAGAGGAGAGAGGTCCCGTAACAGAGAATCTGTCTTCATGTCAGCAGAGAATCAGTCTGCATGTCATATCAGAGAATCAGGCTTCACGTCAGCCACCACTGCAACAGTCCATTGTCATATATTTAGGCCCAGCACCCAGGCAGAGGAGAGAGGTCCCGTAACAGAGAATCTGGCTTCATGTCAGCAGAGAATCAGTCTGCATGTCATAGCAGAGAATCAGGCTTCACGTCACCCAACATTGGAACAGTCCATTGGCATATATTTAGGCCCCAGCACCCAGACAGAGGAGAGGTTCATTCAACTTTGGGTAGCCTCGCAATATAATGGTAAAATGAAAATAAAAATAGGATTGAATGAGGAAGTGCCCTGGAGTACAATAATATATGGTTAAGGGGAGGTAGTTAATGTCTAATCTGCACAAGGGATGGACAGGTCCTGTGGGATCCATGCCTGGTTCATTTTTATGAACGTCAGCTTGTCCACATTGGCTGTAGACAGGCGGCTGCGTTTGTCTGTAATGACGCCCCCTGGCATGCTGAATACACGTTCAGACAAAACGCTGGCCGCCGGGCAGGCCAGCACCTCCAAGGCATAAAAGGCTAGCTCTGGCCACGTGGACAATTTAGAGACCCAGAAGTTGAATGGGGCCGAACCATCAGTCAGTACGTGGAGGGGTGTGCACACGTACTGTTCCACCATGTTAGTGAAATGTTGCCTCCTGCTAACACGTTGCGTATCAGGTGGTGGTGCAGTTAGCTGTGGCGTGTTGACAAAACTTTTCCACATCTCTGCCATGCTAACCCTGCCCTCAGAGGAGCTGGCCGTAACACAGCTGCCTTGGCGACCTCTTGCTCCTCCTCTGCCTTGGCCTTAGGCTTCCACTTGTTCCCCTGTGACATTTGGGAATGCTCTCAGTAGCGCGTCTACCAACGTGCGCTTGTACTCGCGCATCTTCCTATCATGCTCCAGTGCAGGAAGTAAGGTGGGCACATTGTCTTTGTACCGTGGATCCAGCAGGGTGGCAACCCAGTAGTCCGCACACATTAAAATGTGGGCAACTCTGCTGTCGTTGCACAGGCACTGCAGCATGTAGTCGCTCATGTGTGCCAGGCTGCCCAGGGGTAAGGACAAGCTGTCCTCTGTGGGAGGCGTATCGTCATCTGCAATGGGTGCCACCCCGCTGTGACCATGCTTCATCCTCATCCTTCTCCACCTCCTCCTCATCCTCGTCCTCCTCATCCTCCAGTAGTGGGCCCTGGCTGGCCACATTTGTACCTGGCCTCTGCTGTTGCAAAAAACCTCCCTCTGAGTCACTTCGAAGAGACTGGCCTGAAAGTGCTAAAAATGACCCCTCTTCCTCCTCCTCCTCCTCCTCCTCCTCCTCCTCCTGGGCCACCTCCTCTTCCATCATCTCCCTAAGTGTTTTCTCAAGGAGACATAGATGTGGTATTGTAACGCTGATAACGGCGTCATCGCCACTGGCCATGTTGGTGGAGTACTCGAAACAGCGCAACAGGGCACACAGGTCTCGCATGGAGGCCCAGTCATTGGTGGTGAAGTGGTGCTGTTCCGTAGTGCGACTGAACCGTGCGTGCTGCAGCTGAAACTCCACTATGGCCTGCTGCTGCTCGCACAGTCTGTCCAGTATGTGCAAGGTGGAGTTCCACCTGGTGGGCACGTCGCATATGAGGCGGTGAGTGGGAAGGCCGAAGTTACGCTGTAGTGCAGACAGGCGAGCAGCAGCAGGATGTGAACGGCGGAAGCGCGAACAAACGGCCCGCACTTTATGCAGCAGCTCTGACATGTCGAGGTAGTTGTGAATGAACTTCTGCAACACCAAATTCAGCACATGCGCCAGGCAAAGGATGTGCGTCAAACCGGCTAGTCCCAGAGCTGCAACGAGATTTCGCCCATTTTCGCACACCACCAGGCCGGGCTTGAGGCTCACCGGCAGCAACCACTCGTCGGTCTGTTGTTCTATACCCCGCCACAACTCCTGTGCGGTGTGGGGCCTGTCCCCCAAACATATGAGTTTCAGAATGGCCTGCTGACGTTTACCCCGGGCTGTGCTGAAGTTGGTGGTGAAGGTGTGTGGCTGACTGGATGAGCAGGTGGAAGAAGAGGAGGAGGAAGCTGAGTAGGAGGAGGTGGCAGCAGGAGGCAAAGAATGTTGCCCTGCGATCCATGGCGGCGGAAGGACGTGCGCCAAACAGCTCTCCGCCTGGGGCCCAGCTGCCACTACATTTACCCAGTGTGCAGTTAGGGAGAAATTGCGTCCCTGGCCGTGCTTACTGGTCCACGCATCTGTGGTTAGGTGGACCTTGCCACAGATGGCGTTGCGCAGTGCACACTTGATTTTATCGGATACTTGGTTGTGCAGGGAAGGCACGGCTCTCTTGGAGAAGTAGTGCCGGCTAGGAACAACATACTGTGGGACAGCAAGCGACATGAGCTGTTTGAAGCTGTCTGTGTCCACCAGCCTAAATGACAGCATTTCATAGGCCAGTAGTTTAGAAATGCTGGCATTCAGGGCCAGGGATCGAGGGTGGCTAGGTGGGAATTTACGCTTTCTCTCAAATGTTTGTGAGATGGAGAGCTGAACGCTGCCGTGTGACGTGGTTGAGATGCTTGGTGACGGAGGTGGTGGTGTTGGTGGTACATCCCCTGTTTGCTGGGCGGCAGGTGCCAACATTCCTCCAGAGGCGGCGGCGGAGGAAGAGGCCGAGGCGGCAGCAGCAGAAGAGGCCGAGGCGGCAGCAGCAGAAGAGGCCGAGGCGGCAGCAACAGAAGAGGCCGAGGCGGCAGCAACAGAAGAGGCCGAGGCGGCAGCAGCAGAAGAGGCCGAGGCGGCAGCAGCAGAAGAGGCCGAGGCGGCAGCAGCAGAAGAGGCCGAGGCGGCAGCAGCAGAAGAGGCCGAGGCGGCAGCAGCAGAAGAGGCAGCAGGAGGAGCCTGAGTGACTTCCTTGTTTTTAAGGTGTTTACTCCACTGCAGTTCATGCTTTGCATGCAGGTGCCTGGTCATGCAGGTTGTGCTAAGGTTCAGAACGTTAATGCCTCGCTTCAGGCTCTGATGGCACAGCGTTCAAACCACTCGGGTCTTGTCGTCAGCACATTGTTTGAAGAAGTGCCATGCCAAGGAACTCCTTGAAGCTGCCTTTGGGGTGCTCGGTCCCAGATGGCTGCGGTCAGTAGCAGGCGGAGTCTCTTGGCAGCGGGTGTTCTGCTTTTGCCCACTGCTCCCTCTTTTGCTACGCTGTTGGCTCGGTCTCACCACTGCCTCTTCCTCCGAACTGTGAAAGTCAGTGGCACGACCTTCATTCCATGTGGGGTCTAGGACCTCATCGTCCCCTGCATCTTCTTCCACCCAGTCTTGATCCCTGACCTCCTGTTCAGTCTGCACACTGCAGAAAGACGCAGCAGTTGGCACCTGTGTTTCGTCATCTTCAGAGACATGCTGAGGTGGTATTCCCATGTCCTCATCATCAGGAAACATAATTGGTTGTGTGTCAGTGCATTCTATGTCTTCCACCGCTGGGGAAGGGCTAGGTGGATGCCCTTGGGAAACCCTGCCAGCGGAGTCTTCAAACAGCATAAGAGACTGCTGCATAACTTGCGGCTGAGACAGTTTCCCTGGTATGCATGGGGGTGATGTGACAGACTGATGGGCTTGGTTTTCAGGCGCCATCTGTGCGCTTTCAGCAGAAGACTGGGTGGGAGATAATGTGAACGTGCTGGATCCACTGTCGGCCACCCAATTGACTAATGCCTGTACCTGCTCAGGCCTTACCATCCTTAGAACGGCATTGGGCCCCACCAAATATTGCTGTAAATTATGGCGGCTACTGGGACCTGAGGTAGTTGGTACACTAGGACGTGTGGCTGTGGCAGAAAGGCCACGTCCTCTCCCAGCACCAGAGGGTCCACTAACACCACCACGACCATGTCCGCGTCCCTTACTAGATTTTTTCCTCATTGTTACCGTTCACCACAATAAGAAAAAGATTATTTGGCCCAATGTATTGAATTCAAATTCAGGCCTTTTTTTACAGACACCTAACACTATCTGGCTATCTATTTAGGTACCGTATTACACTAATACAGGCACAGCAGTAACGACAGATTTAGCTGGATATAAATTTGAGGCCTATTATTTAGGCGCTGGGTGACAGGTATAGGTTTACTGACAGAATTAGACTTGGAAATGCACAGTAGCGTGTGTGTGAAGTTATTCAGAATGACCCTATGTGCACCTTGAATCTTATATACCCTTTTAGGGATAGATTTAAAATAGCTCTGATACAGCAGAAACCACTAAATTAGGAAATTGCTAAATTGGGAATTGTATTTCAACCCAGAACAAAAACTGTGCTTTGACGGACACTAAATAACTTGACCAGCCACAGCAATAACGACAGATTTAGCTGGATATAAATTTGAGGCCTATTATTTAGGCGCTGGGTGACAGGTATACGTTTACTGACAGAATTAGACTGGGATATGGCCAAAAAATAACCACACTATTGATGGTTAAATGCACTTGGTGTGACAGCTTGACCAACCACACTATTGAGGGTTAAATGCACTTGGTGACAGGCTCAGCTTGCCCCTGATGTAGTATATGGCTAAAAAATAACCAGACTATTGATGGTTAAATGCACTTGGTGTGACAGCTTGACCCTGATGTAGGATTTAGCCAAAAAACAGCCACACCATTGAGGGTTAAATGCACTTGGTGACAGCTTGCCCCTGATGTAGTATATGGCCAAAAAAATAACCAGACTATTGCTGGTTAAATGCACTTGGTGTGACAGCTTGACCCTGATGTAGGATTTAGCCAAAAAACAACCACACCATTGAGGGTTAAATGCACTTGGTCACAGGCTCAGCTTGCCCCTGATGTAGTATATGGCCAAAAAATAACCACACTATTGCTGGTTAAATGCACTTGGTGTGACAGCTTGACCCTGATGTAGGATTTAGCCAAAAAACAACCACACCATTGAGGGTTAAATGCACTTGGTGACAGGCTCAGCTTGCCCCTGATGTAGTATATGGCCAAAAAATAACCACACTATTGCCTATTTAAATGCACTTGGTGTGACAGCTTGACCCTGATGTAGGATTTAGCCAAAAAACAACCACACTATTGAGGGTTAAATGCACTTGGTGGCAGCTTGTGCTGGCACACCACAAGACACAAAATGGCCGCCGATCACCCCAGAAAAAAGTGACTGAAAAACGCTCTGGGCAGCCTAAAAACAGTGAGCAATTCAATAGCAGCAGTTCAATCATCCACAGCTGCAGATCGATCTCTGAATGAAGTCTTTTGGAGGAGATAATCACTGCCTAATCTCGCCCTAACGTCGCAGCTGCAACCTCTCCCTATGCTTTTCAGAGCAGAGTGACGGGCGGCGCTATGTGACTCCAGCTTAAATAGAGGCTGGGTCACATGGTGCTCTGGCCAATCACAGCCATGCCAATAGTAGGCATGGCTGTGACGGCCTCTTGGGGCAAGTAGTATGATGCTTGTTGATTGGCTGCTTTGCAGCCTTTCAAAAAGCGCCAAGAAAGCGACGAACACCGAACCCGAACTTGGACTTTTACGAAAATGTCCGGGTTCGGGTCCGTGTCACGGACACCCCAAAATTCGGTGCGAACCCGAACTATACAGTTCGGGTTCGCTCATCCCTACTGATAATCAAAGTTCTGCAATTGTATCTTGCTTTCCATGACTTCCGTTACTCACACACACAGTGTATATATTCATACATATCATGTTTAATAAAATATCAATAAATGAAAACAAAAATAATGCCGAAGCCATCCTAAGCAATTTAGCTACACTTTAGTGATGTGTTAAAATGGGTGATCTATGTCTAGTTTTTACAGATGTTGTCCAGCACATACATTTTTCACAAACAGCTTAAAGTACTTTAACCCTTTTATGACCAAAGGTCATTGATGCCCCAGTGTCCAGGTCAAAATTTACAAATCTGACATGCGTCACTTTATGTGGTAATAGCTTTGGAACACTTTTACTTATCCACGCCATTCTGAGATTGTTTTCTCGTGACACATTGTAAATCATGATAGTCATATATTTGAGTCAATATATTTCACCTTTATTTATGAAAAAATCCCAAATTTACCAAAAATTTGGAAAAATTCACAATTTTCCAAATTTCAATTTCTCTGCTTCTAAAACAGAAAGTCATACCTAATAAAATATTTATTACTTAACATTCCCCATATGTCTACTTTATGTTGGCATCATTTGGAAATGTCATTTTATTTTTTTAGGACGTTAGAAGGCTTAGAAGTTTAGAAGCTATTCTTACAATTTTTAAGAAAATTTCCCAAACCCACTTTTTAAGGACCAATTCAGGTCTGAAGTCACTTTGTGGGGCTTACATAGTGGAAACCCCCATAAATGACCCCATTGTAGAAACTACACCCCTCGAGTTACTCAAAACTGATTTTACAAACTTTGTTAACCCTTTAGGCGTTCCACAAGAATTAAAGGAAAATGGAGATGAACTTCACTTTTTGGGCAGATTTTCCATTTTATAATTTATTTTTGAGGGTTAACAGCCAAACAAAACTCAATATTTGCAGAAAGTTTTTTGCAGAAAGTGTTGAGGTTTTTATTGGTTTTTATTTTTGTCACCTGTGCCCATGACTCCAGGGTTCTCTGCTGGTCCATCTTTATGCAGCTCTATCGATGACATTTCAACAAGACATGTGACCACAGTAGCCAGTCACTGGCCACATTGGTGACCTCAGTGGTGTTACCAGAACTGATACAGCCAGTCCAGCAGGGAGCCTGGGGAGCACAGAAGTGCAAGGAGATCAGTAAGGTATTACTTTTTTGCCATAATTTTTTTTATGCAAATATTTTTTATTACAAAAAGTCATATAAAAACAGTTTCACCACACAAATATTAGCTATAATTTTTTAGCATTGTAAGATGTTTTAGAAAAAACTTAATCTAGCTGGACAACACCTTTAAGGACCAAACTATCCTAGTCTTTATGGGGTATATTTGTTGCTCTTTACTGTACTTATTCCAGTGCCTGGACCTCTGCAGTACCCCAGAGCAGGAGGTATCTGCAAGTGGTTTGTAATGTAATGTAATGTATTGCCATGTTATGTGTTCTACCCAGTATAACTATGCATGGATGGCACAGCCAAGGTTAACAATCCTGGCTCTGCCTTGTAGGAGGGCCATAACTCATAATATATCTAGGAAGAATTTCACTGTGTACAGGTGGGAATGTGTTTTGCTATTGTTGGATGTACTACAACTCCTATTTTGTACTTCAGTAAAGAGAGACATTTATTCTGCTACATCTGGCCTGGTTACTGACTCCTGCACCACACACCAGCCTTTGCACTATACACACTCTGTCTTCCACCCATACAACACTAAACATCACGGTCACCTCAGCTACCATCAGGCAGAAGCCCCAGAGAAGAAAGAGTGTGCTCCAGGGAGAAGAAAGGGTGTTCCCTCCTTTCATTGCATGATCCTAGGCAGCCACAGTGTGAGAAAAGCCACTGTAATTGACTGGTATCAGGGGCGGACTCAGGTAGCAAAGGGCCCCTGTGCAATGGATGTACCTGTCCCACTACCCCAACTACACACACAAATATAAACATATATGTGCAAATAAAAAACATCTTGTGAATATGTTTACAATTTGCATATATATTCTTTTCATACTAGGCCACACCTCTAACTCTGCCCAAAGCATAACTATACACACCCAGTCCCCTTAATGCCCCCACATAGTAATTATTCCCCCTTTGTGCCAATACATAGTAGTTATGTCCAGATACTTGCCCTCTCAGAGTAGTCATGGTCAGATATGTGCCCCCTTCACAGGAAGTTAAAAATATATACTCACCTAGTTCCTCATGATCACAGTTCAGCCGCTGGCACTCCACAGCAGTAGCAGGATGTAGTGTCACACATTGCTCTACTGGTCTGTGTAGGAAGAGGAGCACAGCAGATTCCCAGCAGCACCGCTTCTCCTGATACACAGACCAGCAGTGTTATGTGTGACACTATATCCTGCTAATGCTGTGGAGCCAGGTCCATATTTAGATTTGATGCTGCCCTAGGCACTTCAGCTCCTCCCCCCAATGAAGTCCATAGCTGATGGTAAAATGCTCCCTAGGCCTTCAGCTATCCCTCAGGAATCCCTCATACACTTGGACAATTAAAGGACTGACCTGTTACGTGTGCACTTGGCAGCTGAAGGCATCTGTGTTGGTCCCATGTTCTTATGTGCCCGCACTGCTGAGAAAAGTGAAGTTTTATTATATACAAACGGGGGCGTTAAGATTACATCTATAGGCTCTGCTCTCTCTGTAACTGCAGTGCCCTCTGTACTTTAACATGGCCCCGTGGGATGACATTTTCCCTGCCAGGCACTGTCAAAGAAGACAGGGAGCGGCAGTTGCAGAGACAGCAGAGCCTCTATGTTTAATGGTAACTCCCCTGTTTCTCCTAGAGGAAAATTAGCATATATTCAAATATTCGTTTTTCCCCCCTCAATAATGCAGGCATATATGAACATGAGCCCAACACAGACAGGCACTGATGGGTGCTCACTGCCAGGCAGAAGCCACCCCCAAATAGTATCCCCAGTGGTAATAAGGCTCCCTACAGTGCCCTCAGTACTAATAAGGCATCCCTATAGGGCACTTCTTATAATCTATAAGGCACTTCTATAGATCCCTCAGTAGTAATAATGCCCGACACCACTGCCCACAATATTTATAATATTCCCTGCAGTGCCCCCTGTAATTATAATACCTCCTGCTGTATCCCCCAAAATTATAATCATCTCTGTAGTGCAGCCATAAATTATAATGCCTGTCCTCTCCCTTCAGTCTTCTATTCCATGCAGTCCCATGTAAATAATACCAGTCCTCTACCACCAATCTTCTATATGATACAGTCCCATGTAAATAACCTATCTTCCTTTCAGTCTTCTATACCCTGCAGTCCCATGTAAATAACTTAAATCCCACTCCTTCACCCCCCTCCAACACACAGTCCCATATAAATAACATTACTCCTTACCCTCCAGTATTCTAAAATATCCAGTCCCATGTAAAAAACATATCTTTCTTGTAGTCTTCTATAACATATTGTAATGCCGCCGACGCGACGGCCTTCTCTTCGTCTGCCGCGCTCCTTGCGTTCCACCGTGGAACGCGGAAGACGCGCGGGCGCTCCAGGTTGTGACGCGGCGGCTGCGTTCCACGGTGGAACGCGGAAGTCGTCCGGGCCAATCAGAAGGGCCTATGACACTTCCTGGTGCTATTTAAAGGGGCTGGTGAGGCGGCATGGCGTGCTGTGATTGTAGTCGGTACGCCTGCTGCCTCACCACCTGTGTTTGGGACATCAAGAGACAAGCTTGCTCGGCTCCCTCACTATCATCTGGGAGACGGATCCGCACCGCAACTGGACCTGCTCCAGCTACACCGCTGACATCTGCGAGACGGATCCGCACCGCAACTGGACCCGCGCCAGTACCCCCGCTGCCAGCTGGAAGACGGATCCGCTTAGGAACCGGACCCTTCTCATCTCCTCACTAACATCAAGAAGACGGATCCGCTCTGCCCTGAAACTACGGTCTCCAAGGGAGTCTCCACCACCGCATAGCCGCTGCCAACCGCAAGTACCCTCTCTGTGAGAGAGCACCTCTCCTTACTACATACAGGCTGAGATAACTGTGTATGTCCCTTGTTGAGTGGCCTCTGTTAACCCCGCGGCAGCTACCACATTCTTGTATGTTAAACTACCCGCAGTCTATGAAGCAATAGTACTGCGCCGACCAGAGTTCTTTTCTCCTGATCACGTGATGGTAGAATCTCAAACTCACCGTTAAGGTTGTGAGTGACGCCTGAGATTCATATCTGATTGATCCTAATAAATCCGCAGTTGAGATCCACTGTTGAAAAATTGTAGGCGTGACACATATAGTCCTATGACACCCCTCCCCTCCCTTTAGCCTCTCTAACATACAGTCCCAGTTAAATAACATATTTCCCTGACACTAAGCAGGGAGGAGGTACAATGGGGAGAACCACATCTCTCAGCATTTCTCTGGCACATACATTCATTCCATGGCATAACAGGTCTCCACTGCTGAGTGCTGCCTCTTTCTGCACTGGTCACATGACGGTGATCTCATCACAGGTCCTACCTTCACTTCCACTGCTGAAAAGATCACATGACTCAGGATTTGCATTAAGTGCTAATCAGCCCCCCCCCAAACTCCACCCCCTCCTGACCTCCACACCAAGGTGCCCAGGTTACCCTGTTGGCAGAGGTGGGGAATGGAAAATATGATAAGATGAAAAAATAAACGCCTCTGCTGGCACTGGGATGGGCCCCCTCCCTTGCTGGGCCACTGTGCAGCTGAACCAGCTGCACAGGCGGTATGTCCATTCCTGGTTATAGCCAGAGCCACTACCACTCCCATCCCCTGCTCCAAATCCCCTGGGGCTTGCTAAACATGTTTGTTTGCAAACTGGTGACAATAATGGAGCTACGGAGTTTAGAAGAGGTCTCATTTATGCTTTTTAAAATGTAAATTTTACGTTTTGCTGGCTTGAGTTCATGTCTGTTTAAATTCAGTACACTATCTGCAAGTAAAGTCAGATCCTTCTTAATGTTCAATTCTGCTATTTGTACTACCCTAAGTGCCTAACACATAGTTTGATAGCTTGTAACCTGTAAATGATGCATTCTTTGTTGTATTATACAGGTCCTTCTCAAAAAATTAGCATATTGTGATAAAGTTCATTATTTTCTGTAATGTACTGATAAACATTAGACTTTCATATATTTTAGATTCATTACACACCAACTGAAGTAGTTCAAGCCTTTTATTGTTTTAATATTGATGATTTTGGCTTACAGCTCATGAAAACCCAAAATTCCTATCTCCAAAAATTAGCATATTTCATCCGACCAATAAAAGAAAAGTGTTTTTAATACAAAAAAAGTCAACCTTCAAATAATTATGTTCAGTTATGCACTCAATACTTGGTCGGGAATCCTTTTGCAGAAATGACTGCTTCAATGCGGCGTGGCATGGAGGCAATCAGCCTGTGGCACTGCTGAGGTGTTATGGAGGCCCTGGATGCTTCGATAGCGGCCTTAAGCTCATCCAGAGTGTTGGGTCTTGCGTCTCTCAACTTTCTCTTCCCAATATCCCACAGATTCTCTATGGGGTTCAGGTCAGGAGAGTTGGCAGGCCAATTGAGCACAGTAATACCATGGTCAGTAAACCATTTACCAGTGGTTTTGGCACTGTGAGCAGGTGCCAGGTAGTGCTGAAAAATGAAATCTTCATCTCCATAAAGCTTTTCAGCAGATGGAAGCATAAAGTGCTCCAAAATCTCCTGATAGCTAGCTGCATTGACCCTGCCCTTGATAAAAACACAGAGGACCAACACCAGCAGCTGACATGGCACCCCAGACCATCACTGACTGTGGGTACTTGACACTGGACTTCAGGCATTTTGGCATTTCCCTCTCCCCAGTCTTCCTCCAAACTCTGGCACCTCGATTTCCGAATGACATGCAACAGTCCAGTGCTGCTTCTCTGTAGCCCAGGTCAGGCGCTTCTGCCGCTGTTTCTGGTTCAAAAGTGGCTTGACCTGGGGAATGCGGCACCTGTAGCCCATTTCCTGCACACGCCTGTACACGGTGGCTCTGGATGTTTCTACTCCAGACTCAGTCTACTGCTTCCGCAGGTCCCCCAAGGTCTGGAATCGGTCCTTCTCCACAATCTTCCTCAGGGTCCGGTCACCTGTTCTCGTTGTGCAGTGTTTTCTGCCACACTTTTTCCTTCCCACAGACTTCCCACTGAGGTGCCTTGATACAGCACTCTGGGAACAGCCATTTCGTTCAGAAATTTCTTTCTGTGTCTTACCCTCTTGCTTGAGGGTGTCAATGATGGCCTTCTGGACAGCAGTCAGGTCGGCAGTCTTACCCATGATTGCGGTTTTGAGTAATGAACCAGGCTGGGAGTTTTTAAAAGCCTCAGGAATCTTTTGCAGGTGTTTAAAGTTAATTAGTTGATTCAGATGATTAGGTTAATAGCTCGTTTAAAGAACCTTTTCATAATATGCTAATTTTTTTAGATAGGAATTTGGGGTTTTCATGAGCTGTATGCCAAAATCATCAATATTAAAACAATAAAAGGCTTGAACTACTTCAGTTGGTGTGTAATGAATCTAAAATATATGAAAGTCTAATGTTTATCAGTACATTACAGAAAATAACGAACTTTATCACAATATGCTAATTTTTAGAGAAGGACCTGTATACTGAGCAAAAATATAAACGCAACACTTTCGGTTTTGCTCCCATTTTGCATGAGCTGAACTTAAAGATCTAAAACTTTTTTTTACATACACAAAAAACCCATTACTCTCAAATGTTCACAAATCTGTCTAAATCTGTGTTAGTGAGCACTTCTCCTTTGCCGAGATAATCCACCCCACCTCACAGGTTTGGCATATCAAGGTGCTGATTAGACAGCATGAATATTGCACAAGTGTGCCATAGACTGCCCACAAGGAAGGCCACTCGGAAATGTGTACAGTTTTGCCTTACTGGGGGAGGTAAAAAAAACAGTCAGTATCTGGTGTGGCCACCATTTGCCTCACGCAGTGAAACACCTCTCCGTCGCATAGAGTTGATCCGGTTGTTGATTGTGGCCTGTGGAATGTTGGTCCAGTCCTCTTCAATAGATGTATGAAGTTGCAAAATATTGGCAGGAACTCGAACTCGCTGTCGTATACGCCGATTTAGAGCATCCCAAACATGCTCAATGGGTGATATGTCCGGTGAGTATGCTGGCCATGCAAAAACTGGAATGTTTTCAGCTTCCAGGAATTGTGTACAGATCCTTGCAATATGGGGCCGTGCATTATCATGCTGCAACATGAGGTGATGGTCGTGGATTAATGGCACAACAATGGGCCTCAGGATCTTGTCACAGTATTTCCGTGCATTCAAAATGCAATCAATAAAAAAAAAATGCAACTGTGTCTGTTGTCCATAACATATGCCTGCCCATACCATAACTCCACCGCCACCATGGACCACTCGATCCACAATGTTGACGTCAGCAATAGTGATGGACTAACAAAGGCCTGGACGATTCGTGAACGTGATCAAATGTTTGCGAAACACAAGTTCACGGTGGGCCCCATTCATTTTAATGGCAGGCGAACCTGAAAAACCTTCAGGCCATATTTGCAGCCACCAAATACTTGCAAGAAGTGCACAAATTGTCCCACAACATGGACAGTGACATACCAGAGCGGGATCAATGGCAAAAATTGCCAATGGGGCCATTTTTCACCTTAAGGACCAGGCCATTTTTTGCAAATCTGACCAGTGTCACTTTAAGTGGTGATAACTTTAAAACACTTTGACTTATCCAGGCCATTCTGAGATTGTTTTTTCGTCACATATTGTACTTCACGACACTGGTAAAATGGAGTAAAAAAAATCATTTTTATTTATAAAAAATACCAAATTCTCCAAAATGTAAAAAAAAAAAGCAAATTTCCTAGTTTCAATTTCTCTACTTCTATAATACATAGTAATACCTCCAAAAATAGTCATTCCTTTACATTCCCCATATGTCTGCTTCACGTTTGGATCATTTTAGTTTTTGGGGATGTTTAGAAGTTTAGAAGCAAATCTTGAACGTTTTCAGAAATTTTCAAAAACCCAATTTTTAGGGACCAGTTCAGGTCTGAAGTTACTTTGTGAGGGTTACATAATAGAAACCACCCAAAATGACCCCATCTAAGAAATTACACCCCTCAAGGTATTCAAAACTGATTTTTACAAATGTTGTTAACCCTTTAGGTGTTGCACAAGAGTTATTGGCAAATGGAGATGAAATTTGAGAATTTAAATTTTTGGGCAAATTTTCCATATTAATCAATTTTTACCAGTAACAAAGCAAGCCAAACAAAATGCTATATTTATTGCCCCGATTCTGTAGTTTGCATAAACACCCCATATGTGGCCGTAAACTACTGTACGGGCACACAGTAGGGCGTAGAGGGAAAGGTATGGTTTTTGGAAGGCAGATTTAGCTGGACTGGTTTTACACCATGTAAAAACACAAAATGCAATCGCACTCTGCAACCAGCACTCTGCCCTGCCTTTATGCTGGATGTTGAATAAGGCATTGGTGTACATTTTGGCCAAAGTGTAATAAGCCACTCACCACGTCAAGGTCGCCTTCATGAGTGGTCCCTAACACTAGTTCCTACCTTTTATGGGCCATGACAGCCACATAAAGTCCAGGGAGCGCTGGTACAGCATGCACGCCAAGCACACTCTGCTTTTAACCCCGTCCGATGCCATTACAGCTTTCATCGGATCCAGGGATGCAAGTACTCACATGCATGCTGAGCCCACTTTATACTTCTCCTGGTAGGTGCTGTATAAGCAGTGCTGTATAAGCAGACTCAGTTTTATACTGACTTTAAAACCAGCCTCCAGGGGGCAGATTAACTGGACAGGTGTGCTTGACTGCTTGGAGATCGCCACGCCTCCAATACGTACTACAAAGAGAAAAATATGGAAAATTCAGCCCGCACAACCCCTAGCAGGTGCAGATTGCTATGGCGAAATAGAGATATAAATGTAAAAACACAAAATGCAATCGCACTCTGCAACCAGCACTCTGCCCTGCCTTTATGCTGGATGTTGAATGAGGCATTAGTGTACATTTTGGCCAAAGCGTAATAAGCCACTCACCACGTCTTTGTAGTACGTATTGGAGGCGTGGCGATCTCCAAGCAGTCAAGCACACCTGTCCAGTTAATCTGCCCCCTGGAGGCTGGTTTTAAAGTCAGTATAAGGCCCCATGCACACGGCCGTGTTTCACAGCCGTGTGCGGGCCGTGGAACCGCGGCCTGGATCCCTCCTGAGAGCAGGAGCGCACGGCGTCACTGGTTGCTATGACGCCGTGCGCTCCCTGCTGCCGCCGCAATACAGTAATACACTGGTACGATCTATACCAGTGTATTACTGTACTGTGCCGGCAGCAGGGAGCGCACGGCGTCATAGCAACCAGTGACGCCGTGCGCTCCTGCTCTCAGGAGGGATCCAGGCCGCAGTTCCACGGCCCACACACGGCTGTGAAACACGGCCGTGTGCATGGGGCCTAAAACTGAGTCTGCTTATACAGCACCTACCAGTAGCCATTAGGCTCCAGGAGAAGTAAATAGTGGGCTCAGCATGCATGTGAGTACTTGCATCCCTGGATCCGATGAAAGCTGTAATGGCACCGGACGGGGTTAAAAGCAGAGTGTGCTTGGCGTGCATGCTGTACCTGCGCTCCCTGGACTTTATGTGGCTGTCATGGCCCATAAAAGGTAGGAACTAGTGTTAGGGACCACTCATGAAGGCGACCTTGACGTGGTGAGTGGCTTATTACGCTTTGGCCAAAATGTACACCAATGCCTTATTCAACATCCAGCATAAAGGCAGGGCAGAGTGCTGGTTGCAGTGTGCGATTGCATTTTGTGTTTTTACATTTATATCTCTATTTCGCCATAGCAATCTGCACCTGCTAGGGGTTGTGCGGGCTGAATTTTCCATATTTTTCTCTTCATGGTTTTACACCATGTCCCATTTGAAGCCCCCCTGATGCACCCCTAGAATTAAAACTCCATAAAAGTGACCCCGTCTAGGAAACTACACTCCTGAAGGTATTCAAAACTGATTTTGCAAACTTTGTTAACCCTTTACACTGGGTTCAGACCTGAGCGTTCGCGATGGAGCGCTCTGTATGCGCGATTGTACCGGTGTTTGCAATCGCGCATACAGAGACAAGCAAACGCCCATTGTCGCACGTTCCCAGAAGTCTATGTACGGGAACGTGCGACAAGACGCCCCAAAGAAGCTCATGTACTTCTTAGGGCGTCGGGCGTTTTACAGCGCGATTGTACGAGCTGTAAAACGCCCAGGTGAGAACCATTCCCATAGGGAATCATTGGTTCTTGTCTGTTGAGCGTTTTACAGCGCGTAGGAACGCGCTGTAAAACGCTCAGGTCTGAACCCAACCTCAGGTGTTGCACAAGAGTTATTGGCAAATGGAGATGGACAATTTGCAAAAAAAATAAAATTCTCAAATTTCATTTGAATCCATTTTTTCCAGTAAGAAATCAAGGGTAAACAGCCAAACAAAATGCTATATTTATTGCCCGATACTGTAGTTTGCAGAAACACCCCATATGTGCCTGTAAACTACTGTACTGGCACACAATAGGGCGCACCGTGAAAGGCACACCGTGTGGTTTTTGGAAGGTAGATTTTGCTGGACTGGTTTATTTACACCATGTCCTGTTTGAAGCCCCCCTGATGCACCCCTAGAGTAGAAACTCCATAAAAGAAACTCCAAAAATTAAGTTTGGAAACTACGGGATGAGGTGGCAGTTTTGTTGGGACTATTTTTAGGGTACATATGATTTTTGGTTTATCTATTTAACATTTTTGTGAGGCAAGGTTACCAGAAATAGAAATTCGGAAATTTCATCACCATTTGCCAATAACTCTTGTGGAACACCTAAAGGGTTAACAACATTTATAAAATCAGTTTTGAATACCTTGAGGGGTGTAGCTTCTTAGATGGGGTCGCTTTTATGGAGTTTTTACTGTAGGGGTGAATCAGGAGGGCTTCAAATGGTGCCCCCAAAAAAGGCCATCAAAATCTGCCTTCCAGAAACCATACGGTGTTCCTTTCCTTCTGCGCCCTGCTGTTTGGTCATACAACAGTTTACGACCACATATGGGGGTTTCTGTAAATTGCAGTATGAGGCTAATAAATATAATGTCTTGTTTGGCTGTTAACCCTTGCTTTGTTACTGGAAAAAAACTGATTAAAATAGAAAATTTGCCCAAAAATTGCTTTTTTGGCACCGTTATTATTATTTTTTTTACCGTGTTCATCTGAGGGGTTAGGGGGGTATTTTTATAGAGCAGATTCTTACAGACACTGCAATACCTAATATGGCTAATATTTATGCTTTACACTATATTTATAAACCAAAAAAAACATTTTAGTATCTCCATAGTCTAAAAGTCATTATTATTTTTTTTTAGCCGATTATCTTAGGTAGGGCTCATGTTTTGCGGGATGAGAGGACGGTTTTATTGGTAGTATTTTGGGGGGCATATTACTTTTTGATCGCTTGCTATTACAATTTTTGTGATGTAAGGTGACCAAAAAATACTTTGTTTTTACCGTTTTTATTTAATTTTTTTGACTGTGTTCATCTGAGGGGTTAGGTCATGGGGTATTTTTATAGAGCAGATTCTTACAGATGCAGCAATATCTAATATGTCTACTTTTATTTATTTATTTATTTATTTATGTTTTACATTATATTATCTTTTTATAAACAAAAAAAATTTTTTGTATCTTCATAGTCTAAGAGTAATTTTTTTGTTTTTAGCAGATTATCTTAGGTAGGGGCTCATTTTTGGCGGGATGAGAGGACAGTTTTATTGGCACTATTTTGGGGGGCATATGACTTTTTGATCGCTTGCTATTGCAATTTTTGTGATGTAAGGTAACAAAAAAACATTTTTTCCACCATTTTTATTTTTTTACCATGTTCATCTGAGGGGTTGGGGAGGTATTTTTATAGCGCAGATTCTTATGAATGCGGCGATGCCTAATATGTCTACTTTTCTTTATTTATTTTAGTTTTACAAAATAATATTTTAGAAAAAAAAAATTGCGGGTTTTAGCGTCTCAAGTCTGAGAACCAGTTTTTTATCCGATTGTCAGTGGCTAAATAGGGATATAAATTTAGTACTCCATGGAAGTGTGGTACTCCCCGAAGCAACCAATAATGCAGAGGCTGGATGATCGGGGCATGTGTCACACTGAATAGTGGTATCCCCCTCCTGTGACACACTCTGCACCTTTTTTGGGTCCGTCCCTGTGTTGCCAGCGCTCCGGGACAGCACAAAAGAGTTGTACAAGGCAACCTGTACCAAGTAGACCACAACTTTTTTGTACCATGCCTAGGTTTTGCGCATGGCGTTATATGGCTTGAGGACTTGATCAGATAGATCAACTGCTCCCATATACCCATTGTAGTGGACGATACAATCGGACTTGAGGACCATTGCCAGCGGTACCTCGCAAAGGGACAGGGGTGATGCCGTTACCATGAATTGTGGACAGTACAAGAACATCCTCTTGTCCTTATATCTGACCAGCAACAGGTTTCCACTGGTAAAGGCATGGGTCTCACCCCTGGGGATAGGTACCTGGAGGTGGTGGGTAGGGAGGCTGAGTTAATTTTTCCGCACGGTCCCACAAGCGGAAGTGGATCTGGCGGCGAGGGACTGGAACAAGGGGATACTAGTATACAAATTATCCACATACAGGTGGTAACCCTTATCTAGCAGTGGGTGTATAAGGTCCCACACAAGTTTCCTGCTAACACCCAAAGTGGGGGGGACAAGACTGGAGCATGAAGGCCCCCATTTGCACTAAATTGGAAGTGGTGGAGCAGCCTGGCTGCTGCTCCTTTCCCAGGAAAATTTCGTCCTCTGTCTCCTCCCCCCCATCCATGGACAACTCCATCAATCCCAGAAAAGTTTAAAGCCTGCTCTTCTTGCTCCTTCTCCTCCATCCTCCTATGACTCCTCTTCAGACTCCTGCTGACTTGTCTCAGATGGAGTAGCCCTCTCTGGGAATTCATTCAGCATTGCGACCTCCTAATTTTCCTGCTCCTGCTGCTCAACAGCTTGATCAATGACATGACGCAATGCACACTCCAGAAAGAAGGCGTAAGATACGATGTAACTGATCGTGCCCTGGCTGTGACTGACCAGTTTGGTGATCTTAACAAATGGCCGCAGAAGTCTGCATGCGTCGCGCATGAGCAGCCACTGGGGCGGTGAAAAAAAAACAAGCTCCCCAGAACCTGCCCTGCCGCAGAGTTCATGCAGGTAGTCGTTAACGGCATGTTTCTGCTAAAGAAGCCTATCAAGCATATACCTGCACAACGTGGAGTTCCAGCGTGTCGGGCAGTCTCAAATCAGATGTCTGATGGGCAAGTGGTGTCGCCACTGAGCGTCAGCAAGGCGAGCCATGGCCATGTAAGATCTAAAATGGCCAGAGATATTCCTGGCCTGCTGCAAGACGTCCTGGACTCCAGGGTATTTGGCAACGAATCGCTGCATGACTAAGTTCAGGACGTGTGCCATTCACGGCATGTGTGTCATTTTGCCCTGTTTCAGCGTGCTCAGCAGATTGGCACGGTTGTCTCACACCACTTTACCAACTGTCAAATTGAGCGGGGTTAGCCACTGATCAGCCTGTGACCGCAGACCTGAAAGCAGTGCAGCAGCACAGCATGGGAACGTCTCACTGGACACGTTGAATAGGTTCTAGGGAGCTTGGGGGTGCAGCGGAAGAGGCGGTAGCAGTGAAAAAGGTGAAGTCAGCCGAGGAGGAGATGGAGGATAGAGCAGGAGGAGAAGAAAAAGATGCAGGCCTGCATGCAATCCGTGGCGGTAACCAAATCTACACGGTTTGCCACGAGTTACATGCTTGACAGCTGTCAGAAGGTTCACCCAGTGAGCAGTAAAAGTTATGTACCTTCCCTGCCTATGTTTGCTAGACCACGTGTCTGTGGTCAGATGTATCTTGGCACCGACACTGTGTGCCAAAGATATTTTAATTTTCCTCTGAACATGGCCATATACAGTAGTTCAGGGATGCCCTTTTGGGAGAAATATTTCCTTCCGGGGACCTTCCATTGCGTTGGGCCAATGGCCACAAATTTTCTAAAGGCCTCCGAGTACACCACTTTATATGGCAGTAGTTGGCGGGCTAGCAGTTCTGACAAGCCAGCGGTCAATCGTTAGGCAAGAGGATTATATGGAGTCATCATTCTTTTACGCTCGAACATTTGGGCCATGGAAGCATGCTTTGTGCCAGATGAACGTGACAATGGCATGGTTGAAGGTGGAATGGAGGAAAAATGGGAGGAGAGAGGAGAAGGAGAAAAGGCAAGACGTGGAGCACCAGGAGTGTGGCATTTTGTGTTCTGACGGCGTTGCTTCCACTGGGCTCGGTGATGGGAGCCCAGGTGCCTTCTTAAGGTGGTCTTCCCTAGGTGAGTATTGAGCTTAACACGACTTATGCGTTGACAGCACAGGCTGCAGATGGCAACACTATTATCAGCAGCTGACACGTTAAAAAAAGCCCACACTGTGGAGCCACGTTCCGGCGTTCTGAGAGCGCAAGATGTGACTTTGCATGGTGGATGGCTCGCTCCAGATACATTTGCAGTCTTCCTTTTGCCTCCTTTGCACTGCAAGTTCTGACTGCATCTCCTGCTTCTCCTCCCTATCTGCTGCTCCGTATCTCCCTCTGAACTCCCCTCCTCTTCCTCTCTTGTGGAAACCCACGTGACGTCCATCGACACATCACCATCGTCACCTTCAGCACCACTGACATTAGAGATCTTGGAGTAGTCAGCAACAGCGGGGACCACCCTTTTTGGGCTGATCTGGGTACTGTCGTCAGACCGCTGGGTGGCGGAGTTGCTACCTCCTCTTCCTCATCCGATGCCAAGAATGGCTGTGCATCGGTAAGGTCTGGGAATGTTACTCCCTGCCCTGTGAGAGGTCTGAGAAGATCAGATAGACTTGCAGCAGTTGAGTCTATCTGACAGGTCTTTCTGTTTTTCCTCTCCACAGGTTCTGCACATTTGCTGTTTAGTGTCTTTATTTTAGCCCTCCTCTCACTGCAGACCTTGCAGTTGTTATTTACTTCTGGAGTTCCAAGCTGGTCGTTAGAGGTACTCATACTTCTTACTCCTGTTTCTACTTTGTGTGTGTGTGTTGTGTCTAGGTCACAGGAAGACGCTGGTCTCTTCACGGTGGAAGGTCCTGGCAGTCTCATCCCTGGTTCCTAATTTAGGGTTTGTGTTAGTTTCAGCAGGTCTTAAGTTCCAGTGTGTGAGCTCTTCCACCTTTAGGATTTGCTCATACTGTTAGCAGTCACAGAGAGGCTCAGGGATAACTAGGAGGTTACCTTCTCCCTGCTCACTAGCTTTGGGGCCTAGTCTGTATTACTGTTGTAGTTTGTTTATTTGGTGTTCTACCTTTCCCCACCTACCGTGACAGGGAATTGATATCAAATTAATTCCTCTGACTCGAGTGGAGGGGCTATGGTGATGGCGGTGTCTTTGAGGGTGCACACAGCAGAGAGTGAGGAGGGCACAGAAGCGGAAGGCTGAGTGACCCACTCAACCAACTCTGGTACATCCTTTGACATAATTGCACGCACCTTCTCCAACTTACCACTTAGGCTCCAGCCTGGTGCACCTGCCCAAACCCTACCACTCCTGCGGAATGGCCTGCCTCTTCCTCAGCCTGTCACTTTCAAAATGACCCTGTGACAAAGTCCCTATAGAAGAGCAGTATTTGTGGAAACAGGTATATAGAACCCCTTAATCCATTTTTGGGGGGCAACTGGTATATCACACCAGTTGCAGTTAATTGTTCCAATGCCGTTTGTCCCTCTGTATAGCTGTGATATCTCGGCAGAACCGCACACAAATGCTGAACAATACAAATGTACTATATAGAAATTATATTATAGGTATATCACACCCCTGCCTCAATTAGATTTTTTGGGTGCAACTGGTATATCCCACCAGTTGCAATTAGTTGTTTCAGTGGCATTTGTCCCTCTTTATAGCTGCGGTATCTCAGCAGAACTGCACATTACAAATGCACTATATAGAAAATTATATTATAGGTATATCACGCCACTGCCTCAATCAGATTTTTTGAGGGGCAACTGGTATATCACAACAGTTGCAATTAGTTGTTCCAAAGGAGTTTGTCCCTTTGTATAGCTGTGGTATCTCAGCAGAACCGTACACAAATACTGCCCAATACAAATGCACTGTATAGAAATTATATTATAGGTATATCACACCACTGCCTCAATTATATATTTTTGTGGGCAACTGGTATATCACACCAGTTGCAATTAGTTGTTCCACTATTGTATGTCCCTCTGTATAGCTGCAATATCTCAGCAGAACCGCACACAACTGCTGCACAATACAAAAGCACTATAATATACTTTCTATGTTAGAAAGTATATTATAAGTATATTACACCCTTTAGTATGTCACACCTATTGATAGCACACCTATACCAGTCCTTAAAAGAACTTTTGTGGCCCTATTTGCTAGCGTTTGGTGTCTCTATACTCTCTAACAGTCTGCCCCTCCTCCACACTGCAACCTCTCCCTGCACTGGCAAAAAACTGAATGTAAAATGACGGCCAGTTTAAGTTTATTTATAGGGTAGGGGGTGTGTCCATGTGCTGAAGCCTCTCAATTGGCTCTCCAGTCCCACCTGATGGATGTGTCATGGGTCAAAGTTCTGCACAATGCAAAGAATATGGCGACTTTGGACATCACCATATGTTCGCCTGTTCCTACGAACAGTGAACAAGCAAAGTTCACCGCAAGGCTATCTCTAGTCAGCAAACCGTTCACCCACATGACGCCATACACTCTGTCTGCCATCTGGCCTGAACAGTGAAAACCAAGACTCATCCGTGAACAGAACGTCTCTCCAATGTGTTTCTGCAGAAATTCTATGCAAACCGATTGTTGCTGCAGCTGTCCGGGTGGCTGGTCTCAGACAATCATGGAGGTGAACATGCTGGATGTGGAGGTCCTGGGCTGGTATGGTTACACGTGGTCTGCGGTTGTGGGGCGGTTGGATGTACTGCCAAATTCTCTGAAACGCTTTTGGAGACGGCTTATGGTAGAAAAATGAACATTCATTGCACGGACAACAGCTCTGGTAGACATTCCTGCAGTCAGCATGCCAATTGCACGCTCCCTCAAACATTGCAACATCTGTGGCATTGTGCTGTGTTATCAAACTGCACATTTCAGAGTGGTCTTTTGTTGTGGGAAGTCTAAGGCACACCTGTGCAATATTCACGCTGTCTAATCAGCACCTTAATAGGCCACACCTGTGAGGTGGGATGGATTATCTCGGCAAAGGAGAAGTGCTCACTCACACAGATTTAGACAGATTTGTGAACAATATTTGAGAGTCATGTTTTATTTTGTGTATGTAGAAAATATTTCAGATCTTTGAGTTCAGTTCATGCAAAATGGGAGCAAAACCGAAAGTGTTGCCTTTATATTATTGCTCAGGCTCAGTGTAGCAAGAGTATTTTGGGTAACTGACCACAAATTGCTGTAATTGCCAGTTGTTCTTTCCTTGAAATATATTTCCCCTTAGGGTAGTTTTACACTAGCTTTAGATTTTACACTAGCTTTAGTAGCCTGCCAGAGATGTCTGGATGCACTGCCTGACGCAACCTGACACCCACTGGTACCATTCCGTGTATATTTATCCGTTACAGCCAGCTCTCCACTGGTCCCCATTATAGTGAATTGGGCTCGGTGGAGATAGCTTCCGGCAATGCCAAGAGAGAGAACAGCCTGTTGGCTCTTAAAGCGGTAGTGTAAAACTAGCCTTACAGATAAAAATAACAAGATGCTATTTGATATATTGCAAATACTGACCGTAATAGTCTATTTATTCTAAGCAGAGCTGTCAGAAAATGTATCTTTAGAGATAATCAGAGTAATTTATTAAGCTGAAATACTCTTATATAATGCGTATTTCAGGTGCAGATTGCGGTTATTTGCGTCGCTTATCTGCGACTCTTTCCCGCTTACCCAGGTCTAAAATTGTGGGCGTGGTGTGGGAGGGGAAAGAAACGGGCCAGTAGTAATGGTACATATGACAGCTTCACAGACACCGTGCTTTATACATGCCTGAAGTGGTATTGTCTATCACCACTAGGTTTTATTCGTAAGGCATCTTCACATTCAAGTGACCTTTCGGTCCAAACAATGACCTTGAGTTTTCTTTATTTTCATGACTATGAAAATTGTAGATTCACACTGAAGGCATCAAAACTATGAATTAACACATGTGGAATTATATGCATAACAAAAAAAAGTGTGAAACAAATGAAAATATGTAATATTCTAGGTTCTTCAAAGTAGACACCTTTTTGCTTTGATTACTGCTTTGCACACTCTTGGCATTCTCTTGATGAGCTTCAAGAGGTAGTCACCTGAAATGGTTTTCACTTCACAGGTGTGCCCTGTCAGGTTTAATAAGTGGGATTTCTTGCCTTATAAATGGGGTTGGGACCATCAGTTGCGTTGTGGAGAAGTCAGGTGGATACACAGCTGATAGTCCTACTGAATAGACTGTTAGAATTTGTATTATGGCAAGAAAAAAAGCAGCTAAGTAAAGAAAAACAAGTGGCCATCATTACTTTAAGAAATGAAGGTCAGTCAGTCCAAAAAATTGGGAAAACTTTGAAAGTGTCCCCAAGTGCAGTCACAAAAACCATCAAGTGCTACAAAGAAACTGGCTTGCATGCGGACCGCCCCAGGAAAGGAAGACCAAGAGTCACCTCTGCTGTGGAGGATAAGTTCATCCGAGTCACCAGCCTCAGAAATCACAGGTTAACAGCTGCTCAGATTAGAGACCAGGTCAATGCCACACAAAGTTCTAGCAGCAGACACATCTCTAGAACAACTGTTAAGAGGAGACTGTGTGAATCAGGCCTTCATGGTAGAATATCTGCTAGGAAACCACTGCTAAGGACAGGCAACAAGCAGAAGAGACTTGTTTGGGCTAAAGAACACAAGGAATGGACATTAGACCAGTGGAAATCTGAGCTTTGGTCTGATGAGTGCAAATTTGAGATCTTTGGTTCCAACCACCGTGTCTTTGTGTGACGCAGAAAAGGTGAAAGGATGGACTCTACATGCCTGGTTCCCACCGTGAAGCATGGACGAGGAGGTGTCATGGTCTGGGGATGCTTTGCTGGTGACACTGTTGGGGATTTATTCAAAATTGAAGGCATACTGAACCAGCATGGCTACCACAGCATCTTGCAGCGGCATGCTATTCCATCCGGTTTGCGTTTAGTTGAACCATCATTTATTTTTCAACAGGACACTGACCCCAAACACACCTCCAGGCTGTGTAAGGGCTATTTGACCATGAAGGAGAGTGATGGGGTGCTGCACCAGATGACCTGGCCTCCACAGTCACCTGATCTGAACCCAATCAAGATGGTTTGGGGTGAGCTGGACCGCAGAGTAAAGGCAAAAGGGCCAACAAGTGCTAAGCATCTCTGGGAACTCCTTCAAGACTGTTGGAAGACCATTTCAGGTGACTACCTCTTAAAGCTCATCAAGATAATGCCAAGAGTGTGCAAAGCAGTAATCAAAGCAAAAGGTGGCTACTTTGAAGAACCTAGAATATGACATATTTTCAGTTGTTTCGCACTTTTTTGTTATGTATATAATTCCACATGTGTTAATTCATAGTTTTGATGCCTTCAGTGTGAATCTACAATTTTCATAGTCATGAAAATAAAGAAAACTCTTTGAATGAGAAGGTGTGTCCAAACTTTTGGTCTGTACTGTATATCTTCTCTCACTCCTCTCTCTCTCTGGCAACTTGTGTTTGAAAAAGGTCATTGTTTGGACCGAAACCTCACTTGAATGTGAAGTTGCCTTACAAATAAAACCTCTATTCGCCATACATTAAGAGTGCTGTTGTCTTAATTTACTACCAAGTTTAGGCTGGGAAGCCACAAAGACACACACCTGAAACATAGCAGATATGAGTGCCACGCCATTCCAACATAATTGTGGAGCATACGCCTTCACTTGGTCAGCATTTGCTCAATAATCCATCAGTATTGCTAAAGCCCCCCAAAAAAACAGGAGTGGATGTAAAACAGAGATGACATGTGAATGGAATATATTTACATGTCTTCTGTATTTTGTACCCACTCCTGCTTTTGGCTATCAAATCATAAGCCAATTCTGATAGGACCGTACAGGCCTTATAGCTGCTACACAAACAGGATCCATTGTGCGTCTCATTTTCCCTTCCTTTTGACAGATCAGAAGAAAGGTCCAATTAATGATGATGTCAGCCAGGCCGAAAGCCAAAATAGTGGACCAGTCATGAAGTGGGGAGGGTGGGAACAGCATGAGAAGTCCACAGAGTGGACCTATGACATAGTGGTGAGGGTGAAGAAGCATGAGTAGACCACAGAGTGGCAAGGTGACATAGTGTGGAGATGGCAGCAGCATGATGACACCACAGAGTGGCAAGGTGAAATAGTGTGGAGATGGCAGCAGAATGAGGACACCACAGAGTGGCAAGATGACATATTGTGGAGATGGCAGCAGCATGAGGACACCACAGAGTGGCAAGGTGACATAGTGTGTATATGGCAGCAGCAGGAGGAGACCACAGAGTGGCAAGGTGACATAATGTGGAGATGGCAGCAGCAGCAGGATACCACAAAAGGGCAAGGTGACATAGTGTAGATTTGGCAGCAGCAGGAGGAGACCACAGAGTGGCAAGGTGACATAGTGTGGATATGTCAGCAGCATGAGGACACCACAGAGTGGCAAGGTGACATAGTGTGGAGATGGCAGCAGCATGATGACACCGCAGAGTGGCAAGGTGAAATAGTGTGGAGATGGCAGCAGCATTGTCATGGAACCATGAACCAGACGTACAACAAGAGATGAGTGGAAATAAGAAGGCTTTATTGCAAATCAAGCCGTAAGGCAAAAGTCCAAACGGATGGCTAAACCGAAGCAGGGTCTTGCGAAGCCAGAGGTCAGGAACCAGAAGGGTAGTCAGACGAAGCCTGGATCAGGAACCAGCAGGGTAGTCAGACGAAGCCTGGATCAGGAACCAGCAGGGTAGTCAGACGAAGCCAGGATCAGGAACCAGAAGCAGCAGCAGTCTTGGAAGCATGTGAACACAGGCGGACCAAGCAAGGAACTGAAGCCACAGACCTCCTATATATATGAGCTAGGCATCCAGCTCCTCCCAGTGGGAAGGAGGAGCCGCAGGGTGGAAGGCTACAAGAAACCCAGAAACCAAGATGGCCGCCAGTACATGTCAAACGAAGGAGAGCAGCAAGAAGGTAAGACCATGACAGTACCTCCCCCTCAAGGGCCCCTCCTCCGCGGAGTAAAGAACGGTTTCTGAGGGAAGCGTGCGTGGAAGGCTCGGAGCAAGGCAGGAGCATGGACATCTGCGGAGGGAACCCAGGAACGCTCCTCTGGACCATAACCACGCCAATGGACCAAAAACTGCACCCGACCGCGGACCAGGCGTGAGTCCAGGATATTGCTCACCTCATACTCCTCACGATTGCCCACTTGGACCGGACGAGGCCGGGGAACCGAGGAAGTGAAACGATTACACACCAGTGGCTTCAACAGGGAGACATGAAACACGTTGGAGATCCGCATGCCAGGAGGAAGCGCAAGGGCATAGGCTACCGGGTTTACCCTGCGAAGCACTCGGAAGGGACCAACAAACCGAGGCGCCAGCTTGGGAGTGGGCACTCGAAGGTTGAGGTTGCGGGTGGACAACCATACGCGGTCTCTGACCTGGTAGGAAGGAGCGGGCGCTCGTCTGCGATCAGCCTGGAGTCTCTGGCGCTGCGCAGAGACCTCAAGGGACCTCTGGATCTGTACCCAAGAAGCACGTAGGACGGAAAGGTGATCATCCACAGCCGGAATATCCTGGGGAGAGAATACCTCCGGTAACACGGCAGGTTGGAACCCATAATTGGCCATGAAGGGAGACGTCCCAGAGGAAGAGTTCACTGCCGTGTTCCTGGCAAACTCAGCCCAAGGCAGGAGGTCAACCCAATTGTCTTGGTGATCGGAGACATAGCAACGAAGGAATTGCTCCAAGGCCTGATTGGATCGTTCTGCGGCCCCATTGGACTGAGGGTGGTAGGCCGAGGAGAAAGAGAGATGAATCCCCAACTGGGAGCAAAAGGAGCGCCAGAACCTGGACACAAACTGACTCCCCCGATCCGACACAATCTCCTTGGGCAAACCGTGCAACCGGAAGACCTCCCTGTCAAAAATCGTGGCCAACTCTTGTGCAGAGGGTAACTTCTTGAGAGGAACACAGTGGCACATCTTGGAAAACCGATCCACAATCATGAGAATGACCGTATGGCCTCGGGATGCAGGGAGGTCCACAATGAAATCCATCCCCAGGTGTGACCATGGACGCTCCCCGGTGGCTATGGGTTGCAAAAGGCCCAACGGACGGTGCCGAGGGGACTTACTCTGGGCACAAACGGAGCATGCCGCTACATATGCGGCGATGTCGGAACGTAGAGAAGGCCACCAGAACAGACGTGAAACAGCCCAGGACAGCTGATTCTTTCCAGGATGCCCCGCGGCCTTGGAGTTATGGTAGGTTCGCAACAACCGAGTGCGCAACTCCTCAGGCACAAAACATCTGCCGTTGGGTTTCCCAGAGGGAGCACCAGTTTGAGCCACCAAAATCTGCTCACCCAGGGGAGAGGTCAGGCTGGTGCGAATGGCGGCCAGGATCTGATTCGGAGGTATGACCAAAGTCGGAATCGACTCCTCCCCGGACAGCTCGGAGTACTGCCGTGATAAGGCATCCGCTCTGATGTTCTTGGAACCGGGTAGGTAGGAGACCACGTAATTAAAACGTGACAAGAACAGAGCCCATCTGGCCTGACGTGGTGTCAATCTCTTGGCCTCAGAGAGGTAGGTCAGATTCTTGTGGTCCGTCAGGATGAGAACCGGAACCACCGAGCCCTCGAGCAAGTGCCTCCATTCTTTAAGGGCCTGCACGATGGCCAATAACTCCCTGTCACCAATCTGATAGTTGCTCTCCGCGGAAGACAGTTTCCGGGAGTAAAACCCACCAGGAAGCAGAGGACCTTCTGGTGTTCTACGCTGAGACAGAAGGGCGCCTACTCCCGTCTCAGACGCGTCCACCTCGAGGACAAAAGGCAACCCAGGGTTGGGATGCGACAGAATCGGAGCCGATACAAAGGCGGACTTTAGAGCCTCAAAAGCTCAGATGGCCTCGAGCGGCCAGACCTGGGGATTACTGCCCTTCCTGGTCAGATCCGTGAGAGGCTTGGCTAGCCTGGAAAAGTCCCTGATGAACTTCCGATAATAATTGGCGAAGCCCAAAAAGCGCTGCAGGGCACGAAGACCACTGGGCTGGGGCCACTGTAAGACAGCCGAAACCTTCTCAGGATCCATGGAGAACCCCTCAGCGGAAATGATGTAACCTAAGAAGGTTACCTGGGATCGGTGAAATTCGCATTTCTCAAGCTTACCGAACAGCTTGTTCTCTCGTAACCGTTGCAACACTCGTCTGACATCCAGAATGTGGGCCTCCATGGATTCAGAATATACCAAGATGTCATCCAAATAGACCACCACACACTGCTGCAACAGGTCACGGAAAACATCGTTGATGAATTCCTGGAAGACTGCGGGCGCATTGCACAACCCAAAGGGCATAACCAAGGATTCCTAATGACCGGTCCTGGTGTTAAACGCGGTCTTCCACTCATCGCCCGCCTTGATCCTTACCAGGTTATATGCCGCCCTCAGGTCGAGTTTGGTAAAGACCGTGGCCCCTTTGAGGCGATCGAACAGCTCGGAAATCAAGGGTATCGGGTAAGCGTTCTTGATCGTGATGCGATTGAGACCCCTGTAATCGATGCGAGGCCTCAACTCACCGCCCTTCTTTTTCACAAAGAAAAATCCAGCCCCTGTCGGGGACGAGGATTTGCGAATGTGTCCGCGTGAAAGCGCCTCCCTCACGTACTCCTCCATGGCCTCATTCTCCGCTACCGACAGTGGATAGACTTTGCCACGAGGAGGAACGGCACCAGATTGTAACTCTATGGCACAATCGTATGGGCGGTGCGGAGGTAGGGCAACCGCACGCACCTTATCGAATACATCCCGGTACTCCTCGTATTCAGGAGGCAACAGAGAGTCCGAGGAAGTACACAGCAACTTGACAGACCCATGGATGCAACTAGCCCCACACTGCGGTGACCACGAGAGGATCTCGGCCGATCTCCAATCGAAAGTCGGATTATGCTTCTGGAGCCAGGGGTACCCCAAGACCACCGAGTAGTGTGGAGACGAAATAACCTGGAGACAGACCGACTCTCTGTGAACGGCACCAATGGCCATCCCCACTGGAAGGGTCTCATGAGTCACGTGTGGCGGCAGAAGGGGTCTGCCGTCTATCGCCTCAAGAGCCAGTGGGGAACCTCGAGGCTGCAGAGGAATGGAATTGGCGGCAGCGAACACACTATCAATGAACAAACCACCAGCACCAGAGTCCACCAACGCCTGGGTCGTCACCGAGCCCCCGACCCAGGAGAGGACAACAGTAATCAGTGGTTTGTCAACACGGGAAACCGGGGACGAGGAGACTCCACCCAAGATCTGCCCCCGACAGGTTCCCAGGTGCGAGCGTTTCCCGGACGGTTCGGGCATGCCAACCGAAAATGCCCAGCGAGACCACAGTACAAGCATCGGCCCTCGCGTCTCCGGAGTACCCTTTCCCCCTCGGACAGACGAGCAAACCCCAGCTGCATGGGTTCACCCCCAGACAAGTCATCCCCAGGAGGCGTGGGAGGAGAGGGAGGCACGGGTGGGACAGCAAACGTAGGCGCCAATCTGTTAGGAGACCTCCGCAGGCTCTCCTTAAAGGAAGGTCTCTCCCTGAGTCTGGTGTCAATCAAAATCAGGAAAGAAATAAGAGACTCGAGCTCCACTGGTAGGTCCTTAGCTGCAACCTCATCCTTCAAGGCATCCGATAGACCATGAGAGAAAGCAGCGACCAGAGCCTCATTATTCCAGCCCACCTCTTCTGCCAGGGTACGAAACTCAATGGCGTATTCAGCTACGGATCGTGAACCCTGTCTGATGGACATAAGGAGCTTCGCAGCAGAGGCAGCACGAGCCGGCACATCGAATACCTTCCGAAGAGAAGCAACAAAACCGGAAAACTCGGCAACCACCGGATTGTTGTTCTCCCATAAAGGGCTGGCCCAGGCCAAGGCCTTGTCCGAGAGCAGCGAGATCAAGAAGCCCACCTTTGATCTCTCAGTAGGAAAGGCATGTGGCAGCAACTCGAAATAAATGCCCACCTGGTTAAGGAAACCTCGGCACTGAGTTGGCTCTCCCCCAAAGCGCTGTGGAAGGGGGGCAGAACCGGTCATACCCCGAAACACCGCAGGCGCAGCAACAGGTGTCGGGGTAGACTCTGGCGCAACAACCGGAGCGGCAGTAGGAGCGGGCCCAGGAGCGACAACCGACCCATCGGCAACGGAAGCTAAATGAGCCGTGCGTTCAAGCAGGGTTTGCAACGCCACAGCGAACCGACCCAACAGGTGATCCTGCTGATCAAGTCTGGCAACCAGCGTAGGTAGCGAGGATGGCCCTGTACCGTCAGAATTCATGGCTTGGTCCTAATGTCATGGAACCATGAACCAGACGTACAACAAGAGATGAGTGGAAATAAGAAGGCTTTATTGCAAATCAAGCCGTAAGGCAAAAGTCCAAACGGATAGCTAAACCGAAGCAGGGTCTTGCGAAGCCAGAGGTCAGGAACCAGAAGGGTAGTCAGACGAAGCCTGGATCAGGAACCAGCAGGGTAGTCAGACGAAGCCTGGATCAGGAACCAGCAGGGTAGTCAGACGAAGCCAGGATCAGGAACCAGAAGCAGCAGCAGTCTTGGAAGCATGTGAACACAGGCGGACCAAGCAAGGAACTGAAGCCACAGACCTCCTATATATATGAGCTAGGCATCCAGCTCCTCCCAGTGGGAAGGA
Source organism: Bufo gargarizans (assembly GCF_014858855.1). NCBI lineage: Eukaryota > Metazoa > Chordata > Amphibia > Anura > Bufonidae > Bufo > Bufo gargarizans. Next base: position 80,553,565 of record NC_058087.1, on the reverse strand, counting down.
GGAGCCGCAGGGTGGAAGGCTACAAGAAACCCAGAAACCAAGATGGCCGCCAGCACATGTCAAACGAAGGAGAGCAGCAAGAAGGTAAGACCATGACAAGCATGAGGACACCACAGAGTGGCAAGGTGAAATAGTGTGGAGATGGCAGCAGCATGATGACACCACAGAGTGGCAAGGTGACATAGTGTGTATATGGCAGCAGCAGGAGGAGACCACAGAGTGGCAAGGTGACATAATGTGGAGATGGCAGCAGCAGCAGGATACCACAAAATGGCAAGGTGACATAGTGTAGATTTGGCAGCAGCAGGAGGAGACCACAGAGTGGCAAGGTGACATAGTGTGGATATGTCAGCAGCATGAGGACACCACAGAGTGGCAAGGTGACATAGTGTGGATATGGCAGCAGCAGAAGGAGACCACATAGTGGCAAGGTGAGATAGCGTGGAGATGGCAGCAGTATGAGGAGACCACAGAGTGGCAAGGTGACATGATGTGGAGATGGCAGCAGCAGCAGCAGCATCAGGAGGACACCACAGAGTGGCAAGGTGACATAGTCTGGAGATGGCAGCAGCAGCTGCATCAGGAGATCACAAATTGACCCAGTAACAGAGTGGGGTGGTGGGTGGCAATACCCGTACCTACTGATGAAGGTGAGTGAAATAAGGAGCACTTGGCATCAGATGTGTGGCATCAGGTGGGTTGCAGCATCAAAGTAGTAGCCGAGGCAGGTAATAAGAAGAAACCAGTCTCTTGTATCAAACTGTTGGTGTGGCACCATGGATGAAGTGGTCTTATGCATCAGGAATTGGTGGTTGGAAATCATGGCTGATCTACGCCTGATTCATCTTGACAAAGGTCAGTCTCTCCACATTTTGGGTAGACAGACGAGTTCTCCTTGGGTAACTATGGCCCCCGTCGCACTATACACCTGCTCTGATGCCACACTACTGCCCTGGCAGGACAGCTTTTCCAGGGCAAATTCTGCTAGTTGCAGCCACAAATCCAGTTTGGTTACCCAGTAGTCCAGCAGATCTTTAATGTGGGGTGGCAGGGTACTGTCTAAGTATGCCCCCATGTGCTAATTCAGGTCCTGCTCTAAGTATACCTGATGCAGCTGCTGGTGAGTAGTTTCTTTGCGGGTGAAGAAAGCTACTCATCAGCGACTGTAGACTCAGGCGGCTGCTGATGGAGCTGGTACTACTCCTGCCATCCCACCACTCCTCAGCAGCCATGGCAGTGGAACGTGAGTGCAGAGGGCCCCCCCGGTCAGACCTGGGAGAGGATGGATGATGGTGCAGATAGGCAGCGGCCAACTGACTACATAAGATGTCTCTGTAGTAGTTCAGTTTGTCCTCCCTCCCCTCTGTGTGTAAAAAAAGCCCCAATTCTGGATCTGTAGCGAGGGTCCAACAAGGCGGAGAGCCAGAAGCTGTCACTATGCAAGCAAGTGAGCATGCATTGTGTCATTTATGCAGGTGACTCGGAGGGACTCTCTGCCTCCATCTCCACTGCATACTGCCACGGTGTGTCCGGGTCCTCTGTTTCGCCTTCCTGATCGCCCTGTAGCTCATCTGGCTGCTCCTGCTCCTCCTGCCTTGTCAGCTAAGTAGCAAAACCCCCCATTTGGCTACACATTGCCTGTGCTCCAATGTCCTCCTACCTCTCCTCCTCTTTCAGTTCAGCCCCCACAGGGCTCATGTGGCTGCTATATTGAGGCGCCACGTGTCTCCTGTCCCCTGATCAGCCATTGTAACCAGCATCTATTCCAGAACATGAAGCAAGGGAATGATGTCATTCATCCCATAGTCCTGGCGACTTACAAATAACTTGGCATCCTCAAAGGGCCTGAGCAAATGGCAGGTGTCACACATGAGCTGCTACCGGCTGACATCGAAGTTACACAGTGGAGTACTCCTATCCACTTGCATCATCAATAAATAGTTGATGGCCTTTCTCTGTTCGTATAGTCGGTCCAACATATGGAGGGTGGAATTCCAATGGGTGGAAACGTCGCATATCAGCCTATGTTGGGGCATGCTGTTCTGCCGCTGCAGCTCAAGGAGGGTGTGCTCTGCGGTATACGAGTGGTTCAAGTGCATGCAAAGTTTCCTGCCCATTTGTAGGATGTCTTGCAGATTGGTGGAAGACTTCAGGAACCGCTTGACAACCAGATTGAACACGTGTGCCATGCAGGGCACATGGCTCAGTCTTCCTTGTCGCAGTACCGACACCATGTTCATCCTGTTGTCGTCAGCTTGGTTCCGATATTCAGTTGTCGCTGAGAAAGCCAGGATTCAATTTCTTGATGCATCACATGGAGCAGTTCCTCCCCTGTGCGACTCCGTTTGCCAAGGCAAACCAGGTGCAGAACAGCGTGACACAGCCGAGCCCTGCACATGTGGTATGCTGGAGGGGCACTGTGACTTGTCCGTGCAGTGGAGGCTGAGGACATGGTGGGGGATGAGGAGGCAGAGGTGGACATTGTCGCAGAACCAACGGCGTGACAATGTGGAGGCGTAAGTGGCGTGACCTGTTCAAGTTGCTGGTGTGGCTGTGCAGGAACCACATTCACCCAGTGAGCCATAAAGGACATGTATTGTCCCTGACCTTAGTTACAGCTCCACACGTTGGTGCTGCCGTGCATTTTGGCAGACACCGACAGGCTCAAGGACTGGCCCACCTTCTGTTCTACATACGTGTGCAGGGCTAGTACTGCCTTTTTGGCAAATAAATGACGGCTAGGGACTCAAGCCATTAGTTCTATGAAAGGTGTAGAGTCCACCACTTGTACAAGCACCAGCCACTTGGACAGGAGCACGTTCAGCTTCTGCGCCAATGGATGCGTGCACGCATACTGTTGTCTCTTGGAAATCACTTTGGTGATCGATTGCCGACGGAATGACTGACAAGGAGCAGGAGCATATGGACCAGCAGAAGATGGGATTGACAGACAGCTCTCTTCAGGTGAGGTGGTGGAGCCTTGACTGGCTGAAACTGGGTGCATGCCACTGGGTGAATTAGCAGTAGCTGGGGCAGGCTGGACCACCTCATCGGAGCCACGGGTCTCTCAGGCCACTTTATTGTGACGCTGCACCCTGCCCACGCTTCACCTTCTGCCCACATATTCTACATATGCCCATGTTGACCTCCTCTGGTGGCTTCACAAAAAACTGCCACACCGCCGAGTACCTGATTTTTCCCCCAACACTTCTCACTGGCTGACTGCTACCGCCGCTGCTTCCATGAACCTGTGCACCACTCCTTTCCGGGCAGGCAGGCTGCTGCAAAGCGGGTGGTCTACCCCATGCTCGTTTGGTTCCTGACCACCCACTGCTGCCACCCTGCTGACTCCCAGCCACGCTAGCGACTTGCTGACTCAGCCGCTGCCTGACGGGCAAGCTGCTACCCACTTCTCCTAATGATGACAAAGCCCCTGCTTCACCCGGCTCCCAAGTGCAATTGGCTTCATCATCATGGAATAGTGTCTGCACATCACTGATGTCCTCTTCAACGGTCTCTGGGTCAGGAGCCTGACCACTCGCAACACAAGCTCCTGTGCTACTCTCCTCATACTCTCCTCATTACTTGCCCGCCTAGCAAGGGAAGCGGCGGAGGTCTCCTCCACATCTTAGCTGGGCAGTAGCTGCTTACTGTCCTCTAGTAACTCATCCTCGCTGAAAAGTGAAGCAGAGCCCACTGCATGTAGTAATTCTTGCGATGATGGAACAGACAAACCCACCGACTGTTGGCTGGGAGTGTCTGATGTCACTTGGGATGATGTGGATGACCGAGTTAACCAATCAATAACAGCAGGGTTGCTGGTCAAGAAACGACCGCTAGATGACACCAGGAGCTCAGGCCTCTTGCTGCGACTACTGCTGCCACAACCCCTTAATTTGCTGCGACCTCTGCTTGCGCCAGAAACATTTAGGCCTCTGCTACTGCTCTGTGCATGGCCTGGCACTTCTATGCCTGACATACTTGTAGCTGAACTAAACCAATGAAACTGAAATTAAAATACCCCTAAAAGCTATTTTTTTTGTACTGAAATAGGCCACTAAACGCTTTCACCGCAATTAACTGCGGAAATGCACTGAAAATATTTTTTTCTTGTTGGACTAAAATATGACCCTATCTGCTTTGACCACAAAAAATTAAGTGAAGTGCCTATATATATTTCTTGCAGTAATGAAATACGCCACTAAACGCATTCACCATAAATAACTGCAGCAGTGAACTGAGAATATATATTTCTTGTTGGACTGAATTAGGCCACTATGCTCTTTGACCAGAAAAAAAATTAAGAGTAAAGTGCTTATATATATTATTTGCAGTACTGAAATACGCCACTAAATGCTTTTCACCAAAAATCACTGCAGCAGTGCACTGATTATATTTATTTTGTTGGACTGAATTTGGCCACTATAAGCTTTGATCAGAAAAAAAATTCAAGAGTGAAGTGCTTATATATATTTCTTGCAGTAATGAAATCCGCCACTATACACTATCATCAGAAATAACTGCAGAAGTGACCTGAGAATATATTTATTTCTTCTTAGACTAAAATAGGCCACTATAAGCTTTAATCAGAAAACAATTAAATAGTGAAGTGCATATATATTTTTCTGGTAGTACTGAAATATGCTCCTATACGCTTTTACCAGAAATAACTGCAACAGTGCAGTGCGTATATATTTGACTTTTTTTTTTTTTACAGATATACACTCCTATACACTTTTAACTGAAATAACTGCAACAGTGCAGTGCATACATATTTTCCTTTTTTTTACTGAAATATGCCTCTATACGCTTTCACCAGAAATCACTGCAGCAGTGTCTCCCTGCACTAAGATACTTTGAAATGATTCCTCCCTATCCTCTCCCTGCACTTATAAATCCCTTTTTCAGTTGTTTTTCCAATAGCTGTTCCTACCGCCTTCACGTCTGTCCCTGCACTCTGAATGCTTGAAAATGGCAGAATCTAAAATGGCTACCATATTTATAGGGCTGTGACATAACAGGGCTGGCTGGCTGCTGATTGGCTGTATGCAGGCACGTTAATCTGTGTGATCCCATCTTCCCAGATTCCCATGCCCCATGTCCTCAGTCACACGTGTAGCCGCCATTTTAGAAAAATTGTGATTCGTTACCACACAGCGCAAGGAAATTTGGATTCATTGCAAATCAAATTTTTCCTGAAATTCTAAACAAATTCCACTGTCAGCTTCGATTCACTCATCTCTAATCACCACTACCTACACACAGCAATCTCCCATAACAGCATGTACAAAAGGGACAACCCTGCCCTTCGTGCTCTGACAGCTATGCTAACTGCAGTTTCTTGGCCACTGGCAATGTAGCAGCTTTCCTGCTGTTTAAAATCCATCCTGAGATGCGGTTAAGATGAGATGCTGTACATGAACTGAACAGTGAGTGCTCTCGTCTCATGAATTGATCTGGCAGCTGCCCCCACATCATCTGCACTGCGGGATCTGAAGCCTGTGAATGAGGTCTGTGTGCAGAGTAATCAGTAGGTCAGTGCAGTCTGTCACAAGCACCATGCTTCCAGAAAGTGGAATTATACTCACATACTCTACAGATTCAGAAGAAATCCCCATAACCTCAGGGCACCATCAAGAAAACATTATCAGCTATAATGTATGATTCTATTATTTCCTGTGCAAAAACAGCAGTATAGGCTGAGAATGTAATAATAGCATCATATGAAAATCAGAAATGATGTAATACTTTTCACTGGGATAAGCAGGAATTAAGTCTGTTAACTCCAAATTATTATGGTGAGAGTGGGGAATCATTTGGAGAATGAGTGTTTGAGGGAGTTTAAAAAATAAGATCATTACACTTTATATTCAAATAATTATAATAATAGTAATTATAATAATTAGAATAAGAGCACAGTAGACTCTGTGACAGGAGGACAGTGTCACTGACGTTCCCACGACAGATGGCAGGAGATCGGTGAGACTGGTAACACGTGGTTGGATCTCATATTTTTTCTGTTTGGATCAAACGACATCTGTGTTGTTTCTGGTGCTTGCCACGCCTTCTTTCCCCAGGTGTGGCTATTATGGCAATTTGCCCTTCTCTATTTATTGTTGTTTCTCCCACTATGGTATGCGGTTTATAGCTTCTGTTGGAGTTGTGGATAGCTGGTGTGTGGATCTCAACTGAGTTCCTGGTGCTGCCATAGCCACTTGAAGTTAAGTGTTTTCTTTCCCTTTTGCATTTTATTTGGTTTATTTTGTGTGTTGCAGGGAATGTCATTGTACCAGAGTCCTATAGGGTGAGTTAGGACACTAGGTATCCGGTGTATGAACTTGCCTACGTACCTCTGGGGTCTATTCATACTGGTAGTTAGTTAGGACTTTGATTAGAGTTTTACTAGGAGGTGTCCGTCTCCTTTCCCTAGTTTCTAGGCTTTATTCCCTCACCTGTTTCCCCCCTATGTTTGGTGTGGTGTTTCCCTCCCACACCCGAACGTGACATACTGTCACGGAATGTGTACAGGTAACAAGGCAAAGCAACATGTATAAACGACTCGCTGGATCCAAAAACTAAGGAACCAAGGGAGACCCCTGCAGAAGACCTGGCACTTTCCCTGGCTGCTCAGCCTATGCAAAGATCCTAATGGTGGAGGTTTGCATATCCACGAACCTTGACTATAAAGCCCTGAGCACCCTACTATAGTGAGGGGACACGACCACCGGCTCCCTACACAAGACACGGAGGGAGTCAGGGTCATCTGGGATCCAGCAAACAGATATAAACATATAAAAGTACACTTAGCTTTGAAGCAAACAGGAGGACAGATCAGCGTGCACACACACTCCAGGAGGAAATATAAGCCGCCCAGAAAAGCATTCTGAGGAGGCATTTAAAGGGAAGCAATTAAGACATGACAGCTGAGAGAGGCTGACGAGAGGAGGAGCTGAATACCACAACACAGAAATTCAAGGAGGAGGTTCTGAAAGGCCTCTGTCAGAGCTTCTCAGCTGTCTGGTTGTGACAGTACCCCTCCCTCTACGAGTGGACTCCGGACACTCAGAGCCCACCTTCTCAGGATGGGACCTATGGAATGCCCTGATGAGACGGGAGGCCTTAATGTCCGTCACTGGGACCCACATCCTCTCCTCAGGACCATACCCCTCCCACTGAACAAGGTACTGAAGAGAACCGCGGACAAGACGAGAATCCACAATCCTAGAGACCTGGAATTCAAGATTCCCATCAACCATAATCGGAGGAGGAGGCAAAGGCGAGGGTACAATGGGTTGAACATAAGGTTTCAATAAGGACTTATGAAAAACATTATGGATCTTCCAAGTCTGAGGAAGATCAAGACGGTATGCAACAGGATTGATGACAGACAGGATTTTGTAAGGCCCAATAAACCTAGGACCCAACTTCCAGGAGGGAACCTTCAATTTGATATTCTTGGTAGACAACCACACCAGATCACCAACATTCAGGTCCGGACCAAGCACACGTCTCTTATCAGCCACACGCTTATATCTCTCACTCATGCTCTTTAGATTCTCTTGAATCTTTTGCCAAATAGATGACAAAGACGAGGAGAATCTGTCCTCATCAGGTAAACCAGAAGACCCCTCTCCCGAGAAAGTCCCAAACTGTGGATGAAACCCATATGCACCAAAAAATGGTGACTTATCAGAGGACTCCTGACGACGGTTATTTAAAGCAAACTCAGCAAGGGACAAAAAAGAACACCAATCCTCTTGATTCTCCGCCACAAAACAACGCAGATATGTCTCCAGATTCTGATTGACGCGCTCTGTCTGGCCATTCGACTGCGGGTGGAAAGCAGAAGAGAATGACAACCGAACCCCCAAGCGAGAACAGAAAGCCTTCCAGAATCTGGAAACAAACTGCGTGCCCCTATCAGAGACTATGTCTGAAGGAATACCGTGCAACTTGACAATGTGATCAACAAATGCCTGCGCCAGCGTCTTAGCATTGGGCAAACCAGGAAAAGGGATGAAATGCACCATTTTGCTAAAACGGTCCACCACCACCAGAATCACAGTCTTCCCCGAGGAACGAGGCAGGTCCGTGATAAAGTCCATGGACAGATGTGTCCAAGGACGGGAAGGAATGGGTAAGGGAAGGAGAGGACCTGATGGCCGTGAATGAGGGACCTTGGCACGAGCGCAAGTCTCGCAGGCTGCCACAAAACCCTCAACCGACTTACGAAGCGCAGGCCACCAGAATCTCCGAGCGATGAGATCCAGTGTGGCTCTTACCCCCGGGTGCCCAGCAAGGACCGTATCGTGGTGTTCTTTAAAAATCTTGTGTCTTAAAGCGAGAGGCACAAACAACCTCCCAGGAGGACAAAGATCAGGAGCCTCTGACTGGGCTGCCTGCACCTCTGCCTCCAATTCAGGAAAAAGAGCAGAGACCACCACACCTTCAGCCAAAATGGGACCCGGGTCTTCAAAATTCCCGCCTCCCGGAAAACAACGTGACAGGGCATCTGCCTTCACATTCTTAACTCCAGGGCGGAACGTGACAACAAAATTAAACCTAGAAAAGAACAACGACCATCTGGCCTGTCTCGGGTTCAGACGCTTGGCTGACTCCAAGTAGGCCAGATTTTTATGGTCAGTAAATACGGTAATAGGGTGTCTGGCCCCCTCTAGCCAATGGCGCCATTCCTCAAAAGCCAACTTGATGGCCAACAATTCCCTATCTCCCACATCGTAATTTCTCTCTGCGGAGGAGAGTTTTCTTGAGAAAAAGGCACACGGTCGCCAATTGGCAGGAGAGGAACCCTGAGACAAGACCGCCCCCACACCCACCTCAGAAGCATCAACCTCAACTATGAAGGGTAATGAAACATCAGGTTGCACCAAGATGGGAGCGGAAGCAAAACTCTCCTTGATATCAGAAAAGGCCTTACGCGCCTCTACTGACCAAGAAGAAAAATCTACCCCCTTTCTGGTCATATCAGTGAGTGGTTTAACAATAGAAGAATAATTCAAAATGAACTTCCTGTAATAATTGGCAAAGCCCAAAAAACGCATCAGCGCCTTTTGATTCTCAGGAAGCTCCCACTCAAGCACAGCGCGGACCTTCTCGGGGTCCATGCGAAAACCAGAAGCGGAGAGAAGAAACCCCAGAAATTGAATTTCTGGAACCGCAAACACACATTTTTCCAGTTTCGCATATAGTTTATTCTCCCGCAGGATGAGCAAGACCTGACGTAAATGTTCCTTATGAGTTTTGAAATCGGGAGAAAAAATCAAAATGTCATCCAAATACACCAATACAAATTTTCCCATCAAATGATAAAAAATGCTGTTCACGAAATGCTGAAAAACGGCTGGGGCATTCATCAACCCAAAAGGCATAACCAAATTCTCAAAATGGCCCTCAGGGGTATTGAAGGCCGTCTTCCATTCGTCCCCTTCTCTGACCCTGACCAGGTTGTATGCCCCTCTTAAATCTAATTTGGAAAAGACTTTAGCCCCAACAACCTGGTTAAACAGGTCCGGGATCAGAGGAAGCGGATAAGGGTCACGAATTGTGATATTGTTCAGCTCCCTGAAATCCAGACAAGGTCTTAAAGAACCATCTTTTTTCTTAACAAAGAAAAAACCAGCGGCAACAGGTGACTTTGAGGGTCGTATGTGTCCCTTTCTCAGACTCTCAGAGATATAAGTACGCATAGCGATCCTCTCAGGTTGGGAAAGATTGTATAAACGAGATTTAGGCAGCTTGGCGTCTGGGATGAGATTAATAGGGCAATCGTACTCCCTGTGCGGGGGCAAATCCTGAACTCCACTCTCAGAGAAGACATCCGAAAATTCAGAGAGAAAAGATGGTACAGTCTTAGTAGCAACCTCAGAAACAGATGTCGTGAGGCAATTCTCTCTGCAAAAGTCACTCCAACCATTTATTTGCCTTGCTTGCCAATCAATGGTGGGGTTATGTTTAGTGAGCCAGGGTAGCCCCAACACTAGAGGAGTCGGCAAACCGCTAAGGACGAAACATGACACATCCTCAACATGAGCATCACTCACAATTAAACGGATATTGTGAACTATGCCCTTTAATGACTTCTGAGAAAGTGGAGCGGAATCGATAGAAAACACAGGAATATCCTTTCTCAAAGCGCACACCTGGAAACCATGAGTTATCGCAAAGTGATTATCAATGAGATTAACCGCTGCTCCACTATCCACAAAAATCTCACAAAAAATGTTCTTGCTCTCTAGCGCCACCCTAGCCGGCAGGACAAAACGGGAACTACAAGCAAACGGAAAATCTTCAATTTCCGCCTCAATCCTGCCAATAGTAACAGACGGAACATTTTTCAAAGATTTTTTCCTCTTTGTTTCTTTATTATACCCAGAGAACTGCCTGAATCTCCTAGAGGGACAAATATTTGCCAAATGATTAATACCTCCACAACAAAAACAAACCCTCTCATGCGGGCTGAATCTTCTATTGTCAGAAGCAATCAACCCCAGCTGCATGGGCTCCTGCTCAGAAGGGGCTGACAGCGACTGAGACCCCTGCGCAGAGAATGGGACCGCTGCACAGTCCTGGGACCGAGTATGACAGGAAGGAGAGATCTCTCCTCTCTCTCTAAGACGCCTGTCAATACGAACGGCCTGAGACATAGCAGAGTCCAAAGAAATAGGCCTTTCATGAAAGGCAAATGCATCTTTCAATCCCTCTGAAAGACCATGGCAAAATTGACTTCGGAGTGCAGCATCATTCCAACCAGTATCAGCTGCCCAACTCCGAAATTCTGAGCAGTATATTTCTGCGGATTGTTTACCCTGGCATAGGAGACGTAGTCTAGACTCCGCCAGAGCAATACGATCCGGATCATCATATATCTGACCCAGGGCTAAAAAGAATTCATCCACTGAACGGAGGGGCCGTGCCCCCTCCGGCAGCGAAAAGGCCCAGGACTGAGCGTTACCCCTGAGCAGCGATATAATGATCCCCACCCTCCGTTCCTCATCACCAGAAGAATGGGGAAGAAGGCGAAAATGGAGTTTGCAAGCCTCTCTAAAACGCACAAAATTCTCACTACCCCCGGAGAACGTATCCGGGAGCGAGATCTTAGGCTCAGAACAAGCTCCATGAACGCAAGCTGAACCGGTCACTTGAAGCTGAGACAAAGTCTTACGGAGGTCAGCTACCTCCAATGAAAGACCCTGGAAGCGTTCAGCCAAAAGTGAAACCGGATCCATGCTTAAGACGGTTTTGGCGGCTTATAATGTCACGGAATGTGTACAGGTAACAAGGCAAAGCAACATGTATAAACGACTCGCTGGATCCAAAAACTAAGGAACCAAGGGAGACCCCTGCAGAAGACCTGGCACTTTCCCTGGCTGCTCAGCCTATGCAAAGATCCTAATGGTGGAGGTTTGCATATCCACGAACCTTGACTATAAAGCCCTTAGCACCCTACTATAGTGAGGGGACACGACCACCGGCTCCCTACACAAGACACGGAGGGAGTCAGGGTCATCTGGGATCCAGCAAACAGATATAAACATATAAAAGTACACTTAGCTTTGAAGCAAACAGGAGGACAGATCAGCGTGCACACACACTCCAGGAGGAAATATAAGCCGCCCAGAAAAGCATTCTGAGGAGGCATTTAAAGGGAAGCAATTAAGACATGACAGCTGAGAGAGGCTGACGAGAGGAGGAGCTGAATACCACAACACAGAAATTCAAGGAGGAGGTTCTGAAAGGCCTCTGTCAGAGCTTCTCAGCTGTCTGGTTGTGACACATACAGTTTGTTGAGCTATTTATAACTCTTAAAGGGGTTTTCTGGGTTCTGAGCTGAACCCAGACATATCCCCTTTTTCTCTCAGACAGCCCCTCTGAGATTGCCCTGCGCTGAATTGCCTTTTCTGCAGATCCGTTGACGTATCCGGTCTCTGCTAGGAGGAGGCTTCCGCCTAGCAGTGTTCCCGGTGACGTTACCAGCACTAATGGATCGACTATAGCACTTTCCTAGCCTGTAAAATAGCTAGGGCGGCGCTAAAGCCCGCCCATTAGCGCCGATGATGTCACCAACAACACTGCTAGGTAGAAGCACTGTATGGACAGTTAAGGCTTAATCACCTTGACTTATCCTCTTAGTTCACCAGAAGATGGACCTGGGTCTGATAAGTGAAGACCTATATGTACCAGCACCTCAGATCTAGACCCGAGCGCAGAGAACCTTCATCTCTGAGACTTCTACAGCCAAGGAAACTACTTTATTAATAAAAGTTCTCCAGTAAGAAGGAAGTTCAGTAGGTTCACAATTTACAAGGCTGTGTATTGGAGTCAGTCAGCAAGGTATTTGCAGGATTCTGGACGATACTTTGCTGCTGTGAGAGGGAAAATTGAGACGGCTTACCAACCATATCTTATATCTTCACCCCTCAGCCCAGGAATTGCAGGAACAATTAACAAAAAAAATATGGTTACAATGGTTACATTGAAATTCTTTAGAGACAATGAGAAGGAGTACTACAACCTTCATCATTGCTGCTGGACATATGTTGATATTGGGGAGGAATTGCACTGTGATCTACCTGGAACTGTGCCTTATTATTGTTGGATGTACTTCTATTCCTTTTATACAATTTAGTAAATAGAGACTTATTTACAGAAACTGGCCTGTTTCCTGACCAACACCTAATACCAAGTGCACCCAAACTACCAAAAGGCAGGAGCCCCAATACCAGGATCTGTCCCTATTGTCCTAGGGAGTGCCAGTGTGAGGATTACCATGTGATTTGTGAGTACAACTACCACTGCCAGATTCACTATCACTCCCATCCTTCATCCACTTATCCTAGGCTACTGTAGATCTACTGCATCCTTTGATAAAGCCATCAGGATGAATTGTGAAATATCTTTGTGTGTAGGATTTCATATATTAAGAGCCAAAATGTTTTGCTATAGTTGCTATAGCAAAAAGATGAAGAAAGGTCTATGGTCTATCGACCTACTTGACATTATCACTGTGAGTGATGATACTATTTCAAATAATGACAAATGCTTGTGTATTTGTTGATATGCATTGTATTTCACAGAGAACACCCTATGTATTAATTGTAGTAATTTTGAAGGCAGCATTTGGCAGAACTAAAGCGATGCAGGGTTAGGTTGTGAGTCGGCAGTGCATGATCATGTTAGAGGTACCATAGCCTGTCTAAAATCAGTTTCGTAAGTAGACCACCATGCAGGGTGGGTAGCTCAGAATATAACCATACCCTTTATTTGATAAAATCTGGCCCTCTTAATTCTGAAAAATACTTATTTTTATTTTTTCTTCAAACAAGGTTTGCTGGGCCACTCAGTTCTGTGAACCTGGCTTACCCTGTATCATGGATACGGGTGCTGGAATCTCAGGGACTGTAAATCAGACAAAGTGCTGGAAGATATTACTGGGGGAGCGTTAGTGCACCAAATGGAGCACCTACTCTACATGACAGTATGCTTACTTTGAAACTGATTTTGGAGATGACAGACTCCCTACAACAACAGATCTGGTAGGTGCCTTACTTCCTGCCCCACCACATAGCACTGAATCTTTTTCCCCATAATATGTATTTCAGAAGCTAATTTAAGATTTCAAATGAATATAAAAATATTTTGATAATAAATGAACGATGGATCAACAGTCCATGGGCTTTAATCTTGAGAAATCTTTACTAATACACAAAGGGGGAGATTTATCAAACTTGTGTAAAGTAGAACTGACTTACTTGCCCAAAGCAACCAATCACCTTTCATTTTTCACAGCTCCTCTGAAAAATGAAAGGTGGGATCTGATTGGGTGCTGTGGGCAACTAAGCCAGTTCTACTTTACACCATTTTGATAAATTTCCCCCAGAATTTTTTATGTGAAGCCCAGTGCCAACTTTGTTCGGTTCAGGGAGTCGTGCAATCAATATTTTAGACTACGTCCTAACTCTTCTGGGGACGAGAGTCAAAGAGGGGGGTTTATTATTTTGTTGCTTAAAGGTGACGCTCAGTCTTGGGCTTTTTCGTTGCAGACCGGATCACAATCCCTCCGCTAGGTAGATTAATTTTTCAGAGCTCGAGGTCTTATCTACGATGACCCAGATCAAGTCTTTCTGGCCGAGACTAAGTTGCATGGCTTACGGCTGGGAGAGCGATTTTCGGAATCCTATTACTCTAAATTTAGGAGATGGGCAACTGATACTAAATGGAATGACCCAGCTCTCCGTAGTCAATTCTGTCAAGGGTTATCCGACAACCTGAAGGACGCATTGGCATTTCACGAATATCCAGAGTCATTGGAGGCGGCCATGTCTCTGGGTGTACGTATTGATAGATGCCTGAGGGAGAGATCTAAGGTTCCTCTCACTCGGGAAGCACTATCATATGGGGAAGAGGTCTCTTCCGACACTTTGGGTAGGGAGGCACTTAAGCTCATGTCTGATGATGAGCCAATGCAGTTGGGAGAAGTCACTCCTGGACCTGGTGATGAAAACGTTAGGGTTAAGAAAAGACTCCGCTTTTTCTGTGGGAAAGGGGGACATTTTGTTAACGTATGTCCTTATATTAAACATCAAGGTGAAAAAGAGAAATAAAACTAATGCGTTTAGTCCTCTTCTCACTTTTGGTAGTGTGGGTGGGGAATTTGAGAATTTACCTGTAGTACCCGATTTCTTCTACCTGCCAAGATGGCGCTAGACTCCAAAACTGTGGGAATTGAAGTATTTATTGACAGTGGGGCAGGGGTTAACCTAGAGGATGTCCAATTCGTCCGTATGCATAGTCTGATAACTAGCGCATTAGACAAAAATATATTTCGGCCATGTTTGGACTTCCGTGAGCTTAATCACATTACGGTCCATGATCCCAGATTTGTTCAATCAGATTGTCGGTGCCAAGGTGTTCTGTAAATTGGATTTGAGGGGGGGGGGGGCATATAATCTGATTAGGATCAAGGAGGGGGACGAATAGAAGACGGCCTTTAATACCCCTGAAGGTCATTTTGAGAATTTGGTCATGCCTTTTGGGTTGACCAATGCTCCTGCTGTTTTTCAACATGTCATCAATGACATCTTTCATCATCTGGTAGGCAGTTTTGTGGTGGTGCATCTGTATGATATTTTAATTTTTTCCCCCGACATGGAGAAGCATCAGGATCACGTGAGACAAGTCTTACAGTTCCTAATGGAGAATAAATTGTATGCTAAGATGGAGAAGTGTGTATTTGCGGTTCCAGAAGTGCAATTCCTGAGTTACCTATTCTCATCTTTGGTTTTTCGTACGGATCCGGAAAAAGTCTGTATTGTGTTGGACTGGGATGGACCCTAAAATCTGAAAGCGCTCATGCGATTTTTGGGGTTCACCAACTACTATCGTAAATTTATCTTGAATTACTCGACTGTTGTTAAACCATTAACAGATATGACTAATAAAGGTGCAGATTTCTCAGTCTGGTCTGATGAGGCATTACAAGCCTTTTTAGCTGTGAAAGAATGTTTTGCTCCTGCTCCTAAACTGGTGCAACCTGATGTGTCACAGCCATTCATTGTGGAAGTTGACACATCTGAGTTAGGGGTTTGAGCAATCTTGTTGCAGGATCCTTCTCCTAGCAAATGGTGCCCATGTGCTTTTTTCTCTAAAAAAAACCTTTCTACTGCTGAAAGAAATTATCGTGGCACTCTGCTTACTCTTCCTGGGAGTCGGGTTCCCACCCCGGACGTATATAAAAGAGAAACTCCCGGAATTTTTATGAAAACTTGTGAGATTTTATTTGGAAATGTGGCTGTATAAATCCGATGTAACGTTTCAGCCTCACCCAGCCTTATCAAACTACAGCAAAGCATCAGAGAACATAATGTCAATGAATGAGAAATAAACCACAACAGTGTGTCATTGGTTGAAAGTAGCGATTCATCCCATTACGGTAATTACTGATCACAAAAATCTGGAGTCGGCTAAACGCCTGAACCCAAGGCAGGCCAGATGGTTGTTTCACCTATCGCCCTGGGGTTAAGAACATCAAAGTGAATGCTTTGTCGCGTAGCTTTCCCGGGGGAAGGGGGATTCAGAGGATCCTGGCCCAATATTAGCTGATGGGGTGGTTGTATCCGGCATTTATCCTGAACTTGAGGTAGAGGTGTTTGAGACCCAGGGAGATGCATCTGTTTCTTGTCCTCCAGGGAATTTTTTGTTCCTTCGGAACTACTGCACAAGGTGTTTCAAGAACATCACAGTACTGTTCTTATGGGACACCTTGGAAGCAGATCTATGGTTGAGCTCATTTCCCGGAGATTCTGGTGGCAAGGACTGCGTAAATATGTTAAAGGACTATGTGTCAGATTGTGAGACTTGTGTGCGTGCCAAGGTGACACATATTCGGCCTTCAGGATCTCTACTTCCCTTGTCTATCCTGTACCGACAGTGGACTTATTTATCCATGGACTTTATCACAGATTTGCAGAATTCGTCAGAAAAACTATGATTCTTGTGGTTGTTGATCGCTTCAGCAAGATGTCGCACTTTATAGCATTATCAGGTCTACCTAATGCTAAAACTCACACACAAGTGTTTGTCAATAACATCGTGAAACTACACAGTATCCCCTCTTATGTGGTGTCTGATAGGGGGACTCAGTTTGTTTCCAGATTCTGGAAGGCGTTCTATACTCGCCTGGTGTACAATTGTTCTTCTGTTCGGCCTTTCATCCTCAGTCAAACGGACAGACTGAGCACACTAACCAGAATCTGGAGACTTATTTGAGATGTTTTGTCTCTGAGAATCAGGATGAATGGTCTTAATTTTTGTCGTTGGCCGAGTTTGCCATAAATAACCGTAGGCAGGAGTCCACTGTCTGCAGTTTGGCACATTTTCTGGTAATGAGACTTCTGGTATACCGGAAGTGGAAATATTTTCCTCTTCGTTGTCATCTATTTGGCTGAAAATTCAAAACAATAAAAAAAAAAAAAATGGGTAAAAAGTATAAACGGATGGCTGACAAGAGACGTATGAGTGGTCCGGACCTGAGAGTGGGTGATTCTGTGTGGCTGTCCACAAGAAACATTAAGTTGAAGGTACCTTCTTGGAAGTTGGGGTCAAGGTTTATTGGGCCATATAAGATCTCTTCCAATATAAATGCAGTTGCTTTTTGTCTTAAACTTCCGCAGGCTTCAAAAATTCATAATGTTTTTCACAAATCATTACTGAAAAGATATGTTGAATCTGCTGAACTGTCCTCCTTACCTCTGGCTCCGGTCTTGGTGCACGGTAGTGTTGATCAAGCACCGTAGTGGTCGGGTGCTTGGGCCAAACACATTGGGCTGTTTGGGTGCTCGACCAAGCACCCGAGTATAATGGAAGTCAATGGGGGAACCTGAGCATTAAATCAGGTACCCACTGCTCTGAAGAGGGGAGGGTGCCTGGTTCATAGGAAAATGTCAGAAATTGATGGAAACACCACCAAAATGGTGGAGGATGTCAGGATGCATCTTGTACTCGCAGGTCCCTTTTAAAGACTGACACCACTTTTACAGACTGCCAATAATACACACAAAACTGAAGGGAAAAAAATTGATTTTAAAGGAAAAATTGTTAGGAAACTGTAATGCAAGGCACCAACAACCAGACCAGTGATGAAAGCAAAAAGGTGTTTATTCACCAGAAACATAAACGTCCAGGACACTTGCTGGTAACAAGGAATAATAACAAAAAACCAGGCAAGGAGATTCCAGGAATAGTCCCAACCAGTGCTGAATGATGCTGTGCACTTGGCAGTCGAATCACCCCAGATCTTGGGTCCGTTGTAAAGGACAAAGTTCCTGGCAGTCTTCAGTCACTAGGAGTTGTGACCTATACCTGGTTGAGGGAAAATAACAGTGGGCACTGATCACCCTGAGAGACCTCCTTTTAAATGCCTGCTGACCAATCCCAGGGTGCCAAGTGTCCACTACCATAGGTGAACAAATTGCTCTGCACCTGAGTACAAGGCCTAAGGCAAACACAAGTTGATTAACCCATGGCTGGCTCCCTAATCCACTTTGCTCTTGTGAGTCAGTATAATATGCGCCACTGGTCGACGAAGTGCATAAGAAGTGCGTACTCGCGACCGTGTATCCCTTTGCGAACCTGCCCTCGTGCGTACGCACGGACGCATGATTGACTCAGCGCGAGTATGCGAGCGCGTGGACTCAGATGCGGAAACGGAAGTCGCAGGAGACACCGGAGACAACCCTGGCCGCGGCGTCTTGTCACTCGCCTGGCCACTCTGTCCCCGGGACTCCGACGGTCCTCCCCTCCGATGTCCACGCGAACGCATCTCTGCACTGGCTCGCAAAGGGGTCAGCGCTGGTGCATCAGAGACACGCACAACCTGTCCCGCAACTCCACGAGGACCCCTCTTGGTTCCCCTGGAGTGCAAAGCAGGTGAGGATCTTACATTACCCCCCCCCCCCTCGAGGAGGCGGCTCTGAAGACTCCAAGCAAGCTTTCCCCGGATTATCCCTGTGAAAGGCTGCCACCAACTCATCCGCATGCACCTGGCGAGCAGGTATCCAACATCTCTCCTCTGGACCAAAACCCTTCCAGTCCACCAAGTATTGAAGAGACCTTTGGACAAAACGAGAGTCCAAAATTCTGTTCACTTCGAACTCCGGTACCCCTTGGACCTCCAGCGGGGATGGGGTCTGAATGAAGGGAGCGGAGTCGACTGCCGATTTGAGAAGTGAAACATGAAAGGTGTTCACTCCTTGGATCGACGGTGGAAGAGCAACCTTGTACGTAACTCGGTTGATCTTTTGTGTCACCGGGTATGGGCCAATGAATCGAGGACCCAACTTGGAAGATGGCTGATGCAGCGGAATGTTCCGGGTGGAGACCCACACCTGATCTCCCACCTTAAACTTTTGCTCTACGGTGCGATGACGGTCAGCAAATTTCTTCTGTTGCGCCACCGCACTGCGGAGATTCCGCTGGGCCGACGACCAAATAGGACGTCTATCCTTGAACCACTGATCCACCACCGGTGAGTCAGTGGAGGGTCCGGCCAAAGAAGAGAGTCTTGGATCCCTGCCCCCCACACACCTGAACGGAGACATCTTAGTGGAAGCATGCTCAGAGTTATTATAAGCCACCTCCGCAAAGGGTAGATACGCTGCCCATTCCTCCTGGCAGTCTGACACGAAGCACAGGAGATATTGCTCCAGGGTCTGGTTAGTCCTTTCCGTCTGACCGTTGGTCTCTGGGTGAAAACCAGAAGAAAAAGACAAATTAATACCCAATCGGGAGCAGAAAGAACGCCAGAAGCGGGAGATGAATTGCACTCCTCTGTCTGAAACAATGTCATCCGGCGCTCCGTGTAATCGAAAGACATGATTCAAGAACAGATCTGCCAATTCTCTGGCCGAGGGCAATCCAGGGAGTGGGATAAAATGGGCCATTTTACTAAAACGGTCCACCACTACCCAGATTACCGTACTTCCAGAGGACCTTGGCAAATCTGTGATGAAATCCATGGAAATGTGAGTCCATGGAGCCTGGGGAATAGGCAGTGGGAGTAAAGTCCCAGAAGGGGCAGACCGGGACGGTTTACATCTGGCGCAAACAGTACATGCCTGGATATAGGCCTTAACATCCACGGACATGTTGGGCCACCACACGTGACGTTTAACAAGGGCAAGTGTTTTTTTAACACCCAAATGCCCGGCAGACTTTGAGTCATGAAGCTGTCGGATGACCTCCAATCGAAGGTTAATGGGTACGAACCATCGACCCTCGGGTTTGTCAGGTGGACTCTCTGCCTGTGAGGGCTCAAGAAGAGAGGACAAGTCCTCCATTACTTCTGCGGCCCCCAGGGCAGCAAGAAAACATTTAGTTGGGAGAATGGTTTCTGGTTCAGAGTCCAGGACGGAAGCAGCCTCAGGGAAGCAGCGGGACAGGGCATCTGCCTTCACGTTTTTGGAACCTGGTTTATAAGTGAGGCGGAAATTGAAGCGGGTGAGTCTTTTGGCACTCTCTAGATACTCCAAATTTTTGTGGTCAGTGTAAACCGTGATGGGATGTTCTGCACCCTCTAGCGAATGTCTCCACTCTTGAAAAGCCAATCTTACTCCCAGAAGCTCTCTATTGCCGATATCATAATTACACTCGGCTGGAGAGAGCTTCCGAGAGAAGAAGGCACAGGGATGTAACCTCTCGGGGTCCCCAGAATACTGTGAGAGAACTGCCCCTACACCGACCTCTGAGGCATCGACCTCGAGAACAAAAGGTCTGGAGGTGTCTGGATGAGTAAGAATTGGTGCCGTGCAAAAGGCCTGTTTCAGCGTCTCAAAGGCTCTGACTGCCTCTCTCGTCCACTTAGAAGGATTAGCTCCCTTCTTAGTGAGGTTGGTGAGAGGTACTACTATCGCAGAAAAATTCTTAATAAACTTGCGGTAGAAGTTGGCAAAGCCTAAGAAACGCTGCAACCCCTTAAGATCCTTAGGTTGAGGCCAATCCAAGACAGCAGAAAGTTTGGATGGGTCCATAGCCAATCCCTTTTCTGAGATAATGTACCCCAGGAAAGGCAACTCCTTCACCTCAAACAGACACTTCTCAAGTTTGGCATAGAGGCGGTTCTCCCTCAGCTTCTGGAAAACCTGACACACGTGTCTCCGATGAGAGACCAGATCCGAAGAGTAGATTAGTATGTCATCTAAATAGACAACAACACATCTATCCAAGAAATCTCTGAGAACATCGTTGATGAACTCCTGGAAGACCGCGGGAGCATTACAGAGACCGAAAGGCATCACGAGATACGCGCAATGCCCGTCTCTGGTATTAAATGCGGTCTTCCATTCGTCACCCTCTCTAATGCGAACTAAATTATAAGCACCCCTTAAATCGAGTTTGGTGAAGACTCGGGCACCTGCCACCTGAGAAAACAGATCATCAATCAGAGGCAGTGGATACCGATTCTTCACCGTAATCCGATTAAGGGCACGATAATCGATGCAAGGTCTCAAGCCTCCATCCTTCTTCTCCACAAAGAAGAATCCAGTTCCAGCAGGGGAAGTGGATGGACGAATGAAATTCTTCTCAAGGTTCTCTTTAATATACTCCCGCTGAGCCTGAACCTCAGGCCCAGTGAGATTATAAAGATGCCCTTGTGGTGGCATGGTGCCTGGCAACAGGTCTATAGGACAATCATATGACCTGTGGGGGGGTAATACATCAGCCCCCTGAGGACTGAACACATCTCGGAAATTATGATACTGCTGTGGTAAAGTACTTAATACTTCCATGGAGGCTAGTGACAGGTCGGGACGAATGCACTTAGTAAGGCATTCCGTACTCCACTGACAGATAAGACCCGAGCGCCAGTCCACTACTGGATTATGGAGCCTTAACCAAGGGAGACCCAAAATCACGGGAGTGGATGGCATGTCAAGGACAAAAAGGCTTAAGGTCTCCCGATGATCAGCCCCCACCGTTACCTGTATTCCCGGAGTCATCCACACTGCACGACCATCTTGAAGAGGGGAACCATCAATCGCGGTCACTGACATGGTGGTTTTCGGCTGGAGCAACGGGATGCCAAGTCGACGAACCAAGGTTGAGTCCACAAAATTCCCAGCGGCCCCAGAATCGATTAGTGCTGAAAACTCATGGACCTTGTCTTGCCACCGTAAGGATATGGATACCATCACCCGGCTTGGAGGAGGGATAATAGCACTTAGGGGGTTCTCCTCTATGCCCCCTAGGTTCATTTGTTTCCCGCCGGCAGGAGGGGACAGGTTTTAACGAGGTGTCCAGACTTTCCGCAAAATAGGCACAGGCCTTTCTGTTGGCGACGAGCTCGTTCTGCCTGTGTGAGATGGGAGGATCCAACCTCCATTGGCTCTTCGGCCGATTTTAGAGGCCCTGGATGTGGTCGAGAGGATGAAAACCGAGACGACCGTTCCACTCGCCTCTCACGGATTCGCCTGTTGGCATCGATTGCCTGAGAGATAGCCATTTCCAACGAGAAGGGGGTAGGCAAGGCCAAAAGAAGATCCCGGACCGCATCCGAAAGTCCCAAACGGAAGCGATGGCGTAGGGCTGTGTCGCCCCAGGTGGTGAAAGCTGCCCATCGCCTGAATTCTGCAGCGTATTCTTCAGCTGGGTGGCGGCCTTGTTGAATATGCTCAAGATTGGTCTCTGCGGTGCGAGTACGATCCGGGTCATCGTAAATCACAGCCATAGCCTCGAAGAAGGCATCCACTGACGAAAAAGCTGTATGGTCTTGAGGCAAGTTAAATGTCCAACGTTGGGGGTCTCCACGTAGCAGTGACATTACAATCCCAATTCTCTGCCTGAGAGTGCCAGAAGCCATCGGTCGTAACTGGAAATAAAGGAGACAGGAGTCCCTGAAGTTTAAGAACTCCTGTCGCTCTCCTGTGAAGGGGTCAGGCAGAGGGATCTTAGGTTCTGTTTGATGCCTTGCGATAGTGACGGGTAGTGCTGAGGCTCCCTGGATAAGCTGCTGAACCTCCTCCATCACAGTTGTCAGTTGCTCTTGGATTTGCGCTGCAGCGGCTGCTGGTATATTTGGGCGTCGTTGGAACAGCAGGTTAACGGCTCCCGTTAATTCATTCAGCTGCTGCTGGATCTTGTCCATGGCAACTGTTAGTTGGGCCCACTGTTCTGTAATGCAAGGCACCAACAACCAGACCAGTGATGAAAGCAAAAAGGTGTTTATTCACCAGAAACATAAACGTCCAGGACACTTGTTGGTAACAAGGAATAATAACAAAAAAACAGGCAAGGAGATTCCAGGAATAGTCCCAACCAGTGCTGAATGATGCTGTGCACTTGGCAGTCGAATCACCCCAGATCTTGGGTCCGTTGTAAAGGACAAAGTTCCTGGCAGTCTTCAGTCACTAGGAGTTGTGACCTATACCTGGTTGAGGGAAAATAACAGTGGGCACTGATCACCCTGAGAGACCTCCTTTTAAATGCCTGCTGACCAATCCCAGGGTGCCAAGTGTCCACTACCATAGGTGAACAAATTGCCCTGCACCTGAGTACAAGGCCTAAGGCAAACACAAGTTGATTAACCCATGGCTGGCTCCCTAATCCACTTTGCTCTTGTGAGTCAGTATAATATGCGCCACTGGTCGACGAAGTGCATAAGAAGTGCGTACTCGCGACCGTGTATCCCTTTGTGAACCTGCCCTCGTGCATACGCACGGACGCATGATTGACTCAGCGCGAGTATGCGAGCGCGTGGACTCAGATGCGGAAACGGAAGTCGCAGGAGACACCGGAGACAACCCTGGCCGCGGCGTCTTGTCACTCGCCTGGCCACTCTGTCCCCGGGACTCCGACGGTCCTCCCCTCCGATGTCCACGCGAACGCATCTCCGCACTGGCTCGCAAAGGGGTCAGCGCTGGTGCATCAGAGACACGCACAACCTGTCCCGCAACTCCACGAGGACCCCTCTTGGTTCCCCTGGAGTGCAAAGCAGGTGAGGATCTTACAGAAACATTATTTCCTGTATATTGTATATAAAGTGCAAGTGCTGCCAAAAATTACAAGGAAGAGGCACTCTGATACAACCTGTATATCACAAAAGAAGACCCCTACACTTATAAAGCCTATGCGCTAAGTGAAAGGGCTGCCAAAAATTACAAGGAACCGACACTCTAATACATCCTTTGTTACACATAAAGGAGGGCATCATGCACAGCCTTAAAAAATTATGATTGATGGCCTGGTGACCCTCACAAACATTTGGAGCAAGGGCTTGCTGATCTGACCATCTAGAACATTATGGGTGAGGGTCTGCTGCGCTTTGATGACTCTAGATAACCTGGGGATGATCGGATGTCTGCCCTATCAACTTTTGATGTTATTTTCAGCCCAAACCATGTAAACCATAGATAACAGGGGAATCATGGTTCGATTGAGGAGAGGGAGCCTGAGAAACATCTATGGTGACCACGTCCAAGCAAGGCAGCATGAGCACAAATTACCTATTAGGCATAATTAGATGAGGGCCTGCAGGTGAGCTGACCCTATAAAAGATTTTAGGTGTGGGCCTGCAGATGAGATGACCCTGTAAAAGATTTTAGGTGCGGGCCTGCTAGTGAGCTGACCCTGTAAAATATTGTAGTTGAAGGCCTGCTGGTGAGCTGATCCTGTAAAAAATTATAAGCGAGGGCCTGCTGGTGAGCTGACCCTGTAAAAGATTTTAGGTGCGGACCTGCTGGTGAGTTGACCCTGTAAAAGATTTCAGGTGTGGGCCTGCTGGTGAGATGACCCTGTAAAGCATTATATGCAAAGGAATGCAGGTGAGCTGACCCTCTAAAAAATGTAATGCGAGGGCCTTCAGGTGAGCTGACCCTGTAAAACATTATATGTGAGGGCATGCAGGTGAGCTGACCCTCTAAAAAATTAAATGCGAGGGCCTTCAGGTGAGCTGCCCGGCAAAATATTTCAGGTGCGGGCCTGCTGGTGAGCTGACCCTCAAAAAATTATATGCGAGGGCCTGCAGCTGAGCTGACCCTCTAAAAAATGATATGCATGGGTCTGCATGTGAGCTGACCCTGTAAAACATTATATGCGAAGGGCATTATATGTGACAAATAAGCATGTTGATATGATGGAAGAGGAGGAGGAGGATGAGAAAAGGAAGATTCAACCATATACCCGTGTTTGTGGTTGAAGGGGTGCATTGGAATACAGTGTATTCAGTACATTATAAACAACACATTTAAAGTGCCTTTATGTTCAGCCGCTTTCTTCTGGAGGAGTCGAGAAGTCATGGTCAATGCAGGCCTTGTTAATTTTTATAAGAGTCAACCTGTCAGCATTTTCAGTTGACAGGCGGATACGCTTATCTGTTATAAAGCCACCAGCAGCACTAAATACCCGCTCAGACAAAACACTGGTGGCAGGGCATGCCAGCACCTTCAAGGCGTAGAGCGCCAGTTCGTGCCACGTGTCCAGCTTGGACACCCAGTAGAAGTAAGGCACTGAGGGATCATTAAGGACGCTGACACGGTCTGCTATGTACTCCTTCACCATCTTCCAAAATGTTTCCCTCCTTGTGACACTAGGCCGCACATCAGGGTGAGGGTGCTGGCGGGGTTTCATGAAACTGCCCCAGACTTTGGAGAGTGTTGCCCTGCCTCTGTTGGAACTGCTCTGTGTTTCCCTTGTCTCCCCATCTCGGTTGGCCAAGGAACTACGGACTCTGCTGCCAGCGTTGTCAGATGGAAATTTTTGGAGCAATTTTTCAACAAGGATCTTCTGGTATTGCACCGTTTTGCATGTCCTCTTCACCAGAGGAATGAGAGATGAGAAGTTCTCTTTGTAGCGGGGGTCGAGAACGGTGAACAACCAGTAATCCGTGTTGTCTAAAATGCGTATAACGTGCTTGTCGCGGGAAAGGCAGCCATGTGTGCCAGAGTACCAACAGGCAAGACTTCTCTGTCGTCATCAGGAGGATCACTCTCAATCTCCTCATCCTCTTCCTCCTCTTTTCCCCACCCACGCTGAACATCTCCTCCTGCTCCTCCTCCTCTTCATCATCCAATTCGCGCTGAGAAGACGAACTGAGGGCGGTCTGGCTATCACCCTGTGTAATGTCTTCCCGCATTTCCACCTCTTCCACATGCAAAGCATCGTCATTAATTGTGAGCAGTGAGCGTTTGAGTAGACACAGAAGTGGGAAGGTTAAGCTTATAATAGCGTTATCGCCGCTCATCATCTGTGTTGATTCCTCAAAGTTTCCTAAAACCTCACAGAGGTCAGGCATTCATGCCCACTCCTTGCTTGTGAATAGTGGAAGCTGACTGGAAAGGCGACGACCACGTTTCAGCTCATATTCCACTACTGCTCTCTGTTGGCCAACATGTGGAACGTCGAGTTCCAGCGCGTTCACATGGCACAACAGCTGGTGAGCTGGCAATTTCAAGTGCTGCTGCAGTGTTGCCAGACCGGCTGAAGCTGTCGGTGACTTGCGGAAATGTGCACACATGCGGCGCACCTTCACCAGTAGCTCAGTCAAATCTGGGTAGGTTCTGAGAAACCGCTGAACCTCAAGGTTGAATACGCCACAAAGTTAAGGCCATTATCAGACACAACCATGCCTGGTTCTAGATTGAATGGCGAGAGCCACAGCTCAGTCTGGTCTCTTATCCCCTGCCACAGCTCTGTGGCGGTGTGCTGTTTGTCCCCTAAGCATATCAGCTTCAGCACAGCCTGTTGCCTCTTCCTCACTGCAGTGCTACACTGCTTCCAGCTACCAACTGATGACTGACTGGTGCTGCATGCGGATAATTTGGAGGTGGAAGTGTAGGAGGAGGCGGAGGAGGAGAAGTGGGTGTTGGAGCCACTAATGTAGGTGCTGGTGGAAACCCTGATCGGCGTAGGTCCCAAAATCCTTGGCGTCAGTAGCACCTGTGCCATCCAAGGGTATGACTCGCTCCCGGCCTCCACAACGTTCACCCAGTGTGCTGTCAGTGAAATGTAGCACCCATGGCCGAATGCACTTGTCCATGTGTCTGTGTGTCACGTGTGATGTTACGGGACACATGTTGGTGTAAAGCGAGCATGGCACACCATGAAAAATAGTGGTGGCTAGGGACTGCTTAACGAGGGACAGCTGCCGACATCAGGCTTCGGATGGCCTCAGTATCCACAAGCCTAAATGACAACATTTCCAGGGCCAGTTTTTTGGAAAGTTGCGCATTTAGTGCTATGGCCTATGGGTGGGAGGCTGGGTATTTGCACTTGCGTTTAAATGCCTGGGGTAAGGACATTTGTACGCTCTGTGACTGAAGTGGATGTGGTCGCTGATGGTGCTTGCAAAGGTCCAGTCGCAGGGCGGGATGCCTCCAGGCCTGCACTTTCGACAGGGGATTCGCCAGCACGTAACACAGGGGAAGAGGAGGCAGTGCGTGACCTGCAGACACAGATTGTGGACCCAGGCATTTGTCCCCATTATTACGGTGCTTGGATGCCATGTGGCGGATCGTGCTGGTGGTTGTAAGGTTGCTAGTGTTCACGCCCCGGCTCATTTTCGTATGGCACAGGTTGCAAACTACTATTCTTTTGTTGTCCGCACTTTCCTAAAAAAAGTGCCATATTGCGGAACATCTACCCCTTGGCAAGGGAGATTTCCGCAAGGGGTTGCTCCGTGGAACAGTTGCGGGCCTGTGTGGTGTGACCCGCCTTCTCCCTTTTGCCACCCCACTGCCTCTTCCAGCATGTTGCGGTGCTGCAGATCCCTCCCCCTTTGTACTGCTGTCCTTGTTCGGCTTTCCACCTTCCCAGGTTGGGTCAGTGACCTCATCGTACACCACCTCCTCTTCCACTTCCTCACTCTGATCATCCTCCTGATTTGTTGACCTAACCACAACCTCAGTGATTGACAACTGTGTTTCATCCTCTTCATTAACCTCTTGAAACAGTAATTTCGGTTGACTCATTGGAAACTGTGTCTCATCATCATCCACCTCATTAAACACTACTTGCAGTTCCCCACCATCATGTTCTTGTGACTGTGGATGTTCAAGAGGTTGGGAATCAGGGCACAAGATCCTTGGAATATCCACGTGTGGGATCACTTGTTTGGCCAGACTGTTAATGGTGGGAGGAAGGAGGATCAGGGTGAGGATTGTGTTGACCAGACTCCTGAATACTGAGACTGGACTTGGTGGAAGACAGGGTGGTGCTTAACCTACTGGAAGCATTATCTGCTGGAATCCATCTGACCACGTGGTCGCACTGGTCTGACTTCAAGAGTGGTGTCCTGCGCCGCCCTGCAGACTTTGACATAAAGCTAGGTTTCTTGGATGATTGTTTGTTTTTCTTGTGCTCTGGCAGCAGGCACTGTTTCTCTGTGCCCAGGGCTACACCCTCTGTGTGCACCATCAGCATCACGGCCACTTCCCCGTCCCTTACGGCTCACCTTCTTCATTTTAAATGTGATATATGCTTGAAAGTATGTCACACGTACAGTAGCGTAGAATTTGGAAGTGTATGTGAAAAAAAAATTGTAAAGGTATTTGTGATGAGGAAACGTTATACAGGACAGGTACCACAGGTAATGTCACAGTTCGCAGTGTCTACGGAAAAAGTGTACTGGATGTCATTAATATTTTAAGAATGTGCACACATTAAACAGGAGATGTGGAGCAGATAATTTAAGTGTTCACAGCGGACACCGTCTATGGAAAAAGTGCACTGGATGTCACTGATATTTTAGGGATGTGCACAATTTACATAGGAGATGTGGCCTATTGCATGGTATTTTGCGCAGGGTGCGCTAAAAATATATATTGCTGTTGTCACATACAATGGTCCTTCAAAGGACTTTTGGGTCTCTGAAAAAAAATTGTATGAAAATATTCCTATTACGCTCCCTACTCTGTCTGTCCCTTCCTATGTACAGCTCTCTCTAACACTGAGAAATTTAGCGAAGGCTACAAACATATATTGCTGCAGTCACGCACAATAGTCCTTTCAAGGACTTTTGGATCTATGAAAAGTTTTTGTAGAAAAATGTCATTAAATTAAGCTGCCTACATTCTCTGTCCCTTCCTATGCGCAGCTCTTCCTGACTTAGAATGAGCCAAACACGCGTCATCGAGTGCTATATAGCACCCGATGACGCGTTCCGGCCAGCCAATCACTATAATGCCAGTAGCCAACATGGCTACTGGCATTACAGTGAGGGCAGTACTTACCTGACCTGCTTAGCAGCTGCAAAACGTGCAGGGAGGAGACTTGAGCATTGAGCTCGAGTGCATACTTGGTCAACACTAGTGGACGGTAATCTTGAATTTCAGATTGCCAGGATAGTGAACTCAACTTCCTAGGATAGGAGGTCACCATCCCTCTCCCCCAGCTTTGAGGCCTAGACTCCTGTCTTTTCCTTCTGTGTGTCGTTTGGTGTTATCCCCCCCACCCCCCATTACCCATGAACATATGGCACCATTTTGTTGATATTGTATTAACACATTGGGCAGTTGTAAGTGTGCACTGAATGACATTAAAACCATGTACAGTATGATGCTTTTATGCTGACATTATACAATGTTATGTTTTGTATATTATATCATTGCA
Source organism: Bufo gargarizans (assembly GCF_014858855.1). Lineage (NCBI taxonomy): Eukaryota > Metazoa > Chordata > Amphibia > Anura > Bufonidae > Bufo > Bufo gargarizans. Next base: position 80,524,450 of record NC_058087.1, on the reverse strand, counting down.
AGACACAGACTAAATAAAGGAATATCCAGTTTTAGTGCCTATGACATAAAGTACTATAAATTACTCTCTTTGGACAAGCTCTATGCAGTGTAAAACTGATTCTGGGAGCAGCTTCATATGTAGTGTAAGATATCTGGCCAAAGCTCCTGATATACACGCTAAATGTGTCTATAGCTTTACATTTGCAAGATAGAAACCAAAGAAGTATACTTCTGGACTCCCTGCAACTGTATCTAGCAAAAACATATTTTTTATGATATGACCCTTTAATGTGAGCCATTTAATGCATATGTCCCGGCAGGTACATTAAGCAAAGACCAAAAATGTGGTGTGAACAGAGCTATATTCATGTCACGTATTTGGTCTCTGTTTTATGTGTATGCATTGACACATACATCCAATGGAAGCCTCCGACAGATGCCATGACTAAGAGTTTTTCTTTCAAATACTTTGATAACTCTACCCCACTTAGTGGGTTCACAGGTCCAAAGATGGAGCTTTGGTATCAACTGGTGTCTCCATAGAGACATTAGAAGGGTTGTTTTTTTTATTATAGTTTTGAGATTTTTGGGATTATTTTCTTTTAGGTTTCACCACAATGTATGCTACATTTATACGATCCGACCCCAAACTGCTCACAAAACCTCCCAGAAACGAGATAATCCGATGAGAAAAACTAGGCACTTGGATGTTTTATGAATTCTGCACATAAATGAGGTAATGCAGTATTACTTCTTCCTATTCTTGCCTTGATTATCAAGATTAGATAATGATAAAGGGCTTGTCTCACTTCAGCAAATGGCGTTTATCATGTAGCAAAATTAACACCAGACACTTAGTAATGTATTGTTATTATCCATATTGCCTTTTTCCATCACATTATACATCTATTTTTTTAATGGTTATGACCACCCTGAAATCCATCAATGGTGGTCATGCTTGACCACAATACGAAAAAGCACCAGCCTCTCTGGTGATCAGGACACTGGGGGTGCGCATAGGCTGGCACTTTTTCCTGTAATGTGCATGCACAACCACCACTGCTGCTAGATTACAAGATGGTCGTAATCCCTACAAACAAATGGAAAAATGAATACAGCCAGAAAAGGAAGCAATATGGACAATCACAATACATTAGTAAGTGCCTTGTATTAACTTTGTCTACATGATAAATGCAATTTGCTTTTTTAGTATACCAGTAAAACACTTTCCAAAAAGGAAAGTCAAATCTCCCTCTGGTATTAATACTGTTAATAAAATAAGAAGAGCAGTATCGGCTCAGAACAATCTTTACATACAGTAGATTTTAGTGAACAGTTTCCTTAAATTAAGCCTTTTACAGCTGTTAGGATCCAGCGAGATCTCATTAAATTTTAATACTCCATCATGAGTGCAATTTGGCAGCATGTCCGTTTTAATAAATTTATTCAGAATGGGCATTACATATGCAAATAAGCACAGGTTTTTTGGCAACTAGGAGTTCTACCTTGTGATATATACAAAAATCATTTCACTGTAAAAATCTAAAGATCAAAATAAAACATAGTAAATTGTATGGTAATATTTTATTTATTCGTGAATCCAAGCATGTGAGATTGTAAAAAGATGTAAGTAGTTAAACACGAAGGCAATGAAGTAAATAGTTGTAAGGCTCCATTAACTAGCCAGGATACAAGAATTGTAATTATCAATATGCTTGAGATAGAAACAGAGGAAAATACTGGGGTCACGCCCCAGTATAGGACCCAGGAACCCATGAGTAGTACCCTTGCACCTCATCTGAGAGCTGGCTGCTTGATAAAGTACTAGAAGGGAGGTGCAGGTTTTCAAAGGCTAAGTGGAAAAAAGCACAAAATGAAGCAAGATAAGACAGATCTTGTAAAACACAGTAATTGTAAAAATCAATATGTATTTATGATCTGAAAAGATTAAGCACCAAAGACTGGGGAGGTTTGGGGGACTCCCAGTGACTATCTTGCTAATAGGATTTCTTTTACCTTTCTAATCTGAGCCATTAGTAAGCAGAACAGAGCAGCTTGAATAATGCTTCCTCATTAGTGGGTAACATCTGTTTCATTCTGTAATAAGATCACAGTTCAATAGTTAGATTCAGTATATTACACCTGTACCACAATCAACCGGGAGATTAAAGTGCTATATTTTTTTCTTGACAGAAAATGGCATCTGTATACATAATTTCAAAGAGACTGGCCTTACCCCAGTGATTTTTGTGTTTCTACGCTTTTTTACGCTTGATGCCCATGTCTACCATTATTGTTACACCGAGGCAGCTGATGTCTTCATTTCTCCTTAATAGAATTTCCAAGTGGTGATTTTATTCTCCCCCCTTGGCAATACAGTGCACTCAGGGGCAGATAAACAATGGGACGCAGGCTTAAGGGTAATAGACGCCCACAGTGATTGACTATGAAAGGTTCCATAGGGGAAATATGAAAACAGGAATGATTAAACTCTAATTGATTACTGTCACTGTCAAGTCTTATGTTAGAGGAAAAAAGAGAAAATCAGTCACAATACTAAAACATGAGCCAGTTATTGTCCAGTGTAAATTTGTGGTACATGTGGAAATTGCATTGTGATGATTGTCATGTCTAATGAATAGAAAATGCTACTTGGGCCATATGGAAGCAACAGATGTGGTGAAGGCAAAAGGTCTTAGATAGCTAACACCATATAGTAAGGAATAATTATTCTTTCATGTTGACATTAAGTCACAATTTATATTTAATTTAAAAGTATATGTATCCAAATGGCAACTATATGTATACGTATTATTCAGTTTAGGCCTCAAGCACACGACCGTGGTGTGTTTTGCGGTCCGCAAATCGCAGATCCGCAAAACACGGATGGCGTCCGTGCGCGTTCCGCAATTTGTGGAACGGCATGGAAGCTTTTAATATAAATGCCTATTCTTGTCCGCAAAGCGCGGACAAGACCAGGACATGTTATATTTTTTTTGCGGTGCCACGGAACGGAGCAACGGATGCAGACAGCACACAAAGTGCTGTCCGCATCTTTTGCGGCCCCATTGAAGTGAACGGCCGAGTGCATGAGGCCTTATCCAAATGTTCTGAAGATGGAAGAGTACGAACTGCAACACAACATAATAAGGAAGTAATAATTGTGATGATCAAAGTAACAATAATGATAAAACCAAGTAACCCTAACACAGAATGCTAAATTTAGTACATGCAACAAATTTTTGTTCTCTGGCCTGTTAAAATGGTACATGATTTAAATTGTGATGCTGATAATCTTTTCTTTTTACCAGTTAGGGTCTGTTTATATCTTGTTATTGCTTTATGTCAAGTGGATACATTTAGACATGCAGTAAAAAAAAACGTGTGCTAATTTGTGGTTATCTATCCTTTTTCTCAAAGTATATGTTTAACGGATGTTCATACGTATCAATACGTTTGTGTCAGTTTTTTTAACAAAAACATATACGTTTTTATGGAACATTTTTTTTTTTAAATAAAGACTTTAATATTTGAAGGAATTATCTTTAAAAAAGTATACATTTCTATGTATATATTTTTCAATGTAAAAAATGTATATGTTTCTATACAGTTTTTTTGCAAACGGAGTCAAAAGTATGCACTTTTGAACTATGTTTGCACAATTATAGTGTGTTCGGTGACATCACCGGGCTTCCTGGCAGCCCCATGGAGAGCCCAGGTACGTCACCTGATCTCCAAAAAATACCTTTGCCCTGCGCGATTTAGTGCAGTGCAAAGGAGAGCATCGGAGCATGAACTGCTTCGATGCTCAAGTCAGGGGGGCTGTCGGGGTAAAAATGGAGGTATGTCCGAGTTCAGCTCTGAACCCGGACAACCGCTTTAAACAGAAGATAAGGATAATTTAACTGTCTGCAGAGAACACTGTCTATGGAAAAAGTGCACTGGATGTAGGGGTGGGCTGTATAGGCGATATGCGATATAAATTTGTGCTACGATATGGATTTTGTGCATATCGTCTATATCGCCGGACTGCGATATGACCACGGAGCGGCAGTTCTGATCGGAGTCCCAGCAGTGTAATGCTGGGGCTCCGATTGGTTACCATGGCAGCCAGGACGCTACTGAAGTCCTGGCTGCCATGGTATGTCAGTGAGCATCATTATATTCATGTGCGCCGTGGCTGCCAGGCGCTCTTTCTTCTGTCTGTGCAGCGCATTGCTAATGCTTATAGCTCACGTGCGCCGTGCCGCCGGGCACTCCTTCTTCTCATAGGTCTGTGCAGCGCCCAGACAGATAAGCTATAAGCATTAGCAATGTACCGCACAGACAGAAGAAGGAGCGCCCGGCGGCCACGGTGCACGTGAGCTATAAGCACTCCGATCGGAACTGCTGCTGCAACCAATGATGTGGGGGGAAGGGGGCCCCTGCCACCAATGATCAATACTGGGGAGGGAAAAGCGTGGTATGCTACGTTATTCAGTCCTGCAAAAAAAAATACAGAAACATAAACGTTGAAAACTGAGCCAAAAGTATGCACTTTTGAACTATGTTTGCACAATTATAGTCTATAAGTCAAGCCATAAGGTTTTTATATGTTTTTTCTTCTTACAAATTTATCAGTTTGACATGCAACAAAAAGCGATATGTGAGCAGGCCTTAAGCCGCACCCTTCTGGTCTTCAGCTGTGTGATGTGATCGACACTGTGTAACAGCGGCTGTGCGCTGCTGTTATCCTGCTTACCACCGCGGTCCTGGGTGCCGCGTACAGCTGTGATCTGCCTGCGCTTCCCCATACACCGCTCTGTTCTTGCAGGTACTGTTTGTTCTGGGATCCACTCCACAGTTTCCTCTCAGCCCTGGCCACAGCATGCTTGCTGCTTCTTCCCTGCAGCACTTCCTTAAAGGCCGGTGCGCGTCACTGTTCTTTATGTGTTAGATCATGTGACCTCGCTGACCAATCCTAGCCCTCCTGCATGTATATAAGTGGCTCTGCCCCCCTTCCCAGATGCCTAAGTTGCTGATTTCTACCTGACATGTGCTTGTTTTCATGAATTCTGCCTGCTGCCTTGACTCACCTGTTGCTGATCCGGATTGCCTAACCTGTACCTGTGCCACCTGCCCTAACCTATTGCTTGTTGACTTCGCCTCTGCCTCTTCCTTCAGTCTTGCTCCTGGTTATGACTCGGCCTGCTGACTACGTCTGTACCTCTGGTACCTCCTGGTCCGCCTGGACCAGCTGCCTCGTGTGCCAATCCTCCTCAAGAGGTAACGACCTGGTGTTCCTCTCGGGAAAGCCTATCTCCACCACCAGGGGTACTGTGAAGAACGAGGGGTTCACTTAGACAACGGCCTTAGAAGAGGTAGGACGTGTGGCATGGTGGGTTCACACCCGCTGGTTCGTGACACACTGATTTTGCAACTGCCACAGCGGCTTAGGCTTCATTCACATCTCTGGCATGCCTGATCCGGTGTTCTGTTCTGGCATAAATACTGGCCATCAGCTGGACAAAAATGCTGTATGCATCGGTATTTTTCCAGCGGAAATCCAGCATTTATGCTGGAAAGCGGTCGAATCACCTCTAGATCCCATTATAGTCGATGGGAATCCAGTGGTGAACTGTAAAATCCAGATCTGGTGAACTCTGGTAGGCTGACATTTGATTGTAACCTTATATGTGGACAGGGAGTCTGTTTATCTGTTCATTTCTATGATAACATTGATGTCAGTCTCATAGGATTAAACAAAGAAACTGACTTCCTGTCCACACTGTGAGGTAGTGACGGGCCTCAAGGCTGCTAGGGGAGATTCATGGAAGGAGTTTCCATGTCTTCCCCGTCAGTCATCAGTTCTGAGGCAGCACCAGGTGCTACAATCAGTCTGGGATAAGATCAGTCAGAGAGAGAGAGTCTTTGTGAAACAGAGTCCTGCTGGAGGCTCTGTACGAGTGGTCTCAGCCGGGCTGGCTGAGGGGCCACGGGTGTAGGTGCTAGCCGGAACATTGGGGGACGCCATGACACCTGGGCGCAAGTGTCACGAGGCTGGAGTTGGGAGGTCTACTGGGCCACACTCCCCCATAAAGGTACTGGACTTGAGACCGTGGGTAAACTGAGCACCCGAGCACAATGGAAGTCAATGGGAGAACCCAAACATTAAACCAGGCACCCCCTGCAGGGGAGGTTGTCTGGTTCACATGAAAAGGTCAGAAATTGATGGACACCCCACTAAAAATGGTTCGGGAACAGCATGGGGAGGATGTCTCTTGGACTCCCAGGTCGCTGCTGGGAACGATGTTGTCTGAGTAGTACGCCAATTTTGGAGACTAACAATAATATTCACAAAACCGAAGATAAAATAGATTTTAGAGGAAAAATTGTTAGGAAACATTCTTTCCTGTATATTTACTTGTATATAAAGTGCAAGTGCTGCCAAATATTACAAGGAAGAGGCACTCCGATACAACCTGTGGTACAATTGTTCAGGTAATGGGACTCCTACACTCATGAAACATATGCACTAAGTGAAAGAGCTGCCAAAAATTGCAAGGAACCGGCACTCCAAAACACCATTTATTACACATAAAGGAGGGCATCATACACACCCTTGAAAAACTATGATTGATGGCCTGCTGGTTACCCTCAAAAACATTAGTCAGGGCATGGGTGAGGTTACGGGACACATTGGTCAGGGCATGGGTGAGGTTGCGGGACACATGCAGGTGTAAGTTGGGGATGGCACACCGGGAAAAATAGTGGCGGCTGGGGACTGCTTAACGCGGAATGGCCACCGCCATCAGGCGACGGAGAGCCGCAGTGTCCACAAGCCTAAAAGACAAAATTTCCATGGCCAGCAATTAGGAAAGGTGCGCATTTAGTGCTATGGCCTGTGGTTGGGTGGCTGGGTATTTGCGCTTACGTTCAAAGGCCTGGGGTATGGACATCTGTACGCTGCGCTGGGACACAGAAGTGAATGTGCTAGCTGATGGTGCTTGCAAAAGTCCAGGTTCAGGGCGGCAGGCATCCGGGCCTGGGTCTTGGACAGGGGATTGGCCAGCTCGTAAAACACAGGGGAAGAGGAGACAGTGGTGTGACCCGCAGCGCTGATTGTGGACCCAGGCGTTTGGCCCACCTATTAGGGTGCTTTGACGCCATGTGACGGATCATGCTCGTGGTGGTGAGGTTGCTAGTGTTCACGCCCCTGCTCATTTTGGTACTGCACAGGTTGCAAATTACTATTCTTTTATCGTCCGCACTTTCATCAAAAATGCGCCAGACTGAGGAACAGCTACCCCTTGGCAGGGGAGATTTACGCAAGGGGGTGCTCCGGGGAACAGTTGCGGGCCTGTTCAGTTGTGCCCGCCTTCTCCCTTTTGCCACCCCACTGACTCTTCCAGCCTGTTGCGGTGCTGCAGATCCCTCACCCTCTATATTGCTGTCCTCGCTCGGCTTGCCACCTTCCCAGGTTGGGTCCGTGATTTCATCATCCACCACCTCCTCTTTTACTTCCTCACTCTGGTCATCCTCCTGACTTGTTGACCTAACAACGTCACTTATTGACAACTGTGTCTCATCCTTATCATCAACCTCTTGAGACACTAATTGCCGTTGACCTTTTGGTAACTGTGTCTTATCATCATCATCCACTTAGTGAAACACTAATTGCTGTTCCCCACCCCCATCTTCTTCTGACTGTGGATAATCAAGAGTTTGGTAATAAGGCCTGAAAATTTCCTCATGTCCCTCTTCAAGCGAGCTTGGCGAGAGGCCCAAATTGCGGAACTTCAGCAGAGGAAAGAACTCAGCGGGACGCCGCTGCGCAGTGAGTATAGCGGGACGCTGCTTAAAACACTCACTGGGACTCAGTAATTAAGACTGCATTACCACTACTATTCGAAGGACACGTGAACTCTGAAATACATAGGATTCACAGAGGATACTATTAAGTTATAAAGTAGCATTCAAACGGATGGCATATTAACACATACGGAGCCCTATTTTATTATACCCCAGAAGACTTATAGTTATATTGTGATATTAATTGTGTATTTAGTTAGATTTTTTTTTGCTATTTTAGTATTTTAAATATCTCCGAGTTTGGCGTCTTAATGCAAATGTATTATATGTCATTATTCTTATGTTAATAAATCATATGGTTTCACATTGAGTGAGAGTGCCCAGTACTTTTACTTTTGATCTCCAAATTAAGGAATGGTGCTGAAAAGAGCTCCTCGGAATATCCGAGTATGGGATCACTTGTTTGCAAAGACTCTCCATGGTGGAAGGAAGGAGGATCGGGGCGAGGATTCTGTTGACCAGACTCTTGGCTACTAAGACTGGACTTTGTGGAAGACAGGGTGGTGCTTTACCGACTGGAAGCATTATCTGCTGCAATCCAACCGACCACCTGCTCGCACTGGTCTGACTTCAAGAGTGGTGTCCTGCGCTGCCCTGCAAACTGGGATATGATGCTAGGTATCGTGGATGAGTGTGCTTCTTATGCTCTTCCAGCAGGCACAGTTCCCCCACGCACATCAGCAGCACGGACACTTTCCCATCCGTTAGTGCTCGCCTTCATCATATTAAATGGTATATATGCTTGCAAGTATGTCACACATACAGTAGCGCAGTTTCTTAAAGTGTATGCACAAATAAATTACAGTCAATGTCACAGATATTTAGGATGCGGAAACGTTATACAGTAGAGGTACCACAGGTAATGGTGCTGCTGTCACCAGCGACTAAGAAAAAATTTCAGTCAATGTCACTGATATTTGGGATGCCGAATTGTTATACAGGAGAGGTACAACAGGTAATAGCGCTGCTGTCCCCAGCGGCTAAGAGAAAATTACAGTCAATGTCACAGATATTTAGGATTCACAAACGTTATACAGGAGATGTAGCGCAGAAAATGTCGCTGTCACCAGCGCCTAAGAAAAAAATTAACTGAATGTCACAGATATTTCAGAATGTGCAAACGATTTACCGGCGATGTAGCGCAGGTAATGTAACTGTCCGCAGAGGACACAGTCTATGGAAAAAGTAGATATTTTTAGTAAGCGCACACGTTAAACAGGAGATTTAGTGCAGATAATGTCGCTGTCCGCAGCATCTATGGAAAAAGTACACTGGATGTCACAGATATTTTTAGTATGCGCACACATTACACAGGAGATGTAGCGCAGATAATGTCGCTGTCTGCAGGGTCGACGGAAAAAATACACTGGATGTCACAGATATTTTTAGGATGCGCAAACGTTATACAGGAGATGTAGCGCAGGTAATCGCACTCAAGCACATGCGTTATTTGGCCGAGCACCGCGATGTGCCAAGCATAGCGATGCTCGAGCTGAACTGGTGTTCGGCCAAGCATGCTCGCTCAACACTAGCAATAACTAAAGACAATTACCTTTCCCAACTGGTTCAGGACCCGACCACAGGGACGGCCATACTGGACTTAGTTTTAGCCAATAGACCTGACAGGACAACAGATGTGAAAGTCGGGGGAGATGAAAAAAAAAAACATCCATCCTGTAGAAATGGAAATCATTATGTCAGTGTGAACACAGTCATTACCATACAACAGGGGCAACAGGAAAGTTACCTGGGTCTTCCCATTTAAAAAAAAAATAATTAGGGAGGCAGCTCACTCATGAACTTTCTATGCAAGGGGTAAAATCTGTAGCAAATGTCTTCATCAAAATGTACTGTAAAATCCACATGTAACATTAATTTACAGATTTTCTTGTGGATTTCAGGTAGTCAATGCAAATAAATGTTGACACTTGATCCACATGTAGTTGATAACGATACCACATTATTTGGCTTAAATAAGTTGTACCAGGAAAATGATTCTTTAGTTTTCTATCCAGCACCTGGATCTGAATTCTTTTGTAATTGCATTTAATTAAAAATGTAGTATTGCTCCTGAGTTATTCAATAAAATGAATCTATATAGCGCCCCCTGGTGTTTTTTTTTTCTTACTTCTGTTTCCGGCTCACTGAGATGGCTGCAGATTTCATTCTTCAACTGACTATTGATCTGTGATAGGAAGAGAGCTGAAGCAGAATAGACACACCCGCTTAAATTCAGCAGAAAAGACTCCCCTTGAGCTTTCAGCTTGATGCAAATCCAGCAGAGCAATGAATGGGGAGATCTCTGGATCCATGTGAGCTACAGGGCTGGTTCTAGCTTTATTAGAAAGAGATTGTCATGTACTAGATTATGTATGATTGTCATTTTTTACATTGGTCATGGGATAACCCATTTAACACAAAGCAGAAAGGCTTATACTAATATCTTCATCTTGTTCATTCCACAAAACAGAAGAATATACATCCCTTACTGGAAAATACAGAAAAGGGTCAACCACTTGTACAGTAGGCTATGTTTTCTTCTTTTCATATTAAAGAGGTTGTCCCATGAAAACTTATCCTATATTTTTCAAACCAGCACTTGGATCTGAATACTTCCGCGATTGCATGTAATAAAAAAATTAGTATAGCTTCTCAGTTACTTAATAAAATGTATCTTTATAGCGCCACCTGCTGTTTGTTCCTTTCACCCTACTGAGGTGGTCACACATTTTCAGTTCCATTGTTTGAAGGAAACAAGTCTCCAAAAATTGTATCTGCCAATTAAAATCAGATTGAAACACATCTCCTCCTTTTTTTCTAATCTGTTATTTTCTGAATGCAAATTTTTTAATTCTATTTCCTAACATGATCATGGGGGCGGCCATCTTGCCTGAACTGTTCTTAACAGCATTTACAAAGCATAAAAAAAAAATGTTTTACGGCAGGCCCATGGGCCATAGACACAGTGGACAGGAGGGGGCCCTATTGACTTCTATGGGTTTTCTAGGATGGCCCTGGGCGGGTGTGTTGCAGATCCGCAATATGCGGGTCTGCAACACACCACGGACGTGTAAATGGAGCCTAATGCCATAGTGATGTTGGTTACTGGCATTACAGTGATTGGCTGACCGGAACACATCATCTGATGACACGTGGTTCGGCTCAGTCTTAGGCCTCTTTCACACTACTGTATGGCTATTTCAGTGTTTTGCGGTCCGTTTTTCACGGATCCGTTGTTCCGTTTTTTGTTTCCGTTGTGTTTCCGTTTCAGTTCCGTTTTTCCGTATGGCATATACAGTAAACAGTATTTACATAGAACAAATTGGGCTGGGCATAACATTTTCAATATATGGTTCCGCAAAAAACGGAAAGGATACGGAAGACATACAGATGCATTTCCATATGCATCCCGTTTTTTTGCGGACCCATTGACTTTAATGGAGCCACGGAACGTGATTTGCGGACAAATATAGGACATGTTCTATCTTTGCACGGAACGGAGATACGGAATGCATACAGAGTACATTTGCGGACCCATTGAAATGAATGGTTCCGTATATGAACTGTATACGGAACGCAAAATGTGGCCCGCAAAATGAACAATAAAATGGTAGTGTGAAAGAGGCATTAGTCAGGGAGAGCTGCAACAGAAGGGAAAGATAGTGTAGGGACAGGAATATTATTATTTATAGAGACCCAAAAGTTCATTTAAGGACTATTATTTTATCTCGTTGCAATATATATTATTAGCGCAACCTGCGCTCAATTGCATGCAATTGTTTGGCCGCTGCTGACAGTGACACAACCTCTGCTACATCTGTTGTGTTACATTTGCGCATCCTAAATATCTGTGACATTCAGCGCAATTGTTTGTCCGCTAGTGACAGCGACATTACCTGCGCCACATCTCCTGTATAACGTTTGCACATACTAAATATCTGTGACATTCAGTGAAATTTTTTCTTAGACGCTGGTGACAGTGACATTACCTGCGCTACATCTCCTGTATAATGTTTGCGCATCCTAAATATCTGTGACATTCAGTGTAATCTATTCTTAGCCGCTGGTGACAGCGACATTACATGCGCCACATCTCTTGTAAAGTTTGCGCATCCTAAATATTTGTGACATTTAGTGTAATTTTTTCTTAGCCGCTGGTGACAGCAAAATTACCAAATACACATTTGCTGTATAACGTTTGCGCATCCTAAATATCTGTGACATTCCGTGTAATTTATTTGCGCATACACTTACAAAACCTGTGTTACTGTACGTGTGACATACTTGGAAGAATATATACCATTTAATTATGCTCAAGGCGAGCAGTAAGGGACTGCTGATGGTGCACGCAGAGGCCGGGACCCTGGGCGCAGTGAAACTGTGCCTGCTGGCAGAGCACAAGAAACACACTGTCATGCCCTGCTCAGGTTATGTGCGGAGGTCTGCCAGGTTAGCAGCACGTGTGTAGTTTTTTGTTTGTTTTGTGTTTGGAGTTGAGCTGTATCCGCCTCCCTTCAGGTGCACTGGGTGGGGTCATTTGTGTGAGTTTAAATTGCGCCCCTTCCCAGTGTCCTGTGCGGGTTATAACTTCTGTCTTGCTCTGTGGAAAGGTGGATTTGCTGTTTCTGCTCTTCTACAAGATAAGTTGGTTTTGGTTTCCTTTTTGTGTTCTGTCTAGACTGTTAGCAAGACACCTGCCTCCTCCAGGACCTGAGGAAGCAGGCTGCCTCTTTCCCCCTTTCCACCATCTCAGGGACTTTAGGGGATCTTCAGCCTTAGGCAAGGGGGCATGTTGATTCCCACCTTTAGGGTCTTAACGTGGGCACAGAAGTCCAGGGAGAGCTGGTAGGGAATTGTCAGGAGGTGACCTTTATCCACAGCTTCTGGCCTAGACGCTTGTTTTAAGATTTTCTGTGTGTTTATTGTATCTTGTATCCTACCCACCATGACATTATAACCCGCTAATACCTAGACTGCCATTTCTCAGCTGCTTTGAGATGGAGTCAATTGATGCGTTAGTTGATCGCATGCAGGGATTATCCCTAGAGGTTGCTGATCTGCGTAATTCTGTTGCACGGTGTCAGAATGCTCTGGCATCAGGTGCTATAGGAGAAAGTCAAATTTATGGGGAGTCTAGAGTCGCTCTCCCTGATAGATTTTCAGGGAGTGTGGATGACTTTATCCGCTTTAGAGAATCATGCAAGCTGTATTTTCAGTTGAGACCGTCTTCATCTGGTGATAACAGTCAGAGTAGGGATAATCATATCCCTGCTTAAAGGGGATGCGCAGTCCTGGGCCTTTTCTCTGCCGACCGGTTCTCTGGCACTCCGGTCGGTGGATGAATTTTTTAAAGCCTTGGGATTCATTTATGATGACCCAGATCGGGTCTCGATGGCGGAATCTAAGTTGCGTAATTTATTACAAGGTGAACATACTCCTGAGGCGTACTTCGTTAAGTTTAGGAGATGGGTGATCTCACAGGCTCGTCACCGGAAGGCAGTGGTACATCATGTGTCCTTAAGTACCAGGACAATATACCGTACCGGTATGTCATGTGTCCTGAAGAGGTTAAACTGTGTAAATTGTGACAGTTACATTTAGAGAGCTGCAGCAGAAAAGACAAGCCCCCAAGAAAGAACAGACCCACTGAGCTGCCGGCTTGAAATAAATCTAGCATATTAATGAATAGTGAAAGCTCTGGATCCAAGTAAAGTACAGGACTCATTCTAGCTTTGTTAGAAAGATATTATCGTCTAATTTTTATTTTTTACATCAATGATGTTTTTCCAAATCGACACTGTCACTATATTAAAAAAATGTATATAATCCTACAATTTTCACACTGGCCACTACGCCTAAAATATGTTAAAGGATTTTCTTATGAAAAGCATTCTACAGTTTTCAGTTAAATAGTGGAGACTGCTCGGGATGAGGTTTATAAAGGGCTGTAACATCACAGGAGATGGCTATCTGCTGATTGCTGCACGGCATTGGGGTCATATCATGTTTCTGGGCTTCTTTCTTTAACTTTGTAACACGTGTAGCAACCATTTTAGGGAAAAAAATAATTGTTACCATGAAGAGCGAGGAAATTTGTATTCATTGCAAATCAAATTTTTTGTAAACTTCGGATCGAATTCTACTTCAGATTCTTCCATTCACTCAACACTAATGGCAATGAAAAGTTACCTGTACAGAACAAGAATTTATGACCTATTATTAGGCCTAGTGGCCAGTTTAAACATTGCAGCATCATATTCCTTTTTGTAAAATGACATGGAAAAAAAAAACACACCAAAATGTTAAAAAATATGTTTTACACAATATAAAAATGTGATTTAAACAATAGGCAGTTTTCTGGTATAGATGGATAATCCTTCCAGCCCATCTCCCTGGAGAATAAGATGTAAAACCAATTGTTCCATCTGAAATACAATATTAGCATCAAGAGCTATTACAAAGCTAATCCAGCGAGCACTATAGTGCTTAGTATGACAGAGCCAAGGCCCACAGATTGCTCAGGAGTACCTAGATGCAAGCCATGGGGAGGAATGGTAAAAATCCTGACTGTGTAATTAGAGGCAGCAGGGAAGCTGTCGGGATACTGCAAGCCTTTCATTCACCTCTCTTTTTCTTTAGCACGATTGGCAGGTGTTGCTTTATACCAGGGGTGAGACGAGGCCCCTGAGTCATAACTCACAATGAAAAATGATCATCACTTTTGCAGCAATGCTCTGAGGGTGAACTGCCAGGCTGTGATTACTGGCATTATTAGAGTAGGATGTGAGCAAGTGGCACAGGGAAGGGAGCACGGTGGAAAAGCAGATAGAAGTATAGGGCTTGTGGGGAAAAAAATACAGGAAAACAACCAAGACATCAGAAACACTATAAAATCTAAAAGGAACAAATGCAACAATGCAAAAGTATTGTGTGAAATTCTGAACTCCAGGAGAGAACAAAGGCACATACCGAACATTGACATAAATCTACTAAAGGCATCAAGAAGCAGCAAAACTAAAGCACAGACAGTCACTTTTAGAATCAATTGCAACACTTTTATGAAGAAGAGAGGAAAACTAGGAAGGATATCAAGCTGTGAAATCACCAATATCAGGGAAGGCATTTAGGAACCAAGCCGTATTAGACCCATCGTATTAGACTTCCCTTGTCAGCCTTGATAGCTGAAAGCAAACTTGTCTTGTTGAACATGCTGGTAGCAGAATATAGAGAAGGAGGAGCTGCGCAGACTGCTAAATATTTTATAAGAAAACATTCACAATACCATGTTTTTTTCTTGATCTAAATCCCTGTTCATTTTGAGTTTAGGAGTCCAGTGGGAGGTCCTAATTCTCAGTGATTCTCAGCCTTCCCTGTGTGGACAGGAATAACTGTCAAGTAGGACCGACTAAAATCAGCTCATACTAAATCTTTTCTAACAAATCTACTCAGCTGCCTCATACCTACTGTATAACATACTGCTTTGCAGGTTGGATTGCATCTCCTTTAAAGGGTTTGTGTCACTTCAGCAAATGGTGCTTGTAGAGAAAGCCAATACAAGGCACTTACTAATGTATTGTGATTGTCCATATTGCTTCCTTTGCTGGATTGATTCATCTTTCCATCATATTATACACTTCTCGTTACCATAGTTACAACCACCCTGCAACCCAGCAGTGGTGGCCATGCTTACTCACTATAGGAAAAAGTGCCAGCCTATGTGCACTCCCACAGGTCCTGGCCACCAGAGAGGCAATAATTATTTCCTATAGTGTGCAAGCACGGCCACCGCTGATAGATTGCAGGGTGGTTGTAACCATGGAAACGAGCAGTGTATAATGCGATGGGAAAAATGAATCCAGCCAGCAAATGAGGCAATATGTACAATCACAATACATTAGAAAGTGGCTTGTATTAACTTTATTTACATGATAAAAGCCATTTTCTTTAGAGAGCTATTTAAAAAAATCCATATTAAATATTTAAATGGTCACCAAACATGTGCCTACATCAATAGTACAAGGGAATGTAAGAAAATATGTAATAGATCTGAAAGAAAAATGTTTCTTTCTCCACTTATCAGGCTCTTTCCCTCCCCTCCTAAACTAATATTCTCTGTATTGAGGGAGTAATTGATAGCTAACTAAAGAACCAAGGGTAGCCAGATCAGACACTAGATACGTACATAACACTGCAGTTACACAGCAGAGCCTAATACAGAGCGGTATAGCCTCAGTGTATTGCTGCAGAATGCTCTGTCGAGCAGAAGAATACTCTGCAATGCATATGTACAGAGCTCTTCTCTACTGTAAGCTGTATCTCTAGGAAAGAAATGCTCTGTACTTACTTTTTCCAATGGAGTTTGCCATGATTTGATTCTGTTGACTTTGTACAGAATGCAACCACAAAATACCTCCATATAAATTTGGAGTAGTGAAGAGATACAGTAAGGGTTCATATACCTAAATGTATGCTATGTTGCAGCTATGTGAGCAGGAGCCTTAAATGGGTTGTCTGTAGAGTTGAGCGAACACCTGGATGTTCGGGTTCGAGAAGTTCGGCCGAACATCCCGGAAATGTTCGGGTTCGGGATCCGAACCCGATCCGAACTTCGTCCCGAACCCGAACCCCATTGAAGTCAATGGGGACCCGAACTTTTCGGCACTAAAAAGGCTGTAAAACAGCCCAGGAAAGAGCTAGAGGGCTGCAAAAGGCAGCAACATGTAGGTAAATCCCCTGCAAACAAATGTGGATAGGGAAATGAATTAAAATAAAAATTAAATAAATAAAAATTAACCAAAATCAATTGGAGAGAGGTTCCATAGCAGAGAATCTGGCTTCCCGTCACCCACCACTGGAACAGTCCATTCTCAGATATTTAGGCCCCGGCACCCAGGCAGAGGAGAGAGGTCCCGTAACAGAGAATCTGTCTTCATGTCAGCAGAGAATTAGTCTGCATGTCATAGCAGAGAATGAGGCTTCACGTCAGCCACCACTGCAACAGTCCATTGGCATATATTTAGGCCCAGCACACACACAGGCAGAGGAGAGAGGTCCCGTAACAGAGAATCTGGCTTCATGTCAGCAGAGAATCAGTCTGCATGTCATAGCAGAGAATCAGGCTTCACGTCAGCCACCACTGCAACAGTCCATTGTCATAAATTTAGGCCCAGCACCCAGGCAGAGGAGAGAGGTCCCGTAACAGAGAATCTGGCTTCATGTCAGCAGAGAATCAGTCTTCATATCATAGCAGAGAATCAGGCTTCACGTCACCCACCACTGTAAGAGTCAATTTTCATAAATTTAGGCCCAGAACCCAGGCAGAGGAGAAAGGTCCCGTAACAGACAATCTGGCTTCATGTCAGCAGAGAATCAGTCTTCATATCATAGCAGAGAATCAGGCTTCACGTCACCCACCACTGTAAGAGTCAATTTTCATAAATTTAGGCCCAGAACCCAGGCAGAGGAGAAAGGTCCCGTAACAGACAATCTGGCTTCATGTCAGCAGAGAATCAGTCTTCATATCATAGCAGAGAATCAGGCTTCACGTCACCCACCACTGTAAGAGTCAATTTTCATAAATTTAGGCCCAGAACCCAGGCAGAGGAGAAAGGTCCCGTAACAGACAATCTGGCTTCATGTCAGCAGAGAATCAGTCTTCATATCATAGCAGAGAATCAGGCTTCACGTCACCCACCACTGTAAGAGTCAATTTTCATAAATTTAGGCCCAGAACCCAGGCAGAGGAGAAAGGTCCCGTAACAGACAATCTGGCTTCATGTCAGCAGAGAATCAGTCTTCATATCATAGCAGAGAATCAGGCTTCACGTCACCCACCACTGTAAGAGTCAATTTTCATAAATTTAGGCCCAGAACCCAGGCAGAGGAGAAAGGTCCCGTAACAGACAATCTGGCTTCATGTCAGCAGAGAATCAGTCTTCATATCATAGCAGAGAATCAGGCTTCACGTCACCCACCACTGTAAGAGTCAATTTTCATAAATTTAGGCCCAGAACCCAGGCAGAGGAGAAAGGTCCCGTAACAGACAATCTGGCTTCATGTCAGCAGAGAATCAGTCTTCATATCATAGCAGAGAATCAGGCTTCACGTCACCCACCACTGTAAGAGTCAATTTTCATAAATTTAGGCCCAGAACCCAGGCAGAGGAGAAAGGTCCCGTAACAGACAATCTGGCTTCATGTCAGCAGAGAATCAGTCTTCATATCATAGCAGAGAATCAGGCTTCACGTCACCCACCACTGTAAGAGTCAATTTTCATAAATTTAGGCCCAGAACCCAGGTAGAGGAGAAAGGTCCCGTAACAGACAATCTGGCTTCATGACAGCAGAGAATCAGTCTGCATGTCATAGCAGAGAATCAGGCTTCACGTCAGCCACCACTGCAACAGTCCATTGTCATAAATTTAGGCCCAGCACCCAGGCAGAGGAGAGAGGTCCCGTAACAGAGGATCTGGCTTCATGTCAGCAGAGAATCAGTCTGCATGTCATAGCAGAGAATGAGGCTTCACGTCAGCCACCACTGCAACAGTCCATTGGCATATATTTAGGCCCAGCACACACACAGGCAGAGGAGAGAGGTCCCGTAACAGACAATCTGGCTTCATGTCAGCAGAGAATTAGTCTGCATGTCATAGCAGAGAATGAGGCTTCACGTCACCCACCACTGCAACAGTCCATTGGCATATATTCAGGCCCAGCACCCAGGCAGAGGAGAGAGGTCCCGTAACAGAGGATCTGGCTTCATGTCAGCAGAGAATCAGTCTGCATGTCATAGCAGAGAATCAGGCTTCACGTCAGCCACCACTGCAACAGTCCATTGTCATAAATTTAGGCCCAGCACCCAGGCAGAGGAGAGAGGTCCCGTAACAGAGGATCTGGCTTCATGTCAGCAGAGAATCAGTCTGCATGTCATAGCAGAGAATCAGGCTTCACGTCAGCCACCACTGCAACAGTCCATTGTCATAAATTTAGGCCCAGCACCCAGGCAGAGGAGAGAGGTCCCGTAACAGACAATCTGGCTTCATGTCAGCAGAGAATTAGTCTGCATGTCATAGCAGAGAATCAGGCTTCATGTCAGCCACCACTGCAACAGTCCATTGGCATATATTTAGGCCTAGCACACAGGCAGAGGAGAGGTTCATTCAACTTTGGGTAGCATCGCAATATAATGGTAAAATGAAAATAAAAATAGGATTGAATGAGGAAGTGCCCTGGAGTCCAATAATATATGGTTATGGGGAGGTAGTTAATGTCTAATCTGGACAAGGGACGGACAGGTCCTGTGGGATCCATGCCTGGTTCATTTTTATGAACGTCAGCTTGTCCACATTGGCTGTAGACAGGCGGCTGCGTTTGTCTGTAATGACGCCCCCTGCCGTGCTGAATACACGTTCAGACAAAACGCTGGCTGCCGGGCAGGCCAGCACCTCCAAGGCATAAAAGGCTAGCTCTGGCCACGTGGACAATTTAGAGACCCAGAAGTTGAATGGGGCCGAACCATCAGTCAGTACGTGGAGGGGTGTGCACACGTACTGTTCCACCATGTTAGTGAAATGTTGCCTCCTGCTAACACGTTGCGTATCAGGTGGTGGTGCAGTTAGCTGTGGCGTGTTGACAAAAGTTTTCCACATCTCTGCCATGCTAACCCTGCCCTCAGAGGAGCTGGCCGTGACACAGCTGCCTTGGCGACCTCTTGCTCCTCCTCTGCCTTGGCCTTGGGCTTCCACTTGTTCCCCTGTGACATTTGGGAATGCTCTCAGTAGCGCGTCTACCAACGTGCGCTTGTACTCGCGCATCTTCCTATCACGCTCCAGTGCAGGAAGTAAGGTGGGCACATTGTCTTTGTAGCGTGGATCCAGCAGGGTGGCAACCCAGTAGTCCGCACAGGTTAAAATGTGGGCAACTCTGCTGTCGTTGCGCAGGCACTGCAGCATGTAGTCGCTCATGTGTGCCAGGCTGCCCAGGGGTAAGGACAAGCTGTCCTCTGTGGGAGGCGTATCGTCATCGTCCTGCCTTTCCCCCCAGCCACGCACCAGTGATGGACCCGAGCTGCGTTGGGTGCCACCCCGCTGTGACCATGCTTCATCCTCATCCTCCTCCACCTCCTCCTCATCCTCGTCCTCCTCGTCCTCCAGTAGTGGGCCCTGGCTGGCCACATTTGTACCTGGCCTCTGCTGTTGCAAAAAACCTCCCTCTGAGTCACTTCGAAGAGACTGGCCTGAAAGTGCTAAAAATGACCCCTCTTCCTCATCCTCCTCCTCCTCCTCCTGGGCCACCTCCTGTTCCATCATCGCCCTAAGTGTTTTCTCAAGGAGACATAGAAGTGGTATTGTAACGCTGATAACGGTGTCATCGCCACTGGCCATGTTGGTGGAGTACTCGAAACAGCGCAACAGGGCACACAGGTCTCGCATGGAGGCCCAGTCATTGGTGGTGAAGTGGTGCTGTTCTGTAGTGCGACTGACCCGTGCGTGCTGCAGCTGAAACTCCACTATGGCCTGCTGCTGCTCGCACAGTCTGTCCAGCATGTGCAAGGTGGAGTTCCACCTGGTGGGCACGTCGCATATGAGGCGGTGAGCGGGAAGGCCGAAGTTACGCTGTAGCGCAGACAGGCGAGCAGCGGCAGGATGTGAACGCCGGAAGCGCGAACAGACGGCCCGCACTTTATGCAGCAGCTCTGACATGTCGGGGTAGTTGTGAATGAACTTCTGCACCACCAAATTCAGCACATGCGCCAAGCAAGGGATGTGCGTCAAATTGGCTAGTCCCAGAGCTGCAACGAGATTTCGCCCATTATCACACACCACCAGGCCGGGCTTGAGGCTCACCGGCAGCAACCACTCGTCGGTCTGTTGTTCAATACCCCGCCACAACTCCTGTGCGGTGTGGGGCCTGTCCCCCAAACATATGAGTTTCAGAATGGCCTGCTGACGTTTACCCCGGGCTGTGCTGAAGTTGGTGGTGAAGGTGTGTGGCTGACTGGATGAGCAGGTGGAAGAAGAGGAGGAGGAAGCCGAGAAGGAGGAGGTGGCAACAGGAGGCAAAGAATGTTGCCCTGCGATCCTTGGCGGCGGCAGGACGTGCGCCAAACAGCTCTCCGCCTGGGGCCCAGCTGCCACTACATTTACCCAGTGTGCAGTTAGGGAGATATAGCGTCCCTGGCCGTGCTTACTGGTCCACGTATCTGTGGTTAGGTGGACCTTGCTACAGATGGCGTTGCGCAGTGCACACTTGATTTTATCGGATACTTGGTTGTGCAGGGAAGGCACGGCTCTCTTGGAGAAGTAGTGCCGGCTGGGAACAACATACTGTGGGACAGCAAGCGACATGAGCTGTTTGAAGCTGTCTGTGTCCACCAGCCTAAATGACAGCATTTCATAGGCCAGTAGTTTAGAAATGCTGGCATTCAGGGCCAGGGATCGAGGGTGGCTAGGTGGGAATTTACGCTTTCTATCAAATGTTTGTGAGATGGAGAGCTGAACGCTGGCGTGTGACATGGTTGAGACGCTTGGTGACGGAGGTGGTGGTGGTGGTGTTGGTGGTACATCCCCTGTTTGCTGGGCGGCAGGTGCCAACGTTCCTCCAGAGGCGGAGGAAGAGGCCGAGGCGGCAGCAGCAGAATAGGCCGAGGCGGCAGCAGCAGAAGAGGTAGCAGGGGGAGCCTGAGTGACTTCCTTGGTTTTAAGGTGTTTACTCCACTGCAGTTCATGCTTTGCATGCAGGTGCCTGGTCATGCAGGTTGTGCTCAGGTTCAGAACGTTAATGCCTCGCTTCAGGCTCTGATGGCACAGCGTGCAAACCACTCGGGTCTTGTCGTCAGCACATTGTTTGAAGAAGTGCCATGCCAGGGAACTCCTTGAAGCTGCCTTTGGGGTGCTCGGTCCCAGATGGCGGCGGTCAGTAGCAGGCGGAGTCTCTTGGCGGCGGGTGTTCTGCTTTTGCCCACTGCTCCCTCTTTTGCTACGCTGTTGGCTCGGTCTCACCACTGCCTCTTCCTCCGAACTGTGAAAGACAGTGGCACGACCTTCATTCCATGTGGGGTCTAGGACCTCATCGTCCCCTGCATCGTCTTCCACCCAGTCTTGATCCCTGACCTCCTGTTCAGTCTGCACACTGCAGAAAGACGCAGCAGTTGGCACCTGTGTTTCGTCATCATCAGAGACATGCTGAGGTGGTATTCCCATGTCCTCATCATCAGGAAACATAAGTGGTTGTGCGTCAGTGCATTCTATGTCTTTCACCGCTGGGGAAGGGCTAGGTGGATGCCCTTGGGAAACCCTGCCAGCGGAGTCTTCAAACAGCATAAGAGACTGCTGCATAACTTGAGGCTGAGACAGTTTCCCTGGTATGCATGGGGGTGATGTGACAGACTGATGGGGTTGGTTTTCAGGCGCCATCTGTGCGCTTTCTGCAGAAGACTGGGTGGGAGATAATGTGAACGTGCTGGATCCACTGTCGGCCACCCAATTGACTAATGCCTGTACCTGCTCAGGCCTTACCATCCTTAGAACGGCATTGGGCCCCACCATATATCGCTGTAAATTCTGGCGGCTACTGGGACCTGAGGTAGTTGGTACACTAGGACGTGTGGATGTGGCAGAACGGCCACGTCCTCTCCCAGCACCAGAGGGTCCACTAACACCACCACGACCATGTCCACGTCCGCGTCCCTTACTAGATGTTTTTCTCATTGTTATGGTTCACCACAACAACAAATATATTATTTGGCCCAATGTATTGTATTCAAATTCAGCGGGATATAAATTTGAGGCCTAGTATTTAGGCGCTGGGTGACCGGTATGGATTTAGTGACAGAATTAGACTTGGAAATGCACAGAAGCGTGTGTGTGAAGTTATTCTGAATGACCCAATGTGCACCTTGAATATTATATACCCTTTTTGGGATAGATTTCAAATAGCTCTGATATAGCAGGAACCACTAAATTATGAAATTGCTAAATTGGGAATTGTACTTCAACCCAGAACAAAAAATGTGCTTTGACGGGCACTAAATAACTTTCCCAGCTACAACAGGACAGCGGTAACGAGAGATTTAGAGGGATTTAAATTTGAGGCCTAGTATTTAGGCGCTGGGTGACAGGTATGGGTTTAGTGACAGAATTAGACTTGGAAATACACAGTAGCGGGTGTGTGTGAAGTTATTCTGAATGACCCAATGTGCACCTTCAATATTATATACCCTTTTTGGGATAGATTTCAAATAGCTCTGATATAGCAGGAACCACTAAATTATGAAATTGCTAAATTGGGAATTGTACTTCAACCCAGAACAAAAAATGTGCTTTGACGGACACTAAATAACTTTCCCAGCTACAACAGGACAGCGGTAACGAGAGATTTAGAGGGATTTAAATTTGAGGCCTAGTATTTAGGCGCTGGGTGACAGGTATGGGTTTAGTGACAGAATTAGACTTGGAAATGCACAGAAGCGTGTGTGTGAAGTTATTCTGAATGACCCTATGTGCACCTTCAATATTATATACCCTTTTAGGGATAGATTTCAAATAGCTCTGATATAGCAGAAACCACTAAATTATGAAATTGCTAAATTGGGAATTGTACTTCAACCCAGAACAAAAAATGTGCTTTGACGGACACTAAATATCTTGCCCAGCAACAACAGTACAGCGGTGGGTAACGAGAGATTTAGAGGGATTTAAATTTGAGGCCTAGTATTTAGGCGCTGGGTCACCGGTATGGATTTAGTGACAGAATTAGACTTGGAAATGCACAGAAGCGTGTGTGTGAAGTTATTCTGAATGACCCTATGTGCACCTTCAATATTATATACCCTTTTAGGGATAGATTTCAAATAGCTCTGATATAGCAGAAACCACTAAATTATGAAATTGCTAAATTGGGAATTGTACTTCAACCCAGAACAAAAAATGTGCTTTGACGGACACTAAATATCTTGCCCAGCAACAACAGTACAGCGGTGGGTAACGAGAGATTTAGAGGGATTTAAATTTGAGGCCTAGTATTTAGGCGCTGGGTCACCGGTATGGATTTAGTGACAGAATTAGACTTGGAAATGCACAGAAGCGTGTGTGTGAAGTTATTCTGAATGACCCTATGTGCACCTTCAATATTATATACCCTTTTAGGGATAGATTTCAAATAGCTCTGATATAGCAGAAACCACTAAATTATGAAATTGCTAAATTGGGAATTGTACTTCAACCCAGAACAAAAAATGTGCTTTGACGGACACTAAATATCTTGCCCAGCAACAACAGTACAGCGGTGGGTAACGAGAGATTTAGAGGGATTTAAATTTGAGGCCTAGTATTTAGGCGCTGGGTCACCGGTATGGATTTAGTGACAGAATTAGACTTGGAAATGCACAGAAGCGTGTGTGTGAAGTTATTCTGAATGACCCTATGTGCACCTTCAATATTATATACCCTTTTAGGGATAGATTTCAAATAGCTCTGATATAGCAGAAACCACTAAATTATGAAATTGCTAAATTGGGAATTGTACTTCAACCCAGAACAAAAAATGTGCTTTGACGGACACTAAATATCTTGCCCAGCAACAACAGTACAGCGGTAACGAGAGATTTAGAGGGATTTAAATTTGAGGCCTAGTATTTAGGCGCTGGGTGACAGGTATGGGTTTAGTGACAGAATTAGACTTGGAAATACACAGTAGCGGGTGTGTGTGAAGTTATTCTGAATGACCCAATGTGCACCTTCAATATTATATACCCTTTTAGGGATAGATTCCAAATAGCTCTGATATAGCAGGAACCACTAAATTATGAAATTGCTAAATTGGGAATTGTACTTCAACCCAGAACAAAAAATGTGCTTTGACGGACACTAAATATCTTGCCCAGCAACAACAGTACAGCGGTAACGAGAGATTTAGAGGGATTTAAATTTGAGGCCTAGTATTTAGGCGCTGGGTGACAGGTATGGGTTTAGTGACAGAATTAGACTTGGAAATACACAGTAGCGGGTGTGTGTGAAGTTATTCTGAATGACCCAATGTGCACCTTCAATATTATATACCCTTTTAGGGATAGATTCCAAATAGCTCTGATATAGCAGGAACCACTAAATTATGAAATTGCTAAATTGGGAATTGTACTTCAACCCAGAACAAAAAATGTGCTTTGACGGACACTAAATATCTTGCCCAGCAACAACAGTACAGCGGTAACGAGAGATTTAGAGGGATTTAAATTTGAGGCCTAGTATTTAGGCGCTGGGTGACAGGTATGGGTTTAGTGACAGAATTAGACTTGGAAATACACAGTAGCGGGTGTGTGTGAAGTTATTCTGAATGACCCAATGTGCACCTTCAATATTATATACCCTTTTTGGGATAGATTTCAAATAGCTCTGATATAGCAGGAACCACTAAATTATGAAATTGCTAAATTGGGAATTGTATTTCAACCCAGAACAAGAAATGTGCTTGAACGGACACTAAATAACTCGCCCAGCTACAGCACTAGGGACAGATTTAGCTGGATATAAATTTGAGGCCTAGTATTTAGGCGCTGGGTGACCGGTATGGATTTAGTGACAGAATTAGACTGGGATATGGCCAAAAATAAACAGACTATTGCTGGTTAAATGCACTTGGTGTGACAGCTTCACCCTGATGTAGGCTTTAGCCAAAAAACAACCACACCATTGAGGGTTAAATGCACTTGGTGACAGGCGCAGCTTGCCCCTGATTTTGTATATGGCCAAAAAATGAACAGACTATTGCTGGTTAAATGCACTTGGTGTGACAGCTTCACCCTGATGTAGGCTTTAGCCAAAAAACAACCACACCATTGAGGGTTAAATGCACTTGGTGACAGGCGCAGCTTGCCCCTGATTTTGTATATGGCCAAAAAATGAACAGACTATTGCTGGTTAAATGCACTTGGTGTCACAGCTTCACCCTGATGTAGGCTTTAGCCAAAAAACAACCACACCATTGAGGGTTAAATGCACTTGGTGACAGGCGCAGCTTGCCCCTGATTTTGTATATGGCCAAAAAATGAACAGACTATTGCTGGTTAAATGCACTTGGTGTGACAGCTTCACCCTGATGTAGGCTTTAGCCAAAAAACAACCACACCATTGAGGGTTAAATGCACTTGGTCGCAGCTTGTGCTGGCGCACCACAAGACACAAAATGGCCGCCGATCACCCCAGAAAAATGAGACTGACAAACGGTCTGTGCAGCCTAAAAACAGTGAGCAATTGAGGATCAGCAGCTCAATGATCCACAGCTGCAGATCGATCAGTTAATCAAGTCCTTTGGAGGAGTTAATCTGCCTAATCTCGCCCTACTGTCGCAGCCGCAACCTCTCCCTACGCTAATCAGAGCAGAGTGACGGGCGGCGCTATGTGACTCCAGCTTAAATAGAGGCTGGGTCACATGGTGCTCTGGCCAATCACAGCCATGCCAATAGTAGGCATGGCTGTGATGGCCTCTTGGGGCAAGTAGTATGACGCTTGTTGATTGGCTGCTTTGCAGCCTTTCAAAAAGCGCCAAGAAAGCGTCACAAAAGCGCCAAGAAAGCGACGAACACCGAACCCGAACCCGGACTTTTACGAAAATGTCCGGGTTCGGGTCCGTGTCACGGACACCCCAAAATTCGGTACGAACCCGAACTATACAGTTCGAGTTCGCTCATCCCTAGTTGTCTGTCTTTTTACTATTAATGATCTATCCTCAGCTGATCAGCTGTTTAAAGAGAATGCAGCGCTTGTATGAGCACTTGCTTTTCTGTTCTGATTACCTTCTCAACTCAGAAATTGCAGTGGTGAGCAGGTGTAATTACAAGCATGGAGTTCTAATTCACTTCTATGGGACAGCTCTGTAGTATTCACTTGAACAGACAGAGCCGTCCTATCAGGGGCGTTGCTAGGGTCGAAAAAGATCCGGGGCACAAGCCCCAATGAATATGGCCCAATTCTGGCCCAATTCTCTAAGTCCCCCCTTCCCCACCCCACATTTTGCTATACTTGCTATCCAGTAGCACATACCCGTCATATCCAGTGCCTCCAGGTGACGTCTCCTCTGATGTAGATCTTCTCTGTCATCATCTTCTCCATTTTGTCTGTACAACTTCTTTCAGCCGCACCTCGTCTCTGCACAGTGTGAGACACAGACATCTTAGCGTCATCACTTTTCTGTCATCATCCCCCAACCTGGAGTCCACACTAAGTTATCCTGCTGCTCGCTGTGCTCCCCAATACCCCCAAATACTAAAATAATTGCCATACAGATAGACCCCCCTCACAGTAACAGTGCTCCTCATAGTCCTACCAATAGTAATTGCTTTCTAGAATGCCCTCATTAGTAATACTGCCCCCCTACAGTTCCCCCAACAGTGATAATGCTCCCCAAAAGTGTTCACATTAGTAATACTGCCCCCAACCATGATAATGCTCCCCAAGAGTGCCCCCATTAGTAGAAGAGCCCTCCAGTATTAATAATACACTCAAAGAGCCCCCAGTAGAAATAGGGCCCCCTATTTTTCCTCCAGTGGTAATAAAGCTATCTACTGACCCCTCAGTAGTAATAAGGCCCCCATAGTGCTCTTAGTAGAAATAAGGTAGATCTATAAGTCCCTCCTATTGAGCTGGGGAGTAGTTATAAGAATGCCTATAATGTCCCCTGGATTTGCAGTGCCCCCTGTAGTTATATTTCTCCCTCCACCATATAGTCCCATGAAAATAACATCACACCATCTCTCCAGCCCCCCCCAATATACAGTCCCATGTAAATAACATCCCTCTCTATCCAGAGCCCCCTCCAACATACAGTCCCATGTAAATAACATCACTCCCTCTAGCCCGGGCAACTTCTTTCCGCCTGTTGGTTTCCTGACACACTCAGGCTTTGGGACACTCTTTATGACTGGGAGCTTTTGTCACACTGCCTATCCAGAAGCCTGCTCTGCTGTGAGTCTTGCCAACACAACACACCTCTTTATTCCTGCTGCACTGCCACTGCTGCTGTTGTTCTTGTGAGTCCCTAAAAACCCGGCTGTCACGGGTAAGGAAGGTAGAGAGGAAGTGCACCCCCTAAACTGCCACCCTCAACCCTGTCCCTGCCTACTTGCACCACCCTCCCTAGTTGACGGGGCACAACTGGGCGACGGTCCCTGACCTACGTAAGTGTAGAGCAGAGCAAACAGAGAAAGAGAGGAACACACAGCCAAGGCAGAAGGCGGTACACAAGACTAAGGCAAATGGATAGACAGGGAGGTAGATAAGACAACAGTACCCAGTGATGGGAAAGGCAATGGCGGGTCAACTAGCCGAGGTCGGTCCAGGAGGTCACATCAATACAAGGGATGAGGCAGGAGACGAAATCCGAGAACGCGCCAAGGTCAAATCTGAGAGATAGTGTAGGTACCAAGGGAGCTGGCAAAGCGAGGTCAGGAAACAAACAAGTTCAATACCAGAGGTCAAGTAGGAAGCAAAATTAATAGTACTCACAGCCCTAGAGATGAAAATCACCGGCAACCTGTAGCCAGCAGGCCGCCTGTATTTATAGTGGGGAGTGAGGGTCATGTGACGTGGCCAGCGTCATGTGACCGACAGACAGACAAGTCGAGCACCGAGTGATCAGCTTGGCGCTCAAGGCAGACCTAGGAGCAGGGAGCCTCCCAGCTAGCAAAGCCGCCCTGGGAACAAGGCCAAACACAGATCCTCGTTCCCAAAGCTAAGCAGCAGGTCTGCAGCTGATGGGAGACTGAGTGCACCTTTGGCGCCCTGTTACATCGGCTGTGTGAGTGAGTCAGCTGAGCTGAGCCAGCCCAGGAATCAGATGTCATGCCACAGCTGATTTAAGCTGATTAGCTGCCTTAATAGATTTACTATCGCAGTGTGCAGCACTGCAGCCAGTCACCACCAGTCTCCCGAGTCCTGAGGTTTGGTGAAGTGTGTTACTGAGTCTTGCCAACACAACACACCTTTATATTCCTGCTGCACTGCCACTGCTGCTGTGGTTCTTGTCAGTCCCTAAACACTTTTTAGTAAAAGCCAAGGCTGCACAGCTTGCACTCTCTCTCAGGCTATTGCTGAGCTGAGCCTCACTTCCTGCCAGCCCAGTACTGATAAGACAAGCGAGGAGCAGCCGAGCCAGCCTGACTTCCTGTGCACCCACAGGATAACTAGTAAGAGGAGAAGTGAGGAGGAGCCAGCAGGCAATCAGGTTAGAAGATCCACTGCAGTCATCGCTGCCGTACTTTAGGATAGGTCATCAATAGTAAAAAGCGGACAACCCCTTACTTTCTGCAATCAGACATACAGCTACATCTGAACTCCTAACCAGGGGTTTGAGACTATAAAGTGTCACAGCCCCTGAGTCTCTGCTCTCAAAGAGAGCCGGCAAGAGACCAATCAAGAGTTGTCTCTTGCTGGTGACTGAGCTGATTGGTTAGTCTGTGCAGACTAACCAATCTGAGCGTGGCAGTGTTGAAATGCCTGTTTCATGCTCTGGGTGGTTACTATTATGTAAGCCCCACAAAGTGACTTCATAACTGAATTGGTCCACGCAACTCCGGGTTTTAGGCATTCAGATGCTTGCAAGCAAACGATTGACCACGTCATCTGAGGGGTTAAATGTCCACGATCGGCACTACTGCTGGGCACGGACATTAGCCTCTGGTGCCTGCTATATGAAGCAAAATTAATACATATCAACTGAAATATACCACTAACATGAAGTATAATGTGTAACAACAATACTATTTCAGAATCACTTAGATAAGTAAAAGCATTCCAAAGTTATTGCCACATAAAGTGGCACATCAAATTTATAAAATAGAGCTTGGTCATTAAGGCCAAAACTATCTAAGGGGCGAAGGGTTAAGGCTGTGTGTCATTGGACTGTATTAATCCCTGTATCGCTGACCAGCAATGCACTGCTCTCTTACAAGCCAGATACCATTAATACAGCTGTGTCTGATTTTTAATATAATCTCTGCTGCTTTCCCTAGCGGATTGCTGAACATTATCTGAATTAAGCTATTAGCAGAGTATTATTCAGCACGTGTGTTAATCTCTACCTTGCTGACGCCTGACAAGGCATCAGAATCAGCAACCTGCATGGAGCCTGAACCAACTGCAGCGTAATCAGACGTCTCTTTACCAGAACCATATGCAGCTACAAAAAACATTCATTCCCCGTTGCTTTACGCCTCAAATATGGTATTGAAATTCTATATACAAAGATAATGGAATGTAAGGGATGGAAATGTGTGACTGTGATCTGGCGCTCCGTGAATTAAAGTGCTGCACCCGCTCTCATTCTGCCAGTCTCCTGGTTTGTCACTTCTTTGGAGAAGAGTCCCTGCCATTCACATTACACATAGTAATCTGCTATTTAGAGTAGGCGAGTGGCACCGCCCTTTTAATAGGGAAGTCTTTTTAGATACCTTTCCCGTATCATCAAAAAGCCATTTATTCACATGCCTCAAAGAAACAGCTGTTTGAGATCCATTGAGCTGATTTTTCTAGGAGGCTGATGGGATTTCAGTTATATGGCTTTGTATTGTTTTCTTATATAAAATACAAATTCTTATGTAGAAGCGCTAGTGCGTGCAGGAATGAAATGTGCTCTCATCTATTACATCCAGATGTCGAGTTTTCTGTAACACGCAATAGAAAAGTCCTTTAACAGTTTCTTTTATTTTGAAAGCCCCTCCCTATCCAAAGAAATTCAGAGAAAAGTTTCCAGTGGACTGAGCCATGTTTAGAATAGGATATAAAGACATTCCATTTGGTCTGTAAGCTTTCCTCTGAAATGCTAGATTGCCACCTAGTGTTCAGTCAAGGTTCACTCTAATATATTTATATGTAAAATGAATATACTTATTAGAGATGTTACAGGGACAGAAATTAAACCTAGTATTGATTTGAAAGATTACATTGCACGGCAAGGAGTGTAAGGCCTCTTGCACACGACTGTATGTATTTTGTGGTCCGCAAAAAATGGATCCGCAAAAAATACGGAATAGAACAGCTGGCCCCTAAGGCCTCATGCACACAACCGTTTTTCGGGTCTGCATCCGAGCCGCAGTTTTTGCGGCTCGGGTGCGGACCTATTCATTTCAATGGGGCCGCAAAAGATGTGTGCTGTCCGCATTTTTTGCACCGTTCCGTGGCCCCGCTGAAAAAAATAGCATGTCCTTTTCTTGTCCGTTTTGTGGACAAGAATAGGCATGTCTACAATGGGCCTCCGATTCCTTTCCGCAAATTGCGGAAGGCACACAGGTGGCTTCCGTTTTTTGTGGATCGGCGGTTTGCGGACCGCATAAAACGGCATGGTCGTGTGCATGAGGCCTTATAGAACAGTACTATCCTTGTCTGTAATGCGCACAATAATTGGACATGTTCTATTTTTTTGTGGAACGTAAATACTGAAACGGAATGCACACGGAGTACCTTCCTTTTTTTTGCAGACCCATTGAAATAATCGTTTCGTATACGGTTCTTAAAAAAAACGGAATGGAAACAGAATGAAAATATGTTTGTGTGCATGAGCCCTAACAGTGACACACATTACACATCGTTTTGGTGACTATTTTTACTGCATCATTTATGGGAAACCTGTAAGTGAAGAAAAGTAAGGTTTACTCTACTCTTTTCCCTATAGAATTGATTAACTAATAGCCTATTCTCTGTTTTTTTTTTTTTTTTTTTATCCATCCTTTGGTCAAATCTGTGGAAGCTGTGGAAGGAAAAATGGTTCATTAGTACTGACCAGTCCCTTGCTCTGCCAAAGGCGCTATATCCGCTGCACTCACACAGGCTGCGGGCTCTTTCACCCTGCAAAGAAAACGGAATATACTCCGTATGCATTCCTTTTCCATATTTTCGTTTTTCCGTTCCGTTGAAAGATAGAACATGTCCTATTATTGCCCGCAAATCACGTTCCATGGCTCCATTCAAGTCAATGGGTCCGCAAAAAAAAAAAACGGAACACATATGGAAATGCATGTGTATGTCTTCCGTATCTGTTCCATTTTTGCGGAACCATCTATTGAAAATGTTATGCCCAGCCCAATTTTTTTAATGTAATTACTGTATACTGTGTATGCCATACAGAAAAATGGAATGGAAAAACGGAAACAGAAATGAAAACAAAAAATGGAACAACGGATCTGTGAAAGGCCGAATGCACACGGCCGCGTTCTGCGGCCGTAAGCGTTCCGTGGTAACACGGCCTGGATTCCTGCTCAGAGCAGGAGTGCACGGCGTCATTGGTTGCTATGACGCTGTGCGCTTCGTGCCGCCACTGCAGTACACATTGAAAAAAATAAGACGAATATTCTAAATGACAAATATATATTCGTTATATTGCTATAACTTTGTTTTTTCGAATATTCGTCATATTCTAAAACAAGAATATATAGCAATATAGAGAATATTCGTAAAATACACGTCTAGACTGCAATTTAGATAGTATAGTGCTATAATCTTTTTTTATAGCCTTAGTTTTTTTTCTCTGCTAAACTTCAGATTTTGAAAAAATTGACACTATAAAAAAATATATTAGATAAATTGCTGTCTATATATGTATTTTTCGAATATTCGCTATATATTGCTATATATTCTTGTTTTAGAATATGACGAGTATTCTAAAAAATGAAGTTATAGCAATATAGCGAATATTCGTAAAATACACATAGACTGGAATTTAGCTAATATAGTGCTATATCTACTGCTATATATATTTTTTTATCAATATTGCAAATTCGAATATGGGACCTGCCGCTCATCACTAAGAGCCAGTACAGAAAACCGAAGCAGCAGGGACCAGGTACCGTAAGTATGATCCTTTCAGTACAGGAGGCAAGCTGATGGCAATTGCTAGAATTGATGTATTCCTGGAGAAACCCTTTAAGCTATAGCCATATGGTGAGCCACAACAGGCTACAATTAAGTGATTAGGACCACATTATGGTTTAGTTGGTCTTCATTTTCAATGGCTATGCAATGTACCACGCAGCTATTAACTTTGAAGACAGTCTAAAACAATGCTGCCCAGATTAGTTAATTGGAGCCCACTGTGGCTCTTGTCAAAATACATGTTTAATGCCACAACTGGGATCTGCTATAGTCATATCCATAAGCACTGACAGTTATTGCATACCTTACGCCCCTTTACAGCACATTTTGGGCATACAGATTGTTTTTAATAAAATATCCTAACAGGTGATTGCCACACAATCTACATTATTCTTTACAGCTAAAATATGTCCAGATGTTTACTTGTCAAGCAAATGCCAAAAGGACAGCTTACAGGGTAAACTCTGGATACTTTTATCTATCCACATATATCCATCTGACATAGCCCTCCGTTTTATTACGATGGGGTCAAAGGCATAGCTTTCAGTTTGTTGTCCTGCTGTGTGATAACATTTGACCAGAGGTGATAACAGTTACATAGACTTCATCATTCATCATTCCTTCTCCCCTGTGTAAGAGGTTTATGTACTCATAGTGGTGCTGCCATGTTTTTGTTGGTGTGGTAAATTACTGAGGAGGAAAAGTTGCTACATGGTAGTGAATAGTTAGGCACATAATGAAAAGCAGAGACAGGAGCACTTCATAGACAGAAGTGTAGCACAGTTTTGAGTTTTACTGTTTGTACGTTAATTACTGTTGTGCAGATAGGCACAAGCTCTTTCAGAGCATATAATAAAACCCTTGTGTCGCTGCAGCCAGAGATCCTTGCTGGTATCAGGATACTTGAACTAGAATTCTGCAGAGAGGGAAAGTAAAATTGGACTTTATTGGTGCTGTCACCAGGGGTCGATCTGTTGTTCTTCTGCATTTTTATGCATTTAAGAATCTCTTCTAGTGTTGAGTGAATTTGTGTTTTCAAGTTTGGCTTACAAGGTTTGTAAGTTATGGTCCGTGGTAGCAGAGTCCATAAGAGAATTCTTAGATAACCCGAACCTTGTACGCCGAACTTGAAAAGACAACACTAATTGCTTCTTCGGGTGACCTCAACATATCAATTAAAGTGGTTACATGAGCATGGAGGAGATAACAGAATCTTCCTCATGATGGAGTGGTAAATGCTGAGCAGACTATCTTCCCTACACAGGTCAAACACAGGAGGATTTTCACCAAATCCCAGAGAACCCCTTTAACCTGAAGAGGAAATTGATATGATCCCAAAACATCTTGCTTTATTTTTCAAAAATAAGATATCAATGTACAAGAACATCATATAAATCAATCCTTGGCTACAGTGCCTAGGTGACAGGATCTGATTTGTATCTTCCCTGAGTACTACACATTGCAGATAATGGGATTTTATGCTATCCTGTGAAGTCACAAATTCAGACATGTTTAGGGTACTCTGCAACATACAATTAAAAATTAATCAGCACTAACATAGTGTGTATGTGAGGAATATGGATTGTCCTGTGAGGAATATGGATTATCATTTATTGGCAGCCCTGATTGTCATTTGATTCACCTTTTGGCATGTACACAGTCAGTGTACATGAAAAATAGGTTCCCACCCCCAGCCATCTGATGTCAGCTAGCAAGAGAGAAATCCCCAGGGGTCCAGGCTTCAAGGAGGTCCAAGGTGGATAAAGTCACGCCTCAACAGCCACTTTGGAGGTAAGCTAATCCTGCAGGAACATCCACGTAGTCCTGGATTAAGGCTAGGATGCCCGGGAGGGGAGAAATACATAACTCCCCACAGAAACCACATAGCGGCACCGTGTTTGGTCTCTAGTTGTAGCTGGAACCCAGGTGGGTCTGCTGGTCCCAGAACCATCCCCCTGTGACAATCTGGTCAGAAGCTATGAACCCTAAAGGGGAGAGGGGGGACAACTCCCAGAGGCTGGGAGGTGAGGGGCCAGCTACAGGTTAAAAGACTTGTGCCAGCAAGCGGGGGTGTCTTTTCTGAAGGGGGTCACATTGTGCCAATATGTTTGGAGAGACCAGAAACCAGCTGACCTCACTGCCCTCACATGACTTCAGCCAAGGACTATTCCACCATTATAGCCCAAAGGAACTTTCATCTTACCCGTTAACCGACTTTTGCTCTGCTTTACCCTATTGTACCTATATCACCTGTATCTGTAACCTCAGACTACTGTATATATTCTGTGTGTATAGTGTTATATCTAGTGTGCCCTTAAGGTAATTAAATATATAATGTAATCTTGTGCTGTCTTGTATCTCACTGTCTTGTATCTCGATCACAAATCCCCACATCTGTGTTTCGGCCTAGTTTTAAGCTACTGCGGGTTGGTTTCTCACCCTATATAATCCCGTTAGCGGACCGGGCTTATATCAAACGAGAAGCTGGTGGCAGATTTCCCGGGCTGAGGAGGCTCTCTCAGCTTGTTGCCTCTCTGTGCCCGCATGGACAGGAGGTGTCTGCGTAAACTGTACCAAGCTGACCTTACCTGCTCCTCTGGAAGGCGTAACGTCACGCTTTGGTAACCCGTGATCATACCACGCCTCGTGAGCTCGACGTAGGCGACGTCAAGCGGGCACGAGGTCTGGTATTCGTCACAGTGTACTTAGCCTGTAAATGTGGTTATGATCTCTGAGAAGCACCATCAGGGTTCCAACACTTTGAAGAATACTGGAAACCACTTGAAGACAATGATAAAGATTGTGTGGAAACAACCCCCATCAGGCCTATTTTAATTTGTTGTTTTGACATGAGAAAATTCGTAGAGAAAAGCAGAATACATGCACAGGACTGTATCCATGTCCATGTAGCCATCTCCATTCCGCATTTTTACTGGATCGCACGCAGACCTGTTCATTTTGTATGGGACTGCACAAACAGATGTGATCCGTGTGCTGTCCACATACGTGTGGCTGCTCTTCAACTGATAGAATGTATCCTATTCTTCTCTGTTTTGTGGACAAAAATAGGCATTTCTACAAAGAAGTTGTGGCATGCACATGGCCAGTATCTGTATTTTGTGGATCTGTAGTTTTTGGTGCATGTAGCCTAAAAAATGACCTTTCTACTCCCTCAATACATACATTTCCCCTAAAATAACTATTTTCCTCTGTAATGTATGACACCTTGGTGCTACTATTCCCCTTGTCTGCAAGGACATTTTCAGAGTAGGTAGGGTCATGTTTCATTG
This sequence comes from Bufo gargarizans, assembly GCF_014858855.1. NCBI lineage: Eukaryota > Metazoa > Chordata > Amphibia > Anura > Bufonidae > Bufo > Bufo gargarizans. The sequence goes on along the minus strand of NC_058087.1, from coordinate 80,488,472 downwards.
ACCCACTTACCAATGTATTCATACAAGTCCAGGAGGAATAACAGAGGAAAGAGCAAAAATAGAGTTTTGTTCATCAGAGTTGCTATTTTATAATAATACTGTACCTACTGAAAAAGATAGATCAGAAAAGTTAAAAGGTCTTCTGAAACTGTATTCCCACTTACAGGCAAACTTATCCACAGTAATATGCAGGTCACTGCAGTGTGCATGAACACAAAAATATCAGTAACAGAATAAAAAATTATGTTATTTTCGAGGAGAAATTTTCAAAATGTGAATATTTAATACACAGAGAAACATTATACTACAGTGAATTTATCAACCCCCTGTGCACCAGAAAACTTGCAACAAAAATTTGCAAGCATCATTTGCACAAAAAATATGCCTTCTTGGGGTTTTATGCTGTACTCACCAATTCTCTGAAATGTGGATGTGCTGTGGGTGGAGTGTAGTTGGAGGGGGTGTGGCCACCTGCAGCCCAGCAATTTACTATAATTTATGCCAGAAACTGGAAAATTATAGCTCAACTATTCACCGGCTCATTGCTGATTTAGATATGACTTCCTGGGACATGGAGTGCCAGAGATTTGCCTAATTTAGTAAAGAGTCCTATATTTTTTTTATTTTAAAATAGGTTAAAACTCTTCATAAATTTCCAGCGTTATGTTCTTGAATTCAGCATAGCAATTATTATCCATATGTGCAACCAGAAAGTAATTCACAAGGGCTGTGTCAAACATAGGGATTTTTGGAAACAAAACTGTTTTCCTCTGTGTTCTTTGTCCCATATTTTTAGGCAAAAAATAGAGCAGCTAAATGTTTGCTTAAAGCCTATAGGTAATTATGAAATGCTCTACAAATAATGTGTTCTTCTCAGTCCTTTTGCTCACTGTGGTGCACCTTTTGGTTGCCTTTTCAAAGAAAATGCCTGAAAAAAATGCATGTAAAAAATGCATGACCAGAAAAATCACCATCAAAAAAGGCTTTTTAAAAAACATACAAATTTTAGGGAATTTTTTTTATAAGCCTGAAAAACTGCCTCAAAAATATTTTGGCGTGAGGCCGTCTAAAGTTATTTTTAGTAAAACAAATGCCGACAAGCCAATACCAAAAGAAATGAAAGAATTAGTTATGGATTTAAATTGCTCTGATGAAGATGGAAGAAAACGTGAGATCTCTTGCTCTTGAAGTAATTGAGAGAAATGTGTTCAAGAAAGAAATGTGAAATTATTCATTTTTCATGCAATTATCAGGCTGTGTTAGACAATGAGAAGGTGACTGTTTCTATCACAAGCAGTCTGATCAGCTAGTTAATGGGCCTATGATTTATCTTGGTGGGGAGATAGCTGCTATCTGATGGGGGTGGGTAACCTCCAGTAAGTCACGTTTCTTGGTAGAGAGAAGCAGTTGTTTTCTCTTTGGGGTTAGGAAAAGAAAAATACAGCCAGCTGTCTGTGGTCAACCTGTGTGACCATCTGCAAGTGAGAGTCATTACTTACAGAGAAAACTAGCAATACAAAGCAGAAAGATCTTTCTATATGTGAGAAATATGCCTGACATACACTGCCTGGTGATTTACTTTCATTTAAATGCTTTTGTCCCATAATGCATTGCAGGCCCTCTAGCCATATTGATACATTGTACTGCAGACATTATTATTATTTTGGTTGATTTACAACTTTTCATTTTAATACCTTGTTTTTCTGTTTTCATCAAATCTTCTTTGCTATATACCCTGCATTTTAGATGCAGCTAAACTATAGCTTAAGTATACTTTAAATAATACTTAGCCACTGAACACAATGCACATTTTACCATATAACACGCTGATGAATAATAATGACAACAATAATAATATTACATCAGATTAGATGTCAGTAAAGATAAGTATAATGTTAGATCATGGACACAGGTGGCCGTGACTGTCAGCAAGCGGCAGCGCCATTATATTTCAACCAAAATGGAGCGCCGGCCAATCAGATACATATGCTGTCATGCAGGTTATGTGACTCAAGGTGTATCATGTGACCTGCAGGGTGGGGTATTAAAACAGGCAACTACTGGCCACAGTTGCCTATGATTAGGTCTGTTTAACCCCTTAGGGACACAGCATTATTTCACCTTAAGGACCAGGCAATTTTTTGCAAATCTGACCAGTGTCACTTTAAGTGCTGATAACTTTAAAACGGTTTGACTTATCCAGGTCATTCTGAGATTGTTTTTTCGTCACATATTGTACTTCATGACACTGGTAAAATGAAGTAAAAAAAATATATTTATAAAAAATACCAAATTTACCCAAAATTTGTAAAAAATACCAAATTTCCAAATTTCAATTTCTCTACTTCTATAATGCATAGTAATACCTCCAAAAATAGTTATTACTTTAAATTCACCATATGTCTACTTCATGTTTGGATCCTTTTGAAAATGATATTTAATTTTTTGGGGATGTTACAAGGCTTAGAAGTTTAGAAGCAAATCTTGAAATTTTTCAGAAATTATAAAAAAAAAAAAAAACACTTTGTAGGGACCAGTCCAGGTCTGAAATCACTTTGTGAGACTTACATAATAGAAACCACCCACAAATTATCCCATTCTAGAAACTACACCCCTCAAGGTATTCAAAATGCATTTTACAAATGCCGTTAACCCTTTAGGTGTTCCACAAGAGTTAATGGCAAATGGTGATGAAATTTGAGAATTAAATTTTTTGGCAAATTTTCCATTTTTAGTCAATTTTTCCAGTAACAAAGCAAGGGTTAACAGCCAAACAAAATGCTATATTTATTGCCCCGATGCTGTAGTTTGCAAAAACACCCTATTTACTACTGTACAGGCACACAGTAGGGCGTAGAGTGAAAGGTGCGCCGTATGGTTTTTGGAAGGCAGATTTTGCTGGACTGTTTTTTTTGACACTATGTCCCATTTGAAGCCCCCCTGATGCACCCCTAGAGTAGAAACTCCATAAAAGTGACCCCATCTAAGAAACTACACCCCTCAAGGTATTCAAAACAGATTTTACAAACTTTGTTAACCATTTAAGTGTTCCACAAGATTTAATGGAAAATAGAGATACAATTTCCAAATGTAACTTTTTGGGCAGATTTCCATTTTAATAATTTTTTTCCAGTTGCAAAGCAAGGGTTAACAGCCAAACAAAACTCAATATTTATGGCTCTGATTCTGTAGTTTACAGAAACACCCCATATGTGGTTGTAAACCACTGTACGGGCACACGGCAGGGTGCAGAAGGAAAGGAATGCCATACGGTTTTGGAAGGCAGATTTTGCTGGACCATTTTTTTTTACACAACGTCCCATTTAAAGCCCCCCTGATGTACCCCTAGAGTAGAAACTCCAAAAAAGTGACCCCATTTTAGAAACTACGGGATAGGGTGGCAGTATTGTTGGTACTAGTTTAGGGTACATATGATTTTTGGTTGCTCTATATTACACTTTTTGTGAGGCATATCTAACATTCATCTGACAGGTTAGATATGTAATATTTTTATAGAGCAGGTTGTCACAGACACGGCGATACCTAATATGTATACAATTTTTTTTTATTTATGTACGTTTTACACAATGATTTCATTTTTGAAACAAAAAAAAATATGTTTTAGTGTCTCCATAGTCTGAGAGCCATAGTTTTTTCAGTTTTTGGGCAAATATCTTGGGTAGGGTATGATTTTTGCGGGATGAGATAACGGTTTGATTGGCACTATTTTGGGGTGTGTATGACTTTTTGATTGCTTGATATTACACTTTTTGTGATGTAAAGTGCCAAAAAATAGCTTTTTTTTTTACACCTTTTTTTTTTTACGGTATTCATCTGAGGGGTTAGGTCATGTGATATTTTTATAGAGCAAGTTGTTACAGACGTGGCAATACCTAATATGTATACTTTTTTTTATTTATGTAAGTTTTACACAATTATTTCATTTTTGAAACAAAAACAAATCAAGTTTTAGTGTCTCCATATTCTGAGAGCCATAGTTTTTTCAGTTTTGGGGCGATTATCTTTTTTTGCGGGATGAGGTGACGGTTTGATTGGTACTATTTTGGTGTACATACAACTTTTTTGATCCCTTTTATTACCTTTTTTGGGAAGTAAGGTGGGCAAAATTTCAATTTAAATTTCATCATAGTTTTTTATATTTTATTTTTATGGCGTTCACCGTTCAGGTAAAGTAACATGACCGTTTTATAGATCAGGTTGTTATGGATGCAGTGCTATCAAACGTGTAGGGAATTTTATTTAAATGTGTTCTTTTATTTTAACTTTTTTTTTGCTTTTTTTTTACCCAGACCCACTTGGTTCTTGAAGATCCAGTGGGTATGATGTCTGTATAATACAGTACAGTACACTATATAGTGTATTGTACTGTATTTTACTTACTCTTTGTCTGAACAGATCTATGCCTTTAGCACAGATCTGTTCAGCACCATGGACAGCAGGATGCATGAGAAGGAGTCCTGTTGCCATGGGAACCTTCCCCGTCTGCCACAACTGAGAAGACGGGGAAGGAGGTGAGCTCCCTGACTGTTGACCCATTCACAGCACAGCACAGATGTCAGACGTTTATACCAGAGTGTCAGAAATGTGCTGACACTCTGGTATACCACTGAACACCAATGAATATTCAAGAGGAGGCGGGCAGGGGATCGCGATCCTTTCTCCCGCACCGCCCGCAACACCCCCTCTGCACCACCCGCTGCATAATAATCATTTAGGGGTGCAGGGGGGGGGGTGAAAAATAAATATTTTAGGCATTTTAAAGTTTCTGAACCCTGCGGTGATCAGAAATTGCAGAAAGCGCAGCAAGCCGCAGGTCTGAGTTGACCTGCGGTTTGCTGCGATTGCCAACATGGGGGGGTCACAGGACCCCCTGGCGTATTTAGCCTAGGTGCCTGCTCAATGATTTGAGCAGGCACCGGGTTCCGATCACTGCCGCCCAGCGGGCGGTGATCAGAACCATACATGACGTACCGTTACGTCATGTGTCCTTAAGTACCAGGACAACATGACGTATCGGTACGTCATGTGTCCTGAAGAGGTTAAGCCTCACTAGCTTGTTTGCTCAGCAGTCTGTACCTGATGATGGGGGTTCTTTTACCCTGAAACACGTTGTACCATCTGCTATTATAATAATTATTGTGAACTTGCGGTTTCTCCGTCTCTACCTCCTTGACTAAACACTCAGACTAAGAAAAAGTTTTTGGAGGTGCTTTATTTGATCATCTGTGGATGGCAGGAAACGCACTAACAATTCGCTAACTGGATCCTTTTTTCATATTTTTTTTGCATTTGATGATATCTGACTTAATGTCTTAATGTTGGTGTTTGAGACAATTGTAGTTCTGAGATAATTGTTGGGTAATAGTCGCAATAGCGGTGAGAGGGGAAAGAGGAAAAAAGGGGAAAGGAAGGAGAGAAGGGAAAAAAGGAAGGAAAAAGCAAATGCAAAATAATAATAATAATATCGGGACTAAGGCGAAGCTCACGGCTTTGTTTAACTGGACTGTTCGTCGATAATACACGAACATATTGTAAACTGTATTTGTATTTGATGATATCTGACTTAATGTTGGTGATTGAGACAATTGTAGTTCTGAGATAATTGTTGGGTAATAGTCGCAATAGCGGTGAGAGGGGAAAGAGGAAAAAAGGGGAAAGGAAGGAGAGAAGGGAGAAAAAGGAAGGAAAAAGCAAGTACAAAATTGCCCCCTAAGAAAAAAGAGGAACAGCGCGGCTTTACTGGCGCTAGCGGTAGGAGATCAGCAACAGGGTTAGAGAGTGGGCCAAAACAGCATAGCTTAAATAAATTCCTGATCCCTAACTCCCCAGGGTCTAGATCTTTACAGAAAGAAAAAAAATATAGATACATAGACACATATTCTGACACAGGAGAATGGGATTGCGGGTATCACGGGAGAACAAGGAACCCCTGTGGTAGCTGCAGAGATGGATGTAAAAATGATGAAAGATATATTTCATACCGTCTCTAGGATGGAAAATGTCATGGGGAGTATAGTGACACAGATTGGGGCAGTGCAAACTGATGTTAGTGTAATACGTGGTGAGCTGGAGAAAATAAGACAGCGATTACATGAGATGGAAAAAAGGAACCCGTCTCTGGAGCACTCTGTCGAGAAATTAGAGAAGGAGGTTGCATCTCAAAGCAGATAAATAATAAGATGGAACAAAAATGAATAAATCAAAAAGATAGATCGAGAAGAACAAATATAAGATGTGTAGGGATTCCAGAATGGGAAGAAGGGGATAATTGTATAGAATTTATTGAGCGATGGATAAAGGAGAATTGTAAGGAGGGTATCCTCTCTCCCCTGTTCGCTATTGAAAGAGCACACAGGGTTCCCACAAAAAAGAGGGTCCCAGGGGATTACCCCAGACACATGTTGGTGAAATGTTTACTTTCCAAAGATCAAGATACAATACTGTCTGATGCTAGAACTTCAGAAAAATACCAGATACATGGTGAAAAGATAAGACTTTTTCCAGATTATTCAGCAGATACTAATGCACGTAGGAAGGAATTTATAACTGCAAAAAAGAGGTTAAGGGAAGCAGGCTTGAAGTATAGCTTACTCTTTCCAGCAAAGCTAAGGGTGGAATATAAAGGGAGGGTCGAATTTTTTCAGACACCTATAGAAGCTAATGAATGGGGGCGGACAGGATGGGTTTTTGAGGTGGAGGGGTGGAAGGGGGGGATAAGGAGCCATTATGCTAAGTAATGGAGCTGCTTCGACTGCTGACCAGCAGAGGGGGAGCTAATCAGAAGGGGGATGAGGGAGGTATCTTGGAGAAGAGAGAGGTTTTTTTTTGTTTTGTTTTTTCTTTTCCTTCCTCCCCCCTCTGCTAGATGCTTAAGATTCTTTCGTTAAATGTAAGAGGTCTACGAGAGAATAAAGAGATATGCTATCCTTGAATGGATGAAGAGGTTTTTGCCAGCCATCGTTTGCCTCCAAGAGACACACTTAGTTAAAGAATCCTTAAGGTACCTGGAGAAGAGATGGATAGTGGAAGGGTACCATTCGGTATACACTACTTATTCCAGAGGGGTCTCAATTTTGGTACATGATAAGATTAAATTTGAGTGTGTTGCATACGAGGCGGACGACTGTGGTAGGTACCTCTTCTTACAATGTAACATAGAAGGGGTTAAAATGGTAATCGCAAATACATGTATTCCACCACCATATAAGCCAGATGTGTTGTATGAGTTGCATAGATTTATGTTGAATAGACAAGAATGTATAATGATTGCAATAGGAGATTACAATGCTGTAATGGATCCACTCAGGGATAGAATGTCTAGCAGAGGGGGAAGAATACAAAATGTAGATTTGTTTAAACTGGCCTTGGAGTTTAACTGGACTGATGTCTGGCACTACCTGAACCCGGAAGAAACCATGTATTCTTGTTATTCTAAATCCCATCAAACGTGGTCAAGAATAGATATGGTTTTGGGAAATAAAAACTTAATGTTCCAAAAAAGGATTAAGATAAAATATTTTCCTATGGCCTTATCCGATCATAGTGCCGTGGTAATGGAATTGGACTTGAACAGAAAGCTAAGTTTGCCAATGTTAAAGTTTAATCCTCATTGGTTATTGTTAATCCCAGATAAAGAAAGTATATTGGTGGAGTTGATAGTCTGGGATATCGCCAAGGCATAGCTAAGAGGATTGCTGTTTAAAAAGGTGAATTATTGGAAGAAAATTACTAAAGAAAAAGGGAATTTACTGGAATTTTTTTTTAGAAGAAGCAAGATTAGTATGTATAATGAACCCTTAAAAACCTCATAAAAATCCCTGCCATCAAACAAGTCACTATTTTTGAATCACTATTTGATAAGATTTCTGAGCTATTTTACAAAGTGGTAACTATTTTTTTTTCCATAAACTGTAATGGAAATTGTTTGGAAATCTCTTGAAAATTGTTCATTATAGTTTTGAGTCTGTAGACAAAAAAGCCTTACTCCAAAATGTCTAGGTGTAGCCTTAGTCTTAGAAGTATGGTTTGAATCTTGAATCCACTTCATGATAACATTTTCCAAAAGTAACCCCTGAATACCAATTGCTATGCATGTAAAGAAAAAAAATTACAGTACTGAGAGGGATAGGTACAGGAGAGATGTTAGTAGGATGGTACACTTCATGAAACAGTGATCGTGGGCTTCGGGTCAAGTAATGTTTACTGTGATTCTCTATTAACCCCTTCCAGCCACAGATAGTTTTAGACTTTATAATATAGTGATTTATTTCATTTTCAAACTTGTCTTTTGACTTTTACTAACTCTTTCCCTTTTAATCATTATACATTTTTCACCATTTACAGTGCAGCATAAATACACTCTTCAACATCGAAAATTGCAACGCCAAAAGGAAACAAAGTTTTCAAAACATCTCAATTTATTTTCAAGAATGATAACCACATGCAGAAATACACACACTTGCATGTTTTAGTCTAGATTTAAACATGCATCAAAAAACCCGGTAGGCTGTTTCGGCAGAGGCACTATCTGGCTATGATGCATGTGTGAAAGTAGCTTTAGGGTACTTTCACACTTGTGTAAAAGTTTTTCAGTATTGAGTTCTGTCCTAGGGGCTCAATACCTAAAAAAACTAATCAGTTTTATCCTAATGCATTCTAATTGGAAAGCAATCCGTTCAGGATGCATCAGGATGCCTTCAGTTCAGTCCTTTTACGGTATTTGGATGGAGAAAAAAAAAAACATAGCCTGCTGCATTTTTCTCTCCGGCCAAAAATCCGGAACACTTGCCAAAATGCCGTTTCTGGCATTTTTTTCAATAGGAATGCATTAAAATTGCCGTATTGACAGATTCGATCTTCTGGCCTGCGCTTGCGCAGACCTTTAAAAATGTAAAAATAAAATATATATACCGGATCTGTTTTTTCGGATGACACGGGAGAGACAGATTCAGCATTGCAATGCATTTGTGAGAATGATCCGCATCCGTCTACAAATGGTTTCCATTTGCATACAGATTGCCGGACTCGGCACGCAGTTCCTGCAACGCAAGTGTGAAAGTACTCTTAATACTATAAATCAGGTTATTAATGGTTGTCTAAGGAATGTTCTGCCAACGTTGATTGAAGTTGGACATGCAAATCATGATCCACTGGTAGCAGCTCCTTTTGCAGCCAACAATGTCCCAGACGTGCTTGATGCATCCAGAGATGATGCAAACCATGGTAGCACGTTTAGGCCATGCAGTTTGCTCACAGTAGGAGGAGCAACATGCAGCCTGGCATTGTCCTATTGAAAAACGGCTCCAGGGACATTTTGCAGAAATAGGTGCTCAACAACAAAATCAATGGAACACTGAGCTGTTAGTTTACCTGAGATGAAGCAATAATCCTGTGATAATTAGTGTTAATTGGTCTTCCAGCTCTTCGTTATGCTCAAATTTACTTATTGCTACTTGTCCCAACTTTTTTGGGATTTGTTGACACCGTGAAAATTTGAATCAACGTATTTTTCCTTTAAAATGATACATTTACTCGGATTAAACGTTTGATCTGTCATCTACATTCTATTACAAATAAAATATTGACATTTGCCATCTCCACATCATTGCATTCAGTTTTTATTCACAATTTGTTTAGTGTCCCAACTTTTTTGGAATCCGGTTTGTACCTTGTGAAGGCCTCTTCATGGTATTGTCCACGTGGTCTCTTGAACAATATCTTGGTATCATTGCATTACAAATAAAAATGGGACCTGTTGCTAAATGTTATCATCTGCAAAACTTAGTCACCTATTTCCTTGTGGATTGTCCTTGGTGCTGCAATTTCAACATAGAAGAGTGTGACATGATAGTGATATTCTTGTTTATTTTTTGAGGTTTTACTACTTTTGCGCAATAAAAGCACATTTCATATAAAAACTAAATACAGATTTACTCATCTTTATTTTTGACTGGCTTAAGATGCTAATGTAACAAAAAAACACAGTAATACAACAAATTGTGTTAAAGTGGCCATCCCGAAACAGCTGGTGATAATGTTGGCTACATCTTTTATTTTGTGCCAGACTTGTTTTATTTGTGGGACTAGTCATATTTTTCAACAAAGCTATTTTGGGGTACATATAAATTATCGATGACCATTTTATTATTGTTTTGCATTTTTATAGCGTTCACTGTGCGGTTTAAATGACATGTTAACTTTATTCTATGGGTCATTAGAATTCTGGCATTTTTTTTAAGTGAACTCTTTTTAAAACAAACTTTAACTTGATTTTTTGTCACACTAGGGGACTTCACAATGCAATCATTTGATTATTTTCTTTTAAACTGACGGGCAGTCTATAAAGCCATGCCTTCGATACAACCTAATATGCAAACTTTTATCTCTGACTTTGAGACCTTTTCTAGATCCCCTGACTACTGTATGTCAACCATTGGTACCCTGCAATTGCATTCGCTTGGGGCTGATGGACATAGAGGGAACCCACCCTCTGTCAAATCATTTAGATGCTATAGTGGCTATTGACCACAGGAAATATTGTTGCATGCCCCTTCCCCTGCCACCACGCCTAGAGGAAGAAGGCACGAGGACAGAGCACAGCACAACTGTAAGTGCCTTTTCTATCTGCGATGCACCCCTGACCAGCACCCCCTGCATTACATGCACCTCTGACCAGCACCCCTTGCATTACATGCACCGCTGACTAGCGCACCTTGAGTTAAAAGCACCCCTGACAGCGCACCCTGAGTTACACGTACCCCTGACTGCTGCACTCTGCGTTACACGCACCCCTGACCGCCGCATTCTGCGCTACAAGCAGAATAAGTAGTATTAGTTGCACACACCAACAACACTCACAGGGTTATTTGACAAAAGGGTGAAGAGTTTGAAGAAGTCATGAGAAGTGAACAATATAGGACAACACAGTGGCGTAGGGATCGCAATAGCAGCCATAGCAATGGCTATAGGGCCCTACGCCACTGGGTCCCTGGGCTGCGGGCTGAGGATAAAAAAAAAAAATTCAAGTGGTGGTGCGATCAGTGGTGGCAGCGGCAGTTCCGATCGGAGTCCCAGCAGTGTAATGCTGGGGCTCTGATTGGTTACCATGGCAGCCAGGATGCTACTGAATTCCTGGCTGCCATGGTCAGTTACTCTGCAGAATACTTACATGCGCTGTGGCCGCCGGGCGCTCCTCCAGGTCTGTGCGGAACATTGCTATAAGCATAAGCAATGCGCCGCACAGACCTGTGACGAGTTACAAAAAGAAGGAGCGCCAGGCAGCCACAGCGCATGTAAATATGCTGCAGAGTTACTGACCAACTGCTGCTGACACCACTGATGGGGGGGCTGGAGGGCAGACTGCCCACCAATGATTTTAATACCGGGGGGGCACACTGCCCACCAATTAATGATTTTAATACTGGTGTGGGGGGCATACTGCCCACCAATGAATGATTTTAATGCAGGAGAGGGGGGGCACACTGCCCACCAATGATTTTAATACCGGGGGGAGGGCACACTGCCCACCAATTAATGATTTTAATACAGGGGGCACACTGCCCACCAATGAATGATTTTAATACGGAGGAGTTTGGGGAGGGCACACTGCCCACCAATAAGGGCTCATGAACCCCCAGTACCATCTCTATCAGCCCCCAGGGCGCACCGGGGGCTGATGAAGATGGTTATGGGGGCTGGTGAGAGGCACTGGGGGCTGATGGAGAGGGTACTGAGGGCTGGTGGAGAGGCACTGGGGGCTGGTGGAGAGGCACTGACGACTGGTGGAGAGGCACTGGGGGCTGATGGAGAGGCTACTGGGGGCTGCTATGAGGCTACTGAGGGCTGAGGTGTAATGCAATTATTATTTTTTCCGGAGCAGCTTGGAGAAAAAAGGCCTCAGTCTCCTACACTCCTTCTGCCTGGCCAAGCCTGCCAGCACCCCTAAGGCCACGCCTTTCAGCACCCCTGAGGCCAAGCCTTTCAGCACCCCTGAGGCCAAGCCAGCCAGCACCCCTAAGACCAAGCCAGCCAGCACCCCCGAGGCCAAGCCAGCCAGCACCCCTGAGTCTTCAGAACTGTAAGCAAATAATATATTATATATATTTTTTTTTTATTATTATTATTATTATTTTTTTTTTATTTTTTTTTGTATTATTATGTTTTATCATATATGGGAGTAATATTTATATTTTTTATTATTATTGTCATTGATATCTAATTGTAATATTTTGCATTATAATTAAAGAATAGCAACAACCAAATCCACCCCATGTATTAGAATAACCACAGGAGAGTTAATTGATGGGTGGGATAATACCATACTTAAGGAGTGAGAATCCACTCACTCGGTGGCCACTGAGGAAGGGGCATAAGACCCTGAAACGCGTCTGGCATATCAGAGTGAGCGTGGATTCTAAAGTAACGAATAAAGAAGTTGGACATCAGCAAAACTCAAAACTCCAGCGATTTACCTCCGCTACCAAAGTTACAGCTGCATAGCAGTGAGTGACGTCATCTACAAGCGTCTACCCGGAACCCCAGAGACCAGGTCACGTGGGACGCCACAGCCGGCCGTGTACGGCCACCTGGGAGACTAGCGCTGCAAGAAAGGGTAAGACCGGGAAGCTACAGCGGCAAGAATCTGTAAGTAACTTGGAGGTTTTATACGCATCTCTGCGCAATTTTAATACCGGACATTGACATTTGACCTGAGCTGCCATTATCACCCCAGGTGGTTGCAGTGCCATACATACCTAAAGGTACGGGAGATTAACAATCAAAGATCGAGACGTCCATACCTTATTTCCAATTGGAATATTGTTTAGAGCCGCAACACCATATCTGCAGTACTGTGTGGGCCATTTAACATCACCCCAAGGGGCTACAGTGCCGTAGTTACAGTGTGGGACATTGATCACCATCAGTTCAGACGTTTATACCACACTTCCAATTGGAACATTGTTTGTATTTTAGACTTCAATATCGCACTTACAGTGTTGTGTAGGCTGTCAAACTACTATACCACAATTAACTATTGTGTGTCAGAAATTTAATTGTACGGCAGTGACCGCTATTTATCTACAACCACAAGTGGGACATTGTTGCTATTTAGTGTTGCATATCGCATATTCAGATTTTTTGATGTATGTTTTATGTGTATTTTAGGGGTTTGTTTTTAGAATATTAAATTTATTTTGAATCATCTAACAGTGTTTTCCTCTTGAGAGTGCCCCCTCGTTTCTATATACGTTATATAAATAATATATAAGGGGAGCTTATAATATGAAAGAGACAAATTATGTCAGAGCAGCTCTTCACTTACACGTGTATCAGCACTAGATATATACCCCTTACGCTCCCTAATACCCAAACTACACAAGATACATATCCCTACCTTCTGTCTAATACACATACACACCCCACGATATGTACTTAAACCTTATTGTGTTACAGACCCCTGTACAATTTAACAATTTTCTTTAATACACAGACATTTAGATTCATACAATTCCTACACTGGCACAAATGCATTGCCAGTGACCAACTGTCTGTGCTCAGTCCTACGCATAACCGTCACAAGTGCATGAGCAGCTGCGGATGTGGCGGCGAGATCCGAGAGGTATGTGGGGGTGGGACATCCGGGAGAGGGGAGCCCATTAATTTTTTTTGCTATGGGGCTCAGTCATTTCTAGCTGCACCCCTGGGACAACATAACTGATTTGAAAAAAATTCTCCAAATCAGCTCACTTTCCTATTCAGTTATGTTGTCCTAGATTGTGCCCTTCTCCAAACTCTTCACCCTTTTGTGAATAAGCCTGTGAGTGTCTGTTCATTGGTCTTCTTTAGTGACATGTTTAACATATGGAATTATTTACACAGCCCTGGTGTTTGCTGAAACTGCTTTAAACTATAAAGAAAAGTTTTCAAGAGTGTTTTTCTTTTTCTCAGGTCTGAAGCAATACCGAGGAAGAAAGGAAAACTCTTGAAAGCTTCTCTTTTAAGTATTAGGTTAGTACAATAAAAAGGTACCCCTGCATACCGCAATACTCTCATATTTTGTAATCTTATTTATATATACCTATTTAGTTTTTTCAGTAGTATGATTAAGTGGTGAAAATTATTAGTGCCCCCCAATTTTTGACTGTGGTATTTTATGTGCGCTCCCCCCTATATATTGTTCCTAGAGTCACCACTGCATCACAGCCTCCTTTTAAATTCTTCATTGTGTTAATCATGTGTTTTATAAAGAACTGTATAAGCAATTGAATCATTCGATGGAACAAATGTCTTCTACATTAGCTTCCCTTTGCATTCATCGTCTGGACCCCAGATAGTAAGGTTATTAGCCTTTGATGTAATACAATGTCAGTCTAGATCATTATGTCTTCAATAAGCAGGTGAATGTGCTTTGTGACAAACAGGGCAGAATACAGATAGTACTTTCCGTTGAAAGGTAATATCTTATAGTTTAAGCCCCAGAGCAAACTCTGGCTGAACTTCTACCTCTCAGGAGTACTTATTATAAAATTATTCCTCTAGATATCACACGTTTTTCTGCATTTTATAGTACAAATTACATAAGAAATAGAGCTGAATGGAGCTCTAACCAGAGACAGAGACTTTTGTAGTTCATTTCCACATAATGATACGCAGGAAATGTTGGCCGTAATGTGTTGAGTTATGGGTTGTGCTCTGGGCTCTGAGTCTGCAGCCGGAGAACATGGTCATTAAACTCTGAAGGAGATGAGATGCCTTTAGAAAAAGGTGATCTTCACAAATTATTTTCGTTGCCAGGAGTGACATTTCCAAAGCTCTATGCAGTGCTGTCGCTGGATTTTACTTGGCTTGAAGAAAGAAAGTGTGCTGTGCCCACCATAAAAGTGCCAAAGATTGATATGGCATTTTTCTTCTATTATTTACCTTATAAAATATTGAATAACTAAACAATATCCATTAATACATAAACACTCCTATATCCACTGTCAGAAATATTGAAGCACAAGCTGAAAAAATTTAAAATCCAACCTGAATTCGTTCCGTATACTATATATATTGTAGCGATGATATTCAGCCTCAAAATTTTCCAGCTAACAGTGTTTTGGTCTGATGGATCAGTGCTCCATATTATAAAGTGAAAAAAATGAACTTTTCCTGAATAATAAAATTAAGGTTTAGCGAACCAGTTTGGACTAACCTGAGTTCAGTCTGAATTTTGCTATTTTTCGGACGACAGACGAAGCTGAATCTTTCCCTGTTTGTTTTGGACAAAACCACTAAAAAGGTACATAGCGCCATTTCAGTTCACATGTTGACAGGAAAAAACACGGTCCCTCCCATGACAGAGGTGAGAAGATCAGAGAGACTGGCGCGTAAGGGTATCTGACAGTCTCTCCGTTTTTCTTTTTAGTGTTGTATTTGACCACACCTCTTGTCAGGTGCAGCTTGGAGTCATTACTGAGGCCCTATTTAGTTCTGACACTGCTTACAATGCGATTGATATTTCCTGCTGGAGTTGGTTGAGCTGGTCTGTTGTTCCTTTGGATCTCCTGCTCCTCCATTCTGCATTAAGCTAAGTGCATTTTGTCTTGCATTTTGCTGTTCGCTTGTGTGTTTTGTAGTCTAGGTCCCAGGAAGATGCTGGTTCCTTCATCTGGGAAGGAACCAGTAGTCTCATTCCTTGCCACCATTCCTAGGGCCTTCCAGGGTCTTCAGGACCTAGGTTATGGTTTATGAGTATTTCCACCTTCAGGGTCTACTCATACTGGCAGGAGTCAGGGATAGGTCCAGGGATTCCTAGGAGGTCACCATCCCTCTCCCTTAGCTTAAAGGCCTAGACTCCGGTCTATTTATTCTGTGTCATTTGGTGTTATCCCCTTCCCATTTCTCATGACATTATCAACCATCCCAAAAAACTAAATTTTATTTGTGTCAGTGCAGCAATGGATACTGTTTCTGCACTTGACGATCGTATGCAGGGATTGTCTTTGGAGGTGGCTGATCTCAGCACAGCCATCTCGCAGTTTCAGAGACCATAGGCAGCGGCTTCCAGCAGCGAGAACAAGGGTTGCCCGGAAACTAAGTTCGCTCTACCGGATAGGTTTTCTGGGGGAAGTGACAACTTTGTTCGGTTCAGGGAGTCGTGCAAACTATATTTTAGACTATGTCCTAACTATTCTGGGGCCGAGAGTCAAAGGGTAGGGATTATTATTTAATTACTAAAAGGTGATGCTCAGTCTTGGACTTTTTTGTTGCCGACTGGATCACAATCCCTTCGGTTGGTAGATGAATTTTTCAGAGCTCTGCGGCTTATCTACGATGACCCAGATCTGGTCTCCCTGGTCGAAACTAAGTTGCGTGGCTTACGGCAGGGAGAGCGTTCTGTGGAGTCCTATTGCTCTGAATTTAGGAGATGGGCAACTAATACTGAGTGGAATGACCCTGCCCACCATAGTCAATTCTGTCAAGGGTTATCCAAGAACCTAAAGGACGCATTGGCATTTCACGAATATCCAGAGTCATTGGAGGCAGCCATGTTTCTGGCTGTACGTATTGATGGATGCCTGAGGGGACATATCATATGGGGAAGTTGCCTCTTATGACACTTTGGGTAGGGAGGCACTTGAGCTCATGTCTGATGATGAGCCAATGCAGTTGGGGAAAGTCACTCCTGGACCTGATGATAAAAACGTTAAGAAAAGGGTTAAGAAAAGACTCAGCTTTTTCTGTGGTAAATGAGGACATTGTGTTAACCTATGGCCTTATGTTAAACATCAAGCTGAAAAAGAGAGAAAGAAAACAAATATGTTTAGTCTTTTTATCACTCTTGGTGGTGTGGGTGGGGAATCTGACAATGTACTTTTGTCATTCACAGGTAGTATCCGATTTCTCCTACCTGCCAAGGTGGTGCTAGACTCCAAAACTGTGGGGATTGAAGTATTTATTGACAGTGGGGCAAGGTTTGACCTAGTGGATGGCCAGTATGGTTTGCCAACAAGCGGATTAGACCAAAAAATTTCGGTGTTTGCGATTGATTCTGCTCTACTCTCACAAAAGTATTTGTCACAAATGGTGCAGGACATTCTCCTAAAGGTGGGAGATCCATTAAAATGTTTTGTGCTGGAGGGTCTGCCTGCTCCTCTGGTGCTAGGTTTAAAGTGGTTATCCAAAAATTTTACAGTGGTTATCCAAAAATTTTGCATAGACAACAGTCTTAGCACGTCGCTTTCTGTTGTAACTAGGGATGAGCAAACCCGAACTGTATAGTTCAGGTTCGTACCGAATTTTGGGGTGTCCGTGACACGGACCCGAACCTGGACATTTTCGTAAAAGTCCGGGTTCGGGTTTAGTGTTCGTCGCTTTCTTGGCGCTTTTTGAAAGGCTGCAAAGCAGCCAATCAACAAGTGTCATACTACTTGCCCCAAGAGGCCGTCACAGCCATGCCTTCTATTGGCATGGCTGTGATTGGCCAGTGCAGCATGTGACCCAGCCTCTATTTAGTCTGGAGTCACATAGCGCCGCCCGTCACTCTGCTCTGTTCAGCATAGGGAGAGGTTGCAGCTGCGACGTTAGGGCGAGATTAGGCAGTGATTAACTCCTCCAAAAGACTTCATTCAGAGATCGATCTGCAGCTGTGGATGATTGAACTGCTGCTATTGAATTGCTCACTGTTTTTAGGCTGCCCAGAGCGTTTTTCAGTCACTATTTTCTGGGGTGATCGGCGGCCATTTTGTGTCTTGTGGAGCGCCAGCACAAGCTGCCACCAAGTGCATTTAACCCTCAATGGTGTGGTTGTTTTTTGGCTAAATCCTACATCAGGGTCAAGCTGTCACACCAAGTGCATTTAACCATCAATAGTCTGGTTATTTTTTGGCCATATACTACATCAGGGTCAAGCTGTCACCATGTGCATTTAACCCTCAATGGTGTGGCTGTTTTTTGGCTAAATCCTACATCAGGGTCAAGCTGCCACACCAAGTGCATTTAACCATCAATAGTCTGGTTATTTTTTGGCCATATACTACATCAGGGGCAAGCTGAGCCTGTCACCAAGTGCATTTAACTCTCAATAGTGTGGTTGGTCAAGCTGTCACACCAAGTGCATTTAACCATCAATAGTGTGGTTATTTTTTGGCCATATCCCAGTCTGATTCTGTCAGTAAACGTATACCTGTCACCCAGCGCCTAAATACTAGGCCTCAAATTTATATCCAGCTAAATCTGTCATTACTGCTGTGGCTGGTCAAGTTATTTAGTGTCCGTCAAAGCACAGATTTTGTTCTGGGTTGAAATACAATTCCCAATTTAGCAGTTTCCTAATTTAGTGGTTTCTGCTGTATCAGAGCTATTTTAAATCTATCCCTAAAAGGGTATATAAGATTCAAGGTGCACATAGGGTTATTCTGAATAACTTCACACACATGCTACTGTGCATTTCCAAGTCTAATTCTGTCAGTAAACCTATACCTGTCACCCAGCGCCTAAACACTAGGCCTCAAATTTATATCCAGCTAAATCTGTCATTACTGCTGTGGCTGGTCAAGTTATTTAGTGTCCGTCAAAGCACAGTTTTTGTTCTGGGTTGAAGTACAATTCCCAATTTAGCAATTTCCTAATTTAGTGGTTTCTGCTGTATCAGAGCTATTTTAAATCTATCCCTAAAAGGGTATATAAGATTCAAGGTGCACATAGGGTCATTCTGAATAACTTCACACACACAATACTGTGCTTTTCCAAGTCTAATTCTGTCAGTAAACGTATACCTGTCACCCAGCGCCTAAATACTAGGCCTCAAATTTATATCCAGCTAAATCTGTCGTTACTGCTGTGGCTGGTCAAGTTATTTTGTGTCCGTCAAAGCACAGTTTTTGTTCTGGGTTGAAATACAATTCCCAATTTAGCAGTTTCCTAATTTAGTGGTTTCTGCTGTATCAGAGCTATTTTAAATCTATCCCTAAAAGGGTATATAAGATTCAAGGTGCACATAGGGTTATTCTGAATAACTTCACACACATGCTACTGTGCATTTCCAAGTCTAATTCTGTCAGTAAACCTATACCTGTCACCCAGCGCCTAAATACTAGGCCTCAAATTTATATCCAGCTAAATCTGTCGTTACTGCTGTGGCTGGTCAAGTTATTTTGTGTCCGTCAAAGCACAGTTTTTGTTCTGGGTTGAAATACAATTCCCAATTTAGCAATTTCCTAATTTAGTGGTTTCTGCTGTATCAGAGCTATTTTAAATCTATCCCTAAAAGGGTATATAAGATTCAAGGTGCACATAGGGTCATTCTGAATAACTTCACACACACGCTACTGTGCATTATTAAGTCTAATTCTGTCAGTAAACCTATACCTGTCACCCAGCGCCTAAATAATAGGCCTCAAATTTATATCCAGCTAAATCTGTCGTTACTGCTGTGCCTGTATTAGTGTAATACGGTACCTAAATAGATAACCAGATAGTGTTAGGTGTTTGTAAAAAAAGGCCTGAATTTGAATTCAATACATTGGGACAAATAATATTTTTCTTATTGTGGTGAACGGTAGCAATGAGGAAAGCATCTAGTAAGGGACGCGGACGCGGACATGGTCGTGGTGGTGTTAGTGGACCCTCTGGTGCTGGGAGAGGACGTGGCCGTTCTGCCACAGCCACACGTCCTAGTGTACCAACTACCTCAGGTCCCAGTAGCCGCCATAATTTACAGTGATATTTGGTGGGGCCCAATGCCGTTCTAAGGATGGTAAGGCCTGAGCAGGTACAGGCATTAGTCAATTGGGTGGCCGACAGTGGATCCAGCACGTTCACATTATCTCCCACCCAGTCTTCTGCAGAAAGCGCACAGATGGCGCCTGAAAACCAACCCCATCAGTCTGTCACATCACCCCCATGCATACCAGGGAAACTGTCTGAGCCGCAAGATATGCAGCAGTCTCTTATGCTGTTTGAAGACTCCGCTGGCAGGGTTTCCCAAGGGCATCAACCTAGCCCTTCCCCTGCGGTGGAAGACATAGAATGCACTGACGCACAACCTTATGTTTCCTGATGATGAGGACATGGGAATACCACCACAGCATGACTCTGATGATGACGAAACACAGGTGCCAACTGCTGCGTCTTTCTGCAGTGTGAACGATGCAGGGGACGATGAGGTCCTAGACCCCACATGGAATGAAGGTCGTGCCACTGACTTTCACAGTTCGGAGGAAGAGGCAGTGGTGAGACCGAGCCAACAGCGTAGCAAAAGAGGGAGCAGTGGGCAAAAGCAAAAGCAGAACACCCGCCGCCAAGAGACTCCGCCTGCTACTGACCGCCGCCATCTGGGACCGAGCACCCCAAAGGCAGCTTCAAGGAGTTCCCTGGCATGGCACTTCTTCAAACAATGTGCTGACGACAAGACCAGAGTGGTTTGCACGCTGTGCCATCAGAGCCTGAAGCGAGGCATTAACGTTCTGAACCTTAACACAACCTGCATGACCAGGCACCTGCATGCAAAGCATGAACTGCAGTGGAGTAAACACCTTAAAACCAAGGAAGTCACTCAGGCTCCCCCTGCTACCTCTTCTGCTGCTGCCGCCTCGGCCTCTTCTGCTGCTGCCGCCTCAGCCTCTTCTGCTTCTGCCGCCTCAGCCTCTTCCTCCGCCTCTGGAGGAACGTTGGCACCTGCCGCCCAGCAAGCAGGGGATGTACCACCAACACCACCACCTCCGTCACCAAGCATCTCACACCTCAGCGTTCAGCTCTCCATCTCACAAACATTTGAGAGAAAGCGTAAATTCCCACCTAGCCACCCTCGATCCCTGGCCCTGAATGCCAGCATTTCTAAACTACTGGCCTATGAAATGCTGTCATTTAGGCTGGTGGACACAGACAGCTTCAAACAGCTCATGTCGCTTGCTGTCCCACAGTAAGAGAGCCGTGCCTTCCCTGCACAACCAAGTATCCGATAAAATCAAGTGTGCACTGCGCAACGCCATCTGTGGCAAGGTCCACCTAACCACAGATACGTGGACCAGTAAGCACGGCCAGGGACGCTATATCTCCCTAACTGCACACTGGGTAAATGTAGTGGCAGCTGGGCCCCAGGCGGAGAGCTGTTTGGCGCACGTCCTTCCACCACCAAGGATCGCAGGGCAAGATTCTTTGCCTCCTGTTGCCACCTTCTCCTACTCAGCTTCCTCCCCCTCTTCATCCACCGGCTCATCCAGTCAGCCACATACCTTCACCACCAACTTCAGCACAGCCCGGGGTAAACGTCAGCATGCCATTCTGAAACTCATATGTTTGGGAGACAGACCCCACACCGCACAGGAGTTGTGGCGGGGTATAGAACAACAGACCGACGAGTGGTTGCTGCCGGTGAGCCTCAAGCCCAGCCTGGTGGTGTGTGATAATGGGCGAAATCTCGTTGCAGCTCTGGGACTAGCCGGTTTGACGCACTTCCCTTGCTTGGCGCATGTGCTGAATTTGGTGGTGCAGAAGTTCATTCACAACTACCCCGACATGTCAGAGCTGCTGCATAAAGTGCGGGCCGTCTGTTCGCGCTTCCGGCGTTCACATCCTGCCGCTGCTCGCCTGTCTGCGCTACAGCGTAACTTCGGCCTTCCCGCTCACCGCCTCATATGCGACGTGCCCACCAGATGGAACTCCAGCTTGCACATGCTGGACAGACTGTGCGAGCAGCAGCAGGCCATAGTGGAGTTTCAGCTGCAGCACGCATGGGTCAGTCGCACCACGGAACAGCACCACTTCACCACCAATGACTGGGCCTCCATGTGAGACCTGTGTGCCCTGTTGCGCTGTTTCGAGTACTCCACCAACATGGCCAGTGGCGATGACGCCGTTATCAGTGTTTCAATACCACTTCTATGTCTCCTTGAGAAAACACTTAGGGCGATGATGGAAGAGGAGGTGGCCCAGGAGGAGGAGGAAGAGGGGTCATTTTTAGCACTTTCAGGCCAGTCTCTTCGAAGTGACTCAGAGGGAGGTTTTTTGCAACAGCAGAAGCCAGGTACAAATGTGGCCAGCCAGGGCCCACTACTGGAGGACGAGGAGGACAAGGATGAGGAGGAGGTGGAGGAGGATGAGGATGAAGCATGGTAACAGTGGGGTGGCACCCAACGCAGCTCGGGCCCATCACTGGTGTGTGGCTGGGGGGAAAGGCAGGACGATGACGATACGCCTCCCACAGAGGACAGCTTGTCCTTACCCCTGGGCAGCCTGGCACACATGAGCGACTACATGCTGCAGTGCCTGCGCAACGACAGCAGAGTTGCCCACATTTTAACGTGTGCGGACTACTGGGTTGCCACCCTGCTGGATCCACGCTACAAAGACAATGTGCCCACCTTACTTCCTGCACTGGAGCGTGATAGGAAGATGCGCGAGTACAAGCGCACGTTGCTAGACGCGCTACTGAGAGCATTCCCAAAAGTCAAAGGGGAACAAGTGGAAGGCCAAGGCAAAGGCAGAGGAGGAGCAAGAGGTCGCCAAGGCAGCTGTGTCACGGCCAGCTCCTCTGAGGGCAGGGTTAGCATGGCAGAGATGTGGAAAAGTTTTGTCAACACGCCACAGCTAACTGCAAAACCACCTGATAAGCAACATGTTAGCAGGAGGCAACATTTCACTAACATGGTGAAACAGTATGTGTGCACAACCCTCCACGTACTGACTGATGGTTCGGCCCCATTCAACTTCTGGGTCTCTAAATTGTCCACGTGGCCAGAGCTAGCCTTTTATGCCTTGGAGGTGCTGGCCTGCCCGGCGGCCAGCGTTTTGTCTGAACGTGTATTCAGCACGGCAGGGGGCGTCATTACAGACAAACGCAGCCGCCTGTCTACAGCCAATGTGGACAAGCTGACGTTCATAAAAATGAACCAGGCTTGGATCCCACAGGACCCGTCCATCCCTTGTGCAGATTAGACATTAACTACCTCCCCTTAACCATATATTATTGGACTCCAGGGCACTTCCTCATTCAATCCTCTTTTTATTTTCATTTTACCATTATATTGCGGGGCAACCCAAAGTTGAATGAACATCTCCTCTGTCTGGGTGCCGGGGCCTAAATATATGCCAATGGACTGTTCCAATGTTGGGTGACGTGAAGCCTGATTCTCTGCTATGACATGCAGACTAATTCTCTGCTGACATGAAGCCAGATTCTCTGTTACGGGACCTCTCTCCTCTGCCTGGGTGCTGGGCCTAAATATATGACAATGGACTGTTGCAGTGGTGGCTAACATGAAGCCTGATTCTCTGCTATGACATGCAGATTGATTCTCTGCTGACATGAAGCCAGATTCTCTGTTACGGGACCTCTCTCCTCTGCCTGGGAGCTGGGCCTAAATATATGCCAATGGACTGTTCCAATGTTGGGTGACGTGAAGCCTGATTCTCTGCTATGACATGCAGACTGATTCTCTGCTGACATGAAGCCAGATTCTCTGTTACGGAACCTCTCTCCTCTGCCTGGGTGCTGGGCCTAAATATATGACAATTTACTGTTGCAGTGGTGGCTGACGTGAAGCCTGATTCTCTGCTATGACATGCAGACTGATTCTCTGCTGACATGAAGCCAGATTGTCTGTTACGGGACCTCTCTCCTCTGCCTGGGTGCTGGGCCTAAATATATGACAATGGACTGTTGCAGTGGTGGCTGACGTG
Organism: Bufo gargarizans; assembly: GCF_014858855.1. NCBI lineage: Eukaryota > Metazoa > Chordata > Amphibia > Anura > Bufonidae > Bufo > Bufo gargarizans. The sequence goes on along the minus strand of NC_058087.1, from coordinate 80,464,790 downwards.
AAGCCTGATTCTCTGCTATGACATGCAGACTGATTCTCTGCTGACATGAAGCCAGATTCTCTGTTACGGGACCTCTCTCCTCTGCCTGGGTGCCTGGGCCTAAATATATGCCAATGGACTGTTACAGTGGTGGCTGACGTGAAGCCTGATTCTCTGCTATGACATGCAGACTGATTTTCTGCTGACATGAAGCCAGATTCTCTGTTACGGAACCTCTCTCCTCTGCCTGGGAGCTGGGCCTAAATATATGCCAATGGACTGTTCCAATGTTGGGTGACGTGAAGCCTGATTCTCTGCTATGACATGCAGACTGATTCTCTGCTGACATGAAGCCAGATTCTCTGTTACGGGACCTCTCTCCTCTGCCTGGGTGCTGGGCCTAAATATATGACAATGGACTGTTGCAGTGGTGGCTGACGTGAAGCCTGATTCTCTGCTATGACATGCAGACTGATTCTCTGCTGACATGAAGCCATATTCTCTGTTATGGGACCTCTCTCCTCTTCCTGGGTGCCTGGGCCTAAATATATGCCAATGGACTGTTCCAATGTTGGGTGACGTGAAGCCTGATTCTCTGCTATGACATGCAGACTGATTCTCTGCTGACATGAAGCCAGATTCTCTGTTACAGGACCTCTCTCCTCTGCCTGGGTGCTGGGCCTAAATATATGACAATGGACTGTTGCAGTGGTGGCTGACGTGAAGCCTGATTCTCTGCTATGACATGCAGACTGATTCTCTGCTGACATGAAGCCAGATTCTCTGTTACGGGACCTCTCTCCTCTGCCTGGGTGCCTGGGCCTAAATATATGCCAATGGACTGTTACAATGTTGGGTGACGTGAAGCCTGATTCTCTGCTAAGACATGCAGACTGATTCTCTGCTGACATGAAGCCATATTCTCTGTTACGGGACCTCTCTCCTCTGCCTGGGTGCTGGGCCTAAATATATGACAATGGACTGTTACAGTGGTGGCTGACGTGAAGCCTGATTCTCTGCTATGACATGCAGACTGATTCTCTGCTGACATGAAGCCAGATTCTCTGTTACGGGACCTCTCTCCTCTGCCTGGGTGCCTGGGCCTAAATATATGCCAATGGACTGTTCCAATGTTGGGTGACGTGAAGCCTGATTCTCTGCTATGACATGCAGACTGATTTTCTGCTGACATGAAGCCATATTCTCTGTTACGGGACCTCTCTCCTCTGCCTGGGTGCTTGGCCTAAATATATGACAATGGACTGTTACAGTGGTGGCTGACGTGAAGCATGATTCTCTGCTATGACATGCAGACTGATTCTCTGCTGACATGAAGCCAGATTCTCTGTTACGGGACCTCTCTCCTCTGCCTGGGTGCCTGGGCCTAAATATATGCCAATGGACTGTTCCAATGTTGGGTGACGTGAAGCCTGATTCTCTGCTATGACATGCAGACTGATTCTCTGCTGACATGAAGCCAGATTCTCTGTTACGGGACTTCTCTTCTCTGCCTGGGTGCTGGGCCTAAATATATGACAATGGACTGTTGCAGTGGTGGCTGACGTGAAGCCTGATTCTCTGCTATGACATGCAGACTGATTCTCTGCTGACATGAAGCCAGATTCTCTGTTACGGGACCTCTCTCTTCTGCCTGGGTGCCTGGGCCTAAATATATGCCAATGGACTGTTCCAATGTTGGGTGACGTGAAGCCTGATTCTCTGCTATGACATGCAGACTGATTCTCTGCTGACATGAAGCCAGATTCTCTGTTACGGGACCTCTCTCCTCTGCCTGGGTGCTGGGCCTAAATATATGACAATGGACTGTTACAGTGGTGGCTGACGTGAAGCCTGATTCTCTGCTATGACATGCAGTCTGATTCTCTGCTGACATGAAGCCAGATTCTCTGTTACGGGACCTCTCTCCTCTGCCTGGGTGCCTGGGCCTAAATATATGCCAATGGACTGTTACAATGTTGGGTGACGTGAAGCCTGATTCTCTGCTATGACATGCAGACTGATTCTCTGCTGACATGAAGCCATATTCTCTGTTACGGGACCTCTCTCCTCTGCCTGGGTGCTGGGCCTAAATATATGACAATGGACTGTTACAGTGGTGGCTGACGTGAAGCATGATTCTCTGCTATGACATGCAGACTGATTCTCTGCTGACATGAAGCCAGATTCTCTGTTACGGGACCTCTCTCTTCTGCCTGGGTGCCTGGGCCTAAATATATGCCAATGGACTGTTCCAATGTTGGGTGACGTGAAGCCTGATTCTCTGCTATGACATGCAGACTGATTCTCTGCTGACATGAAGCCATATTCTCTGTTACGGGACCTCTCTCCTCTGCCTGGGTGCTGGGCCTAAATATATGACAATGGACTGTTGCAGTGGTGGCTGACGTGAAGCCTGATTCTCTGCTATGACATGCAGACTGATTCTCTGCTGACATGAAGCCAGATTCTCTGTTACGGGACCTCTCTCCTCTGCCTGGGTGCCTGGGCCTAAATATATGCCAATGGACTGTTCCAATGTTGGGTGACGTGAAGCCTGATTCTCTGCTATGACATGCAGACTGATTCTCTGCTGACATGAAGCCAGATTCTCTGTTACGGGACCTCTCTCCTCTGCCTGGGTGCCTGGGCCTAAATATATGACAATGGACTGTTGCAGTAGTGGCTGACGTGAAGCCTGATTCTCTGCTATGGGACCTCTCTGCAATTGATATTGGTTAATTTTTATTTATTTTATTTTTATTCATTTCCCTATCCACATTTGTTTGCAGGGGATTTACCTACATGTTGATGCCTTTTGAAGCCTTCTAGCTCTTTCCTGGGCTGTTTTACAGCCTTTTTAGTGCCGAAAAGTTCGGGTCCCCATTGACTTTAATGGGGTTCGGGTTCGGGACGAAGTTCGGATCGGGTTCGGATCCCGAACCCGAACATTTCTGGGAAGTTCGGCCGAACTTCTTGAACCCGAACATCCAGGTGTCCCTCAACTCTAGTTGTAACCACTAATATTGTACCTTTTTTTTATTCCAGATTTTTCTGATGTATTCTTTGAAAGTGGAGACCAAGAGTTACCTCCGCATCGGGAGTATTATTGCCCCATTAACCTTATTCCTGGAGCTAGATTGCCCAAGTCTTGGTTGTATAATCTTTCTGTACCCGAAAGAGTAGGCATGCAAGAATATATCACCGAGAGCTTGGCTTAAGGTCATATCAGACCATCCAACATCACCAATGACTGCAGAGTACTTCTTTGAAAAAAGAAGGACGGAACCCTTAGGCCATGTTTGGACTTCCGTGAGTTTAATCGCATTACTGTCTGTGAACCGTGATCCCTATCCCCTTCCTTTGATCCCAGATTTCTTTAATCAGATTGTCGATGCCAAGGTGTTCTCTAAGTTGAATTTGAGGGTGGCATAAATTCTGGTATGGATCAAGGAGGGGGACGAATGGAAGATGGCCTTTAATACCCCTGAAGGTCATTTTGAGAATAAGGTTGTGCCTTTTGGGTTGACCAATGCTTCTGCTGTTTTTCAACATTTCATCAATGACATCTTTCATCATCTGGTAGGCAGGTTTGTGGTGGTGCATCTGGATGATATTTTAATTTATTCCCCCAACATGGAGAAGCATCAGGATCACATGAGACAAGTATTACAGATCCTAATGGAGAATAAATCATATGCTAAGATGGAGAAGTGTGTATTTTCGGTTCCGGAAGTGCAATTCCTGTGTTATCTACTCTCATCTTCAGTCTTTTGTATGGATCCGGAAAAACTGTGCTGTGTTAGATCGGATCAACCTGAAAATCTGAAAGCGCTCATGCAATTTTTGTGGTTCACCAACTACTACTGTAAATTTATCTTGAATTACTCGACTGTTGTTAAACTATTAACAGATATGACTAAGAAAGGTACGGATTTCTCAGTCTGGTCTGATGAGGCATTACAAGCCTTTTCACCTGTGAAGGAATGCTTTGCTTCTGCTCCTATACTGGTGCAACCTGATAGGTCACAGCCATTCATTGAGGAAGTTGACGCATCCAAGGTAGGGGTTGGAGCAGTCTTGCCGCAGGGTCCTTCTCTTAGCAAATGGCACCCATGTGTTTTTTTTCTCAAAAAAACTCTCTGCTGAAAGAAATTATGATGTAGGTAATAGAGAGTTGCTGGCCATTATTTTTTACCAGATTTAATTTTATTGTCACCTATCGCCCTGGGGTTAAGAATGTCAAAGCGGATGCTTTGTCGCATAGCTTTCCTGGTGGGGTGATTCGTAGGATCCTGGGCTTATATTAGCTGATTGGGTGGTTGTATCAAACCTTTATCCTGAACTTGAGGCAGAGGTGTTGGAGGCCCAGGGAGATGCACCTGATTCTTGTTCTCCAGGGAAGTTGTTTGTTCCTTTGGAACTATGGCACAAGGTACAAACAAAGTCAGATTGCAGTGCTCTCCCAGCTGTTCAAAATCCAAAAGAGGCGCGGATAGATATCAGGAACCAATCTAAGGGTCATGAGTAAGGGTCCACATTTTTGTGACCCGAAACGCGTAGACATGCATGTATTGTATGTCGGCTTTTAATGCACGTATGTATTAAAGATTATCACTTTTCTTGGGAAGCTGGATTTTTCTTCTGTTTGATTTTTTTGCATTTGGCACAAGGTTTTCAAGAAAATAACAGTACTGTTCTTACGGGGCACCCTGGGAGCAGATCCACGGTTGATCTAATTTCCCGGAGATTCTGGTGGCAAGGATTGTGTAAATGTGTTGAGGGCTATGTGTCAACTTGTGAAACTTGTGCGCGTGCCAAGGTGACACACACTCGGCCTTCAGGATCTCTACTTCCCTTGTCTATCACGTCCCGACTGTGGACTCATTTGTCTATAGACTTTATCACAGATTTGCCAAATTCCTCAGGGAAAACTGTGGTTCTAGTGGTTGCTGATCGCTTCAGCAAGATGTTGTACTTTATATCATTATCAGGTCTACCTAATATTAAAACTCTTGTACGAGTGTTTGTCGATAACATTGTGAAACTACACAGTATCCCCTCTAATGTTGTGTCTGATATGGGGACTCAATTTCTTTACAAATTCTGGAAGGCTTTCTGTACTCACCTGGGGGTACAATCGTTCTTCTCTTCGGCCTTTCATCCTCAGACGAACGGACAGACTGAGCGCACTAACCAGAATCTGGGGACTTATTTGAGATGTTTTGTCTCGGAGAATCAGGAGCAGTGGTCTTCATTTTTGTCGTTGGCTGAGTTTGCAATAAATAACCGTAGGCAAGAGTCAACTGATAAGTCGATGATTTTTGGAGCATACGGGTTCCATCCGCAGTTTGGCACATTTTCTGGTACTGAGACTTTTGGTATACCGGAAGAGGAAATATTTTCCTCTTTGTTGAGTTTGTTGTATTTGGCGGAAAATTCAAAACAATAAAAAAAAAAAATGGGCAAAAAGTATAAACGTATGGCTGACAAGAGACTAGGGATGAGCGAACTCGAACTGTATAGTTCGGGTTCGTACCGAATTTTGGGGTGTCCGTGACACGGACCCGAACCCGGACATTTTCGTAAAAGTCCGGGTTCGGGTTCGGTGTTCGTCGCTTTCTTGGCGCTTTTGTGACGCTTTCTTGGCGCTTTTTGAAAGGCTGCAAAGCAGCCAATCAACAAGCGTCATACTACTTGCCCCAAGAGGCCATCACAGCCATGCCTACTATTGGCATGGCTGTGATTGGCCAGAGCACCATGTGACCCAGCCTCTATTTAAGCTGGAGTCACATAGCGCCGCCCGTCACTCTGCTCTGATTAGCGTAGGGAGAGGTTGCGGCTGCGACAGTAGGGCGAGATTAGGCAGATTAACTCCTCCAAAGTACTTGATTATTGATCGATCTGCAGCTGTGGATCATTGAGCTGCTGATACTCAATTGCTCACTGTTTTTAGGCTGCCCAGATCGTTTGTCAGTCACATTTTTCTGGGGTGATCGGCGGCCATTTTGTGTCTTGTGGTGCGCCAGCACAAGCTGCGACCAAGTGCATTTAACCCTCAATGGTGTGGTTGTTTTTTGGCTAAAGCCTACATCAGGGTGAAGCTGTCACACCAAGTGCATTTAACCAGCAATAGTCTGTTTATTTTTTGGCCATATACTACATCAGGGGCAAGCTGCGCCTGTCACCAAGTGCATTTAACCCTCAATGGTGTGGTTGTTTTTTGGCTAAAGCCTACATCAGGGTGAAGCTGTCACACCAAGTGCATTTAACCAGCAATAGTCTGTTTATTTTTTGGCCATATACTACATCAGGGGCAAGCTGCGCCTGTCACCAAGTGCATTTAACCCTCAATGGTGTGGTTGTTTTTTGGCTAAAGCCTACATCAGGGTGAAGCTGTCACACCAAGTGCATTTAACCAGCAATAGTCTGTTTATTTTTTGGCCATATACTACATCAGGGGCAAGCTGCGCCTGTCACCAAGTGCATTTAACCCTCAATGGTGTGGTTGTTTTTTGGCTAAAGCCTACATCAGGGTGAAGCTGTCACACCAAGTGCATTTAACCAGCAATAGTCTGTTTATTTTTTGGCCATATACTACATCAGGGGCAAGCTGCGCCCGTCACCAAGTGCATTTAACCCTCAGTAGTGTGGTTGGTCAAGCTATCACACCAAGTGCATTTAACCAGCAATAGTCTGTTCATTTTTTGGCCATATACTAAATCAGGGGCAAGCTGCGCCCGTCACCAAGTGCATTTAACCAGCAATAGTCTGTTCATTTTTTGGCCATATACTACATCAGGGGCAAGCTGCGCCCGTCACCAAGTGCATTTAACCCTCAGTAGTGTGGTTGGTCAAGCTGTGACACCAAGTGCATTTAACCAGCAATAGTCTGTTCATTTTTTGGCCATATACTACATCAGGGGCAAGCTGCGCCTGTCACCAAGTGCATTTAACCCTCAATGGTGTGGTTGTTTTTTGGCTAAAGCCTACATCAGGGTGAAGCTGTCACACCAAGTGCATTTAACCAGCAATAGTCTGTTCATTTATTGGCCATATACTAAATCAGGGGCAAGCTGCGCCCGTCACCAAGTGCATTTAACCCTCAGTAGTGTGGTTGGTCAAGCTATCACACCAAGTGCATTTAACCAGCAATAGTCTGTTCATTTTTTGGCCATATACTAAATCAGGGGCAAGCTGCGCCCGTCACCAAGTGCATTTAACCAGCAATAGTCTGTTCATTTTTTGGCCATATACTACATCAGGGGCAAGCTGCGCCCGTCACCAAGTGCATTTAACCCTCAGTAGTGTGGTTGGTCAAGCTATCACACCAAGTGCATTTAACCAGCAATAGTCTGTTCATTTTTTGGCCATATACTACATCAGGGGCAAGCTGCGCCCGTCACCAAGTGCATTTAACCCTCAGTAGTGTGGTTGGTCAAGCTGTGACACCAAGTGCATTTAACCAGCAATAGTCTGTTCATTTTTTGGCCATATACTACATCAGGGGCAAGCTGCGCCCGTCACCAAGTGCATTTAACCAGCAATAGTGTGGTTATTTTTTGGCCATATCCCAGTCTAATTCTGTCACTAAATCCATACCGGTCACCCAGCGCCTAAATACTAGGCCTCAAATTTATATCCCGCTAAATCTGTCGTTACCGCTGTACTGTTGTGGCTGGGAAAGTTATTTAGTGTCCGTCAAAGCACATTTTTTGTTAAGGGTTGAAATACAATTCCCAATTTAGCAATTTCATAATTTAGTGGTTTCTGCTATATCAGAGCTATTTGAAATCTATCCCTAAAAGGGTATATAATATTCAAGGTGCACATAGGGTCATTCAGAATAACTTCACACACACGCTACTGTGCATTTCCAAGTCCAATTCTGTTAGTAAATCCATACCGGTCACCCAGCGCCTAAATACTAGGCCTCAAATTTATATCCCGCTAAATCTCTCGTTACCGCTGTCCTGTTGTGGCTGGGAAAGTTATTTAGTGTCCGTCAAAGCACATTTTTTGTTCTGGGTTGAAATACAATTCCCAATTTAGCAATTTCATAATTTAGTGGTTTCTGCTATATCAGAGCTATTTGAAATCTATCCCTAAAAGGGTATATAATATTCAAGGTGCACATAGGGTCATTCAGAATAACTTCACACACACGCTACTGTGCATTTCCAAGTCTAATTCTGTCACTAAATCCATACCGGTCACCCAGCGCCTAAATACTAGGCCTCAAATTTATATCCCGCTAAATCTCTCGTTACCGCTGTCCTGTTGTGGCTGGGAAAGTTATTTAGTGTCCGTCAAAGCACATTTTTTCTTCTGGGTTGAAATACAATTCCCAATTTAGCAATTTCATAATTTAGTGGTTTCTGCTATATCAGAGCTATTTGAAATCTATCCCTAAAAGGGTATATAATATTCAAGGTGCACATAGGGTCATTCAGAATAACTTCACACACACGCTACTGTGCATTTCCAAGTCCAATTCTGTTAGTAAATCCATACCGGTCACCCAGCGCCTAAATACTAGGCCTCAAATTTATATCCCGCTAAATCTCTCGTTACCGCTGTCCTGTTGTGGCTGGGAAAGTTATTTAGTGTCCGTCAAAGCACATTTTTTGTTCTGGGTTGAAATACAATTCCCAATTTAGCAATTTCATAATTTAGTGGTTCCTGCTATATCAGAGCTATTTGAAATCTATCCCTAAAAGGGTATATAATATTCAAGGTGCACATAGGGTCATTCAGAATAACTTCACACACACGCTACTGTGCATTTCCAAGTCCAATTCTGTTAGTAAATCCATACCGGTCACCCAGCGCCTAAATACTAGGCCTCAAATTTATATCCCGCTGAATTTGAATACAATACATTGGGCCAAATAATATTTTTGTTGTTGTGGTGAACCATAACAATGAGGAAAACATCTAGTAAGGGACGCGGACGTGGACATGGTCGTGGTGATGTTAGTGGACCCTCTGGTGCTGGGAGAGGACGTGGCCGTTCTGCCACATCCACACGTCCTAGTGTACCAACTACCTCAGGTCCCAGTAGCCGCCAGAATTTACAGCGATATATGGTGGGGCCCAATGCCGTTCTAAGGATGGTAAGGCCTGAGCAGGTACAGGCATTAGTCAATTGGGTGGCCGACAGTGGATCCAGCACGTTCACATTATCTCCCACCCAGTCTTCTGCAGAAAGCGCACAGATGGCGCCTGAAAACCAACCCCATCAGTCTGTCACATCACCCCCATGCATACCAGGGAAACTGTCTCAGCCTCAAGTTATGCAGCAGTCTCTTATGCTGTTTGAAGACTCCGCTGGCAGGGTTTCCCAAGGGCATCCACCTAGCCCTTCCCCAGCGGTGAAAGACATAGAATGCACTGACGCACAACCACTTATGTTTCCTGATGATGAGGACATGGGAATACCACCTCAGCATGTCTCTGATGATGACGAAACACAGGTGCCAACTGCTGCGTCTTTCTGCAGTGTGCAGACTGAACAAAAGGTCAGGGATAGAGACTGGGTGGAAGACGATGCAGGGGACGATGAGGTCCTAGACCCCACATAGAATAAAGGTCGTGCCACTGACTTTCACAGTTCGGAGGAAGAGGCAGTGGTGAGACCGAGCCAACAGCGTAGCAAAAGAGGGAGCAGTGGGCAAAAGCAGAACACCCGCCGCCAAGAGACTCCGCCTGCTACTGACCGCCGCCATCTGGGACCGAGCACCCCAAAGGCAGCTTCAAGGAGTTCCCTGGCATGGCACTTCTTCAAACAATGTGCTGACGACAAGACCCGAGTGGTTTGCACGCTGTGCCATCAGAGCCTGAAGCGAGGCATTAACGTTCTGAACCTTAACACAACCTGCATGACCAGGCACCTGCATGCAAAGCATGAACTGCAGTGGAGTAAACACCTTAAAACCAAGGAAGTCACTCAGGCTCCCCCTGCTACCTCTTCTGCTGCTGCCGCCTCGGCCTCTTCTGCTGCTGCCGCCTCGGCCTCTTCCTCCGGCCTCTGGAGGAACGTTGGCACCTGCCGCCCAGCAAACAGGGGATGTACCACCAACACCACCACCACCACCTCCGTCACCAAGCGTCTCAACCATGTCACACGGCAGCGTTCAGCTCTCCATCTCACAAACATTTGAGAGAAAGCGTAAATTCCCACCTAGCCACCCTTGATCCCTGGCCCTGAATGCCAGCATTTCTAAACTACTGGCCTATGAAATGCTGTCATTTAGGCTGGTGGACACAGACAGCTTCAAACAGCTCATGTCGCTTGCTGTCCCACAGTATGTTGTTCCCAGCCGCCACTACTTCTCCAAGAGAGCCGTGCCTTCCCTGCACAACCAAGTATCCGATAAAATCAAGTGTGCACTGCGCAACGCCATCTGTAGCAAGGTCCACCTAACCACAGATACGTGGACCAGTAAGCACGGCCAGAGACGCTATATCTCCCTAACTACACACTGGGTAAATGTAGTGGCAGCTGGGCCCCAGGCGGAGAGCTGTTTGGCGCACGTCCTTCCGCCGCCAAGGATCGCAGGGCAACATTCTTTGCCTCCTGTTGCCACCTCCTCCTTCTCGGCTTCCTCCTCCTCTTCTTCCACCTGCTCATCCAGTCAGCCACACACCTTCACCACCAACTTCAGCACAGCCCGGGGTAAACGTCAGCAGGCCATTCTGAAACTCATATGTTTGGGGGACAGGCCCCACACCGCACAGGAGTTGTGGCGGGGTATAGAACAACAGACCGACGAGTGGTTGCTGCCGGTGAGCCTCAAGCCCAGCCTGGTGGTGTGTGATAATGGGCGAAATCTCGTTGCAGCTCTGGGACTAGCCAATTTGACGCACATCCCTTGCTTGGCGCATGTGCTGAATTTGGTGGTGCAGAAGTTCATACACAACTACCCCGACATGTCAGAGCTGCTGCATAAAGTGCGGGCCGTCTGTTCGCGCTTCCGGCGTTCACATCCTGCTGCTGCTCGCCTGTCTGCGCTACAGCGTAACTTCGGCCTTCCCGCTCACCGCCTCATATGCGACGTGCCCACCAGGTGGAACTCCACCTTGCACATGCTGGACAGACTGTGCGAGCAGCAGCAGGCCATAGTGGAGTTTCAGCTGCAGCACGCACGGGTCAGTCGCACTACAGAACAGCACCACTTCACCACCAATGACTGGGCCTCCATGCGAGACCTGTGTGCCCTGTTGCGCTGTTTCGAGTACTCCACCAACATGGCCAGTGGCGATGACGCCGTTATCAGCGTTACAATACCACTTCTATGTCTCCTTGAGAAAACACTTAGGGCGATGATGGAAGAGGAGGTGGCCCAGGAGGAGGAGGAGGAGGAGGAGGAGGAGGAGGAGGAAGAGGGGTCATTTTTAGCACTTTCAGGCCAGTCTCTTCGAAGTGACTCAGAGGGAGGTTTTTGGCAACAGCAGAGGCCAGGTACAAATGTGGCCAGCCAGGGCCCACTACTGGAGGACGAGGAGGACGAGGATGAGGAGGAGGTGGAGGAGGATGAGGATGAAGCATGGTCACAGCGGGGTGGCACCCAACGCAGCTCGGGTCCATCACTGGTGCGTGGCTGGGGGGAAAGGCAGGACGATGACGATACGCCTCCCACAGAGGACAGCTTGTCCTTACCCCTGGGCAGCCTGGCACACATGAGCGACTACATGCTGCAGTGCCTGCGCAACGACAGCAGAATTGCCCACATTTTAACCTGTGCGGACTACTGGGTTGCCACCCTGCTGGATCCACGCTACAAAGACAATGTGCCCACCTTACTTCCTGCACTGGAGCGTGATAGGAAGATGCGTGAGTACAAGCGCACGTTGGTAGACGCGCTACTGAGAGCATTCCCAAATGTCACAGGGGAACAAGTGGAAGCCCAAGGCCAAGGCAGAGGAGGAGCAAGTGGTCGCCAAGGCAGCTGTGTCAATGCCAGCTCCTTTGAGGGCAGGGTTAGCATGGCAGAGATGTGGAAAACTTTTGTCAACACGCCACAGCTAACTGCACCACCACCTGATACGCAACGTGTTAGCAGGAGGCAACATTTCACTAACATGGTGGAACAGTACATGTGCACACCCCTCCACGTACTGACTGATGGTTCGGCCCCATTCAACTTCTGGGTCTCTAAATTGTCCACGTGGCCAGAGCTAGCCTTTTATGCCTTGGAGGTGCTGGCCTGCCCGGCGGCCAGCGTTTTGTCTGAACGTGTATTCAGCACGGTAGGGGGCGTCATTACAGAAAAATGCAGCCGCCTGTCTACAGCCAATGTCGACAAGCTGACGTTCATAAAAATGAACCAGGCATGGATCCCACAGGATCTGTCCGTCCCTTGTCCAGATTAGACATTAACTACCTCCCCTTAACCATATATTATTGGACTCCAGGGCACTTCCTCATTCAATCCTATTTTTATTTTCATTTTACCATTATATTGCGAGGCTACCCAAAGTTGAATGAACCTCTTCTCTGCCTGGGTGCTGGGCCTAAATTTATGACAATGGACCTTTGCAGTGGTGGGTGACGTGAAGCCTGATTCTCTGCTATGACATGCAGAATGATTCTCTGCTGACATGAAGCCAGATCCTCTGTTACGGGACCTCTCTCCTCTGCCTGGGTGCTGGGCCAAAATTTATGAAAATGGACTCTTACAGTGGTGGGTGACGTGAAGCCTGATTCTCTGCTATGATATGAAGACTGATTCTCTGCTGACATGAAGCCAGATTGTCTGTTACGGGACCTCTCTCCTCTGCCTGGGTGCTGGGCCTAAATATATGCCAATGGACTGTTGCAGTGGTGGCTGACGTGAAGCTTTATTCTCTGCTATGACATGCAGACTAATTCTCTGCTGACATGAAGTCAGATCCTCTGTTACGGGACCTCTCTCCTCTGCCTGGGTGCTGGGCCTAAACTTATGAAAATGGACTCTTACAGTGGTGGGTGACGTGAAACCTCATTCTCTGCTATGACATGCAGACTAATTCTCTGCTGACATGAAGCCAGATTGTCTGTTACGGGACCTCTCTCCTCTGCCTGGGTGCTGGGCCTAAATTTATGACAATGGACCTTTGCAGTGGTGGGTGACGTGAAGCCTGATTCTCTGCTATGACATGCAGACTGATTCTCTACTGACATGAAGCCAGATTGTCTGTTACGGGACCTCTCTCCTCTGCCTGTGTGCTGGGCCTAAATATATGCCAATGGACTGTTGCAGTGGTGGCTGACGTGAAGCCTCATTCTCTGCTATGACATGCAGACTAATTCTCTGCTGACATGAAGCCAGATTGTCTGTTACGGGACCTCTCTCCTCTGCCTGGGTGCTTGGCCTAAACTTATGAAAATGGACTGTTGCAGTGGTGGGTGACGTGAAGCCTGATTCTCTGCTATGACATGCAGACTGATTCTCTACTGACATGAAGCCAGATTGTCTGTTACGGGACCTCTCTCCTCTGCCTGGGTGCTGGGCTTAAATATATGCCAATGGACTGTTGCAGTGGTGGCTGACGTGAAGCCTCATTCTCTGCTATGACATGCAGACTAATTCTCTGCTAACATGAAGCCAGATTGTCTGTTACGGGACCTCTCTCCTCTGCCTGTGTGCTGGGCCTAAATATATGCCAATGGACTGTTGCAGTGGTGGCTGACGTGAAGCCTCATTCTCTGCTATGACATGCAGATTGATTCTCTGCTGACATGAAGCCAGATTGTCTGTTACGGGACCTCTCTCCTCTGCCTGGGTGCTGGGCCTAAATATATGCCAATGGACTGTTGCAGTGGTGGCTGACGTGAAGCCTCATTCTCTGCTATGACATGCAGACTAATTCTCTGCTGACATGAAGTCAGATCCTCTGTTACGGGACCTCTCTCCTCTGCCTGGGTGCTGGGCCTAAACTTATGAAAATGGACTCTTACAGTGGTGGGTGACGTGAAGCCTCATTCTCTGCTATGACATGCAGACTAATTCTCTGCTGACATGAAGCCAGATTGTCTGTTACGGGACCTCTCTCCTCTGCCTGGGTGCTGGGCCTAAATTTATGACAATGGACCTTTGCAGTGGTGGGTGACGTGAAGCCTGATTCTCTGCTATGACATGCAGACTGATTCTCTGCTGACATGAAGCCAGATTGTCTGTTACGGGACCTCTCTCCTCTGCCTGTGTGCTGGGCCTAAATATATGCCAATGGACTGTTGCAGTGGTGGGTGACGTGAAGCCTCATTCTCTGCTATGACATGCAGACTAATTCTCTGCTGACATGAAGTCAGATCCTCTGTTACAGGACCTCTCTCCTCTGCCTGGGTGCTGGGCCTAAACTTATGAAAATGGACTCTTACAGTGGTGGGTGACGTGAAGCCTCATTCTCTGCTATGACATGCAGACTAATTCTCTGCTGACATGAAGCCAGATTGTCTGTTACGGGACCTCTCTCCTCTGCCTGGGTGCTGGGCCTAAATTTATGACAATGGACCTTTGCAGTGGTGGGTGACGTGAAGCCTGATTCTCTGCTATGACATGCAGACTGATTCTCTACTGACATGAAGCCAGATTGTCTGTTACGGGACCTCTCTCCTCTGCCTGTGTGCTGGGTCTAAATATATGCCAATGGACTGTTGCAGTGGTGGCTGACGTGAAGCCTCATTCTCTGCTATGACATGCAGACTAATTCTCTGCTGACATGAAGCCAGATTGTCTGTTACGGGACCTCTCTCCTCTGCCTGGGTGCTTGGCCTAAACTTATGAAAATGGACTGTTGCAGTGGTGGGTGACGTGAAGCCTGATTCTCTGCTATGACATGCAGACTGATTCTCTACTGACATGAAGCCAGATTGTCTGTTACGGGACCTCTCTCCTCTGCCTGGGTGCTGGGCCTAAATATATGCCAATGGACTGTTGCAGTGGTGGCTGACGTGAAGCCTCATTCTCTGCTATGACATGCAGACTAATTCTCTGCTAACATGAAGCCAGATTGTCTGTTACGGGACCTCTCTCCTCTGCCTGTGTGCTGGGCCTAAATATATGCCAATGGACTGTTGCAGTGGTGGCTGACGTGAAGCCTCATTCTCTGCTATGACATGCAGACTGATTCTCTGCTGACATGAAGCCAGATTGTCTGTTACGGGACCTCTCTCCTCTGCCTGGGTGCTGGGCCTAAATATATGCCAATGGACTGTTGCAGTGGTGGGTGACGTGAAGCCTCATTCTCTGCTATGACATGCAGACTAATTCTCTGCTGACATGAAGCCAGATTGTCTGTTACGGGACCTCTCTCCTCTGCCTGGGTGCTGGGCCTAAATTTATGACAATGGACTGTTGCAGTGGTGGGTGACGTGAAGCCTGATTCTCTGCTATGACATGCAGACTGATTCTCTGCTGACATGAAGCCAGATTGTCTGTTACGGGACCTCTCTCCTCTGCCTGTGTGCTGGGCCTAAATATATGCCAATGGACTGTTGCAGTGGTGGCTGACGTGAAGCCTGATTCTCTGCTATGACATGCAGACTAATTCTCTGCTGACATGAAGCCAGATCCTCTGTTACGGGACCTCTCTCCTCTGCCTGTGTGCTGGGCCTAAATATATGCCAATGGACTGTTGCAGTGGTGGCTGACGTGAAGCCTCATTCTCTGCTATGACATGCAGACTAATTCTCTGCTGACATGAAGCCAGATTCTCTGTTACGGGACCTCTCTCCTCTGCCTGGGTTCCGGGGCCTAAATATCTGAGAATGGACTGTTCCAGTGGTGGGTGACGGGAAGCCAGATTCTCTGCTATGGGACCTCTCTCCAATTGATTTTGGTTAATTTTTATTTATTTAATTTTTATTTTAATTCATTTCCCTATCCACATTTGTTTGCAGGGGATTTACCTACATGTTGCTGCCTTTTGCAGCCCTCTAACCCTTTCCTGGGCTGTTTTACAGCCTTTTTAGTGCTGAAAAGTTCGGGTCCCCATTGACTTCAATGGGGTTCGGGTTCGGGACGAAGTTCGGATCGGGTTCGGATCCCGAATCCGAACATTTTTGGGAAGTTCGGCCGAACTTCTCGAACCCGAACATCCAGGTGTTCGCTCAACTCTACAAGAGACGTATGAGTGGTCCGGACCTTAGAGTGGGGGATTCTGTGTGGCTGTCCACAAGAAACATTAAGTTGAAGGTACCTTCTTGGAATTTGGGGATAAGGTTTATTGGACCATATAAGATCTCTTCCATTATTAATCCAGTTTCTTTTCGTCTTGAACTTCCGCAGGCTTTAAAAATTCATAATGTTTTTCATAAATCATTATTGAAAAGATATGTTGAACCTGCTGAACCGTCCTACTTACCTCCGGCTCTGGTCTTGGTGGACAGTAATTTTGATTTTTAGATTGCAGGATAGTGAACTCACGAATTCTCAGTCAATCTCTTCAGTATCTCATGCACTGGAAAGGTTACGATCCAGAAGAAAGAATGTGGGTTACTGCGACCAACTTTAATGCCGGTCACCTTGTGAAGGCATTTGACAGGGCGCATCCTGATAAAGTCAGCCCTGGGTGTCTAGAGGTCACCCATAGAGGAGGGGGGGTACTGTCACGATCCCTCCCATGACAGAGGTGAGAAGATCGGACAGACTGGCGGCACATGAGGGTATCTGACAGTCTCTCTATTTTACCATTCAGTGTTGTGTTTGGTAATGACCACACCTCTTGTCAGGTGCAGCTTGGAGTTATTACTGAGGCCCTATTTAGTTCCAACTCACACTGCTTACCATGCAATTGATATTTCCTGCTGGAGTTGGTTGAGCTGGTGTGTTGTTCATTTGGATCTCCTGCTGCTCCATTCTGCTTTAAAGAGGACCTTTCACTTGTATAAACTATGTGAACTGAGTATGCTGCCATATAGAGCGGCGCCCGGGGATCTCACTGCACTTACTATTATCCCCGGGCGCCGCGCCGTTCTCCCGTTATAGGCTCCGGTACATTTTCTCCTTAAGTTATAGTAGGCGGGTCTTCCCTTGTCCTGTGGGCGTCTCCTTCTCCTAGGCTGCAGCGCTGGCCAATCGCAGCGCACAGCTCACAGCCTGGGAGGTTTTTTTCTCCCAGGCTGTGAGCTGTGCGCTGCTAAGTGCATTTTGTCTTGCATTTTGTTGTTCGCTTGTGTGTGTTGTTGTCTAGGTCTCAGGGAGACGCTGGTTTATTCATCTGGGAAGAAACCAGTAGTATAATTTCCTGCCACCATCCCTAGGGCCTTCCAGGGTCTTCAGTAGTGATGGACGATTTGCGAACTTTAATGGCAGGCGAATCTGAAAAACTTTCAGGTCATATTTGCAGCCAACAAATACTTACTAGAATTGCACAAATAGTCCCACAACATGGACAGTGACATACTAAAGGAGTATCAATGACAAACATTCCCACAAACAATATGTATTTTAATCATGGGCCATTTTTATGCATCTTAAAGGGAAATTCTAAAAAATATGCCCTGCTGAAAAGGAGTACAGGCCCTAAAAATTAGGCATTTACCTGACATAAAATAAATTGTGATTATGTGGCTCGAGGTACATTATGCAGTCACTGAATAACAATTTTACTGCAGGCCAGTGGAGTACAGGCCCCAAACATTAGGCATTCATCGTACAGAAAATGGATGAATATCTGCCAGGATGGTGTGCGAACGCGATTAAATGTTCGCAAACCGCAAGTTCGCAGCTGGTCCCATTCATTTTAATGGAAGGTGTACCTGAAAAACCTTCAGCTCATATTTGCAGCCAAGAAATAATTACTAGAAGTGCACAAATAGTCCCACATGTACAGTGACATACCAGATGTATTATTCAAATTTGCGATCTCCACTCATAATTTTTTTCAATGCAAAATATCGGCAATATAATTTTCACGTACGCGCATGTGCAAAATAGGCGCGGCCTACTACAGCAACTGTTTCCACCAGACTAAAGTTGGATGCGATTCGAAAAGATGTTTGCCAACAATTTTCGCGACGTTGAGGAAGAGATTAGCGGCAGGGGTAATATTCGAATTTGCGATATTTCGCAAATATTTGATAGAATATATTCATATATATCAAATATATCTTCCAACTTTTGCAATGTTTGAAAAACATTGTCAGGCACGCTAAGCCCCACACATCAAATATTCGTGAATTTGCATATTCGCTATCACTATCGTGATATTTGCGTTATGCGCATTTGCGTGCGCATTATGGGTGGGGCTTAGCGTGCCTGACAATGTTTTTCAAACATTGCAAAAGTTGGAAGATTGGAAAATGGTGGCCAACAAATTCAGCAAAAAATAGGAGGAACTTCTGATAACTTTAAGTACACCACAGTATTTGATTACATTTTTATGCATGTTTGAACAATATCTGTTTAATAATCAAGAGTGTTGTAAAATATTTGCGGGTGCGCAAATCTTAACTGATATGTGAATATATTTGCGCAATGCATACAACTTAATCTTTTATCAAGTCTGATTAAATATTCATGATTGTTGAAATAAGTATTGTTTTGACATCATAGTACTTTGTCTGTAGCATGTATGTATGTATGTAAACACAGCAAAGAAATATCAAGCACATGCACATTTGTTTTCCTGCCACACACTATATACCACACACTATACACACATAGTCTATAGATTACTGTTCATGTCTTGTTGGTCTGGAGATTATTATTTTTTGTCTGACCGCCAGTGATTGCTGGTTCATTTAGCGTTACCCAGGGTTCACCACGGGGAGGAGAACCAGCTGTGCACCCCATAACGTTCTGTCACTTTACTAGACAGGTACCATAGATCTCAGCTCAGCAGGCCAATATATGATTGCTCAGACACCATACACATACAATAGGAATACAATCTGGTCTTATAACGGTAACATTAAATCTAATATTTAGTTTGCTCAGGTACAATGTTTTTTGTTTTTTTTATCACCAACAATCTATACTGTATGCCGTATTTTTCGCCCTATAAGACTGCACCGGCCCATAAGACGCACCTAGGTTTTAGAGGGTGAAAATAGGGATTTTTTTTTTTTTAACAAAGGGTGTGTCAAAACTTTTAATAAAGTAACAGACTAATATTTTAACACTGTAAACATTAACAGTAGTAACCAGCAGCATTAATAACCATCATTATTGACTTAAATGTCCAGGTACAGTACTCCTTTATTCATAAGGAAACCCCAAAAACTTGGCAAACACACATAATAATAAATATACGTGTGTGTGTGTGCATATACAGTACAGATCAAAAGTTTGAACACACCTTCTCATTTAAAGAGTTTTCTTTATTTTCATGACTATTAAATTGTAGATTCACACTGAAGGCATCAAAACTATGAATTAACACATGTGGAATTATATACATAACAAAAAAGTGTGAAACAACTGAAAATATGTCATATTCTAGGTTCTTCAAAGTAGCCACCTTTTGCTTTGATTACTGCTTTGCACACTCTTGGCATTCTCTTGATGAGCTTCAAGAGGTAGTCACCTGAAATGGTCCTCCAACAGTCTTGAAGGAGTTCCCAGAAATGCTTAGCACTTGTTGGCCCCTTTGCCTTCACTCTGCGGTCCAGCTCACCCCAAACCACCTCGATTGGGTTCAGGTCCGGTGACTGTGGAGGCCAGGTCAGCTGGCGCAGCACCCCATCACTCTCCTTTATGGTCAAATAGCCCTTACACAGCCTGGAGGTGTGTTTGGGGTCATTGTCCTGTTGAAAAATAAATGATGGTCCAACTAAACGCAAACCGGATAGAATAGCATGCCGCTGCAAGATGCTGTGGTAGCCATGCTGGTTCAGTATGCCTTCAATTTTGAATAAATCCCCAACAGTGTCACCAGCAAAGCACCCCCACACCATCACACCTCCTCCTCCATGCTTCACGGTGGGAACTAGGCATGTAGAGTCCATCCGTTCACCTTTATGCGTCGCACAAAGACACGGTGGTTGGAACCAAAGATCTCAAATTTGGACTCATCAGACCAAAGCACAGATTTCCACTGGTCTAATGTCCATTTCTTGTGTTCTTTAGCCCAAACAAGTCTCTTCTGCTTGTTGCCTGTCCTTAGCAGTGGTTTCCTAGCAGATCTTCTACCATGAAGGCCTGATTCACACAGTTTCATCTTAACATTTGTTCTAGACATGTGTCTGCTGCTAGAACTCTGTGTGGCATTGACCTGGTCTCTAATCTGAGCTGCTGTTAACCTGCGATTTCTGAGGCTGGTGACTCGGAAGAATTTATCCTCCGCAGCAGAGGTGACTCTTCGTCTTCCTTTCCTGGGGCGGTCCGCATGTGATCCAGTTTCTTTGTAGCGATTGATGGTTTTTGTGACTGCACTTGGGGACACTTTCAAAGTTTTCCCAATTTTTCGGACTGACTGACCTTAATTTCTTAAACTAATGTTGGCCACTCGTTTTTCTCTACTTAGCTGCTTTTTTCTTGCCATAATACAAATTCTAACAGTCTATTCAGTAGGACTATCAGCTGTGTATCCACCTGTCTTTTCCACAAGGCAACTGAAGGTCCCAACCCCATTTATAAGGCAAGAAATCCCACTTATTAAACCTGACAGGGCACACCTGTGAAGTGAAAACCATTTCAAGTGACTACCTCTTGAAGCTCAACAAGAGAATGCCAAGAGTGTGCAAAGCAGTAATCAAAGCAAAAGGTGGCTACTTTGAAGAACCTAGAATATGACATATTTTCAGTTGTTTCACACTTTTTTGTTATGTATATAATTCCACATGAGTTAATTCATAGTTTTGATGCCTTCAGTGTGAATGTACAATTTTCATAGTCATGAAAATAAAGAAAACTCTTTGAATGAGAAGGTGTGTCCAAACTTTTGGTCTGTACTGTATATACATAAACAGAAATCATCATTCTGTATTACAGTAAAAGGCCCTGTCCATTATTACATTACATACATCTGTCACTTAGGCTAGTTTCACACTAGCGGCATGGACCTCCGCCAGGCTGTTCCGGCGGGTGAACAGCCTGGCAGATCCATTCTGACGTTAGTGTACCTTTGGCCCTGTACTTCTGCTCCGGCCCCATTGACTATCATAGAAGGGGGGTGGAGTACCGGGGCCGGCACGCTGCAAACCATGCTGACATGTCGTAGTTTTATTCTGGCCAGGAAGAGGGCATGGTTTGTCGTTCTGTCCCCGGAACTCTGTCCCGCTCCCATGATAGTCAATGGGGCCAGAGCGGTAGTCCTGGTCCACACATACACTAGCGGCAGGACGAATCTGACAGGCTGTTCAGGCTGTTCTAGAGGTCCATGCCGCTATTGTGAAACTAGCTTTAATTAGCATTTGTTAGGAGTTCAAAGCTGTTTGTCTAATTTTGAGCGTTGTGTGATTACAGGGGTTCCCGTTCCAACCGGGCGCCGCCGGGTTTCCCGGACTGATTTGGACGTGGTGGAGGTATCCACAGAGGAGGAGGAGGAGGATGAGCAGGTGGGCCCCTCCCAGAATGTGCTCTCCACTACCCTACCTGATGTGGGCAATGTTGTAGAAGAGCCAGGACCCTCAAAAGGCCATGACACCACCACCACAGCTCTTGCTGAGGAGGATATTAGTTACTGCCCCTGCGCCAGGAGGGTAAATATGTGCACACATTATTCTAATTCTGTATACATTACATATTCAGAAACATTAACCCTCTCTACCCCAGAACCGTTTTTACCTTCATGGTCATGTAAAAAAAATAATTAAATCTGACATGTTTCACTTTATGTGCTAATAACTTTAAAACGCTTTTACTTTTCAGGGGCATAGTTACATTTTCTCTTCACATATTGTACTTCATGACAGTGGTAAAATTTTGAAAAATTCTTAATGTCTTATTCTAAAATATATATATATATATATATAATTTTAAAAAAGGGAAATAATATTCTAAATTTCAATTTCATTTTTTTTGGTAATAGATAGTAATATAGACAAAAATATTTACATTAGCCAAATGCTTAATTGATGTTTGGATCATGCTGACAATAAAATATAAATTTATTGTGAGGTTAGAAGGCTTAGACTTTGAGAAGCAAATCAAAAAACAATTAAGAAGTGTTCCACACCCCCTTTTTTTATAGAACAGTTCAGTCACTTTTTGTGGCTTATATAGTGAAAACGGGACCAGATGCAGAAAGCCATGGCAAAGCTGCATCTATTTGAAAGCATGCATAAGAAGGACCTGGAAGAGTTAATGGATCTGCAGAAAGACCTTCAAAAATTGCCTTTTTTTTCTGTTGTAACATTTCCTTTAGTTTTTTTAATAATCTTATGTTTTGGTGTGATTTTAACAGACAACTTTACTCAGCAGGGTCCAGACAGACAGCAGTAGTAGGTATAGGTTAACAGTGTAGTATAAGGCCTACACATAAATAAGCTTGATGAGGACAGCAGCAGCAGGTAAAGGTAAGGGAGTATTTTGAGGCCTACACATAAGAAATCAGCTTGATATGGCCAACAGCACCAGGTAAAGGTAACGGTGTAGTATGAGGCCTTCACATAGCTACAAAGGATCATGATGACAACAGCAGCAGGGAGATGTTACGTTTACGGTGTAGTTTAAGTCAAACACATAGCACAGCCTAACTCTGCATGATCAAGAATTTTGTATGATTCTGTGGCTGGAGGGACATTAGGCGGTCACGAGATAAAAATATAACTGTCAGCCAGTACAGGCCACAAAAATTAGTCAATAGGCATTCAGTTGACAGCACACAACTTTGTAGGATCCTGTAGGATTAAAATGTAACTGTCGGCCAGTACAGGCCCCAAAAATTAGCCTATTGGCATTCACCTGACAGCACACAACTTTGTAGGATTCTGTGGCTGGAGGGACATTAGGCCATCACAGGATTAAAATTTAACTGTTGGCTAGTACAGGCCACAACAATTAGGCATTCAACAGACATAAAAGGCCTTTTATGCCGCTGTATTTACCTAAGACAGGGACCATGATTTGTTCTGGGTGGTGGCGGATATTTGTGGGCAGTCATGCGGGAATTCAATCAAACATGGTTGACTAGTCACATGAAGTTGAATACCTCCGAGATCCATGCCTCATTCATTTTTAGAAATGTGAGGTAATCCACACTGTCGTGAGCTAGGCGAGTGTGCTTATCGCTTACGATCCCCCCCTGCTGTGCTGAACGTACTTTCGGACAGGAAACTGGATGAGGGGCAAGCCAAGAGTTCCATCGCAAATTGTGCCAGCTTTGGCCACAGGTCAAGCCGGCAAACCCAGTAGTCCAGGGGTTCATCGCTTCTCAAAGAGTCCACATCGGCCGTTAACCCAATGTAGTGGGACACCTGTCGGTCTAGGCATTCCCTGAGGCTGGACCCGGAGGATGGCTGTCGATGGTTTGGTTGCAAGAATGATCTCATATCCGAACTGACCAACACATCTTCAAACCACCCTCTTCTTGCAGGTGCAGTAGGATTGGTACCCTCAACAGTTTCTCTGTGAGTGGAAATTCCTCTGCCAGCGCCCGCAAAAGCAGAATGCATCATTTCTCGAAGCAAGGCCTAGAAGTGCTGCATTCTGACATTCCTCTGTGATGCTGGTAACATGTCTGCCATTTTGTGTTTGTATCGGAGGTCTAATTAAGTTGCCACCCAGTATTGGACCTTGCCCTTTATGCTTTTTAAACGGGGGTCCCTCTTCAAAAGCTGGAGCATGAAGGCCCCCATTTGCACTAAACTAGAAGTGGTGGAGTGGACTGGCTCTTGCTCATCGTCCAGGAGAATGTCATCCTCGTTCTCCTCCCCCCAGCCACGGACAACACTAGGGATCCCAGAAAAGTTTAAAGCATGCTCTTCTTGCTCCTCCTCCCCC
Organism: Bufo gargarizans; assembly: GCF_014858855.1. Classification (NCBI taxonomy): domain Eukaryota; kingdom Metazoa; phylum Chordata; class Amphibia; order Anura; family Bufonidae; genus Bufo; species Bufo gargarizans. The sequence goes on along the minus strand of NC_058087.1, from coordinate 80,440,944 downwards.
CTGGCACCATCCTCCTCTGACTCCTTTTCAGACTCATGTTGACTTGTCTCAGATGGATTAGCCCCCCCCCCCCCGGGAATTCATCCAGTATTGCGACTTCCTCATTTTCCTGCTCCTGCTCTTCGACAGCTTGATCATCAACATGACGCAATGCACGGTCCACAAAGAAGGTGTAAGGTACAATGTCACTGATGGCGCCCTGGCTGCGACTGACCAGTTTGGTGATCTCAATAAATGGCCGCAGAAGTCTGCATGTGTTGTGCATTAGCAGCCACTGGTGCGGTGAAAAAAAAAAACAAGCTCCCCAGACCCTGTCCTGCCGCATAGTTTGTACAGGTAGTCGTTAACTGCACGTTTCTGCTGGAGCAGCCTATCAAGCATATACAAGGTGGAGTTCCATCGTGTCGGGCAATCACATATCAGACATCTGACGGGCAGGTTGTGTCGCCGCTGAATGTCAGCAAGGCGAGCCATGGCCATGTAAGATGTTCTGAAATGGCCAGAGATCTTCCTGGCCTGCCACAAGACATCCTGGACCCCGGGGTATTTGGCAATGAATCACCACATGACTAAGCACGTGTGTAATTTTGCCCTGCTCATTGGATCAAATTGGCACCGTTGTCGCGCTGTGTGCCAGAGATATGTTCACTTGCCTCTGAACATGGCCATATATCTTTGGGATGCCCTTCTGGGAGAAATATTTCCTTCCGGGTACCTTCCATTGTGGTGTGCCAATGGCCACAAATTTTCTAAAGGCCTTCGAGTCCACCAGTTCATACGGCATTAGTTGGCGGGCTAGCAGTTCCGATAAGCCAGCGGTCAGCCATTGGGCAAGAGGTGTCACGGACGGTGTACAGGAAACAAGACAAAGCAACATGCATATATGACTTACTGGATCCAAAGCTAAGGAACCAAAAGGGAGACCCCTGCACAGACTTAGCACTTTCCCTGGCTGCTCAGCCTATGCAAAGATCCCAGAGGTGGATGGTTGCATATCCATGTACCTCGACTATATAACCCCTGAACACCCTACAATAGTGAGGGGACACGACCACCGGCTCCCTACACCAGACACGGAGGGAGTCAGGGTCCCTGGGATCCAGCAAACAGAAAATAACAGATAAATGTACAGCACTTAACTTTGTAGCAGACTGGGAAACAGGATAAGCATGCACACACACTCCAGGAAGAAGTATAAGCCGCCCAGTAATGCATCATGGGGAGGAATTTAAAGGGAAGCAATCAGTCCAACTACATGACAGCTGAGAGAGGCTAACGAGATGAGGAACTGATCACAACAACAAAGAAAACTCAAGGAGGAGGTTCTGAAAGGCTTCTGTCAGAGCTTCTCAGCTGTCTGGCTGTGACAGCACCCCTCCCTCTACGAGTGGACTCCGGACACTCAGTGCCCACCTTCTCAGGATGGGACCTATGGAAAGCCCTGATGAGACGAGAGGCCTGAATGTCCGTCACTGGGACCCACATCCTCTCCTCAGGACCATAACCCTCCCAATGAACAAGGTACTGAAAAGAACCGCGGACAAGACGAGAATCCACAATCCTAGAGACCTGAAATTCAAGATTCCCATCAACCATAATCGGAGGAGGCGGCAAAGGCGAGGGTACAATGGGTTGAACATAAGGTTTCAATAAGGACTTATGAAAAACATTATGGATCTTCCAAGTCTGAGGAAGATCAAGACGGTAGGCAACAGGATTGATGACAGACAGGATTTTGTAAGGCCCAATAAACCTAGGACCCAACTTCCAGGAGGAAACCTTCAATTTGATATTCTTGGTAGACAACCACACCAGATCACCAACATTCAGGTCCGGACCAAGCACACGTCTCTTATCTGCCACACACTTATATCTCTCACTCATGCTCTTTAGATTATCCTGAATCTTTTGCCAAATAGATGACAAAGACGAGGAGAATCTGTCCTCATCAGGTAAACCAGAAGACCCCTCTCCCGAGAAAGTCCCAAACTGCGGATGAAACCCATATGCACCAAAAAATGTTGACTTATCAGAGGACTCCTGACGACGGTTATTTAAAGCAAACTCAGCAAGGGCCAAAAAATAACACCAATCCTCCTGATTCTCCGCCACAAAACAGCGCAGATATGTCTCCAGATTCTGATTGATGCGCTCCATCTGGCCATTCGACTGCGGGTGGAAAGCAGAAGAGAATGACAACCGAACCCCCAAGCGAGAACAGAAAGCCTTCCAGAATCTGGAAACAAACTGCGTGCCCCTATCAGAGACTATGTCTGAAGGAATACCGTGCAATTTGACAATGTGATCAATAAATGCCTGCGCCAGCGTCTTAGCATTGGGCAAACCAGGAAAAGGGATGAAATGCACCATTTTGCTAAAACGGTCAACCACCACCAGAAACACAGTCTTCCCCGAGGAACGAGGCAGGTCCGTTATGAAGACCATGGACAGATGTGTCCAAGGACGGGAAGGAATGGGTAAGGGAAGGAGAGGACCTGACGGCCGTGAATGAGGGACTTTGGCACGAGCGCAAGTCTCGCAGGCTGCCACAAAACCCTCAACCGACTTACGAAGCGCAGGCCACCAGAATCTCCGAGCGATGAGATCCAGTGTGGCTCTTGCCCCCGGGTGCCCAGCAAGGACCGTATCGTGGTGTTCCTTAAAAATCTTGTGTCTTAAAGCGAGAGGCACAAATTACCTCCCAGGAGGACAAAGATCAGGAGCCTCTGACTGGGCTGCCTGCACCTCTGCCTCCAATTCAGAAAAAAGAGCAGAGACCACCACACCTTCGGCCAAAATGGGACGCGGGTCTTCAAAATTCCCGCCTCCCGGAAAACAACGTGACAGGGCATCTGCCTTCACATTCTTAACCCCAGGGCGGAATGTGACAACAAAATTAAATCTTGAAAAGAACAAAGACCATCTGGCTGACTCCAAGTAGGCCAGATTTTTATAGTCAGTAAACACGGTAATAGGGTGTCTGGCTCCCTCCAGCCAATGGCGCCATTCCTCAAAAGCCAAAAGCCAATTCCCTATCTCCCACATCGTAATTTCTCTCTGCGGAGGAGAGTTTTTTCGAGAAAAAGGCACACGGTCGCCATTTGGCAGGAGAGGAACCCCGAGACAAGACCGCACCCACACCCACCTCAGAAGCATCAACCTCAACTATGAAGGGTAAAGAAATATCAGGTTGCACCAAGATGGGAGCGGAAGCAAAACTCTCCTTGATATTAGAAAAAGCCTTACGTGCCTCTACCGACCAAGAAGAAAAATCTACCCCCTTTCTGGTCATATCAGTGAGTGGTTTAACAATAGAGAAATAATTCAAAATAAACTTCCTGTAATAATTGGCAAAGCCCAAAAAACGCATCAGCACCTTCTGATTCTCAGGAAGCTCCCACTCAAGCACAGCGTGGACCTTCTCGGGGTCCATGCGAAAACCAGAAGCGGAGAGAAGAAACCCCAGAAATTTAATTTCTGGAACCGCAAACACACATTTTTCCAGTTTCGCATATAATTTTTTCTCTCGCAGAATGAGCAAGACCTGACGTAAATGTTCCTTATGAGTTTTGAAATCAGGAGAAAAAATCGAAATGTCATCCAAATACACTAATACAAATTTTCCCATCAAATGATAAAAAATGCTGTTCACGAAATGTTGAAAAACGGCTGGGGCATTCATCAAACCAAAAGGCATAACCAAATTTTCTAAATGGCCCTCAGGGGTATTGAAGGCCGTCTTCCATTCGTCTCCTTCTCTGACCCTGACCAGGTTGTATGCCCCTCTTAGATCTAATTTGGAAAAGACTTTAGCCCCAACAACCTGGTTAAACAGGTCCGTGATCAGAGGAAGCGGATAAGGGTCACGAATAGTGATACTGTTCAGCTCCCTGAAATCCAGACATGGTCTTAAAGAACCATCTTTTTTCTTAACAAAGAAAAAACCAGCGGCAACAGGTGACTTCGAGGGTCGTATGTGTCCTTTTCTCAGACTCTCAGAGATATAAGCACGCATAGCGATCCTTTCAGGTTGGGAAAGATTGTATAAATGAGATTTAGGCAGCTTGGTACCTGGGATGAGATTAATAGGGCAATCGTACTCCCTGTGCGGGGGCAAATCCTGAACTCCACTCTCAGAGAAGACATCTGAAAATTCTGAGAGAAAAGATGGTACAGTCTAAATAGCAACCTCAGATACAGATGTCGTGAGGCAATTCTCTCTGCAGAAGTCACTCCAACCATTTATTTGCCTCGCTTGCCAATCAATGGTGGGATTATGTTTAGTGAGCCAGAGTAGCCCCAACACTAGAGGAGTAGGCAAACCGCTAAGGACGAAACATGACACATCCTCAACATGAGCATCACTCACAATTAAACGGATATTGTGAACTATGCCCTTTAATGATTTCTGAGAAAGTGGAGCGGAATCAATAGCAAAAACAGGAATATCCTTTCCCAAAGTGCACACCTGGAAACCATGAGTTATTGCAAATTGACTATCAATGAGATTGACCTCTGCTCCACTATCCACAAAAATCTCACAAAAAATGCTTTTGCTCTCTAGCGCCACCCTAGCAGGCAGGACAAAACGGGAACTACAAGCAAACGGAAAACCTTCAATTTAGTAACAGACGGAACATTTTTAAAAGATTTTTTCCTCTTTGTCTCTTTATTACTCCCAGAGAACTGCCTGAATCTCCTAGAGGGACAAACATTTGCCAAATGCTTTATACCTCCACAACAAAAGCAAACCCTCCCATGCGGGCTGAATCTTCTATTGTCAGAAGCAATCAACCCCAGCTGCATGGGCTCCTGCTCAGAAGGGGCTGACAGCGACTGAGACCCCTGCGCACAGAATGGGACCGCTGCACTGTCCTGGGACTGGGTATGACAGGAAGGAGAGATCTCTCCTCTCTCTCTAAGACGCCTGTCAATACGAACGGCCTGAGACATAGCAGAGTCCAAGGAAATAGGCCTTTCATGAAAGGCAAATGCATCTTTCAATCCCTCTAAAAGACCATGGCAAAATTGACTTCGGAGTGCAGCATCATTCCAACCAGTATCAGCTGCCCATCTCCGAAATTCTGAGCAGTATATCTCTGCGGATTGTTTACCCTGGCATAATAGACGTAGTCTAGACTCAGCCAGAGCAATACGATCCGGATCATCATATATCTGACCCAGGGCTAAAAAGAATTCATCCACTGAACGGAGAGGCCGTGCCCCCTCCGGCAGCGAAAAGGCCCAAGACTGAGCATTACCCCTGAGCAGCGATATAATGATCCCCACCCTCCGTTCCTCATCACCAGAGGAATGGGGAAGAAGGCGAAAATGGAGTTTGCAAGCCTCTCTAAAACGCACAAAATTCTCACTACCCCCGGAGAACGTATCCGGGAGCGAGATCTTAGGCTCTGAACAAACTCCATGAACGCAAGCTGAACCGGTCACTTGAAGCTGATAAAAAGTCTTACAGAGATCAGCTACCTCCAATGAAAGACCCTGGAATCGTTCAGCCAAAAGTGAAACCGGATCCATGCTTGAGACAGTTTTGGCGGCTTATGTCACGGACGGTGTACAGGAAACAAGACAAAGCAACATGCATATATGACTTACTGGATCCAAAGCTAAGGAACCAAAAGGGAGACCCCTGCACAGACCTAGCTCTTTCCCTGGCTGCTCAGCCTATGCAAAGATCCCAAAGGTGGATGGTTGCATATCCACGTACCTCGACTATATAACCCCTGAACACCCTACAATAGTGAGGGGACACGACCACCGGCTCCCTACACCAGACACGGAGGGAGTCAGGGTCACCTGGGATCCAGCAAACAGAAAATAACAGATAAATGTACAGCACTTAATTTTGTAGCAGACTGGGAAACAGGATAAGCATGCACACACACTCCAGGAAGAAGTATAAGCCGCCCAGTAATGCATCATGGGGAGGAATTTAAAGGGAAGCAATCAGTCCAACTACATGACAGCTGAGAGAGGCTTACAAGATGAGGAACTGATTACAACAACAACGAAAACTCAAGGAGGAGGTTCTGAAAGGCTTCTGTCAGAGCTTCTCAGCTGTCTGGTTGTGACAAGAGGGTTATTCAGCATCATCAACTTTTTACGTTCGAACATTTGGGCCACAGAATCCTACCTTTTGCCAGATGAATGCAACAACGGCACGGCAAATGGGAGGAGAGAGGAGAATGAAAAGAGGCAGGACGTGGAGCACCGGGAGTGTCGCTTTGTGGGTTCTGACATGTTGCTCCCACTGGGCTCGGTGATGGGAGGCCAGGTGCCTTCTTAAGACTGTCTTTCCTAGGTTAGTGTTGGGCTTACCGCGACTTATGCGTTAACAGCACAGGCTGCAAATGGCAACACTATTGTCAGCAGCTGACACATTAAAAAAAGCCCACACTGCGGAGCCATGTGCCAGCGTCCTGAGAGAACCAGATGTGACCGTGCATGGTGGATGGCTCGGTCCAGATACATTTGCAGTCTGCTTTTTTGCCTCCTGTGCACTGCGAGTTCTGCCTGCGTCTTCTCTTTATACCCCCTATCTGCTGCTCTGTCTCTCCCTCTGAACTCCCCTCCTCTTCCTCTCTTGTGGGTACCCATGTGACATCCATAAACACGTCATCATGGTTACCTTCACCACCACTGATCATTAGAGATCTCGGAGTAGGTAGCAACAGCGGGGACCTCCGTCCTTGCGCTGATCTGGGAACTGTCATCAGACTTCTGGGTGGTGGCTTTTGCTACCTCCTCTTCCTGATCCGATGCCAAGAATGGCTGCACATCGGTAAGGTCTGGGAATGGATTGGAAAATAATTCTTCTGAATTTAGTGGAGGGGATTTGGTGGTGGTGTCTTTGAGGGTGCACACAGCAGAGAGTGAGGAGGGTGCAGATACAGAGGATTAGGAGGGTGCAGAAGCGGAAGGCTGAGTGAGCCACTCAACCAAGTCTGGTGCATCCTTTGATGTAATCGCACGCACCTTCTCCAACTTCCCACTTAGGCTCCGGCCTGGTGCACTTGCCCAACCTCTACCACCCCTGCGGATTGGCCTCCTCTTCCTGTGCCAGCCATTTTCAAAATGACCCTGTGCCAAAGTCCCTATAAAAGAGCAGTATTTGTGGAAGCAGGTATATTGCAGGCCTCAATAAATATTTGGTGGAAGCTGGTATATCAATCCCCTCTATCAGTATTTTGTAAAAACAGGTATAAAGAACCCCTTAACCCCTTAAGGACACAGCCTTATTTCACCTTAAGGACCAGGCCATTTTTTGAAAATCTGACCAGTGTCACTTTAAGTGCTGATAACTTTAAAACACTTTGACTTATCCAGGCCATTCTGAGATAGTTTTTTCGTCACATATTGTACTTCATGACACTGGTAAAATGAAGTCAAACAACTTTTTTGATCACTTTAATTACCTTTTTTGGGCAGTAAGGTGGGCAAAATTTAAATTTCCTCATAGTTTTTATTTTTTTATTTTTATGGCGTTCACTGTGTGGGGAAAGTAACATGACCGTTTTATAGATCAGGTCGTTACAGACGCGGTGATACCAAATATGTGTAGTGTATTTAATTTCTTTTAATTTTTATTCAGTGATAAATGAGTTTTTTTATCTTAACTATTTTTTTTTTTTTATTTGACCCAGAACCACTTGGTTGTTGAAAATCCAGTGGGTCTGATGTCTGTATTATACAGTACAGTTCACTATATAGTGTACACCACAAATAAAGATAGTCCAGACAGCTCCACTGCCCTTATAAAACGCTGAGTAATAACATATTGCTGTCCTCTGTGTAAATCAGGTATAGGGCGACAATACGGAGGTGCCTGCTTTCTAAAAGCGAATATGAATGTGTAATTGAGAAAGTAGAAAAAAATCTGCGGCACTCACCAGTTGCAGATTTTCAAAATATCATCACTTTATTGTGACAATAAGTGCATGCTTTTAGAGGGCTGAGGCGGACAAGCCTTTCACTAATATAAAAAAACGCCTTGGCAGTGTGTAAAAAAAATAAAAATAAAATAAAAATTAACCAATATCAATTAGAGAGAGGTCCCATAGCAGAGAATCTGGCTTCACGTCACCCACCACTGTAACAGTCCATTGTCAGATATTTAGGCCCAGGCACCCAGGCAGAGGAGAGAGGTCCCGTAACAGAGAATCTGGCTTCATGTCAGCAGAGAATCAGTCTGCATGTCATAGCAGAGAATAAGGCATCACGTCACCCACCACTGCAACAGTCCATTGTCAGATATTTAGGCCCAGGCACCCAGGCAGAGGAGAGAGGTCCCGTAACAGAGAATCTGGCTTCATGTCAGCAGAGAATCAGTCTGCATGTCATAGAAGAGAATCAGGCTTCACGTCAGCCACCACTGCAACAGTCCATTGTCATATATTTAGGGCCAGGCACCCAGGCAGAGGAGAGAGGTCCCGTAACAGAGAATCTGGCTTCATGTCAGCAGAGAATCAGTCTGCATGTCATAGCAGAGAATCAGGCTTCACGTCACCCAACATTGGAACAGTCCATTGTCATATATTTAGGCCCCGGCACCCAGACAGAGGAGAGGTTCATTCAACTTTGGGTAGCCTCGCAATATAATGGTAAAATGAAAATAAAAATAGGATTGAATGAGGAAGTGCCCTGGAGTACAATATTACATGGTTAAGAGGAGGTAGTTAATGTCTAATCTGCACAAGGGATGGACAGGTCCTGTGGGATCCATGCCTGGTTAATTTTTATGAACGTCAGCTTGTCCACATTGGCTGTAGACAGGCGGCTGCGTTTGTCTGTAATGACGCCCCCTGCCGTGCTGAATACACGTTCAGACAAATGCTGGCCGCCGGGCAGGCCAGCACCTCCAAGGCATAAAAGGCTAGCTCAGGCCACGTGGACAATTTAGAGACCCAGAAGTTGAATGGGGCCGAACCATCAGTCAGTACGTGGAGGGGTGTGCACACGTACTGTTTCACCATGTTGGTGAAATGTTGCCTCCTGCTAACACGTTGCGTATCAGGTGGTGGTGTAGTTAGCTGTGGCGTGTTGACAAAACTTTTCCACATCTCTGCCATGCTAACCCTTCCCTCAGAGGAGCTGGCCGTGACACAGCTGCCTTGGCGACCTCTTGCTCCTCCTCTGCCTTGGCCTTGAGCTTCCACTTGTTCCCCTGTGACATTTGGGAATGCTCTCAGTAGCGCGTCTACCAACGTGCGCTTGTACTCGCGCATCTTCCTATCACGCTCCAGTGCAGGAAGTAAGGTGGGCACATTGTCTTTGTACCAAGGATCCAGCAGGGTGGCAACCCAGTAGTCCGCACACGTTAAAATGTGGGCAAATCTGCTGTCGTTGCGCAGGCACTGCAGCATGTAGTCGCTCATGTGTGCCAGGCTGCCCAGGGGTAAGGACAAGCTGTCCTCTGTGGGAGGCGTATCGTCATCGTCCTGCCTTTCCCCCCAGACACGCACCAGTGATGGGCCAGAGCTGCGTTGGGTGCCACCCCACTGTGACCATGCTTCATCCTCATCCTCCTCCACCTCCTCCTCATCCTTGTCCTCCTCGTCCTCCAGTAGTGGGCCCTGGCTGGCCACATTTGTACCTGGCCTCTGCTGTTGCAAAAAACCTCCCTCTGAGTCACTTCGAAGAGACTGGCCTGAAAGTGCTAAAAATGACCCCTCTTCCTCCTCCTCCTGGGCCACCTCCTCTTCCATCATCGCCCTAAGTGTTTTCTCAAGGAGACATAGAAGTGGTATTGTAACGCTGATAACGGCGTCATCGCCACTGGCCATGTTGGTGGAGTACTCGAAACAGCGCAACAGGGCACACAGGTCTCGTATGGAGGCCCAGTCATTGGTGGTGAAGTGGTGCTGTTCCGTAGTGCGACTGACCCGTGCGTGCTGCAGCTGAAACTCCACTATGGCCTGCTGCTGCTCGCACAGTCTGTCCAGCATGTGCAAGTGCGATCCTTGGCGGCGGAAGGACGTGCGCTAAACAGCTCTCCGCCTGGGGCCCAGCTGCCACTACATTTACCCAGTGTGCAGTTAGGGAGATATAGTGTCCCTGGCCGTGCTTACTGGTCCCCGTATCTGTGGTTAGGTGGACCTTGCCACAGATGGCGTTGCGCAGTGCACACTTGATTTTATCGGATACTTGGTTGTGCAGGGAAGGCACGGCTCTCTTGGAGAAGTAGTGCTGGCTAGGAACAACATACTGTGGGACAGCAAGCGACATGAGCTGTTTGAAGCTGTCTGTGTCCACCAGCCTAAATGACAGCATTTCATATGCCAGTAGTTTAGTAATGCTGGCATTCAGGGCCAGGGATCGAGGGTGGCTAGGTGGGAATTTACGCTTTCTCTCAAATGTTTGTGAGATGGAGAGCTGAACGCTGCCGTGTGACATGGTTGAGATGCTTGGTGACGGAGGTGGTGGTGTTGGTGGTACATCCCCTGCTTGCTGGGCGGCAGGTGCCAACGTTCCTCCAGAGGCGGAGGAAGAGGCTGAGGCGGCAGAAGCAGAAGAGGCCGAGGCGGCAGCAGCAGAAGAGGCCGAGGCGGCAGCAGCAGAAGAGGTAGCAGGGGGAGCCTGAGTGACTACCTTGGTTTTAAGGTGTTTACTCCACTGCAGTTCATGCTTTGCATGCAGGTGCCTGGTCATGCAGGTTGTGCTAAGGTTCAGAACGTTAATGCCTCGCTTCAGGCTCTGATGGCACAGCGTGCAAACCACTCGGGTCTTGTCGTCAGCACATTGTTTAAAGTAGTGCCATGCCAGGGAACTCCTTGAAGCTGCCTTTGGGGTGCTCGGTCCCAGATGGCGGCGGTCAGTAGCAGGCGAAGTCTCTTGGTGGCGGGTGTTCTGCTTTTGCCCACTGCTCCCTCTTTTGCTACGCTGTTGGCTCGGTCTCACCACGGCCTCATCCTCCGAACTGTGAAAGTCAGTGGCACGACCTTCATTCCATGTGGGGTCTAGGACCTCATCGTCCCCTGCATCGTCTTCCACCCAGTCTTGTTCCCTGACCTCCTGTTCAGTCTGCACACTGCAGAAAGACGCAGCAGTTGGCACCTGTGTTTCGTCATCATCAGAGATGTGCTGAGGTGGTATTCCCATGTCCTCATCATCAGGAAACATAAGTGGTTGTGCGTCAGTGCATTCTATTTCTTCCGCCGCTGGGGAAGGGCTGGGTGGATGCCCTTGGGAAACCCTGCCAGCGGAGTCTTCAAACAGCATAAGAGAATGCTGCATAACTTGAGGCTCAGACAGTTTCCCTGGTATGCATGGGGCTGATGTGACAGACTGATGGGCTTGGTTTTCAGGCGCCATGTGTGCGCTTTCTGCAGAAGACTGGGTGGGAGATAATGTGAACGTGCTGGATCCACTGTCGGCCACCCAATTGACTAATGCCTGTACCTGCTCAGGCCTTACCATCCTTAGAACGGCATTGGGCCCCACCAAATATCGCTGTAAATTATGGCGGCTACTGGGACCTGAGGTAGTTGGTACACTAGGACGTGTGGCTGTGGCAGAACAGCCACATCCTCTCCCAGCACCAGAGGGTCCACTAACACCACCACGACCATGTCCGCGTCCGCGTCCCGTACTAGATGTTTTCCTCATTGTTACCGTTCATCACAATAAGAAAAATATTATTTGGCCCAATGTATTGAATTCAATTTCAGGCCTAACACTATCTGGCTATCTATTTAGGTACCGTATTACACTAATACAGGCACAGCAGTAACGACAGATTTAGCTGAATATAAATTTGAGGCCTATTATTTAGGCGCTGGGTGACAGGTATACGTTTACTGACAGAATTAGACTTGGAAATGCACAGTAGCGTGTGTGTGAAGTTATTCAGAATGACCCTATGTGCACCTTGAATCTTATATACCCTTTTAGGGATAGATTTAAAATAGCTCTGATACAGCAGAAACCACTAAATTAGGAAATTGCTAAATTGGGAATTGTATTTCAACCCAGAACAAAAACTGTGCTTTCACGGACACAAAATAACTTGACCAGCCACAGCAGTAATGACAGATTTAGCTGGATATAAATTTGAGGCCTATTATTTATGCGCTGGGTGACAGGTGTGCGTTTACTGACAGAATTAGACTGGGAAATGCACAGTAGCGTGTGTGTGAAGTTATTCAGAATGACCCTATGTGCACCTTGAATCTTATATACCCTTTTAGGGATAGATTTAAAATAGCTCTGATACAGCAGAAACCACTAAATTAGGAAATTGCTAAATTGGGAATTGTATTTCAACCCAGAACAAAAACTGTGCTTTGACGGACACAAAATAACTTGACCAGCCACAGCAGTAACGACAGATTTAGCTGGATATAAATTTGAGGCCTATTATTTAGGCGCTGGGTGACAGGTATACGTTTACTGACAGAATTAGACTGAAATATAGCCAAAAAATAACCTGACTATTGATGGTTAAATGCACTTGGTGTGACAGCTTGACCCTGATGTAGGATTTAGCCAAAAAACAACCACACCTTTGAGGGTTAAATGTACTTGGTGACAGCTTGCCCCTGATGTAGTATATGGCCAAAAAATAACCAGACTAGCACTTGGTGTGACAGCTTGACCCTGATGTAGGATTTAGCCAAAAAACAACCACACCATTGAGGGTTAAATGCACTTGGTGACAGCTTGCCCCTGATGTAGTATATGGCCAAAAAATAACCACACTGTTGCTGATTAAATGCACTTGGTGTGACAGCTTGACCCTGATGTAGGATTTAGCCAAAAAACAACCACACCATTGAGGGTTAAATGCACTTGGTGACAGCTTGCCCCTGATGTATTATATGGCCAAAAAAATAACCAGACTATTGATGGTTAAATGCACTTGGTGTGACAGCTTGAGACTGATGTAGGATTTAGCCAAAAAACAACCACACCATTGAGGGTTAAATGCACTTGGTGACAGCTTGCCCCTGATGTAGTATATGGCCAAAAAATAACCACACTATTGCTGGTTAAATGCACTTTGTGTGACAGCTTGACCCTGATGTAGGATTTAGACAAAAAACAACCACACCATTGAGGGTTAAATGCACTTGGTGACAGCTTGCCCCTGATGTAGTATATGGCCAAAAAATAACCAGACTATTGATGGTTAAATGTACTTGGTGTGACAGCTTGACCCTGATGTAGGATTTAGCCAAAAAACAACCACACCATTGAGGGTTAAATGCACTTGGTGGCAGCTTGTGCTGGCGCACCACAAGACACAAAATGGCCGCCGATCACCCCAGAAAAAAGTGACTGAAAAACGCTCTGGGCAGCCCAAAAACAGTGAGCAATTCAATAGCAGCAGTTCAATCATCCACAGCTGCAGATCGATCTCTGAATGAAGTCTTTTGGAGGAGTTAATCACTGCCTAATCTCGCCCTAACGTCGCAGCTGCAACCTCTCCCTATGCTGATCAGAGCAGAGTGACGGGCGGCGCTATGTGACTCCAGCTTAAATATAGGCTGGGTCACATGCTGCACTGGCCAATCACAGCCATGCCAATAGAAGGCATGGCTGTGACGGCCTCTTGGGGCAAGTAGTATGACGCTTGTTGATTGGCTGCTTTGCAGCCTTTCAAAAAGCGCCAAGAAAGCGACGAACACCGAACCCGAAACCGGACTTTTACGAAAATGTCCGGGTTCGGGTCCATGTCACGGACACCCCAAAATTCGGTACGAACCCGAACTATACAGTTCGGGCTCGCTCATCCCTACTTGAGATCTTATAAACACAGTGGGAGAGTGCCGCGTGGCTTGCACCTATATAAAGAATTAGCGCAATATGAAGATGAACTTTCATTAACAGTGGAAGAAATTACATATGGACTTTTCCATGCAGATATTGTGCACAGTGCTACATAGGAAGGAGCAAGAGTATGAAACAGTAAATGACACCCTTTTAAAAGCAAAAGAAGAACTACGTACACATGTTACAGAAAGCCATTTTGTAACCTATGAAAAAAAGCTAAACAGGAAACTAATAATCACACAAACAGAAATAAAGGAAAATAAAAGAGATAAATTCCTACGGGATAAAAACGATTATGAGACCGGGAAAGTGTTTGATTGGGGGAGGAGAAGGCAACGTAGAAGAGGACCACAAAGAAGAAATAAAACAGATTATTGGACAACCGATTCGGACTCCAGTGCTTCGGATGATCCGAATGCACAAACCGAGAAAACGTCAAAAAACTCCACAAGAGGAGAACAAGGAGAGGCGGACGGAGAAGGAACAAGCAAAGTTTGAAAATCAATGAGAAGCAGGAAACAAGTGTCCTGGAAGCAATAACAGAGACTGATCAAATAGATGAGGGTGACTTAGTCATCAACTTGTCCGGAGTCGAATTGCCCCCGGACTGCACCTCTGCCCTCAATAGGTTGAGCAATTTGACCGGACCACTTTCGAGATAGAATTGTACAAGTCCATTAGAAAAATGTATCTGCATAAAACATTCTACGATGCCCCGATAGAGCCTGCCCAGCCGAGACAGGGCGAGATCCCTGTAGCGGTTGGACATGAAAGCGAGATGCTCAAAACAATGTTTGATGAATCTGAGATTGCCTGTTTAGGGATCCTTGTCAATAGAGACCTGGATGAATGTGGAGAGGGGGAAGAGAAACAAGAAGGATTCACGGATGGGATTAAGTCAACATGGTGCCCCCCATGCCTGCAGGCGGTGGCATAGATACCTTTTATAAAAGGATACTCCGAGATTTTGTACCCTCGAGTTTCCTTTAATGTTAGTTCAGGGGAATTCAAGGCTATACGATGGTTGCGGTACCACCCTGATATAATTGTCAAACCTGCAGATAAGGGGGGGAACATCGTTCTGATGTCCCGCGAGTTTTACAGGTCTGAGGCCCTTAGACAGCTTGAGGACACAATTACATACCAGAAACTACATAATGACCCAGTTCCCACCCTGCAGCGACAACTTAAGGATTTGTCACAGAAATATATGAGCATTAGTTTCCTTGCTAGTAATAGTATAGACAAACTTGTACCTACATACCCCATGAGACCATCTTGGTATTTTTTGCCAAAGGTACATAAGTAACCCACCCGACCCTCCGGCCGCCCCATTGTGGCAGGGATCGGGTCGGTGACTGAACCTTTGTCGAAGTACCTGGATTGGCTCTTGCGACCAGCCCTGAAGAAATCGGTCACATACCTCAAGGACACCAGGGACTTTCTTCTGGCACTGGAGGACCTCCAGTGGCAGGAGGATTGGAACCTGGTGTCATTGGATGTAGAAAGCCTATATACCCGATTTCCCCAGCGAACGGGAGTAGGGGCAGTCGCAGATATGTTGAGATCAACTGATAAAGATGAGATGTATGTCCATTTTGTATAGGAAGCACTGTTGTTTGTCCTAAGCAACAATGTTTTCAGGTTTGGTGAACAATGCTATTGGCAGGTACACGGCACAGCGATGGGGACGCCAGTGTCGTGTACCTTTGCCAATATATACCTTAACACCCTGGAAAACAAATATGCATTCAGCACAAGTAACCCCTTTCTACCTAACATCCAGATGTTCCTACGCTATGTGGATGATGTCTTCATGGTGTGGAGGGGAAGTCAAGCAACATGCAAAGATTTTGTGGCATATTTAAATCGCGAAAATGACATAAACATGTTTTTCACTTTGAACTTTGGGGGTGAGATTTTAGAATTTCTTGATGTTCGTGTCATTATTCAAGACGGTGAGATCATAACAGAAGGTTTTCGAAAACCTACTGCTTCGAATTCCCTTCTACACCATAAAAGTTTCCATCCACGTAGCGTTAAGGAGGCCATTGCATACGGGCAGTTCATGTGACTAAGACGCATCAATAGCTGCAATGAAGGCTATATGAGACAGGCTATAGAACTAAAAAATCGCTTGGTGAAGAGGGAGTATCCAGTAAGAATGTTGGATGCGGCTTTAAGTAGGGCAAGTACAAGAACACAAAAAGAGTTACTGCATCAGGGAGATAAACCTGAAAAAGATAACAGACTTGTATTTGTGTTCAAATACAGCCCCATGGCCGATGCAATCAAAAAAAGACCAAGAAGGGCTGCCCACATTTAATAGACCATGTATGGCAGAAACACGGAGGTAAAAAGAAATGCCTGGGTTTTGCAGGAATTGAGGTGGTCCGGGACCATTTGAAACAAGGAGGCAACAGACATCGCCTCCTGCTACAGAAAGAAGCAAGGTGGATAAGCCGCACAGATGCCATGGGACCCCTAGGTCTGAACGATCGGAATGACCTTAATGTATTCATTTGAATTGTACTGATTGCTTTTGATTTTGTTTCAGTTGTATACGTACACAGGTGTTGCCTTTAATTGCGATTGAGATCCAGTTACCCCATATTGGGTTAATTGTTACACTCCTCTTTAAATGGGCTGGCACACCTGTGCACGTCATTCAGGTAGCCGGAATAAGCATACACTGTGCAAAACGGCCGTCGCTGCCACACACCGCCTAGGCGGTTTTTGATTTCAGCGGAAGGCTTGTCTGCCTCAGCCCTGTAAAAGCATGCACCTATTGTCACAATTGTCACAATAAAGTGATGATATGTTGAAAATATGCAACTGGTGAGTGCCGCAGATTTTTTTCTATTTTCTCGATTACACACACTATATAGTGTATTGTACTGTATTTTACTTACACTTTGTCTGAACAGATCTATGCCTTTAGTACAGATCTGTTCGCACCATGGACAGCAGGATGCCTGAGAAGGCGTCCTGTTGCCATGGGAACCTTTCCCGTCTGCCACAACTGAGCAGACGGGGAAGGGGAAGGGGAAGGAGGGGGGCTCCCTCCCTCTGTGACCCCATCCTGTCCGGTGGCTGCAAAGGCACAGCAGACCCCCGATGGGAGAGGGAGCTCCCTGACTGTTACCCTTTTCCATACCGTGGTCCGTACTGACCATGGTATGGAATGGGTTAAACGGCTGACATCACAGCACAGATGTCAGCCGTTTATACCAGAGTGTCAGCAATGTGCTGTCACTCTGGTATACCCACTGGATACCAATGAATATTCAAGAGGAGGCGGGCGGGGGATCGCGATCCCGCCTGCCGCACTATCCTGCCTCCCGCACCGCCCGCAACCCCCCCCCCCCCGCACCGCCCGCAGCCCCCCCTGCACCACCCGCCGGCATAAAATTATTCAGGGGTGCAGGGGGGGGGTGAAAAAATCTTGATTTTGGGCATTTTAAAGTTTCAGTGTCAGGGACCGAGGGGATCAGAAACTGCAGAAAGTGCTGCAAACCACACACTGATAGCAACACCACTGGAGAAATGCTAGCACAGGCTCCCAGTATCCGTAGTTTCAGGTGCTGCACATCTCGTATCTTCACAGCAATGCTGTGAAGATACGAGATGTGCAGCACCTGAAACTACGGATAGCGGAAGCCTGTGCTAGCATTTCTCCAGCGGTGTTGCTATCAGTGTGTGAAGAGTGGGAGAAGAGGGTTGCATTGACAATCCAACACAATGGGCAGCACATTGAACACATTTTATAAGTGGTCAGAAACTTGTAAATAACTAATGAAAGAATAAAGTTATGTTAAAACCAAGTACACCATTGTTTTTCTTGTGAAATTCCCAATAGGTTTGATGTGTCACATGACCTTCTTCCTATTGAAAAAACTAAAGTTGGATTCAAAATGGCCGTCATGGTCACCACCCATCTTGAAAAGTTTCCCCCCTCACATATACTAATGTGCCACAACCATTCCCATTTTATTAAGGTGTATCCATATAAATGGCCCATCCTGTATAAGTACATCACACCCCTCAGTATGTCACACCTCTCGATAGCACACCTATTCAGTCCTTAAGAGGACTTTTGTGGCCCTATTTGCTAGCGTTTGGTGTCCCTAACAGTCTGTCCCTGCTCCACACAGCAACCTCTCCCTACACTGGCAAAAAACTAAATGTAAAATGGCTGCCAGATTGGGTTTATTTATAGGGTAGGGGGTGTGTGCATGTGCTGAAATGTCTCAATTGGCTCTCCTGTCCCACCTGATGGATGTGTCATGGGTCAAATTTCGGCACAATGCAAAAGAATAGGGCGCCAGCGGACATCGCCATATGTCCGCTTGTTCGGCGAAGCGCGAATGAGCAAAGTTCGCCACAAAACTACCGCCGGTGCATTTTACCTTGCATTTTGTTGTTTGCTTGTGTGTTTTGTTGTCTACCTTCATTTGGGAAGGAACAAGTAGTCTCATTCCTTGCCAACATTCCTAGGGCCTTCCAGGGTCTTCAGGACCTAGGTTACTGTGTATGAGTATTTCCACCTTGAGGGTCTACTCATACTGGCAGGAGTCAGAGAGAGGTCTAGGGATTTCTAGGAGTACACCATCCCTCTCCCATAGCTTTGAGGCCTAAACTCCAGTCTATTCCTTCTGTGTGTCATTTGGTTTTATCCCCTTCCCATTACTTGTGACACGAACTTAGTGAATCAGGGACAGTGAAAAATAAATTAGAGACAGGCAGAAATCAATTTATCAAGCTTATTGCCAGTAACAGTGACAGGAAAGGCTAGGATTCCAATGAAGAATTGTGTGTATTGTGTACAATAGAGAGAAGCAGGACAGCTGACAGACAGGAAAAGAGGAGTCTGGAACTGTGGCTGACTGTGCCTGCTATCAGAAGTGAGGGTGCACCTGAAAAGCAGCTGCCTGCAAGCAAATACTTTCATTTTGTTTCCACAATTTCACAGAAATCCTTTTTTGTGGAGTTTAATATAATTAAGCAGTATAAAAATATTTATACACTGATCACAAAAAGTTTGGGATATTTGTCTTGTAGGTGACATTTCAGATGAACTTAAAATGCACTCTAAACTTTACAGGTGAACTTAATGTGAACTTCTCTAAACTTTTGAATGCATATGTCCAACTGTTCAATGTTTCACTACTTTTTGCACAACTTGCTGTTCTCTAACAAGGAGCTTACCAGCAAAATTCACAACAGGTGTTTGATTCATGAATTGCCCAATAAATTTCCTGGTTCAATAAAAATTGGTATTTAAACAGTCCTCCTCATCATGCTGTTCACAATTTGACATCATGAGACCAAGAAGACACCTAAAATTTGATCAACAGTACCTCGCTATTGCAAGCCTTTAAGCAGGATATTCTCAGATGGAAGTGGCCACTGATTGTGGAGTGTCAGAGAGTGTCATCAGCAGGTTGCAACAGAGATACAGAGTAACTGAAGGAGTAATAGAAAGGCATAAAGGTGGTCATCCTTTGGCCACACCCCACACTAATAACCGCTTCATTGTGTACAATGCCCTGTGGAACTGGATGATGAATGCCACACAAATGAAATAGATTAAATATACCCGTGCAAATCCGGGTCCTTCTGCTATTATATATATATACAGTATATATATAATAGCAGAAGGACCCGGATTTGCACGGGTATATTTCATATATTTCATTTTAGATTTGTGCAAGTAATTAAAAGATATCAACAGTATCCCCCTTAACAGTGACCTCTACAGCACCCCACCCCTTAACACTAACCTCCATAGCGGACCGTCCCCTTAACTGTGACCTCCACAGTTCCCTGTCCCCTTAACAGAGACATCCACAGTGCCCTCCCCCTCATCAGTGACCTCCACAGCAGCCCGTCCCTTTACAGTGACCTCGACAGCATCCTGCCCCCTTAACAGTGACCTCCACAGCGGCCGCCCCTTCATTAGTGACCTCCACAGTTCTGAATCTCCTTTACAGTGATTTACATAATAATCCCCTTAACAATGGCCTCTACAGCAATCTGCCCCTTAACACTGACCTTATAGCGGACCACCCCCTTAACTGTGACCTCCACAGCAGCCTGCCCCTGGGGTGGCCAGAGTTCCAGTTTTAGGCCCGACAGACTGGCTTTCAGAATCCCTCAGGGCCTGGACGGATACAGGGATGTTTTTTTTAACAGCTCACTCTCAGACAGCAGCACTGTGCTGTCTGAGCTGCAAGGAAACGTTCACCCTCCCTCGATCCACTGCAGCTGACAGAAGTAGATTTTTACCTTCATTTTTTCAATCCCCTTCAGCTGTGGAGTGGGAGGGGGCGTGGCTTAGCGGGACCTGGGGGTGGGGTTTTTAAGTCCGTCTTTTGAGGGTGGCCTAAATGGCCCTACCTGTCCCCTGAACTGTCACCTCTACAGCAGTCCGCTCCCTTAACAGTGTCATCCACAGCTCCCTTCCCATTTAAAGCTGACCTGCAGCAGTGAAGAAAAATGGCTGGGTTGTTATGGAAACCTGGTGTGTATGTGGAGACTAAGGACCTGCGAGCTTCTATTGGCTAATAAGGGACATCTGACCATGTGTATGGCAGTTGGGATATGAAGAGGAAGACCTGCAGGCTTCTATTGGCTAATGTAGGTCATGTGATGTGCAATATTTGCATTTTTTAGGAATATCTCAAGAACGGTACGTGCTAGAGAGCTGTGACCCACAATATTTCTTTCCAGGTAGCAAGGGATGTGTATACCAAGTTTTTGAGTGGTTGCGGAACATACATACATACAAACATACATATGTATATATACATATATATATATATATATATATATATATATATATACAGTGGGATGCGAAAGTTTGGGCAACCTTGTTAATCGTCATGATTTTCCTGTATAAATCGTTGGTCGTTACTATATATCATATAGGAGACACACACAGTCATATTTGAGAAGTGAAATAAAGTTTATTGGATTTACAGAAAGTGTGCTATAATTGTTTAAACAAAATTAGGCAGGTGCATAAATTTGGGCACCACAAAAAAGAAATGAAATCAATATTTAGTAGATCCTCCTTTTGCAGAAATTACAGCCTCTAAACGCTTCCTGTAGGCTCCAATGAGAGTCTGGATTCTTGTTCAAGGTATTTTGGACCATTCCTGTTTATAAAACATCTTTAGTTCATTTAGGTTTGATGGCTTCCGAGCATGGACAGCTCTCTTTAAGTCACACCACAGATTTTCAATTATATTCAGGTCTGCGGACTGAGATGGCAATTCCAGAACGTTGTACTTGTTCCTCTGCATAAATGCCTTAGTGGATTTTGAGCAGTGTTTAGGGTCGTTGTCTTGTTGAAAGATCCAGCTCCGGCGCAGCTTCAGCTGTCACTGATTCCTGGACATTGGTCTCCAGAATCTGCTGATACTGAGTGGAATCCATGCGTCCCTCAACTTTGTCAAGATTCCCAGTCCCTGCACTGGCCACACAGCCCCACAGCATGATGGAACCACCACCATATTTTACTGTAGGTAGCAGGTATTTTTCTTGGAATGCTGTGTTCTTTTTTTTCTCCATGCATAACGCCCCTTGTTATGGCCAAATAACTCAATTTTAGTTTCATCAGTCCACAGCACCTTATTCCAAAATGAAGCTGGCTTGTCCAAATGTGCTTTAGCCCACCTCAAGCGGCACTTTTTGTGCTGTGGGCGGAAAAAAGGCTTCCTCTGCATCACTCTCGCATACAGCATCTCTTTGTGTAAAGTGCGCCGAATGTTTGAGCGATGCACAGTGACTCCATCTGCAGCAAGATGATGTTGTAGGTCTTTGGTGCTGGTCTGTGTGTTGACTCTGACTGTTCTCACCATTCGTCGCTTCTGTCTATCCGAGATTTTTCTTGGTTTGCCACTTCGAGCCTTAACTTGAACTGAGCCTGTGGTCTTCCATTTCCTCAATATGTTCATAACTGTGGAAACAGACAGCTGAAATCTCTGAGACAGCTTTCTGTATCCTTCCCCTAAACCATGATGGTGAACAATCTTTGTCGTCAGGTCATTTGAGGGTTGTTTTGAGACCCCCGTGTTGCTACTCTTCAGAGAAAATTAAAAGAGGAGGGAAACTTACAATTGACCCCCTTAAATACTCTTTTTCATAATTGGAGTCACCTATGTATGTAGGTCAGGGGTCACTGAGCTTACCAAGCCAATTTGAGTTCCAATAATTAGTTCAAAAGGTTTTGGAATCAATAAAATGACAACAGTGCCCAAATTTATGCACCTGCCTAATTTTGTTTAAACAATTATAGCACACTTTCTGTAAATCCAATAAACTTAATTTCGCTTCTCAAATATCACTGTGTGTATAAAATAAAAAAGTTAAAAAAAAAAATGTGTTTTTCATAATAAAAAGTTCCAAGTTAAACAAATTCTCCTTTCCCATAATAAAGACATGTAAGTGTAAAAGTGTAAAAAAAAATATAAAAAAAGACATATAAGGTATTATCGTGTCCGTAACGACCAATTCTTAAAAAATATAACATGATCCAGTAAGCGATCAAAAAGTCGTATGCACCCCAAAATGATATCAATCAAACTGCCACCTCATCCTGCAAAAAAATGAGCCCCTTCATATGACAATCATCTGAAAATATAAAAAAATATGGCTTTCAGAATATGGCAATACAAAAGCAAGAATTTTTCTTTTTAAAAATGGTTTTATTGTGTAAAACATAACAAAAATAAACAGAATAGACATATTAGATTTGTAATTTTTTGGTTACTTTGCCCCAAAAAAGTGTAATATTGAATGATCAAAAAATCATATGTATCCAAGAATGGTACTGATAAATATGTCTACTCTCCCTGCAAAAAGTAAGCCCCTAGACACGATGTTTGGCAGACAAATAAAAAAATATATGGCTTTCAGGAAATGGAGACACCAAAAAATGATTTTTTTTTTCAAAAATGTAAAACGGAAGCAAAAAATAAAAATAGACATTTGATTACACATGATCTATCCTGTCAGGTGAATACCATAAAAAAAAAAAAAAAGCTGGTGCCAGGACAGCCATTTTTTTGTTACCTTGCCTCACAAGCAGCCTACTATTAAACAATCAAAAATCAAATATACCCCAAAATAGTACCAATAAATCTGTCTCCTTATCCTGTAGTTTCCAAAATGGGATCACTTTTTGGGAGATTGTACTCTAGGGGTGCATAAGGGGGTCTTCAAATGTGAAATGGCAACTTCAAATTATCCTAGTGAAATCTGCCCTCCAAGAAGCAAATGGTGCTCTTTCCCTTCTGTACCCATACAGCAGTTTGTGACCACATATGGAGTGTTTCTGTAAACTTCAGAATCAGGGTAATAAATACTGAGTTTGTTTGGCTGTTAACCCTTGCTATGTTATAGGGAAAATTAATAAGGAAAATCTTCAAAAAAAAGAGTAAAATTTTGAAATTTCATCTCAATTTTCCTTTAATTCTTTGTCCTAAGATATTAACAAAGTTTGTAAAATCAACTTTGAATAACTTTAGGAGTGTAGTTTCTAAAATGGGATCATTTATGGAGGGTTTCTGCTATTTAAGCCCCACAAAGAGACTTCATAACTGAACTGGCCCTAAAAAAAGGAGGTTTTGAAAATTTTCTTAAACAATTTAAGAATTGCTTTTAAAATGCTAAGCCTTCTAACGTCCTAAAAAAAAAGAAAACATTTACAAAATTATGTAAACATAAAGTAGACATGTAAAGTGGGAAATTTAAAGTAATAATTTATGAGGTATCACAATCTGCCTTAAAAGCAAAGAAATTCAGATTTCAAAAATCTTAAATTTTTGCTACTT
Organism: Bufo gargarizans; assembly: GCF_014858855.1. Taxonomy (NCBI): domain Eukaryota; kingdom Metazoa; phylum Chordata; class Amphibia; order Anura; family Bufonidae; genus Bufo; species Bufo gargarizans. The sequence goes on along the minus strand of NC_058087.1, from coordinate 80,417,317 downwards.
TGGATTTTTTTATAATAAAGGTAAAACATAATGACTCAAATTTATCACTAATGAAGTACAATGTGTCATGAGAAAACAGTCTTAGAATTACTTGGATAAGTAAAAGCATTCCAGAGTTATTACCACATAAAGTCACACATCAGATTTGCAAAAATCAGGCTGGGATTTCAGGTGAAAAGTGGCTCGGTAGTGAAAAAGTTAAACCACATGAAGTGGCATCACCCCATCTGTGGTCAAACTGAGATGGTGGCCAGTAAAGTTTGTCGGTATCGAGAAAGTAGATAGAAACTGGCGTGGTGGGGATCCAGTAGCATACATTAATCGCCAGGAGATGGAATGGATTTATAAATTGGGGACCTGGCAGCTACAAGGGCTAAATATCGATTTTGTTTAATTTATTTAAAACCTTGCCTAATAAAATAGGCAAAAGATGAAAGCGGAACCAAGTTTAATTCCTACATGGCCAAGTGGCTGGTGGTGAAGTTGCTGCTGTACCATTTAGTCAAGTTTGCTGTCTTTTGGGAACTAATGATGTGTGCTCAGCATTGCTGGATGAATCCTAGCCAGCACTAATTCTCCTTAAAAGCCATTCCTGCCTTGTACTCTCACATGGCAGAAAATGTGGGCCTGCTTCCTGTGATTCTTGCTGTGCGCAAGGTTCATGCCATGGTGGACACCTGGAGCAACCCTTACGGGCAGGGGCAGTACATGTCTTTCACGGGCCACTGGGTCAATGTTTTTTCTGGCAGCCAAGAGGCAGCACCCCGGCAACAAGGCCAGGTTCTTTTGACCCCCTAGAATTGTGTCAGCCTGGCTGTCACGCCGGCACTTCTCTGCCTCCTCTTCCTCCATGAACACGTTCCTGTCCACAACAAAAGCTGGGCACAAAAATAAAAATATATGAATTTCTATTTCAATTCAGCCAAAATGAAGCACAGCTGCATTCGTTATGCGGGGACATTTTACCCACAGTTCTATGTAACTTCAGAACAGACTCGAAACTCCGCTCTGCAGAATGACAGTGTAAGTGCTCCACTTTGCCTGTCAGCCCCTTCCTGGTGAAGTCTGCCTGGGGCTGTGTGACACTATTCCTCCCGGGTGTAGACAAACCTCACATATAAAGGCTTATTCTGCAACATAACCTGTGATCGATGATCTGAAAGTAGCCGCCGAGGACCCTGCCAACAGTCGGGGACCGCGGCTGAGTCTTCACCGATGGGAAGGTGAACTAATCCCCGCGGCTAAGCAGTGGACACTTCCATACCCTGGCCAACGCAAACTGGATCATCACTGCCTTCTGTGCTCAGATGGGCACAGGACAGATGGGTCCTGCAGTTGGCCGGGGCACAGTGTGTGTGAGGTGCTGATCGTGTATGGGTGGGGAAAGCGGCGGTACCCTTTCCTCCTCACAGACAAAAAGAGGATGAGAGAGCCGCTGCAAGACACCGCCACTTCTACTGACCTCTGGCTTGGAGGAATCAGCACACTGGTAAGGCTGTCTGCCCTATCATAGAGTTCTGCCACTGACTTGATGTGGAAACTGATAGCAGACTGGTGCAGGCAGCATGTCTAGCTAATTTAGTACAAATTTTTAGTGTGGTTTCAAAAAGTAAAAATAATGTAAAATAAAATTTTACAATATAAAATAGTGCTTTTTTTTGCATGTTAATGCATTCCTGACGCACACTTACAACCTGCTGATGTCAGAAGTGTCTTAGTTTATTTATGTTGTTGCCCTGGTCTGGTAGGGGCCCATTCCTGGGAAAACATTCCTGCTGCACAGTGCACACTTAGAATCTGCTGCTGCCTGTCCTGCTGAGTTATGCCGAGCTATAACTCAGTCCTGAGTCCTGACCCTGATGACTTATGTGTGGGCTTTATACTTTACCGCTACAAATACCTGATGCTGTATGTCCTGACACTGCTGAGTTATGTGTGGGACTTATACGACAGTGTTACCATGTACCTACTGCTGTTTGTCCTGATCCAGATGAGTTTGACCCTGGACTTAAGGGGCCTTAAAAGTTATCAGTTAAAATTACACCATAACATAACATTATAAAAAAACGAAAGCATGCGTTATAACACATTAAAAACTATTTATTAACAGAATAAATTTTATTTATGTGCTTCAACTTCTTGTTGACCCGCATTAGCAGCTTGTTAACATCCTGCATGGTGTTTAGGTGGTCACCCTCCATCTGGGCCATGCGTTTGATGCATTTCTTGAGTACTGTTTGTAAACCAAAAAATTTAATAAAATTATTGCAATTCGGGTTACAAGACAATTAGTGCATTGTGTGGAGTATGTGTTTAAACACTGTCGATTTACTTCCAAATTCAGTAGTTATAAATCTTTATGTTAGTTATAGTGTTGTTTTCTTAGTGATAGTTCGGATAGAGTATAATGTTATTTATTTGGTTAGTTAATCGTTTTTAGGTAGTTTACAGAGTAAGGCTCCATTCACACGTCCGCAATTCTGTTCCGCATTTTGCTGAACAGAATTGTGGACCCATTCATTTTCATGGGGCCACACGTTGTGCTGTCCGTATCCAGAAATACGGACCCGCACTTCCGGGTCTGCAATTCCGTTCCCGAAAAAATAGAATATGTCCTATTCTCGTCCGCAATTGTGGACAGGATTAGACATTTTCTATTATAGTGCCAGCAATGTGCGGTCTGCAAAATGCGGAACGCACATTGCCGGTGTCCGTGTTTTGCAGATCCGCGGATCCTCAAAACACATACGGATGTGTGAATGGACCCTAAGGGTCAGTTCACACGTCCGTAAGTGTTTTGCGGACTGCAAATCAACGGCACTATAATAGAAAATGCCTAATCTTGTCCTGTCGCGGACAATAGGTCATGTTCTATTTTTTTGCGGAAACGGAAGTGCGGATACGGAAATGCAGTTGTGTGATTGAAGCCTTAGGGTGCAGTTTTGTTTTCTCGTACTGTAGTTTCTGTTGTCCCCTCATTGTTGGCACTTTTAAACAATTCATGACCGCCCCATAATAGTATGCCGCAGCGGGAAGTGACTTGATGCACAGTGACGTACTATTACAGACCAACAAACACCTGACCCCAGGCATAATCGCTTGGGAACCAGGGTGCAAAAGCTGCTCAGCTAAACAGGCAGACATGTTAATTAAGGGATGCTATTGTTCGGATTCCTTACACATGTTCATTGCAGCTCCGGAGATGTAGGGTGGTGGGGGGATTGTGGGAATTTGTTTTTATACCGAATGATATTGATGTGTGCTCATATTTATCCTCCTGGTGGGGGGTGTAGACATCCTTCTCATCTTCTGGAGGTGGGGGAAGGGAATCCCATGGCTGGGAGAGTCCGGGCTGCTCTGCCTCTACCCCAACCATTTCGCCCACATCAGGAGGGGGAGGGGCCACAACATTATCAGAGGTTCCGGGATGCTCTCCCTCCACCTGCTCCTCCGACTCCTCCTCATCCGTGGAGACCTCCACCACGCACAAATCTTTTTTGGATCTTTGCTGGCTGACCGATGGAACGGTAACACCTGTAATCACACAATGTTAAGAATTTAGACAAACAACTCAGAAATCATAACAAAGGTAAAGATCCAGAAATTCCTATATGGAGAGATCTGCATGGGATTATGATTATCCCCATGGTCTATTTGCCTCCTTTTGGTGTTAAATAACATGCCAAAACCAGTGTTACAGATGGGTAAAACTAGCCTAAGTTACAAGGTAACAAGGGATTTGTTAGGAAGATGTCCAATAGGGTATTGTGGCTGGGTTATTGACGTTTAGGAAAACCAAGCAACAGTTCGGAAATTAGATAAGGGGTTATTGGATGGTGTTATAATGCGTATATAATTTAGTGTGGCTGACCGCCCTCCCTCCCTATTAATTTAGTTGTAACGGTCACTTTATTAATAGAAGGAGGGGTGAAGTCGCTTGCTGGTAGGTGGTGAGTGGACTAGATTTAGATGCTATTTAGACAGAGTTTATCGCTGGTCTATTCAGTGGTTAAAGGGAGTCTTTCACGTAAAATCATCATTTTACACCACTAACATCATGATCTCCCTTACCTTCCCCCTATTAAAATCTTACCTTTCATATTGCTGTCCACGCCTGTATTCTGTGAAAAACACTTTTATTTCATATGTAGAGTTGAGCGAACACCTGGATGTTCGGGTTCGAGAAGTTCGGCCAAACTTCCCGGAAATGTTCGGGTTTGGGATCCGAACTCGACCCGAACCCGAACCCCATTGAAGTCAACGGGGACCCGAACTTTTCGGCACTAAAAAGGCTGTAAAACAGCCCAGGAAAGGGCTAGAGGGCTGCAAAATGTAGGTAAATCCCCTGCAAACAAATGTGGTTAGGGAAATGAATAAAAAAAAATATATATATATATATCAATTGGAGAGAGGTCCCATAGCAGAGAATCAGGCGTCATGTCACCCACCACTGGAACAGGCCACTGTCAGATATTTAGGCCCCGGCACCCAGACAGAGGAGAGAGGTCCCATAGCAGAGAATCAGGCTTCATGTCATAGCAGAGAATCAGGCTTCACGTCACCCACCACTGGAACAGGCTATTGTCAGATATTTAGGCCCCTGCACCCAGACAAAAGAGAGAGGTCCCATTGCAGAGAATCAGGCTTCATGTCATAGCAGAGAATCAGGCTTCACGTCACCCACCACTGGAACAGGCCATTGTCAGATATTTAGGCCCCTGCACCCAGACAGAAGAGAGAGGTCCCATTGCAGAGAATCAGGCTTCATGTCACCCACCACTGGGACAGGCCACTGTCAGATATTTAGGCCCCGGCACCCAGACAGAAGAGAGAGGTCCCATTGCAGAGAATCAGGCTTCATGTCAACCACCACTGGAACAGGCCACTGTCAGATATTTAGTATCTAGGCCCCGGCACCCAGACAGAGGAGAGAGGTCCCATAGCAGAGAATCAGGCTTCATGTCATAGCAGAAAATCAGGCTTCATGTCATAGCAGAAAATCAGGCTTCATGTCATAGCAGAAAATCAGGCTTCATGTCATAGCAGAGAATCAGGCTTCATGTCATAGCAGAGAATCAGGCTTCATGTCATAGCAGAGAATCAGGCTTCACGTCACCCACCACTGGAACAGGCCATTGTCAGATATTTAGGCCCCAGCACCCAGACAGAGGAAAGAGGTCCCATTGCAGATAATCAGGCTTTACGTCACCCACCACTGGAACAGGCCACTGTCAGATATTTAGGCCCCGGCACCCAGACAGAGGATTGAGGTCCAATAGCAGAGAATCAGGCATGGGCGTGTCTGGTGTCTGCAGCTGAGGTGGAAGGGTGTGTGTGTAAGCAGCTCCTGAACCTCCACAGCACAGGCTTCTCCGGGGAGTTTCCTACCATATGCTCCCCAGGAGGCGTTCCAGGCTTGCGGGGAGCTTTTTCCATCTCTCCCCAGCCCAGGCCCTGCCTCTCCTTAGGGAGCTGGCAGGGTCCTGTGGCCATGTCCTCACAGAAGGATGCCCCTGCTCCCCGGCTTGGGTCGGTGGGGAGTAAGGGGTCTCAGCAACCGACCCTGAAGGATGATGGCGAAGGGGTAACTACACCTGGACGCGGTAGTGGCAGCCGAGTCCCTCCTGAGGACCCAAGGATGCCAGGAAGGAGTCAGCCTGCGGAGGGCCGGGAGGTGTCGTCCCAGGTAGGTTAGGGGTCTCGGCGGGAGGGAGAAAATACCTCCGCCTACAGCCCTCGCTTGGCCGCCCACCTGCGGGAATATGATGAGCTGGGACGGCACCTCAGAGCCCTGAGGAAGGAGCTAAAAGAGACACGGGCTAAAGCCACCATTTCTGCAAAGAAAAAGAGGCCCCTCCTTAATGAAAAGATTAGGAGGTTAAAAGAGAGTTTGGAGGTCTCCCTGAGGCGGCAGCAGCAGCTGCTGGAAGGCAGTGGCCCCTTTAGGGAGAAACTGTTAAATGGTGACCGGTTCAGGGAAATGGAGGCCGTGAGGAGAGGGGAGCCATGCGGGGGTGTGGAGAGTGAGAATGAAGAGTTGAAAGACTCTGAGTCTCAAACACCCCAGGCAGGTCCCCAAACCTGTGACCCCGGTGCAGTGACATTCCCACCAGAACAAGTGTGTTTACCTTCATCAGATGAGGCCTCAGCCATGGAGGAGGAAGGCAGTGAGGAGGGCGGTGGTGGGCTTCTGAAGGAGATTAAAATGTTGGAATCGCCTAAAGTGGACTTCCAGAACTTTGTTTTTGGAGATGATTTGCTGGATGAGAGTTGTGGCAAGGAAAAAAAGAAAAAAAAAGAAAAGCACAGATAATGTTGAAATACGTTATGTTTATGTCCGCACCAGGCGTTCATCCCACTAAACTCCCCGGCTCGGCATCTGTGGTGGTGCCTGAGCGGAGAGGCGGGGAGATCATGGGATCCAAAATGGCGCCGGACGTCGTCCCTGCTAGCGGAGGCAGAGAGGAGGTGCCGGCGGGGAAAGGAAGCCGGCAGTTACCTATTGGAGGTGGAGGGGGCGGGCGGAAGCCTCGGGTGGCCCCGCCCGCCACTCCGCCTGTCGCTTCATCCACCGCTCCGCCTGCTGCCCTGACTGCCGTTCCGGCATGTAGGGTGGTGCTGGGGCGGTGTGATGGGGTCTCCGTCTGCAGCCGTAAGTGTGCGGCGGGGATCGGGGGAAGCAGCGGTGAGCGAGGTTGGAGGCGTGACTGGGGGTGTGTCTGGGGGTGTGTCCGGGCATCCTCCTATTGGCGCGCATGTTGGCGTGGCTGGGGGGTGCCAGGCCGTGCCTCTGGATGCACTCCTGGAGTGAAGAAAGAATGCGCAGGCGCAGCGAACAAGCGCCTGCGCATTGAAGAACCAGGGGCCGGAGCTGCCGGAAAAGAAAAGTCTGCGGCGCTCCGGTCCTCTGCTAAGAGAGGCATTATTGCGCCAAAACATGTGGGGATGTACATTGCCACTGGAACTCTTTTTTATTATAAAAATACAAAACATAACAATAAATACATACAAAACACAAACATAAACGTAAACAAAGACAGCATTCCAGCTGCCCCAGCCACACTCTCACACACATTCGTACCTACAACTATGAACCTAAAGATTACACATATCATAAACTACACATAATAAATAAAACTTACCTAGCCAGTTCGGCTGTAATCCTAAACCCAAAATAACAGAAAAAAATAAAGGCTATTCATGCCAAATTTAAATCAAATTAAAAAACAAAACTTAAACCAAAAATAAGGCTACTCGCCATAACGAAAAATTTAGGCAACTTGCCCCTACAAACAAAGAACAAATTTTTCTTTTTTTTTCTTCTCAACTTATCCTAACCTAAACTGTCCCTAACCACTCCCTATTCTAAACTAAGACCCTCAGGGCTGACCTCTGCCTCATGTCCTCAGCATGTCCGCATAGTCCGAGGCCAGCCCCTCCACCACCACCCACATCCAGCCCTCGCACCATGTCCTCCCATGCCCGCGTAGTCCTGGACTGGATGCAGGCCTCCCCACACTTAAAAAAGTGCACTCCCCTCTCCCTAGCCCACCCAACCTAACTAACTAACCCCACTTACCCTATCCTCAACATAATATAATATATACACAAAATATACAATATACCACACCTACAATAAACATCACTATAACTCACACATAACCACTCCCGAAGGACCAAGTTCAGCCTTTGCAAGCCTTTCAAAAACCATATACTTTATTCCAAAATAAAAAATAAGGTAAGAGTATCAGCCCACCACCAGGAGGAGTACTACTAGACTACGGTACACTAAAAGCAAAGCCTCTCCAGAGGAGAGAGGCCCTACTGGTACCCAGTCTTTCGTACTCAAGAGAACGCACCTTCACCAGGTCCCCTAGAATGTTCCTGCACACCTCATCCACTGGGAGGACTTTCTGCTTCGTTGAAACTAAACACCGTGCGTTCCACGTGTAGTACCTAACCACTATGCTAACTAAAAAACATGTGCACAGGTCCCTTCCACCCAGGTCTCTGAGCACTCCATAGGCCCACTCCGCATAGGAGAAGCTGGCTAGCCTAGGCCAGCCAATGGAAGCTCCCACCCATTTGTACACCTCTGTATTAAAGGGACACTGAAGCAGGAAGTGCTCCATACTTTCCAGTATGGAGCCGCACTCCTCCCGGGGACAACCCCTTTCATCAGAGTTCCTGTACTTCAGATTGTCCCTTACATACAGCCTCCCGTGAAAGCAGCGCCAAGCCAAGTCCCAAAACTTCGAGGGGATCCTTGCAGAATTTAGCAACTGTAACCCTTTGTCTAGATCCCGGCCTGGGCAATCCTTGAGGGCCAGGGGCTTCTGAAAGTGGGACAACAAGACCCTCTCGTCAAGGGACCTCCTTGACAGAGTCCTGATTTCCCCTACCTCCAAACCCCACCGGCGGATTACCTTCAGAATCGGGGTGACATAAGCCGGAAGATATCCGTGAGGCGTACGCAAGTCCTTCACTTGCCCTCCTGTCTCCCATTCCTGGAAGAAAGGCCGAAACCACCCCCGGCAGGAGACTACCCACGGAGAAGCCCTCTCCATCCAGAGGTTCGCCAGATTTGCTTTAACAAATGTGTTTACAAGAAACACCACGGGGTTGACCATAGATAACCCCCCTAGTCTCCTCGTGCGGTAAGTCACCTCCCTCTTGATCAGGTTCAGTCTATTCCCCCATAAGAGCTGGAAGAACAGACTGTAAACCAGAGTCCAGAGAGGCTCTGGCAAGATACACACACTGCCCAAATAGATCAGCAAAGGGAGCAAGAAAGCTTTGATCAGGTGCACCCTTTCCCTGAGGGTCAAAGACCAGCCCTTCCACTGGTCGACCTTCTGAGCAGCGATCTTAAGCCTGTCGTCCCAATTTTGGGTTGGATAATCCCCATGGCCGAAATGGATGCCTAGGACTTTGGCTGACGACTGGGGCCCTGGGAGGGTGTCCGGGAGATCGAAAGCTGGATCACCCCCTCCCAGCCAGAGACTCTCACACTTATCCCGATTGATCATGGACCCGGATACCTCAGAGTAGCGATCCACCTCAGACATCACGTATTCCGCCTCCCCTCTCGAGGACACGAAAATGGTGACATCGTCGGCGTACGCTACTGTCCTCAGAGTGGCTTCCGGCGCCGCCCGATCCATCCCGACTCCCGCCAACGGTCCACGACTGACCCTCTTAAGAAAGGGATCAATCGCGAACACGTATAAAAGCGGGCTCAAAGGACAACCCTGGCGAACGCCAGACCCAACCTCAAAAGGGCAGCCAGACCAACCGTTCACAAGCGGGAAACTCTCCGCCCCCGCATACAAGATCTTTAACCAATCGACAAACCCCCCCGGCAGGCCATACTTCAGAAGGACTGACTAGAGGTACTCGTGGTTCACCCGATCAAACGCCTTTGCTTGATCTAAGGACAGCATGTACCCCCTCCAGTGGCCTGCTCTACTCTGTTCCAGGGCCTCTCGGATACCGAGGACAGCACTAAAAGTGCTGCGGCCTGGAACCGAGCAATGCTGAGCCACCGAAAGAAGTTGAGGCGCGAATTTCACCAGCCTGTTAAACAGTATCTTGGCCAGAATCTTTCGGTCCGTATTGAGAAGTGCTATGGGACGCCAGTTCTCAATACGGCTCGGATCTTTACCCTTTGATAGAAGGATCAGCGCTGACCTCCTCATTGACTGAGGCAGAGTGCCCGAGGATAGACACTCATTGAATACCTCAGTCAAGAGGGGACATAAAGAGTCCTTAAAGGTCTTATAAAGCTCGGATGTTAAGCCATCCGGGCCTGGCGACTTCTTCAGAGCTAACCCTTCCACCGCCAGGATAACTTCCTCCTTCCTGATCTCTTCTACCAAACCGTCAAAAGAGAGGTGAGCCTCTGACTCAGGGGTGATTTCAGCCAGGAAAGCCGACATCCTGTCCCGATCCAGATCCCTCTTCCCCAAGAGGCACGAGTAAAAGGATCTGACGACTTCCAGGATCCCTGATCTGGACCTGTTCAGAGACCCCGTACCATCGACCAGTCCTGTTATTAACTTACTCTTCACTGACATCTTACAGTTTCTGTAGGGGTCGGGCGAGCGGTACCTCCCGAAGTCCCTCTCAAAAACCAAAGATGTGTGTCTATCATACTGGCACCTCTTGAGCAAAGATTTCAACCTGGAGATATCCTCGCGGCTACCTCCAGTCGAGACCAGATCTTCGAGTTTCCTCCTCAGACCCTGATACAGGCGGTACCTGTCCAGGGACCTGAGGCTCGAGAGCTGGCGGAAGAACTTTGCAGCCCGGTCTTTGAATACCTCCCACCACTCTGACTTAGTGTCACAGAGATCCAGCAAGGTTACCTGACTCTGAAGAAAGTCCTCAAAGGATTGTCTCACCTCTGCTTCCTTCAGGACTCCCGCATTCAGCTTCCAGTAACCTCTTCCCATTTGGGGGGACTCTGAAATATTCAGAGAAAACATAATCAGACAGTGGTCAGAGAATTCTACCTCCACAACTCTCAAGGGCGAGAAAGTAGCCTCCTCCTTCAAAAAAAACCTATCTATTCTAGACCTGATCCTATCTCCTCTATAGAAAGTGAAACCCCCGTGGTCTGGGGTGTGCCTAATGTGGACATCCACCAGACGAGCCTCACTAGCTATGCTATTTAAAGCTACACTATCATAAGCCAGCCGGTCTCTGGTGCCTCCCCTATCTTGGGACCTCACGATGGTGTTAAAGTCCCCACCAAAGACCACTTGCCGGCTTGTAAAAAGGAAAGGCTTGATCCTCATGAAGAGACATTTCCTGTCCCACTTGGACTGGGGCCCATAGATGTTGATTAGGTGCAGTTCCTGTCCCCTCATGAGGACATCCAACATCAAACACCTCCCCATTTCCAGCTCAACCACCCGTCAGCATTCTACCGGTACGGTGAAAATAACCGCCACTCCGCTATACGGCTCAGCCGCAAGAGACCAGAAGGAGGGCCCAGATCTCCACTCCCTCTTTGCCTTATGCACTTCTGCCAAAATTGACAGTCTGGTCTCTTGCAAAAATAAAACATCAGCTTCAACTCGGCTGAAAAAATCAAAGGCTGTGTAGCGAGCCGCATCAGATTTAACGCTGGCGACATTAATGGTCGCCAGTGTCAGCTGAGTGGGTACCGCCATACTTGGTGTTTAAGCTGAATGTCCTCCTTCCTACCCAACCTTCTTACCCCTCCCGGGGCTATCTTCTAAGGCGGCACGTCCTCTTTTGAGAGAGACGGTAGTGTCCATTCCGTCTGTCACCACCGCTCCCTCTTGCGTACCGCCCCTGTCTTTCTCGGTTCCGGGAATCTGGTTTGCCTCCTCTACTGGGGACCTTACATCCGCACCAGAGAGGGGCACGGGGCCTCCTGGAAGCCCTCCCACCTTCGCCTCCGGTACCCCACCTCTTACCTCCTCCCCGGATGAAGAGGAGGCGGAGATCTCATCCAAAGTGAGATACCGGTTGGAGAGCCCAAGAGGGGAGCCAGTTACGCCTTCCCTGGCTACTTTGGTCGGGCTGTTTTTCTTTTTTGAGTACCGTTTCCGTCTGTTGGTATAGGACCCAGTCTCACTACCCTCTGCTACGCTTTCGTAGCGCGAAGACTGGGTCCCATCGGCTCGGTCTAGTCTCTCGATTTCCGCACTCAGCTCCCTGTCCCCTAGGGTCTCCGAACTACGGGAGTCAGCCACTTGGGGAGGGGCAGACATCACCCCGTTGTGGTGGGGTTCCTTCTGCTCCCTCTCTTAGCCTGGCGTCTCTCCCTCCGCCTCTGCCGGGACGGACCACTCTTGGTCTTCACTGACCCCTCAACTCGACTGTCTCCGCCAGCACCCGCCTCAGCCGAAGAGACCTCCCGGCCCACTCCTGCGTGAGCTCGGGCCGCATTGACCTCAGAGAGGGGACAGCGACTAAATGGGTGTCCGAGCACACCACACAAGTTGCACCTAATCTCCTTACAAGATGCGGCAAGGTGACCTGTCCCTCCACACAACGCACACTTCTGCACTTGGCAGCTGGCTCTGAAGTGCGAAGGGCTGCCGCACTTGTGACAGAGCTTAGGCTGCCCCCTGTAGAAAACAAGAATCCTATCCCGGCTGATGAAGGCAGAGGATGGAATGTGGGAAACCGTACTTCCCAGACATTTCAACTTCACATTGAAAGTCCAGGCTCCCGACCAAATGCCAAATTCGTCCAGGTTTTTGGATGGTACACCCTGGACGTCACCGTACCTGCTTAGCCAGGTCAGAATATCAACGCAAGAAAGCGATTTGTTACGGGTCAAAACGGTCACTTTCTTGACGTTGTTCTGCCGGGTTATCGCCTGGGCGAAAAGCCCCTTCCAATCCGGTAAGTACTTCACCAGCTCATACCCGGACCAGAAAAGCTCTAGGCCCTCCGGCCGGGCAAAGCTGATGTCGAACTCCTTGGAACCATAGAGATGTATCAGGGCGAAGATGTCAGACACCCTGAAACCCATCCCAAGCAGGAGCTCCACCACCCTTTTCCTTGTAGGGCAGGCATCATCGCTTCTCCACTTGAGACAGACTACATTCCGTCTGGTCCCAGGGCCGGTTGTGGGCAGGGACCAAGTGGTCTCGCCCCCCCTTTCCTCTCGGAAAGCTTGCAGGCCGTGCCTGTCTATCCATAAGGATAGATCAACTTTCTCACCCTCTACTATCATTGAACTCTCCCCCCTTTTGAGGGCCTCCAGGTGTCGCCGTTGCAGGTCACCAACCGCGACTCCCGGGAATGAGGAAACCAACGAGGATAGCCCCTCCCCCCCACGGCCGCAGCCACACTGGCATAACTTCTGCCAGGTGTTACGGCCGCAGGAGGGGCAACCGAACCGGCCCTCCCCACTACACGAATACCAGATGCCACACCGGATCCCTCCGGAGGGCGGACACCAGGAGCCGCCTCCACCGCTTTTTCAGCGACGGCCCGCTGACCCCCTGCATCCACCCCACCTTTGGGACCCGATGCGGCACCTCCACCAACATCACTACCCCGCTTACATGCACCCCCTCCACCTGCTGGGACAGCTGGTGCAGCAAATGTCACACTATTTACATTACACATATTATTATTGCCACTGGCTAAGCCCTCCTCTGCTGCCCTCAAGATCTGGGCATTGGTAATTATATTCCTCCCCTCCCCAGCACTCAATTCAGCGCCGGAGGAGGAGGTGGAAACAGAGGGGGCGCGCCCAGTGGCAATGTATTCTGCCACATACTGTGGTGCAATTACACCCCTTTTGGAGGACCGGGGTACCGCAGGCTCCTCCTTTCCAGCTGCTCCGATTCCTAGTTCTTTTGGGCACAGGCGCTTGCCTGCCGTGCCCGCGATTTCACCTGCGGCACTAGGAGCGTGCCCGGAAGCACAGCCCGGAACCCCCCCGGCCGCGCCCACATGCGCACCAACCGGAGGGGCCCCGGACGCGCCCCCAGACACACCCCCAACCGCACTTCCAGCCGCATCACCACAGGCAAGAGGAGGACCGCGCCCAGGAGCGCACACCGACACGCCCCCGGCACCATCCCCACGTACAGGAACAGCGCCGGGAACGCCCCCGGACACACCCCCAGCCGCGCCCCCCCACCGCCGCATCTCCGCTCCCCGATCCCTGCCGCAAGCCGACAGCGGGGACCAAGGGAGCACCAACATGGGTGGGAGGAACGGCGATCCCGTCACACCGCTCCAGCGCCGCCCTGCACACCGGGGCGGCGGACAGAACCGCCTCTATCACGGGGGCACGCTCCGGCACCAAGCCACTCCCCCCTCCCACAGGGGAGCGACCCACAGTGCCGGAGGCCCCCGATTGGTCACTATTTACAGTACGATCTGGAACAATACTCGCTAATGCCGCACCTGACATTGACTTTTCAGTCCCTGCCAGGTGCGGTACAAAAACATATTTAACGTCAACTTTTTCTTCTTTTTTCTTTTTCTTTTTTCCTCCGCCACCATCTTCCAATAATTCATCTCCAAAGCGAAGCCTTGCAGTTCCATCGGCGATTCTAACATTCGTATCTCCTCCAGTAGCCCTCCGCCACCATCACAGCTGCCCTCGAAATCCTCATCATCGTATGGGGGCAGCCCTGCTTTTTCAGCAGCTATGCAGCTGTACCCCTCCGGCACCGATAGCTGAGAGTTCAGAGGGGGAGCTGTTGCAGGTTCAGGCAGGGACGACCGGGGAGTGACAGTTATGCCGGATGCAGGCGATTCACCCAGCACACTGCCCTCCTCCTCCTCCCCGCTATCCCCCTCACACCGCTCCCCTCTCCTTTCCTCCATGGCCAAAAACCTGTCCTCATTATAGAGTTTCTCTTTGAAGGGGCCGCTCTCCGAAATTAGAGTGTCCCTCTTCTCCCGGAAAGCAGCAATCTCCATTTTCAGCTCTTTTATCCTGAGCGACACAGGGCCTCGCTTCTTACTGGACATGCTGTTCGCTTTAGCCCTCTGCAGCACAAGCTCCTGGCCGAGTATTTTGAGGTGCCGTCCCAGCTCCTTAACCTCACGGAGGTGAAACGCCACCCGGGAGCTGTAGGTGGGGGTGGACTCTCCCTCCCTCCGGGACCCCCAACCTACCTGGGACGGCACCTCCTCAGCCTCAGCAATTCTTGCAATCCTCCTTCCGGAAGTTCCCGGGTCCTCGGGGGGGACTTGGCTGCTGCTACCTCGTCCGGTCTTCCTCACCCCCTCGCCTCCACCACTCTGGGTTCGTGCGCGGGATCCGCTTGACCCCGACCGGGGAGCAGGGTTCTTCTTCCTCGAAGTCATGGCCCAGGCCCCTGCCAAACTCCCTAGGGAGCGGCAGGGCCTGGGCTGGGGAGAGAGATGGAAAGCCTCCCCACAAGTCTGGTTCCACCCAGGGGATTAAGATGTTGGAAATCTCCCTGGGCCCTTAACGAGGTGGAAGTCCAGGGAATACCAGCTAAAAACCTGGACGAGTTTGGCATTTGGTCGGGTGCCTGGACGTTTAATATCAAGTTTCAGCATCTGGGCAGTACAGTTTCCCACATTCCATCATCTGCCTTTATCGGCCGAGACAGGATCTTGGTTTTCTACAGGGGGCAGCCTAAGCAATGTCACAAGTGCGGCAGCCCCACACACTTCAGCGCCAGCTGCCAAGTGCAGAAGTGCGCGTTGTGTGGGGGGACAGGTCATCTAGCTGCATCTTGTGAGGAGATTAGATGCAACCTGTGTGGGGAGCTCGGGCACCCCTTCAGTCGCTGTCCTCTCTCTGAGGCCAATGCGGCCCGAGCTCATGCAGGAGCGGGCTGGGAGGTCCCTTCGGCTGAGGCGGGTACTGGCAAAGGCAGCGGAGTTAAGGGGTCAGTGAGGAACCGGAACAACCCGTCCCGGCAGAGGAGGAGAGAGAGGCGTCAGGCGGAGAGGGAGGGGGACGAACCCCCTGGGGTGATGCCCACTCCTTCCCAAACGACTGCCCCTCCTGAATCCAAGACCCTAGGGGGCAGCGAGCTGGAGGAGGAGATTGAGAGACTGGATCGGGCCGAAGAGACTCTGTCCTCGCCCTACGAAAGTTCTGCAGTGGGTAGTGTGGCAGAGTCCCAGAGTAGACGGAAACGGCATACTAAAAAAAGATCTAGCCCGACCAAAGTTGCCAAGGAAGGTGTAACCGGCTCCCCTCTGGAACTCTCCAACCGATACCTCATCTTGGATGAGACCTCTGCCTCCTCTGCTGAGGAGGAGGTTGAAGGTGAGGGGCCGGGGGCGAAGGAGGGAGAGCCTTCAGGGGGCCCCGTGCCCCCCTCTGGTGGGGATGCAAGGTACTCAGGAGGGGTAACAAAACAGGGCCCTGAGACTGAGAAAGCCAGGAGTGGTGCGCAGAGGGAGGTGATGGTGGCAGAGATGGATACCACTATTTCCCTCAAGAGAGGTCGTGCTGCTCTAGATGGCAGCCCCAGGAGGGGGGAGAAGGATGGGAAGAAGGCCGTCTAATTTAACTACTCTTTATGGCGGTACCCGCTCTGCTGACTCTGGCGACCAATTATGTCGCCAGCATTAAGTTGGATGTGGCTCGTTTCACAGCCTTCGATTTTCTCAGCCCTGTTGAAGCTGACATTTTGTTTTTGCAAGAGACCAGGCTGCCAGATTTGGCAGCGATTTATAAAGCCAAGAGCGAGTGGAGACCAGGGCCCTCCTACTGGTCTCTTGTGGCTGAGCCGTATAGCGGAGTGGCGGTCCTTTTTACCGCACCGGTAGAATGCCGACGAGTAATTGAATTAGAAATGGGGAGGTGTTTGATCTTGGATATCCTCATGAAGGGACAGGAACTGCACCTGATCAATATCTACGGGCCCCAGTCCAGGTGGGACAGGAAATGTATCTTTATGAGGATTAAGCCTTTTCCGTTTTACAAGCCGGCAGGTGGTTTTTGGTGGGGACTTTAATACTGTCAAAAGGCCCCAAGACAGGAGAGGCACCAGAAACCGGCTGACTTATGATAGTATTTTTCTGAATAGAGTAGCTAGTGAGGCTCGTCTGGAGGATGTCCACATTAGGCATAACCCAGGCCACGGGGGTTTCACTTTCTATAGAGGTAGTCAGATCAGGTCTACAATAGATAGGTTTTATTTGAAGGAGGAGGCTACCTTTTCGCCCTTAAGAGTTGTGGAGGTGGAATTCTCCGATCACTGTTTGATTATGTTTTCTCTGAATATTTCAGAATTCCCCCAAATGGAAGAGGTTATTGGAAGCTGAATTCGGGTGTCTTGGAGGAAGCAGAGGTGAGACAATCCTTTGAGGACTTCCTTCAGAGTCAGGTACCTTTACTGGATGTCTGTGATACTAAGTCAGAGTGGTGGGAGACATTCAAAGATCGGGCTGCAAAGTTCTTCCGCCGGCTCTCGAGCCTCAGGTCCTTGGAGAGGTACCGCCTGTATCAGGGTCTGAGGAGGAAACTCGAGCATCTGGTCTCGACTGGTGGTAGCCGTGATGATATCTCCAGGGTGAAATCTTTGCTCAAGAGGTGCCAGTATGATAGGCGCACATCTTTAGTTTTTGAGAGGGACTTCGGGAGGTACTGCTCGCCCGACCCCTACAAAAAATTGCAAGATGTCAGTGAAGAGTAAGTTAATAACAGGACTCGTCGATAGTACGGGATCTCTGAGCAGGTCCAGATCAGGGATCCTGGAAGTCATTAGATCCTTTTACTCGTGCCTCTTGGGGAGGAGGGATCTGGATCGGGACAGGATGTCGGCTTTCCTGGCTGGGGTCACCCCTGAGTCAGGAGCTCACCTCTCTTTTGACGGT
This sequence comes from Bufo gargarizans, assembly GCF_014858855.1. NCBI lineage: Eukaryota > Metazoa > Chordata > Amphibia > Anura > Bufonidae > Bufo > Bufo gargarizans. Next base: position 80,400,004 of record NC_058087.1, on the reverse strand, counting down.
TTGGTAGAAGAGATCAGGAAGGAGGAAGCTATCCTGGCGGTGGAAGGCTTAGCTCTGAAGAAGTTGCCAGGCCCGGATGGATTAACATCCGAGTTTTATAAGGCCTTTAAGGACTCTTTATGTCCCCTCTTGACTGAGGTATTCAATGAGTGTTTATCTTCGGGCACTCTGCCTCGGTAAATGAGGAGGTCAGCTCTGATCCTTCTATCAAAGGATAAAGATCCGAGCGGTATTGAGAACTGGCGTCCCATAGCACTTCTTAATACAGACAGAAAGATTCTGGCCAAGATACTTTTTAATAGGCTGGTAAAATTTGCACCCCAATTCCTTTCGGTGGCCCAGCATTGCTCGGTTCCAGGCCGCAGCACTTTTAGTGCTGAACTCGGTGTCCGAGATGCAGTGGAGCAGAGTAGAGCAGGCTACTGGAGGGGGTACATGCTGTCCTTAGATCAAGCAAAGGTGTTTGATCGGGTGAACCATGAGTACCTATGGTCGGTCCTTCTGAAGTATGGCCTGCTGGGGGGGTTTGTCGATTGGTTAAAGATCTTGTATGCAGGGGCAGAGAGTTTCCCGCTTGTTAACGGTTGGTCTGGCTGCTCTTTTGAGGTTGGGTCTGGCGTCCGCCAGGGTTGTCCTTTGAGCCTGCTTTTATACGTGTTTGCGATTGATCCCTTTCTTAGACAGATCGATCGTGGACTGTTGGCGGGAGTCGGGATGGATCGGGCGGCGCCGGAAGCTACTCTGAGGGTAGTAGCGTACGCTGACGATGTCACCATTTTCGTATCCTCGAGAGGGGAGGCGGAATACGTGATGTCTGAAGTGGATTGCTACTCGGAGGCATCTGGGTCCATGATCAATCGGGATAAGTGTGAGAGTCTCTGGCTGGGAGGGGGTGATCCAGTTTTTGATCTCCCGGACACCCTCCCAGGGCCCAAGTCGTCAGCCAAAGTCATAGGCATCCATTTTGGCCATGGGGATTATCCCACTCAAAATTGGGACGACAGGCTTAAGATCGCCGCTCAGAAGGTCGACCAGTGGAAGGGTTGGTCTTTGACCCTCAGGGAAAGGGTAAACCTGATCAAGGCCTACTTACTCCCTTTGCTTATCTATTTGGGTAGCGTGTGTATCTTGCCAGAGCCTCTCTGGACTCGGATTTATAGTCTGTTCTTCCAGCTCTTATGGGGGAATAGACTGAACCTGATCAAGAGTGAAGTGACTTACCGCACGAGGAGACTAGGGGGGTTATCTATGGTCAACCCCGTGGTGTTTCTTGTAAACACCTTTGTTAAAGCGAATCTGGCAAACCTTTGGATGGAGAGGGCTTCTCCGTGGGTAGTCTCCTGCCGGGGGTGGTTTCGGCCTTTCTTCCAGGAATGGGAGACAGGAGGGCAAGTGAAGGACTTATGTACGCCTCACGGATATCTTCTGACTTACGTCGACCCGATTCTGAAGGTGATCTGCCGGTGGGGTTTGGAGGTGAGGGAGATCAGGACTCTGTCAAGGAGGTCCCTTGATGAGAGTGTCTTGTTGTCCCACTTCCAGAAGCCCCTGGCCCTCAGGGATTGCCCAAGCCGGGATCTAGACAAGGGGTTACAGTTGCTAAATTCTGCAAGGATCCCCTTGAAGTTTTGTGACTTGGCTTGGCACTGCTTTCACGGGAGGCTGTATGTGAGGGACAACTTGAAGTACAGGAACTCTGATGAAAGGGGTTGTCCCCGGGAGGAGTGTGGCTCCATACTGGAAAGTATGGATCACTTCCTGCTTCAGTGTCCCTTTTTTTTTTGAATCAAGTAGTTTTTATTAAAACATTTTACCCTTTTGTATAGATAAGCGTACATCAAATACACAGTGACATATAGAAATGAAAGCCCAACTTGGGCACAATAACACACAAAGTATAAACCCTGAAGGGTACCCCCCCCACCCCCCCTTTAACCCACACCATACCACAATGTCTGCTCAGTTTTCTCCTCCAAAAATCCTGAGAAACATCCATCTCAGTTTCTACCATAACCCGTTCATCCATACCGTCCCATTATCATGTTTCACTTCATCTTATTCTAGGCAACCATCCTAATTGCAAGGACAGAAGACGTCCAGTGGGAAGTCCTGGCGTACTCAACCACGGTCCCCATATAGATTCAAACTTCTTACTCACACCTCTTTTATAATACACCCCCCTTTCATGCCCAATTATCACATTCATACGAGCAATAAATTCCTCCTTAGTTGGTACTGCAGTGCTTATCCAGTATTTGGCTATTAATTTCCTGGCTTGATACAATGTTCTACTAATGCCTATATTGAGACCTGTTGTGAATTCGTCCTGTAACAAGCCCAATACACATATCAAAGGTTCTACTGGAAGTCTGATCCTGAACACCTGAAAAATAATATCTAGCACTAGATTCCAAAAGGGACCTATGGCAGTGCACTCCCAAAACATGTGCATTATATGTGCCTCCGCCACATCACATTTCGGGCAGTTAGATGTGTCACGTACCCCTATTTTATGTAGGAATTTAGGTGTTCTATAAACCCTGTGTATTAAGTATAATTGTGACAATCTGTGTGTCTCACACAATGATAACAAGGGGCTTTTAGACAGTATTTCGGACCACTGCGCATCATTCAGGGGGCCAACCTCTTGGGTCCATTTTCCCCTAACATTCAATGGAAAGTGGTCCTGATAGAATGAGAGTAACAACTTGTAGAAGCCGGAAATCACTCCTTTGGTATCCCCTCCTTTTCTGATCTGTTCCGCTATCATAGAAGCCTGTATAGTGAGATCTGTTGTCTTTCCCTGCGCTGACAAGGCGTGGCGTAATTGCAGGTACTGATAGAAGTTTGTGTTCGTGAGCTGAAACTCCTCCTTCAGTTGTTCAAAGCTTTTGAAAATTTTATTTGTATACAGTTGTGACACCCAGTATATTCCTTTTTTCTCCCAACTATCAAAGCCCTCCAACTTACTCAGTTCCGGGAGACTGGGGTTGTTCCATAAGGGAGTTAGGGCACTACACCCCGAGATTTTGGTAATATCTTTAAGTTTTTTCCATGCTTTGCATAGTAGAGTAGCGCACGGGATAAGTTCTGGGGGACGAATAACTGATCCAAGCTCCAGTATATACCCTGGTGGCCTCCCTCCCATCAAGTAAGACAATAGCGCACTCACAGACCCCGAGTTACCCAGGACACTACAGGATTTGCACTGTTGTGCTTGTGCCGCTAAAAAGTACAGCCACGGATTGGGAATCGCCAGTCCACCACTATCCTTCTCCCTCTGTAAGGTCTCTAAGCGAATTCTTGGGGACTTCTTATTCCATATTAGGGCCCTGAATAGCCCCTGTATTTTGTAGAAGTGTCTCATTGGTATCCAAATTGGGCTATTATGTAAAATGTACAGAAACTGTGGCATTAGAACCATTTTAACTAAGTTAGCTCTCCCTATAACAGATAATGGCAACTTACACCAGCTATCAACCTTTTGGGCACTTTTTGTCACTAGTGGACTTAAGTTCAGGTCAATATATTCTTGTGACCGATATGTTACCTGTATTCCCAAATATTTAAACTGCCTGGCCAATTGCAAAGGAGCTATTTTGATCTGGAGTGAACTCGGCACTGAGTCCATGGGGAGCATTACCGATTTGTCCCAATTAATGGTTAGGCCCGAATAGGCACCATATTCCTCAATAAGCTGCATGACATGGGGTATTGAATGTTCGATGTTGTCTAGAAAGAGCAGCATGTCATCGGCGTACAGTGCAATTTTCTCCTCTACTCCGCCATATGTCAAACCCGTTACCTTGGGATCCGCACGTATTAACTGCGCCAGAGGTTCTATAGCCAAGGCAAATAGCATTGGCGATAAAGGACACCCCTGACGTGTACCCCTCTCTAAAGCAAATGCCTCGGACAATACCCCATTAGTGCGTACTCTGGCTCTCGGTCTTTTATATAATAACTTTACCCAGGATATAAATTTGGGTCCGAACCCCATACTCTCCATTACTTTCCATAAGAACTTCCACTCGACGCTATCGAAAGCCTTCGCAGCGTCGAGTGAAAGGATTGCACGGCAACCCGCTCGTCCCCCAGACAACTGCAGATTAATGAATAATCGCCGAATATTGATGGCCGTAGATTTGCCTGGCATAAAACCGGTCTGGTCCCCGTGTATTAAGCTAAGGATCACTTTAGCCAATCTGTTGGCCAAAACTTTAGCCAACAACTTGACATCTGTGCACAATAGGGAGATAGGCCTGTACGATCCCGGACACGTGGGGTCCTTACCCGGTTTTGGCAAAACTATTATTATGGCCTCTTCCATAGACTCGGGCAAACCACCCAGCATATTCGCTTGATCAAAGACCTCAGTGTCCCTTTAATACAGAGGTATACCAACGGGTGGGAGGTTCCATTGGCTGGCCTAGGCTAGCCAGCCTCTCCTACGCAGAGTGGGCTTATGGAGTGCTCAGAGACATTGGTAGAAGGGACCTGTGCACATGTTTTTTAGTCAGTATAGTGGTTAGGTTCTACACGTGGAATGCACGGTGCTTAGTTTGAATGCAGCAGAAAGTCCTCACAGTGGACGAGGTATGTAGGAACATTCTGGGTGACCTGGTGAAGGTGCGTTCTTTGGAGTATTAGAGACTGGCTACCAGTAGGGCCTCTCTCCTCTGGAGAGGCTTTGCTTTTAGCGTACCCTAGCCTAGTCATACGTTTCCTGGTGGTGGGCTGATGCTTTCACCGTAGATTTTAGTTTTGTGGGATGTTGAGCTTTGAAGAAAGGCTTACAGAGACCGAGCTTGGGCCTTCGGGTAGTTCTGTATATTAGAATATTTTGCAGTGTGTGTTAAATAGTTATGTTGTTTATTAGGATAGAATAAGTTGGGGCTAGTTAGGTTGGGTGGGTGAGGGAAGGGGTCTTTTATTTGTGCTTTTATGTGTTTTATGTGTTTTTTGAAGTGGGGAGGCCTGCATCTAGCCCTGGACTATGCGGACATGGGAGGACATGGGGCGAGGGGCTAGATGTGGGTGGTGGAGGTAGGGCTGGCCTCGGACTATGCGGACAAGAAAGAGACGTGAGGCGGAGGTCAGCCTTGGGTGATGGGTGATGGGTGAAGGGTGATGGAGTAGGTAGTGGGGGTTAGGGCTAGATTAGGGAGGTAAAAAGGTTTGTTTTGCTTTATGTGTTATATTAGTAAAAAGTTAATATAAATAAATAAAAATATATATAAAATAAATTTGGTGCTAATAATAAAATTTTTGTTTGTTTTGTATTATTATTGTTATTGTTTTATTAGTCTTATTTGCGTTTTCGTTTTATTGACGAGTAGTCAAGTTTTTCTTTTTGGGTTTTACAGCTGAACCGGCTAAGTAAGTTTAATTTCTTTTTTAGCATTTGTATTTGAAGCCTCATTCACTGCTATGACATGAAGACAGATTCTCTGCTATGGGACCTCTCTCCTCTGTCTGGGTGCCGGGGCCTAAATATCTGACAGTGGCCTGTTCCAGTGGTGGGTGACATGAAGCCTGTTTGTTTTCTCGTCTGTAAAGTTTTGTATTTTTCTAATAAAAAAGAGTTCCCATAGCAGAGAATCAGGCTTCATGTTATAGCAGAGATTCAGGCTTCATGTCACACACCACTGGAACAGGTCACTGTCAGATATTTAGGCCCCGGCACCCAGACAGAGGAGAGAGGTCCCATTGCAGAGAATCAGGCTTCATGTCACCCACCACTGGAACAGGCCACTGTCAGATATTTAGGCCCCGGCACCCAGACAGAGGAGAGAGGTCCCATAGCAGAGCATCTGGCTTCATGTCATAGCAGTGAATGAGGCTTCATGTCACCCACCACTCACATTCATACCAATACCCTATAAAAACTATATACAAACTATATACAAATTCTAAAAAAGAAATGAAACTTACTTAGCCGGTTCAGCTGTAAAACCCAAAAAGAAAAACTTGACTACTCGTCAATAAAACGAAAACGCAAATAAGACTAATAAAACAATAATAATAATAATACAAACAAAATTTATATTTATTTTTTTCCCCATCACCAAATTTATTATATATATATATATATATATATATATATATATTTTATTTATATTAACTTTTTACTGATATAACACATAAAGCAAAACAAACCTTTTTACCTCCCTAATCTAGCCCTAACCCCCACTACCTACTCCATCACCCTTCACCCATCACCCATCACCCAAGGCTGACCTCCGCCTCACGTCTCTTTCTTGTACGCATAGTCCGAGGCCAGCCCTACCTCCACCACCCACATCTAGCCCCTCGCCCCATGTCCTCCCATGTCCGCATAGTCCAGGGCTAGATGCAGGCCTCCCCCCTGGGGGCCCCGGGACCCAGACAGAGGAGAGAGGTCCCATAGCAGAGAATCAGGCTTCATGTCATAGCAGAGAATCAGGCTTCATGTCAAACACCACTGGAACAGGCCATTGTCAGATATTTAGGCCCTGGCACCCAGACAGAGGAGAGGTTTATTCAACTTTGGGTTGTCCCGCAATATAATGGTAAAATAAAAAAAAATGAGGATTGAATGAAGTGCCCTGGAGTACAAGAATATATTGATAAGGGGAGGTAGTTATAAATGTCTAATCTGCACAAGGGATGGACAGGTCCTGTGGGATCCATGCCTGGTTCATTTTTATGAACGTCAGTTTGTCCACATTGGCTGTGTTTGTTCCGTATCAGGTGGTGGTGCAGTTAGCTGTGGCGTGGTGACAAAACTTTTCCACATCTCTGCCATGCTAATCCTGCCCTCAGAGGAGCTAGCCGTGACACAGCTGCGTTGGCGACCTCTTGCTCCTCCTCTGCCTTCGCCTTGGGCTTCCACTTGTTCCCCTGTGACATTTGGGAATGCTCACAGTAGCGCGTCTACCAACGTGCGCTTGTACTCGCGCATCTTCCTATCACGCTCCAGTGCAGGAAGTAAGGTGGGCACATTGTCTTTGTACCAAGGATCCAACAGAGTGGCAACCCAGTAGTCCGCACAGGTTAAAATGTGGGCAACTCTGCTGTCGTTGTGCAGGCACTGCAGCATGTAGTCGCTCATGTGTGTCAGGCTGCAAAGAGGTAAGGACAGGCTGTCCTCTGTGGGAGGCGTATGGTCATCGTCCTCCGTTTCCCCCCAGCCACGCACCAGTGATGGGCCCTAGCTGCGTTGGGTGCCACCTCGCTGTGAACATGCTTCATCTTCATCCTCCTCCACCTCCTCCTTATCCTCGTCCTCCTCGTCCTCCAGTAGTGGGCCCTGTCTGGCCACATTTGTACCTGGCCTCTGCTGTTGCAAAAAAACTCCCTCTGAGTCTCTTCTAAGAGACTGGCCTGAAAGTGCTAAAAATGACCCCTCTTCCTCCTCCTCCTCCTCCTCCTATTGGGCCACTTCCTCTTCCATCATCGCCCTAAGTGTTTTCTCAAGCAGACATAGAAGTGGTATTGTAACGCTGATAACGGCGTCATCGCCACTGGCCATGTTGGTGGAGTACTCGAAACAGCGCAACAGGGCACACGGGTCTCGCATGGAGGCCCAGTCATTGGTGGTGAAGTGGTGCTGTTCCGTAGTGGGACTCACCCGTGCGTGCTGCAGCCGAAACTCCACTATGGCCCGCTGCTGCTCGCACAGTCTGTCCAGCATGTGCAAGGTGGAGTTCCACCTGGTGGGCATGTCACATATGAGGCAGTGAGCATAAAGGCCGAAGTTACGCTGTAGCGCAGACAGGTGAGCAGCGGCAGGATGTGAACGCCGGAAGCGCGCACAGACGGCCCACACTTTATGCAGCAGCTCTGACATGTCGGGGCAGTTGTGAATGAACTTCTGCACCACCAAATTCAGCAAATGTGCCAGGCAAGGGATGTGCGTCAAACCGGCTAGTCCCAGAGCTGCAACGAGATTTCACCCATTATCGCACACCACCAGGCCAGGCTTGAGGCTCCCCGGCAGCAACCACTCGTCGGTCTGTTGTTCAATACCCCGCCACAGCTCCTGCGCGGTGTGGGGCCTGTCCCCCAAACATATGAGTTTCAGAAGGGCCTGCTGACGTTTACCCCGGGCTGTGCTGAAGTTGGTGGTGAAGTTGGTGTGTGCTGACTGGATGAGCATGTGGAAGAAGAGGAGGAGGAAGCCAAGTAGGAGGAGGAGGCTACAGGAGGCAAAGAATGTTGCCCTTGGCGGCGGAAGGCCAAACAGCTCTCCGTCTGGGGCCCAGCCGCCACTACATTTACCCAGTGTGCAGTTAGGAAGATATAGCGTCCCTGGCCGTGCTTACTGGTCCACATATCTGTGGTTAGGTGGACCTTGCCACAGATGGCGTTACGCAGTGCACACTTGATTTTATCAGATAGTTGGTTGTGCAGGGAAGGCACTGCTCTCTTGGAGAAGTAGTGGTTTGTGGGAACAACATACTGTGGGACAGCAAGCGACATGAGCTGTTTGAAGCTGTCTGTGTCCACCAGCCTGAATGACAGAATTTCATAGGACAGAAGTTCAGAAATGCTGGCATTCAGGGCCAGGGATCGAGGGTAGCTAGGTGGGAATTTACGCTTTCTCTCAAATGTTTGTGACATGGAGAGCTGAACGCTGCCGTTTGACATGGTGGAGATGATTGGTGACGGATGTCGTGGTGTTGGTGGTACATCCTCTGTTTGCTGGGCGGCAGGTGCCAACGTTCCTCCAGAGGCGGAGGAAGAGGCCGAGGCAGCAGCAGAAGTGGTAGGAGGGGGAGCCTCAGTGAGTTCCTTGTTTTTAAAGTGTTTACTCCACTGCAGTTCATGCTTTGCATGCAGGTGCCTGGTCATGCAGGTTGTGCTAAGGTTCAGAACGTTAATGCCTCGCTTCAGGCTCTGATGGCACAGCGTGCAAACCACTCGTGTCTTGTCGTCAGCACATTGTTTGAAGAACTGCCACGCCAGGGAACTCCTTGAAGCTGCCTTTTGGGTGCTCGGTCCCAAATGCCGGTGGCCAGTAGCAGGCGGACTCTCTTGGTGGCGGGTGTTCTGCTTTTGCCCACTGCTCCATCTTTTGCTACGCTGTTGGCTCGGTCTCACCACTGCCTCTTCCTCCGAACTCTTAAAGTCAGTGGCACGACCTTCATTCCATGTGGGGTCTAGAACCTCATCGTCCCCTGCATCGTCTTCCACCCAGTCTTTCTCCCTGACCTCCTGTTCAGTCTGCACACTGCAGAAAGATGCAGCAGTTGGCACCTGTGTTTCATCATCAGAGACTTGCTGGTATTCCCATGTCCTCATCATCAGGAAACATAAGTGGTTGTGCGTCAGTGCATTCTATGTCTTCCACCGCTGGGGAAGGGCTAGGTGGATGCCCTTGGGAAACCCTGCCAGTAGAGTCTTCAAACAGCATAAGAGTCTGCTGCATAAGTTGATGCTCAGACAGTTTCCCTGATATGCATGGGGGTGATGTGACAGACTGATGGGCTTGGTTTTCAGGCGCCACCTGTGCGCTTTCTGCAGAAGACTGGGTGGGAGATAATGTGAACGTGCTGGATCCACTGTCGGCCACCCAATTGACTAATGCCTGTACCTGCTCAGGCCTTACCATCCTTAGAACGGCATTGGGCCCCACCAAATATCGCTGTAAATTCTGGCGTCTACTGGACCCTGAGGTAGTTGGTACACTAGGACATGTGGCTGTGGCAGAACGGCCACATCCTCTCCCAGCACCAGAGGGTCCACTAACACCACCACTACCATGTCCGCGTCCCTTACTAGATGTTTTCCTCATTGTTACCGTTCACCACAATAAGAAAAAAATGATTTGGCCCAATGTATTGAATTAAAATTCAAGCCTTTTTTTACAGGCACCTAACACTATCTGGCTATCTATTTAGGTACCGTATTACACTAATACAGGCACAGCAGTAATGACAGATTTAGCTGAATATAAATTGTAGGCCTAGTATTTAGGCCCTGGATGACAGGTATCCCTTTTACGGACAGAATTAGACTTGGAAATGCACGGTAGCGTGTGAAGTTATTGAGAATGACCCTATCAGCACCTTCAATCTAATATACCCTTTTATGGATAGATTTCAACTTGGCCTGATACAGCAGAAACCACTGATTTAGGGAATTGCTAAGTTGGGAATTGTATTTCAACCCAGAACAAAAACTGTGCTTTGACGGACAATAAATAACTTTACCAGCCACAGCAGTAAACACAGATTTAGCTGAATATAAATTGTAGGCATATTATTTAGGCGCTGGATGACAGGTATACGTTTACGGACAGAATTAAACTTGGAGATGTATCGTAACGTGTGAAGTTATTGAGAATGACCCTATCAGCACCTTCAATGTAATATACCCTTTTATGGATAGATTTAAACTTGACCTGCTACAGCAGAAACCACTGATTTAGGGAATTGCTAATTTGGGAATTGTATTTCTACCCCAAAAAAATATATATATCCTTTGCCAGACAGCAGACAGTATTACAATTGGCTAGCCACAGCTGAAACACCAGATTTAGGGTACTGCTATTTTGGCAATTGTATTTTACCACTCAATAAAATAGCAAGCACAGCCAAGCCCCTGATGTAAGATATAGCAAAAAAAAAAAAAAACACTATTTATGGTCAAATGTACTTGGGGCACCACAAGACACAAAATGGCCGCCAGTCACTCCAGAAAAAAGTGACAGAAAAACGCTCTGGGCAGCCTAAAAACAGTGATGAAATAGCAGAGGTTGAATGATTCACAGCTGTAGATCGATCACTTCAGTAAGTGTTTTTGAAGACTAAATCACTGCCTAATCTGGCCCTAACAGCAGCAGCTGCATCCTATCCCTACACTGATCAGAGCAGAGTGATGTGCGGCGCTACGTGACTCCAGCTTAAATAGAGGCTGGGTCACATGCTGCACTGGCCAATCACAGCCATGCCAATAGTAGGCATGGCTGTGATGGCCTCTTGGGGCAAGTAGTATGACGCTTGTTGATTGGCTGCTTTGCAGCCTGTCAAAAAGCGCCAAGAAAGCGCCGATTACTGAACCCGGACTTTTACGAAAATGTTCAGGTTCGGGTCCATGTCACAAACACCCCATAATTCGGTACGAACCCAAACTATACAGTTCGGGTTCGCTCATCCCTATTCATATGCTAATTCGCTTCTATAGGTGCCCAGGGGCGGCGTTGATGCATCCAGTGCCCATGCCCCTCGACACTTTTCAAAGCAAACTACTCCCCATTCACCCCTCTGGCCCTCCCTAGGTTCTTCTGTTTCCATCCTCTCTTCACTGATAAATCCTGCGCATGCGCAATAAACACTCGGCTGCCTCTGCCCATAGTGGGTAATGCAGTGCTCAGGCACGAGGATTATGTTGAACAGAGTAGGCGGGGGGTTTAGCGGTGAAGAGAGGATGGAAACAGAAGAACCTAGGGCAGGCCAGAGTAGTGAAATGGGAGTGGTTTGCTTTGAAAAGCGCAGAGGGGCATGGGCACCGGACGCATCAACGCCGCGCCTGGGCATCTATAGAAGCTAATAAGCATATGAAATAAAATTGTTTTTCACAGAATACAGGCGATGGACAGCAATATGAAAGGTAAGATTTTAGTAGGGGGAAGGTAAGGGAGATCATGATGTTAATGGTGTAAAATGATGATTTTACATGAAAGACTCCCTTTAATAAGTTTTAATGTATTTTTTCATTTGTTAAGTTATTCTTTAATAAAGTTCGCAGAGGCCTAATTTATCCATTTATATTAGGAGTCCCATGTGTCTTATTTAATTATTGGTTTATGAGGATAAGTTAATGGGGTGTGTGCAGAACTGGCATCAGCACCCAACATACCCGGGCAAGTGTCGGGGCCCACTGTTCCTCAGGGAGCCACACTCCTTTCCACTGCCCCTTTAAACATTTTGACATACTTTAACTTTATACTGCTGCTGCGCTGCCATCTCACAGGATCTCCAGCAGATTGGATGAGCAATGTGCACGTGATCACAGCAGGGGCGGAGCGGAGGTGGAGCTGATCAGCAGCGGGAGCACAGCTGAAGCGCTGAAGAAACCAGGAGCAGGGCAGCCATCAGTATACCTAACCTCAGGCTGCCACATATAATGTAATGTATATGGATGAGAAATGTACAGCAATCAGTAAAGCAAATATTCCTAAAGGCTCAGCAGCATGTCCAGCCTCAGTCAGCAGTAAGTGAGTCTGTCATTGCTGATGACATGCTGCTGCTGAGCCTTTAGGAATATTTGCTTTACTGCTTGCTGTGCATTTCTTTTCCTCATCCATATACATGTACGAACATAATGTCGCAGTCCCACTCACTATGCAGTGCTGAGACAATGAATGGAGTGGACTGCGGCGGCGAGCCTTCCCTATACACAGCAGGTGCTGTAACGATCTCACCATCGTATAAGTGTATGTCCATATATATGTGTCTGTCTCTGTGTCTGTCTATCCGTGTGTGTCACAATCACCATGCCCGCAGTGTTCCTATATCTTGACGCGGCTGCATCAGGACATTCTGTGCGGGGCAAGAAGAAGATGGAAGAGGAGGCAGCGCCGCCAGCATGGAGTCCATGGGAGAAGCACAGGGAGGCACACTAGGGACGTAGGTAACACTACCACATGATCTACACTAGTGTGATCTGTGGTTTTTACATAGGACTGCAGGTAACACTACCACATTATCAGCACTAGTGTTATTTGTGGTTTTTATAGAGAGAGAGAAAAACACAGTTGGCACTGCACAATGCGGTTCCGGGTGATATATGACTGGATTCACACTTGCCACGACTAGTCACGTCACGCTACGGTGGTGCTCTGCTTACGAAGTGTTGATAACAATCAGAATGTTGAAGAGATGAAGGAAAAGCGGCACTCACTGTTAGTTGTGTTGATAGCTTGATTTAGGTGAAAACATGCTGGATGCGGGTCACTGCACAGCAATTCAAGGCAACAGCCGTTTTGCACTAACCAGTGCTTTGTCAAGCATAGGTTTTTACATAGGACTGCAGGTAACACTACCACATTATCAGCTCTAGTGTTATCTGTGGTTTTACATAGGACTGAAAGTAACACTACTACATTTTCTGTACTCATCACTGTGTTTTCGGTGGTTTTACATAGGACTGCAGGTGATATCTACTACATTATCTGTACTCACAGAGATATCACTATGTAAGGGGGCCCACTGAGACTTTATCGCCCAAGGGCCCAGATGAACCTGGAGCCGACCCTGGGTGTGTGTGTGTGTATATATATATATATATATATATATATATATCTACAGTGCTGCCCATAATTATTCATACCCCTTGCAAATTTTGACTTAAAGTTACTTTTATTCAACCAGCAACTAATTTTTTGATGGGAAATGACATAGGTGTCTCCCAAAAGATAATAAGACGATGTACAAGAGGCATTATTGTGGAAAAACAAAGGATATTGATAAAATTCTATGTGCTGATCAGGATGTTGGACATCTGGTTGGAGAGAGACCAGCTAATACATACCGACGAGGCCGTAACATCAGAGATCAACTGGTGCATTGCTTCTTTCAACCGACTGTAGCCAGTAGAAACAAGCTACAGAATCCTCTAAAGAGCACGTTCCGATGTGGCAAGTGTATTTCCTGCAGCTCCATTAAGCAGGGTAGCACTTTCATAAGTACATATACGGGCCAGTCTTATGATATCAGAACATTCATCAACTGTAAGACCATGGGACTGGTGTATCTTGTTACCTGCACATGTGGGATGCAATATGTAGGCAAGACTCAGAGAGTTCAGGCGGCGCATAGGTGAACATCTTGGGGATATACAGAAAGAGGCGGATACTACGATCGCATGTCATATGACTGAATGTCATTTGGATGACACATCCGCCTTAAGCTTTCAAGGCATTGAAGTGGTCAGACCATCACACAGAGGGGATGATATGGATAAGCGTCTGCTTCAGAAAGAGGCCCAATGGACCATTTGTCTTAGAACGGTACGTCTGGAGGGGTCTGAATGACCACATTTCATATAGTTGTTTCTTTTAATATTTCAGGGGATGTTTGGCCACCTCTGTAATTTGATGGTTGGGGCTTGGATGGACATGGATCTATCTGAGTACCTAATGTATCCCCAAATAATATTATGAATCTATGGTGGCTGATTCAACAATTCTTGTTGTACTTTCATAAAGTCTAGTTCCAAGTGGTAGATTATATTATTGAGAGCAATGATATCTGTATATCAGGATGCCAAGTGACGCTGCTAGAAGTAGAATCATTGTCTCATACTAGACTTTGTCTGCAGGGCCTGCACAACCTAGTCCCTTGTTGGGACATGTGTTGTTATGTGGTCCTCATTATTTAATATTGTGTGGTCGATCGAGGATATGTTATGAGCCGTATTAGCATAGGTCATTCTATTTTCCCCTTTTAGGGACCTGGTTTCATATTGCCCCCAGTATTGGGATCGCCTGATAAATATTGAAGTCCGCTGCATGAGATCCCTGTGATACATAGGTTTGATACCTGTACATACAGACCGGCCTTCATGAGATGTAGCTGACGTCTGACCGGGGAAGTGTCTCAGTGAGCGCTCCCGCCTCCCGAGCAGCGGTCAGCTGATTGGATATGCCGGCTGCTAATGGGTGGAGCCACTTTGTTAAAGCATTCAGAATTTGGCGACCGCTTCACGGCTGCACAAGTGTCGGGAGCATTGCCACATGTGAAAGGTGACATGCTCGCTATATGTCTGTTTGTCTGTCTCAATGATACAAAGTAATATTGACACTAGTAGTAATTAGGCTCCTGAGGAGGTAGTGTTACCAAAAATGCGTCGAGCCAGTGTTAGGCTACAGCCAGTGTTAGCAGACGAATCATAGATGTATTAGACAGCGTCAGTTTTTAATGCAAGTTAATAGTGAGTTCAGTATTGTAGCAGGGGTGTTGGAGGAGAGGTAGCATATTTGACAATGTGCTGAATATTACTAGGCATATCCTATCCCACTATTACTGATCCTCACTGTCGATATTATTCTGGAGCTACATTTTTCAATATCACAAATATCCAGCCTGATTCTAGTATTCACCATAGGTTGCTCCCAGCAGCAGATATAGGAGCTAAGGTGGTTGCGTTCACACACATGTATTCAGCTGGATAATCAAATAGTACTGTGATAGCTCCGTGGTATAATATTGGACAACAATATATGTTACTCATACTATTCATGTAACTGTTTTCTTCTGATTAATATAACTTATTTAGGTACAATTTTAGGTCAGTGCTCACAAATACGGGAAAGTTAGCAACTGTGGTACAGTTCAAAACTGCAGGACAGGAGTAAAAAAAAATAATAGTATTTCGCAATTTATTTTGTTATCATTGTATATTGCAGGCTGTTCTGAGGGTGAAGGAAAGACAGTGGGCATTATGGTAGTGCCACACACTGAAAGGGAAATATCAGGTTTAGGTATGTTAGTAGATGGAGAAAGCACAAGTAGTTCAGTTTTTGAAAGATTCAGTTTCAGATACTGTAGAGGGAGAATGTGATGTTAGAGACAGTGGAAAGACAGTCAGTGGTATTCTGTAGTACAGCAGAGGTGAAGTCACAGATATGTAGTTAGTTGTGCAGGATGAGTCAAGAGGTGGCTTTTTCAGTAACAGGGTTATGAAAGGGGAAGATAAAAAAGAGAGATAGGTTGAAATTTTTTGGTAGGTGAGTAGTCACAAAGGGAAGAGACTGGAGGAGGTGTGAGGGGAGGGTTGAAAGAGAGGAGCCTGGAGACTACTTCTTCTGCGACTGGGTTAAATGTAGAAAAGAACCAGACGAGGTGTGGGCGGGAAGTTAATTTATGCTGGTGTTTTCAATTTTCTCTTTGAAATATGTGGTCAGATCATCAGCAGAGATGAGCTCCTGCATTTTAGGACTGAGGATGAAGTAAAAAGTGTCAAAGAGTTGTTTTTGGATTCTCAGATAGTGAAGAGATGATGGGGGTGAATTAGTTATGTTTGGCAAGGTGGAGGGCAGAGTTATAGGTCCTTATTATTAACTTATAATGGAAGAACTTTTGGTGGTGAACAGATTTTCTCCATAGGCATTCAGCACTCCTGAAGCTTTGCTGAAGAAAGTGAGTTTCAGGTGTGAGCAGGATTGCTTTCTTCTGTGTTGGGTTGTTTTAGGTATCCTGGGTGTCATAGTAGTGTTTTGCAGCCAGATTGGGACAGGAGACGGAAGAGATTGGGGACAATGATGAGTGTGTGGACCTCAGAAGATGGGAATATGAGTACAACATCTGTTCTCAGGTCTGGGGGTATTAGAAAAATGCAAGCCACCATAAGATAGAGTATCAAGGGAAGCAGTGTCAGATTGCTGAATCCAAGTTTAAGTGAGGACCAACAGTTTAAGAGAACTAAGAAAATAAGTAATACATGTAGGGGAATTTTTTGCACACTGACAGTGGATTCTAGAGCACATAGTTAACAGAGAAAAGAGAAGTCATACAACTAATGTTAATGAGAATAGCAGGATTTGTATGTGCTATGGAAAAGGGTTTTATAATTAACAGAAGCAGGTGGACTAGAGTTAGAAAAAGAGAAAAGCTATTTTTGTCACCTTACGTCACAAAAAGTGCAATACCAAGCGATCAAAAAGTCATATGCACCCTTAAATAGTACAAAGTAAACTGTCATCTCATCCCACAAAAAAATGACATCCTACATAAGAGAGTCGCCCCAAAAATATGGCTTTCAGAATATGGAGACACTCAATTTTATTTTATTTTTCAAAAATGCTTTATTCTGTAAAACTGAAACAAACAAAGTAGTCATATTTGGTATTGTTGCATATGTAACAACCTGCTCTATATAATAGCACATGATCTAACCTGTCAGATGAACATTGTAAAAAAACAAAAAATAAAAACGGTGACAAAACAGCCATTTTTTGTTACCTTTAGGGTTGAGGAAACCTGAACTGCAAGCGAACCCGAACTTTGCGAGTTCAGGTACCTGGACCCGAACCCGGATTTTTTCACTGAACTTCGAGTTCGGTGTTCGGGTGATTTTATTATTTTCTGTTATAACATGGTTATAACAGAAAATAATAGAATTCTTAGGACAGAATGCTAAATAAAATTTATCTTCATTCAGCAGGACCTGCAGTGAATTCACCGTGCTCGCCACGTGGCGAGAACGGTGACGTCATTGCAGGTCCTTTCGCAGGTCCTGAAGTAAGAAGACCTGTGCGATCAATTCTACACGATCAAGTCGATAAGGTGAGTTTTTTAAAATTATTTTTAACCCCTCAATGACTAATTTATTTAGCATTGTGTCTTAAGAATGCTATTATTTTCCGTTATAATCATCACAAAAATACGTGGTCTCAAATGGCAGGAAATGCTCAACCCCAAATGCAGTTTGTGCATTTATGCGTGGGGATTAGATACTGTTGCTAAGGGCGATCCCCAGCAAAAAATGCATACAATGGAGGATGCCCGCAGCAGACCACAAGTGCCACAGAGACATCCTACACCAGATGGTAAAATGTGTGGATGTAGACTAATATATAGCATAAATAGTTTTAAGATTATGTTCACTACTGTGGTGGATGCAAACAGTAACATCTGACTCAGGCCTCATGCACACGACAGTATTTTTTCACGGTCCGCAAAAACGGGGTCCGTAGGTCCGTGATCCGTGACCGTTTTTTCGTCCGTGGGTCTTCCTTGATTTTTGGAGGATCCACGGACATGAAAAAAAAGTCGTTTTGGTGTCCGCCTGGCTGTGCGGAGCCAAACGGATCCGTCCTAAATTACAATGCAATCCGTTTGAGGTTGACACAATATGGTGCAATTTCAAATGGATCCGTCCCCATTCACTTTCAATGTAAAGTCAGGAGTCCCTTTTATACCATCGGATCAGAGTTTTCTCCAATCCGATGGTATATTTTAACTTGAAGCGTCCCCATCACCATGGGAACGCCTCCATGTTAGAATATACTGTCAGATATGAGTTAGATCGTGAAAACTCATATCCGACAGTATATTCTAACACAGAGGCGTTCCCATGGTGATGGGGACGCTTCTAGTTAGAATATACTACAAACTGTGTACATGACTGCCCCCTGCTGCCTGGCAGCACCTGATCTCTTACAGGGGGCCGTAATCAGCACAATTAACCCCTCAGGTGCCGCACCTTAAGTGGTTAATTGTACTATCATATCCCCCTGTAAGAGATCAGGGCTGCCAGGCAGCAGGGGGCAGACAACCCCTCCCCAGGTTGAATATCATTGGTGGCCAGTGCGGCCCCCCCTCCCTCCCTCTATTGTAATAATTCGTTGGTGGCACAGTGTGCACCCCCCCTTCCTCCCTCTATTGTAATAATTCGTTGGTGGCCAGTGTGCGCCCCCCCTTCCTCCCTCTATTGTAATAATTTGTTGGTGGCACAGTGTGCGCCCCTCCCCCCCCGGCCCCCCCGCCCCCCCCTTCCTCCCTCTATTGTAATAGCATTAACAACATTGGTGGCCAATGTGCGGCCTCCCATCTCCCCCCCCCCCCCCAATCATTGGTGGCAGCGGAGTTCCGATCGGAGTCCCAGTTTAATCGCTGGGGCTCCGATCGGTAACCATGGCAACCAGGACGCTACTGCAGCCCTGGTTGCCATGGTTACTTAGCAATAGTATAATAGTAGAAGCATCATACTTACCTGCTGGCTGCTGCGATGTCTGTGTCCGGCCAGGAGCTCCTCCTACTGGTAAGTGACAGTTCATTTAGCAATGCGCCGCACAGACCTGTCACTTACCAGTAGGTGGAGCTCCCGGCCGGACACAGAAATCGCAGCATCCAGCAGGTAAGTATGATACTTCTACAGGGAGTGCAGAATTATTAGGCAAGTTGTATTTTTGAGGATTAATTTTATTATTGAACAACAACCATGTTCTCAATGAACCCAAAAAACTCATTAATATCAAAGCTGAATATTTTTGGAAGTAGTTTTTAGTATTAGCTATTTTAGGGGGATATCTGTGTGTGCAGGTGACTATTACTGTGCATAATTATTAGGCAACTTAACAAAAAACAAATATATACCCATTTCAATTATTTATTTTTACCAGTGAAACCAATATAACATCTCAACATTCACAAATATACATTTCTGACATTCAAAAACAAAACAAAAACAAATCAGTGACCAATATAGCCACCTTTCTTTGCAAGGACACTCAAAAGCCTGCCATCCATGGATTCTGTCAGTGTTTTGATCTGTTCACCATCAACATTGCGTGCAGCAGCAACCACAGCCTCCCAGACACTGTTCAGAGAGGTGTACTGTTTTCCCTCCTTGTAAATCTCACAGTTGATGATGGACCACAGGTTCTCAATGGGGTTCAGATCAGGTGAACAAGGAGGCCATGTCATTAGATTTTCTTCTTTTATACCCTTTCTTGCCAGCCACGTTGTGGAGTACTTGGACACGTGTGATGGAGCATTGTCCTGCATGAAAATCATGTTTTTCTTGAAGGATGCAGACTTCTTCCTGTACCACTGCTTGAAGGAGGTGTCTTCCAGAAACTGGCAGTAGGACTGGGAGTTGAGCTTGACTCCATCCTCAACCCAAAAAGGCCCCACAAGCTCATCTTTGATGATACCAGCCCAAACCAGTACTCCACCTCCACCTTGCTGGCGTCTGAGTCGGACTGGCGCTCTCTGCCCTTTACCAATCCAGCCACGGGCCCATCCATCTGGCCCATCAAGACTCACTCTCATTTCATCAGTCCATAAAACCTTAGAAAAATCAGTCTTGAGATATTTCTTGGCCCAGTCTTGACGTTTCAGCTTGTGTGTCTTGTTCAGTGGTGGTCGTCTTTCAGCCTTTCTTACCTTGACCTGTCAAGTGCTTCTTTTGACCCATTTTGCCAAAGGAAAGGAAGTTGTCCTAATAATTATGCACACCTGATATAGGGTGTTGATGTCATTAGACCACACCCCTTCTCATTACAGAGATGCACATCACCTAATATGCTTAATTGGTAGTAGGCTTTCGATCCTATACAGCTTGGAGTAAGAGAACATGCATAAAGAGGATGATGTGGTCAAAATACTCATTTGCCTAATAATTCTGCACTCCCTGTACAATTGTTGTACTATTGCTAAGTAACCATGGCAACCAGGACAGTAGCGTCTTGGTTGCCATGGTTACCGATCGGAGCCCCAGCGATTAAACTGGGACTCCGATCGGAACTCCGCTGCCACCAATGATCGGGGGGGGGGGGGGGAGGGGAGGCCGCACACTGGCCACCAATGTTGTTAATGCTATAGAGGGAGGGGGGGCCGATGGGGGGCGCACACTGTGCCACCAACACATTATTACAATAGAGGGAGGAAGGGGGGGCACACACTGTGCCACCAACGAATTATTACAATAGAGGGAGGATGGGGGGGCCGGGGGGGTGCACACTGTGCCACCAAAGAATTATTACACTAGAGGGAGGAAGGGGGGCGGCACTGGCCACCAATGAAATTTAAACTGGGGAGAGAGGGGGTCTGCCCCCTGCTGCCTGGCAGCCCCGGATCTCTTATAGGGGGCTATGATGCGCACAATTAACCCCTTCAGGTGCGGCACCTGAGGGTTTAATTGTGCGGCTGACAGCCCCCTGTAAGAGATCGGGTGCTGCCAGGCAACAGGGGGCAGTCTGTAGTGTATTCTAACAAGAAGCGTCCCCATCACCATATATACACAGATCACGGTCTCGGCTGCAAAACGGTGCATTTTCCGATTTTTCCACGGACCCATTGAAAGTCAATGGGTCAGCGAAAGAAAAACAGAAAACGGCACATCGGCCACGGATGCACACAACGGTCGTGTGCATGAGGCCTCACCCTCACACTGATGTTAAAAATGAGACATTGGCCAGTATATCCTTATATTAAGGACATACCTGAGCCCACACACACCACGCTAAGGTTTCTCAAGTGGCACAGGACTTAACGCTAAACCTACCTGTACTGTATGGGTAGCAGGAGCCAGTGGGCAAATTACAGCAGCATAAAGTCCGACTCACAGCACAGCTCCCAGTTCCCTCCAGTGTGACTAACCACACATACAATGGGAGGAGGCTTAGAGTCCCACCCATGGCTGGCTGATATGTTGCAGGCCTCACAGGTGCACCTAAATGCTGCCTATTGATGGTAGTCAAGGCACATTTAAATTGGAGTTTATACAGGTCCTTCTAAAAAAATTAGCATATTGTGATAAAGTTCATTATTTTCTGTAATGTACTGATAAACATTAGACTTTCATATATTTTAGATTCATTACACACCAACTGAGGTGGTTCAAGCCTTTTATTGTTTTAATATTGATGATTTTGGTATACAGCTCATGAAAACCCTAAATTCCTATCTCAAAAAATTAGCATATCATGAAAAGGTTCTCTAAACGAGCTATTAACCTAATCATCTGAATCAACTAATTAACTCTAAACACCTGTAAAAGATTCCTGAGACTTTTAAAAACTCCTAGCCTGGTTCATTACTCAAAACCGCAATCATGAGTAAGACTGCCGACCTGACTGCTATCCAGAAGGCCATCATTGACACCCTCAAGCAAGAGGGTAAGACACAGAAAGAAATTTCTGAAGGAATAGGCTGTTCCCAGAGTGCTGTATCAAGGCACCTCAGTGGGAAGTCTGTGGGAAGGAAAAAGTGTGGCAGAAAACGCTGCACAACGAGAAGAGGTGACCGGACCCTGAGGAAGATTGTGGAGAGGACCGATTCCAGACCTTGGGGGACCTGCGGAAGCAGTGGACTGAGTCTGGAGTAGAAACATCCAGAGCCACCGTGTACAGGCGTGTGCAGGAAATGGGCTACAGGTGCCTCATTCCCCAGGTCAAGCCACTTTTGAACCAGAAACAGCTGGCAGAAGCGCCTGACCTGGGCTACAGAGAAGCAGCACTGGACTGTTGCTCAGTGGTCCAAAGTACTTTTTTCGGATGAAAGCAAATTTTGCATGTCATTCGGAAATCAAGGTGCCAGAGTCTGGAGGAAGACTGGGGAGAGGGAAATGCCAAAATGCCTGAAGTCCAGTGTCAAGTACCCACATTCAGTGATGGTCTGGGGTGCCATGTCAGCTGCTGGTGTTGGTCCACTGTGTTTTATCAAGGGCAGGGTCAATGCAGCTAGCTATCAGGAGATTTTGGAGCACTTCATGCTTCCATCTGCTGAAAAGCTTTATGGAGATGAAGATTTCATTTTTCAGCACCACCTGGCACCTGCTCACAGTGCCAAAACCACTGGTAAATGGTTTACTGACCATGGTATTACTGGGCTCAATTGGCCTACCAACTCTCCTGACCTGAACCCCATAGAGAATCTGTGGGATATTGGGAAGAGAAAGTTGAGAGACGCAAAACCCAACACTCTGGATGAGCTTAAGGCCGCTATCGAAGCATCCTGGGCCTCCATAACACCTCAGCAGTGCCACAGGCTGATTGCCTCCATGCCACGCCGCATTAAAGCAGTCATTTCTGTAAAAGGATTCCCGACCAAGTATTGAGTGCATAACTGAACATAATTATTGGAAGGTTGAATTTTTTTGTATTAAAAACACTTTTCTTTTATTGGTCAGATGAAATATGCTAATTTTTTTAGATAGGAATTTTGTGTTTTCATGAGCTGTATGCCAAAATCATCAATATTAAAACAATAAAAGGCTTGAACTACTTCAGTTGGTGTGTAATGAATCTAAAATATATGAAAGTCTAATGTTTATCAGTACATTACAGAAAATAATGAACTTTATCACAATATGCTAATTTTTTTAGAAGGACCTGTACACCTCCAAATGTAAATATATGACAAAAAAAATGTGGTCTCAAAAGGCAGAAAATGCTCAACACCAAATACAGTTGTGCATTTATGCTAGAAGGAGCAGATACTGCGCTTGTGGTCTGTTGCTAAGAGCATGACCTTACAGGAGTTTACGATCACAAATAGGGTGTTTATGTAAACTACAGAATCAATGTACAAACCGGATTCCAAAAAAGTTGGGACACTATACAAATCGTGAATAAATACTGAATGTAATGATGTGGAGGTGCCAACTTCTAATATTTTATTCAGAATAGAACATAAATCACGGAACAAAAGTTTAAACTGAGAAAATGTACAATTTTAAGGGAAAAATATGTTGAATCAGAATTTCATGGTGTCAACAAATCCCAAAACAGTTGGGACAAGGCCATTTTCACCACTGTGTGGCATCTCCCCTTCCTCTTACAACACTCAACAGATGTCTGGGGACTGAGGAGACCAGTTTCTCAAGTTTAGAAATAGGAATGCTCTCCCATTCTTGTCTAATACAGGCCTCTAACTGTTCAATCGTTTTGGGCCTTCTTTGTTGCACCTTCCTCTTTATGATGCGCCAAATGTTCTCTATAGGTGAAAGATCTGGACTGCAGACTGGCCATTTCAGTACCCGGATCCTTCTCCTACGCAGCTATGATGTTGTGATTGATGCAGAATGTGGTCTGGCATTATCTTGTTGAAAAATGCAGGGTCTTCCCTGAAAGAGATGACGTGGATGGGAGCATATGTTGTTCTAGAGCCTGAATATATTTTTCTGCATTGATGGTGCCTTTCCAGACATGCAGACTGCCCATACCACACGCACTCATGCAACCCCATACCATCAGAGATGCAGGCTTATGAACTGAGTGTTGATAACAACTTGGGTTGTCCTTGTCCTCTTTGGTCCGGATGACATGGCGTCCCAGATTTCCAAAAAGAACTTCGAATCGTGACTCGTCTGACCACAGAACAGTCTTCCATTTTGCCACACTCCATTTTAAATGATCTCTTGCCCAGTGAAAACGCCTGAGTTTGTGGATCTTGCTTAGAAATGGCTTCTTTTTTGCACTATAGAGTTTCAGCTGGCAACAGCGGATGGCACGTGGATTGTGTTCACTGACAATGGTTTCTGGAAGTATTCCTGAGCCCATTCTGTGATTTCCTTTACAGTAGCATTCCTGTTTGTGGTGCAGTGTCGTTTAAGGGCCCAGAGATCACGTGCATCCGGTATGGTTTTACGGCCTTGACCCTTACGCCCAGAGATTGTTCCAGATTCTCTGAATCTTCGGATGATGTTATGCACAGTTGATGATGATTGGCGTCCCAGATTTCCAAGAAGAACTTTGAATCGTGACTCGTCTGACCACAGAACAGTCTTCCATTTTGCCACACTCCATTTTAAATGATCCCTGGCCCAGTGAAAATGCCTGAGCTTGTGGATCTTGCTTAGAAATGGCTTCTTCTTTGCACTATAGAGTTTCAGCTGGCAACGGCGGATGGCACGGAGGATTGTGTTCACTGACAATGGTTTCTGGAAGCATTCCTGAGCCCATTCTGTGATTTCCTTTACAGTAGCATTCCTGTTTGTGGTGCAGTGTCGTTTAAGGGCCCGGAGGTCACGGGCATCCAGTATGGTTTTACGGCCTTGACCCTTACGCACAGAGATTGTTCCAGATTCTCTGAATCTTCGGATGATGTTATGCACAGTTGATGATGATAGATGCAAAGTCTTTGCAATTTTTCACTGGGTAACACCTTTCTGATATTGCTCCACTATCTTTCTGCGCAATATTGTGGGAATTGGTGATCCTCTACCCATCTTGGCTTCCTGAGAGACACTGCCACTCTGAGAAGCTCTTTTTATACCCAATCATGTTGCCAATTGACCTAATTAGTGTTAATTGGTCTTCCAGCTCTTCGTTATGCTCAAATTTACTTTTTCCAGCCTCTTATTGCTACTTGTCCCAACTTTTTGGGGATTTTTTGACACCGTGAAAATTTGAATCAACGTATTTTTCCTTTAAAATGATACATTTACTCGGATTAATCATTTGATCTGTCATCTATGTTCTATTACAAATAAAATATTGACATTTGCTATCTCCACATCATTGCATTCAGTTTTTATTCACAATTTGTTTAGTGTCCCAACTTTTTTGGAATCCGGTTTGTAATAAATATTGAGTTTTGTTTGGCTGTTAACCCTTGCTTTGTTAGTGGAAAAAATGTATTAAAATGAAAAATCTGCCCAAAAAGTGAAATACTCAAATTTCATCTACATTTTCCTTTATTTCTTGTGAAACACCTAAAGCAGCTGTCCCCAATCTCTGGGCCGTGGCCCAGGACCGGGCCCTGGAAGATTGTTTGCCGAGCCGCGGCAATCAGGGCCGTCTTTTACACGGCACTAATGAAGCGCTTCAATTAATGAAGCGCTTCATTAGTACTGGAGGACCAGGAAGTGGTGAATGCTCTGTACTTACAGCTTCCTTGTCCTCGGCTTGGCTGTCGGCTGTGCAGGGCTGCGCACAGCGTGAGGGTGCACTGTGACCTCAAACTGTGTGCCGCGCCCGCGATATACAGCTGACAGCAGGATGAAAGAGGATCACGATGGTGAGGAACGGTAGCGTCCAGGAGCAGGAGAGGTAAGTGTTTTTTTTATTTATTTATTTATTTATTTGCACTGATGGCTGGGGGCTGACATGAGGGCTGATGACTGACATAAGGGCTGATGACTGACATAAGGGCTGATGTCTGACATAAGGGCTGGGAGCTGACATATGGCTGATGGCTGTCATAAGGGCTGATGGCTAGCTGACATGAGGGCTGATGGCTGGCTGACATGGGGGGCTGATGGCTGACTGACATGGGGGGATGATTGCTGACTTACATGGGGGGATGATTACTGGCTTACATGGGGGGCTGATTGCTGGCTGACATGGGGGGCAGATTGCTGGCTGACATGGGGGGCTGATGGCTGGCTTACCTGGGGGCTGATGGCTGGCTGACATGGGGGCTGATGGCTGGCTGACATGGGGGCTGATGGCTGGCTGACATGGGGGCTGATGGCTGGCTGACATGGGGGCTGATGGCTGGCTGGCATGGGGGCTGATGGCTTACATGGGGGCTGATAGATGGCTGAAGGTTGGGGGCTTTATCTGAGGCATTGGGGGTCTGATCTGAGGACTAATTAACATTGGGGGTCTGATTGTTGGTCTGACCTGAGGTGTAATGGAAAATATTTTTTTCTTATTGTCCTCCTCTAAAACCTAGGTGCGTATTATGGGCCAGTGCAAAAAATATGGTACAGTGCAGCAGAGACCAGGCCAGCAGTTGTTATATAGTGTTATATATTTTAATATGCACCTTGTGTTTTGTTATGTGCGTGAATCAGTTAGCGCCGACCAGCACTCCATAAGACCCTCCCACCCCCTAAGCACCACCCCAGAACCCCCCTCCCCGGTCCCTGGGAAAATTATCTTGCATGAAACTGGTCCTTTGTGCAAAAAAGGTTGGGGACCACTGACCTAAAGGTTAACAAAGTTTGCAAAATCCGTTTAGGATACCTTGAGGGGTGTAGTTTATAAAATGGTGACATTTGTGGGTGGTTTCTGTTATGTAAGCTTTACAAAGTGACTTCTGACCTGAACCGGTCTTTAAAAATTGGGTTTTGGAAATTTTCTCAAAAATTTTAAGATTTGCTTCTAAACTTCTAAGCCTTCTAATGTCCCAAAAAAGAAAATGTAATTTACCAAATGATCCAAATATGAAGTAGAAATATGGGGAATGTAAAGTAATAACTATTTTAGGAGGTATCACCATCTGTTTTAAAAGCAGAGAAATAGAATTTTTGAAAATTGAGAATGTTTCAAAATTCTTGGTAAATTTGGCATTTTGACTCAAATTTACCAATGTCATGAAGTACAATATGTGACGATAAAACTGTTTTAGAATTGCTTGGATAAGTAAAAGCGTTTTAAAGTTATCACCGCATAAAGTGACGCATGTCAGATTTGCAAAAAATTGTCTGGTCCTTAAGGTGAAAAATGTCAGGGTCCTGAAGGGGTAAATATTACCTAGATAGGTCATCAGTATCAGATTGGGGAGAGGGGTTTGACTCCTGGCACCCCCATCAAATAGCTGTTTGAAGGGGAATTAGTGCTTGGACGACCTCTGTTGCCTCTTCCTCAGCCTGTGATGTCATGTCTATCAGTCACATGGACTCTCTACAGTTCTGTCCCATTTAAGTGAAAGGGACTGAGCTGCAATAGCAAGAAGAGCTGCCATACAGTGCATGGCGTTGTTCTTGGTATACCAGAAACAGGCAACAGTGCTCCTCCAAGCGCCATGGTCTCCTCAAGCAGCTGAACAGCTGGGAGTCAAACTTTCACCAATCTGACATTGATTACCTATCTTCAGGGTAGGTCATCAATATTTAAGTTCCAGTAAACTCCTTTAACCACTTCAACCCCCCTAGCTGAAACACCCTTAATGACCAGGCCACTTTTTACACTTCTGCACTACACTACTTTCACCGTTTATTGCTCAGTCATGCAACTTACCACCCAAATTAATTTTACCTCCTTTTCTTCTCACTAATAGAGCTTTCATTTGGTGGTATTTCATTGCTGCTGACATTTTAACTTTTTTTGTTATTAATCGAAATGTAACATTTTTTTTGCAAAAAAATGACATTTTTCACTTTCAGTTGTAAAATTTAGCAAAAAAAATGACATCCATATATAAACTTTTCGCTAAATTTATTATTCTACATGTCTTTGCTAAGAAAAAATGTTTGGGTAAAAAAAAAAATATGGTTTGGGTAAAAGTTATAGCATTTACAAACTATGGTACAAAAATGTGAATTTCTGCTTTTTGAAGCAGCTCTGACTTTCTGAGCACCTGTCATGTTTCCTGAGGTTCTACAATGCCCAGACAGTACAAACACCCAACAAATGACCCCATTTCGGAAAGTAGACACCCTAAGGTATTCACTGATGGGCATAGTGAGTTCATAGAACTTTTTATTTTTTGTCACAAGTTAGCGGAAAATGATTATTTATTTTATTTTCCTTACAAAGTCTCATATTCCACTAACTTGTGACAAAAAATAAAAACTTCCATGAACTCACAATGTCCATCACAAAATACCTTGGGATGTCTTCTTTCCAAAATGGGGTCACTTGTGGGGTAGTTATACTGCCCTGGCATTTTAGGGGCCCAGATGTGTGAGAAGTAGTTTGAAATCAAAATCTGTAAAAAATGACCGGTGAAATCCGCAAGGTGCTCTTTGGAATGTGTGCCCCTTTGCCCACCTAGGCGGCAAAAAGTGTCACACATCTGGTATCGCTGTACTCAGGAGAAGTTGGGGAATGTGTTTTGGGGTGTCATTTTACATATACCCATGCTGGGTGAGAGAAATATCTTGGCAAAAGGCAACTTTTCCCATTATTTTATACAAAGTTGCCATTTGACCAAGATATTTATCTCACCCAGCATGGGTATCTGTAAGATGACACCCCAAAACACATTGCCCAACTTCTCCTGAGTACGGCAATACCACATGTGTGACACTTTTTTGCAGCCTAGATGCGCAAAGTGGCCCAAATTCCTTTTAGGAGGGCATTTTTAGACATTTGGATCCCAGACTTCTTCTCACGCTTTCAGGCCCCTAAAATTCCAGGGCAGTATAAATACCCCACATGTGACCCCATTTTGGAAAGAAGACACCCCAAGGTATTCAATGAGGGGCATGGTGAGTTCACAGAATTTTTTTTTTTGGCACAAGTTAGCGGAAATTGATTTTTTTTTGTATTTTCTCACAAAGTCTCCCTTTCCGCTAACTTGGGACAAAAATTTCAATCTTTCATGGACTCAATATGCCCCTCACGGAATACCTTGGGGTGTCTTCATTCCGAAATGGGGTCACATGTGGGGTATTTATACTGCCCTGGCATTTTAGGGGCCCTAAAGCGCGAGAAGAAGTCTGGAATATAAATGTCTAAAACATTTTACGCATTTGGATTCCGTGAGGGGTATGGTGAGTTCATGTAAGATTTTATTTTTTGACACAAGTTAGTGGAATATGAGACTTTGTAAGAAAAATAAAATAAAAATAAAATATCTATTTCCGCTAACTTGTGGCCAAAAAAATGTCTAAATGGAGCCTTACAGGGGGTGGTCAATGACAGGGGGGTGATCAGGGAGTCTGTATGGGGTGATCACCCCCCTGTCATTGATCAGCCCCCTGTAAGGCTCCATTCAGAAGTCCGTATGTGTTTTGCGGATCCGATCCATGTATCCGTGGATCCGTAAAAATTATACGGACGTCTGAATGGAGCCTTACAGGGGGGTGATCAATGACAGGGGGGTGATCAATGACAGGGGGGTGATCAGGGAATCTATATGGGTGATCACCCCCCTGTCATTGATCACCCCCCTGTAAGGCTCCATTCAGACATCCGTATGTGTTTTGCGGATCCGATCCATGTATCCGTGGATCCGTAAAAATCATACGGACGTCTGAATGGAGCCTTATAGGGGGGTGATCAATGACAGGGGGGTGATCAGGGAATCTATATGGGTGATCACCCCCCTGTCATTGATCACCCCCCTGTAAGGCTCCATTCAGACGTCCGTATGTGTTTTGCGGATCCGATCCATGTATCCGTGGATCCGTAAAAATCATACGGACGTCTGAATGGAGCCTTATAGGGGGATGATCAATGACAGGTGCGTGATCAGGGAATCTATATGGGTGATCACCCCCCTGTCATTGATCACCCCCCTGTAAGGCTCCATTCAGACGTCCGCATGTGTTTTGCGGATCCAATCCATGTATCCGTGGATCCGTAAAAATCATACGGACGTCTGAATGGAGCCTTACAGGGGGGTGATCAATGACAGGGGGGTGATCAGGGAGTCTATATGGGTGATCACCCGCCTGTCATTGATCACCCCCCTGTAAGGCTCCATTCAGACGCCCGTATGTGTTTTGCGGATCCGATCCATGTATCCGTGGATCCGTAAAAATCATACAGACGTCTGAATGGAGCCTTACAGGGGGGTGATCAATGACAGGGGGGTGATCAGGGAGTCTATATGGGTGATCACCCGCCTGTCATTGATCACCCCCCTGTAAGGCTCCATTCAGACGTCCGTATGTGTTTTGCGGATCCGATCCATGTATCCGTGGATCCGTAAAAATCATACGGACGTCTGAATGGAGCCTTACAGGGGGGTGATCAATGACAGGGGGTGATCAGGGAGTCTATATGGGTGATCACCCGCCTGTCATTGATCACCCCCCTGTAAGGCTCCATTCAGACGTCCGTATGTGTTTTGCGGATCCGATCCATGTATCCGTGGATCCGTAAAAATCATATGGACGTCTGAATGGAGCCTTACAGGGGGGTGATCAATGACAGGGGGGTGATCAATGACAGGGAGGTAATCAGGGAGTCTATATGGGGTGATCATGGGTGATCAGGGGTTCATAAGGGGTTAATAAGTGACGGGGGGGTGTAGTGTAGTGTAGTGGTGTTTGGTGGTACTTTACACAGCTACCTGTGTCCTCTGGTGGTCGATCCAAACAAAAGGGACCACCAGAGGACCAGGTAGCAGGTATATTAGACACTGTTATCAAAACAGCGTCTAATATACCTGTTAGGGGTTAAAAAAAATCGCATCTCCAGCCTGCCAGCGAACGATCGCCGCTGGCAGGCTGGAGATTCTGTCTCTTACCTTCCGTTCCTGTGAACGTGCGCGCCTGTGTGCGTGCGTTCACAGGAAGTCTCGGCTCTCGCGAGATGGCGCGCCGATGCCTCACTCTGCGCAGAGCTGCCGCCTCCGGACCACGGATCTGCGTTAGGCGGTCCGGAGGCAGTTAATTAACGCATAGCGAATAATATTTTATGTATATAGGCATTAATATATGGTAGTTGTTTGAAAATATCTCAATTAGTATTTCAAACACAAAAATGAAAAACCCACATATTCTATCCACAGCGCCGTTGACTCCAAATCAGTAACAAAATCCAAAGAAAACAGTGGAATACATTTTCTTTGTTGATTGATGTTTTCCCATCTATTTTTAAATGTGTTTTCACCTCGCCCGTCTTACCGACTGAGGATCTTGAATATAAAAAAGTAAATGTTTCCACAACCATGCTCACTGTTGATTTGCGTATAATCAGCGTTTCCTCAGTAAGGTAGAGAAAAAGATTGAGTGGTCTTTCCTGAGTTGTTTTTATTGATTCTTTTTTCCCTGAGTGCTAAAGAGCGACGGTATATTAATATCAGATAGGCTTACTTCCCATACCTCTGCCGCTGTCCTCAGATTATTCCCTGATTCATACTGCACACACACATACATACATACCAACCCTTATCGATCGATCACTGACAAAAGAGTTATTAAACAAAAAAACTCCACTCAGGGAATTATTCATCAAATAAATTCATTTTTGTTTATCAACCTGTAGGGTCCCCAGGGACAGCACGTTAGTCTTGAAAACCAGTGACTCGTCATTAATCACCTTGAGTATGGAGGAGAACGGTGTTTTAATACAGATCAGAGATATCTGGAGATTGAAAAATAACCCTTAACATTCAGTGTAAGCTCAACTTGTGCAAATATAAGGAGATACAACTTACTGCTTGCTTTAAAGTTCAAGGCCACATGCACTAGGTGAAGATGTTTCATGGTGCCTATGTGGAGACACATGGAGCCCCTACATGTCGCTACAAAGATATTCCTTCATAATTTGCCAGTCGATGGAGCATGCCACTTTTTTTTAGATAATATTTAAAATGAATTGTGCAGAAAAAAAACATTCCTCAGTATAAATATGAAAAGCATACTGAGGTTCTGTACAGAAAGGTAGACTATAAATGGCCACCGATATAGATCTACCACCTTAAAGGGTGCTTCCAGTTATAAAATTAAAACTATAATATTTTTTTTATATCATTGTGTTCGGATATTTTGTTTTTCAACTACAGCATGGATCACTTGCATCCAATTTATTATTCCCCTCATGCCAGTTTTCTAGAGTAAAAAAAGTTGCAAAACCTCATGTTTGCAATTTTTTAAATGCCACTGTGCCTAATTTAGGCAAAAGTCACATTTCTTTGCTACCCTCGCCACTTTTTCGAGAAGGGGGCGCGGTGAGGTGTGGAGGTGGTGGAGCTAGTGGGTTCAGCATATTTATCATCTTTTATACCAGTTTTCTGGCATAAGAAACAACTGAAATCTATAGCAGCTCGTATCTGGGGAAGATTTTAGATTCGCTTTAGGTGCACAGGCTGCTGGAGGAAGCGCCTAATATATGACGAAGCCTGTGCTTCGTCATAAATTAGGTGCATCCTCCATCAGCACAGGGGATATCATAAAACACTGGTGTATGATAACCCCTCTCCCCCCAGTGCAGGGGTGTTGCTAGGGTCTCAAAAGATCCGGAACCCAAGCCCTAATGAATATGGCCAAGTTCTCTAAGTCACCACCCCCTCCCCCTACACACCACATTTTGCTGTACTTGCTATACAGCAGCACATACCGGTCACATCCAGTGCCTCCCAGGTGACGTCTCTTCCGATGTAGATCTTCTCTGTCATCATCTTCTCCATTTGGTCTGGACAACTTCTTTCAGCCATGCCTCGTCTCTGCAGAGTGTTACACACAGACATCTAAGCTTCCTCACATTTATATCATCATCCCACAACCTGGAGTCCCCACAGTGTTATCATGCGGCACGCTGTGCTCCCCAATACCCCAAATTCTATCCTGAAGAAAAATTAGTGCCCCCAAAGTAATAGTGCTCCTCATAGTCCCACCAATACTAATTCCCTTCTAGAATGCCCCCATTAGTAATACTGCCACCTACAGTGCCCTAACCATTATAATGTTCCCCAAGAATGCCTCAATTAGTAATACTGTCCTCTACAGTGCCCCCATTAGTAGAAGAGCCCTCCAGTATTAATAATACCCTCACAGAACCCCTTGTAGAAATAAGGCCCCCTATTGTTCCTCCAGTGGTAATAAAGCTCTCTACAGACCCCTCATTAGTAATAAGGCCCCCCCATAATGCTCTTAGTAGAAATAAGGTAGATCTATAAGTCTCTCCTATAGAGCCCCCTGTAGTAATAAGAATGCATATAATGTTCCCTGGATTTGCAGTGCCCCCTGTAGTTATATTCCTCCCTCCACCATACAGTATCATGTAAATAACATCACACCGTCTCCCCTGCCCCCTCCAATATACAGTCCTATGTAAATAACATTACTCCCCTCCCCTTTAGCCCCTCCAACATACAGTCCCATGTAAATAACACTATTTCCCTCCCTCCGCCATAGAGTCCCATGTAAATAACATCACACCATCTGTCCAGCCCCCTCCAATATACAGTCCCATGTAAATAACATCCCTCTCTATCTACAGCTCCCTCCAAAATACAGTCCCATATAAATAACATCACCTCCTCCCCAGCCGCCTTCAACATACGTCCCAAGTAAATTATATCACCCCCTCCCCAGCTGCCTCCAACATGCAATCCCATGTAAACATCACCCCCTCAACATGCAGTCCCATGTAAATAACATCATTCCCCCCCACCAGCCACCTTCAACATACAGTCCCATGTAAATAACATTGCCCCCTCAACATTCAGTCCCATGTAAATAACATCACTCCCTCCCACAGCCGCCATCAACATACAGTTCCATGTAAATAACATCACTGCCTCCCCCAGCCCCCTCCAACATACAGTCCCTTATAAATAACACCACTCAGTCCCACAGCTGCGTCCAACATACAGTCCCATGAAAATAACATAATCCCCTCCCACAGCTGCCTTCAACATACAGTCCCATGTAAATAAAATCACCCTGCCCCAGCTCCCTCCAACATACAGTCCCATGTAAATAACATCACTCCCTCCTACAGCCACTATCAACATACAGTCCCATGTAAATAACATGACCTCTCCCCAGCCACCTCCAACACAAAGTTCCATGTAAATAACATCCCTCCCTTCAGCCCTAACATACAGTCCCAGTTAAATAACCACAACTCCCAGCATTGTTCTGCCTCTCCCTTCACGTAACTCTCCTCATGTAGCAGACATCACCACAGCTTCTTTCCCCAGGACTACTTCTCTTCACTGCTGTCCTCTCCTGCACAGGTCACATGATGGTGACATCATCGCAGGTCATTCTCAACCACTGCCTGTTTTACTGGTCACATGACCTGTGGTGTCCACCACAGGTCCTTCAGCAGTGCATTAGATTCAATTGTATTGCCGGCAGGCAGTACATTCAGGGCCTGCGAGAAAACATCAGGGGCACAGTCCCTGAATGTTTTAACCTAGCAACGCACCTGCCACAGTGCATTCTGCTCTGCTTTCTAGACAACCTTGAGTGCAGGAACCATTGTTGCAGTGATATGCAGGCCGGGCTCCTGCACTGAAGCTGGAAGCCCAGAGCAGGACACTCTTTTTTCTACTGCCTAGTTAGGGGCAGCCTGCAGCAAATAGTACAGCTAGAAGTGCCATTTATTCTATAGCACTGTACATATGAAAAGGGGTATACATACAGTGTCAGGTTTCTGTGATGTAAAAAATTAGACAAAGATAAATTATTCCAGAACTTTTTCCACCTTTAATGTGACCTATAAACTGTTCCACTCAATTGAAAAACAAACTGAAATCTTTTAGGTGGAGGAAAAACAAAACAAAAAAAAGAAAATAATGTGGTTGTATAAGTGTGCAGACCCTCTTATAACTGGGGATGTAGCTGTGTTCAGAATTAAGCAATCACATTCAAAATCATGTTATATAGGAGTCAGCATACACTTGCCATCATTTAAAGTGCCTCTGATTAACCCCAAATAAAGTTCAGCTGCTCTAGTTGGTCTTTCCTGAAATTTTCTTAGTCGCATCCCACAGCAAAAACCATGGTCCACAGAGAGCTTTCAAAGCATCAGAAGGATCTCATTATTAAAAGGTTTCAGTCAGGAGAAGGGTACAAAATAATTTCCAAGTCATTAGATATACCATGGAACACAGTGGTGGTGGTAGCATCATGCTTTGGGGCTGTTTTTCTTCAGCTGGAACTGGGGCCTTAGTTAAGCTAGGAGGGAATTATACAGAACAGTTCCAAATACCAGTCAACATTGGTACAAAACTATTAGGCTTCTGCTAGAATCCTAAACATGAAGAGGAACTTGATCTTTCAGCATGACAATGACCCAAAGCATACATCCAAATCAACAAAGGAATGGCTTCACCAGAAGAAGATTAAAGTTTTGGAATGGCCCAGCCAGAGCCAAGACCTGAATCTGATTGAAAATATGTGGGGTAATCTGAAGAGGGCTGTGCACAGGAGATGCACTCTTAATCTGACAGATTTGAAGTGTTTTTTCAAAGAAGAGTGGGCAAATCTTGCAAGTCAAAATGTGCCATGCTGATAGACTCCTACCCAAAAAGACTGAGTGCTGTAATAAAATCAAAAGGTGCTTCAACAAAGTATTAGTTTAAAGGTGTGCACACTTATGCAACCATATTATTTTATTTTTATATTTTTCTTCCCTCTACATAAAAAAAAAATCAGTTTGTTTTTCATTTGAGTTGTACAGTTTATAGGTCACATTAAAGGTGGAAAAAGTTCTGAAATGATTTATCTTTGTCTCATTTTTTTTACATCACAGAAACCTGACATTTTAACAGGGGTGTGTAGACTTTTTATATCCACTGTACATAATACAGATAATTGCACTAAGAATAAACAAGACGAGGTACATACTGGTACAGAAAGAGAGAGGGCCCTGCCCGTGAGGGCTTACAATCTTAATGGTATGGGAGAAGGACACAGTAGGTGAGGGTGAAGCTGGTAATGGCAGTATAGAGGCAGCAGGGTCACTGGTTGTAGGCTTGTCTGAAGAGGTGGGTTTTTAGGTTTCTTTTGAAGGATTCCACTGTCGGTTAGAGTCTGATATGTTGGGGTAGCGAGATCCAGAGTGTGGGGATGCATGGGAGAAATCTTGGAGGCGATTGTGGGAAGAGGTGATAAGAGGAGAGGAGAGAAGGAGGATCGGAGATTGCATGTGGGGATGTATTGGGAAAGTAGCACAGAGATGTAGGGAGGGGACGGGTTGTGGACGGCATTGTATGTATTTATTAGTATTTTGATTTGAATCAGTTGTGCAATGGGGAGCCAATGAAGTGATTGGCAGTGGGAAGTGGCAGAGGAATAGCAAGGTGAGAGGTGTATTAGTCGGGCAGCAGAGTTGAAGATAGATTGGAGGGGTGCTAGAGTGCTAGATGGAAGGCCACAGAGGAGAATGTTGCAGTAGTCTAGGCGGGATATGATAAGGGCATGTACAAGCATTTTCGCAGATTCATAGTTGAGGAAAGCACAGATGTGCAAGATGTTTTTGAGTTAGAGACGGCAGGTGGTGGAAAGGACTTAGATGTGCGGTCGGAAGGAGAGGGCAGAATCCATGATCGTGACAGATAGGTTTATTGGGGGGTTGAGCAAGATGAGGGAAAGATGATGAATTCTGTTTTATCCATGTTAAGTTTTAGAAAGCGAGAAGAGAAGAAGGATGATATAGCAGATATACATTGTGAGATTCTGGATAATAAGGTGGTGATGTCTTGTCCAGAGAGGTAGATTTGTGTGTCATCAGCATAAGAGTGATACTGAAAGCCATGGGACTCTATGAGATATCCCAGGCCAAAAGTGTAAATAGAGAAGAGAAGGGGTCCTAGGACAGAGCCTTGCGGGACACCAACAGAGAGGAAATGAGACGAGGAGGTGGTGTGAGAGTGGGAGACGCTAAACGTCGGGTCTGTGAGGTATGATGTGATCCAGGAGAGGGCCAGGTCAGTAATGCCAAGAGATGAGAGAGTTTGCAACAAAAGGGAGTGGTCGACAGTGTCAAAGGCAGAGGACAGGTCAAGGATAAGGAGGACAGAGTAATGTTTTTTGGTTTTGGCTGTTAGTAGGTCATTGGTGACTTTGGTAAGGGCAGTCTCAGTCGAGTGGTGGGGTCGGAAGCAAGATTGTAGGCCTTCAAAGAGGGAGCAGGAAGAGAAGTGAGGGGACAGTTCCGAATGGACATGTTGTTCAAGTAGCTTTGAGGCATATGGAAAAAGTGATATTAGGCGATAACTGGACAAAGAAGATGGGTCAAGTGAAGGCTTTTGAGGATGGGTGTAACGGTAGCAGGTTTAAAAGCAGAGGGGAAGACACCAGAGGTTAGTGATAGGTTGAAGAGATGAGTTAGGGGTGGGATAAACACTGTGGTGAGGTTAGGAATAAGGTAGGATGGGTTTTGAGAGAAGAGGACTGAGCAGTTATGTAGAGGGTCTGTGGGGACTGTGCACTGAAGCTTTATCTGATGTTGACTATCTTTTGTTTGAAGTATACAAAGTCTTTGGCTGAGATGAGAGGAGAGGGTGGGGGTGCTGGGGGACGGAGAAGAGAGCTAAAAGTGTTAAAAAGTTGTTCAGGGCTGTAGGCCAGGGAAGATATGAGAGATGAGAAGTAGGCTTGTTTTGCATCAGCCAGTGAGGATTTGAATATGAGGAGGGATTGCTTGTATGCAGTGAATTGATCTTTAGATTGAGATTAATTCCATAGCCGCTCAGCAGCACTGGAAGCATGTCTGAGTTTTTTGGTCAGGTTGGTGTGCCAGGGTTGTCTGTTGATTTTTTTGGGTTTTGTTGTGTGTGAGAGGGGCAACAGTGTCCAGAGCTGTACTTATTGTGATGTTATATAGGGTGGTGGCAGCATCTGGTTCTTGGAGGGAACAAATAGTATAGAGTGGTAGAATAGAATCAGAAAGCAAGCAAAAGTCGAGATTTTTAAGGTTTCTCTGCTAGTGTGTGGACCGGGGGAGCTGCAGAAGAGACCAATGAAGAGAAGGTGAGTAGGTTTTGGTCAGGGAGAGGCAGGTAAAGATAAGATCCAGAGTGTGACCATCTCTGTGGGTGGGAGCAGAATACCAATGTAAGAGGCCGAAGGAGGAAGAGAGCAGGTGTCAATAGGGATGTTAAATACACCCATGATGATAGTAGGGATGTCGGCAGAAAGAAAGTGTAGTAGCCAGGTGTTAAAATGGTCAAGAAAGATGGTGGCTGGGCCTGGGTGGTGGTAAATGACAGCTACTTGAAGGTTGGAGGAAGAGTAGATGCGAACAGAGTGTACTTCAAATGAAGTGAGCGTAATGGAGGGTGGCAGTGGAGTTGATGTGTAGGAGCAGGTGTCTGATAGGCGAAGACCAACTCCTCCACGATGTTTACAGTCGGGGCGGGGGGTGTGAGTGAAATGAAAACCACTATGTGAGAGTGCAGCAGGAGAGGAGGTCTCAGAGTGTGTCAGCCATGATTCTGTGAGACCCAGAAAGGAAAGTTTTCAAGAGATGAAAAGATCATGAATGTAGGACAGGTTGTTACAGACACAGCATGCATTCCATAATGCTCCTGCAAGAGGAATCAAAGGAGCAGGGGTCAGAGGAATGATTATTAGGTTTAACGGGTTGCAGAAATTTGTAGAAGGAGATTTGTACTGGGGTGTAGAGGTGATAGTGGGGATTTGCTGAGGGGGCGTGGATTTGGAGAGATATCACCAGCAATAAGGAGAAGCAGAGAAATTGTTAATAGGTGAGAATATGAGAGGGCATGGGGTATCTGTGTGTGTTTGGGAAGGAAGTGTTTTACGTTGCCAAACAGGTTTGTACAAGCGGTCAGATGATAAGGTAAGATGAAGGGAGAGATGAATAGTTCCTTGCTGGGTGAATGGATGTGGAGGTATTTCAGGATGTTTTGGAAAAGTGGGAAGAGTAAGATGAAAAAGTGAAACATTGTTTGCATTAACTATTTCTGTAATTACCTGTGGTCCCCTTCTGGTCCAATTCTGGTATAATTCAGTATGTGCACTTAAAGAGGTGCACTTGAAAGATGTTGCATGTTGAAAATACCAAGGTCTGAAACGACTTAAGGACTTAGATTTATACCACTCAGTGTTCAATCAGGTGTGAACAAGAGGGGAGTGGGTTACATTTGACCTAATCAAGGGAGGACCAGATACGGGGTGAAATAGTCAATGTAAACAA
The DNA here is from genome assembly GCF_014858855.1 of Bufo gargarizans. Taxonomy (NCBI): domain Eukaryota; kingdom Metazoa; phylum Chordata; class Amphibia; order Anura; family Bufonidae; genus Bufo; species Bufo gargarizans. Next base: position 80,361,048 of record NC_058087.1, on the reverse strand, counting down.
ATACTCCATAAATCCAGCAGGGAAAGAGACATTAAAAGTTTGATGTAGACATGCCAGGGAATGAGAAGGAAAGATGAGGGGTGTGGACAATATCAGACTGTGGAAAAGTGGGTGCAGCAGTTAGCTTCAATGTAGACATACCTTGATCACTTTCCTACTTTTGGCTGTTCCCTTAAAAAATAGAATCACGAGAAAAATGTTACTGGATTCTTTTCTGACATTCCCTGTGGTTCTGGAGACAAATAAAACCAAATAAATACCTTAGTACAATGCGTAGAAAGGCGCAAGGGTCCGTCATTGATGGAAGGTATGTGTCACAGAGATTCCTGGCCTCTGTGAGGTAAGACAGAGAAATTTTATGTATCAGCGGCAGATAGTGCTGGCTGACATGGTTTTGCTATTTAGTATGGCTGTAAAGCCGATCCCGGCCGGCTCTTACTAAGAGCAGCCAAAGTGCTGGGTGGGTGGCTTCTCCCCACTTTCCAGGCCAGGTCTTGTTTTTTTTATATAAAACACAGGCAGTACTGTCAGGTGAGAGGAATCTACTCCTCTCTGACAGTGAAGCTCTGTCAGTCTCTGTGGTGGGCCTGGGTAAAGGCCTGCTATTGTGTTGGTGTGAGAGCAGGTGGTTTCTGCTATGTCCAAGAACTTCTGCATTGCTGCATGGTGTGAACAAACACCAAACTCAAGGTGACTGTTTTCCTTGAAATTGACTTTTTGTGTTGCTTATCCTTATGTGTGAATAAACACTGAACTGTTTAAGTTAAAAACGTTGTTATTGCCTCTATACTGTGTCCGCAAGCCTGTCTACCAGAGCAAATCCCCACAAATGATATAGTAAAAAGATTACATTGTAAACTTCAGAATTAAAATAGCTTTTCTTTTATAACTGGAGGTATGTGCGCCTTACGCTCTGGCTGTATTTTTTATTCTATTTTAATATTTTCAGAGATTAAAGAACGTTTCATGGAAACAAAATCACAACTAAAGATGCAGGAATAATAGTTATCTTTATCTTGGGTGAGAAGATGTATGTGATTGTTATCATTATATGGTATCTATAATAAACTTTTTTAAGTGCCACAGACAGGCCAGTAATAATGCATATCCTGTGTCTATAGTATCAGATTCAACAATGCTATCAACACTCTGAAGGGGATTTTCCAACTCAATCCTCTCTTCACAAATCCAGATCTTTGAAAGCTTAGAACTTAAGTACAAATAGAAATCATTTTTTATCTAAGAGACAAATCACAAAGTGACAAAGCTGAATACTTTAGAGATGAAATCCATAGCAATGTGGAGCCCTTGGCGAGTAAGCAGCTTTTCCATTATCCCTCCGTCCACACTCTTTGTGATGCTCACAGACACTTAGCTTCAATGAGATTTTACACACAATTATAAACTTTACATTGTCACCAGAAATACTAATCTTTTTAAGCTGAATTTACCATTGTTCTATTGTAACATGTCTTGATATGTGTCTGCACAGGAGAGAGGAAATTAAAATGATCGAACAATGCGTTTCTTATGGTCTTAGTGCATTATAATCACACTAAAGAATGCTCCATGTCTCTAAGGTTAAATAATTCATGATTTCATATCTAACTAATATTTATATATCATAAATGGATTAGCTAAATGTAAAAGTAAAAATAACACAAAATTAATAATGAGTTACAGACAAGCTATTAGATCTGTGTCAATGCCTCTATGGAGGCTGTGCATGCAGGTGCTTATTCCCAAAACTATAGTGAAATGCTTTTCTTCTTTAAAGCTACCATAAACTAAAGAGTCATGATGTACAGCTTAGCCAGACTTTTCACAGCTGTGTTTCCCAAACTGAATTCCCCAGAACTAGAGTTGAGCGAACACCTGGATGTTCGGGTTCGAGAAGTTCGGCCGAACATCCCGGAAATGTTCGGGTTCGGGATCCGAACCCGATCCGAACTTCGTCCCGAACCCGAACCCCATTGAAGTCAATGGGGACCCGAACTTTTCGGCACTAAAAAGGCTGTAAAACAGCCCAGGAAAGAGCTAGAGGGCTGCAAAAGGCTGCAACATGTAGGTAAATCCCCTGCAAACAAATGTGGATAGGGAAATGAATTAAATTAAAAATTAAATAAATAAAAATTAACCAAAATCAATTGGAGAGAGGTTCCATAGCAGAGAATCTGGCTTCCCGTCACCCACCACTGGAACAGTCCATTCTCAGATATTTAGGCCCCGGCACCCAGGCAGAGGAGAGAGGTCCCGTAACAGAGAATCTGTCTTCATGTCAGCAGAGAATTAGTCTGCATGTCATAGCAGAGAATGAGGCTTCACGTCAGCCACCACTGCAACAGTCCATTGGCATATATTTAGGCCCAGCACCCAGGCAGAGGAGGGAGGTCCCGTAACAGAGAATCTGTCTTCATGTCAGCAGAGAATTAGTCTGCATGTCATAGCAGAGAATGAGGCTTCACGTCAGCCACCACTGCAACAGTCCATTGGCATATATTTAGGCCCAGCACACACACAGGCAGAGGAGAGAGGTCCCGTAACAGAGAATCTGGCTTCATGTCAGCAGAGAATCAGTCTGCATGTCATAGCAGAGAATGAGGCTTCACGTCAGCCACCACTGCAACAGTCCATTGGCATATATTTAGGCCCAGCACACACACAGGCACAGGAGAGAGGTCCCGTAACAGAGGATCTGGCTTCATGTCAGCAGAGAATCAGTCTGCATGTCATAGCAGAGAATCAGGCTTCACGTCAGCCACCACTGCAACAGTCCATTGTCATAAATTTAGGCCCAGCACCCAGGCAGAGGAGAGAGGTCCCGTAACAGACAATCTGGCTTCATGTCAGCAGAGAATTAGTCTGCATGTCATAGCAGAGAATGAGGCTTCACGTCAGCCACCACTGCAACAGTCCATTGGCATATATTTAGGCCTAGCACACAGGCAGAGGAGAGAGGTCCCGTAACAGACAATCTGGCTTCATGACAGCAGAGAATCAGTCTGCATGTCATAGCAGAGAATGAGGCTTCACGTCACCCACCACTGCAACAGTCCATTGGCATATATTTAGGCCTAGCACACAGGCAGAGCAGAGAGGTCCCGTAACAGACAATCTGGCTTCATGACAGCAGAGAATCAGTCTGCATGTCATAGCAGAGAATGAGGCTTCACGTCACCCACCACTGCAACAGTCCATTGGCATATATTTAGGCCTAGCACACAGGCAGAGCAGAGAGGTCCCGTAACAGACGATCTGGCTTCATGTCAGCAGAGAATCAGTCTGCATGTCATAGCAGAGAATGAGGCTTCACGTCAGCCACCACTGCAACAGTCCATTGGCATATATTTAGGCCCAGCACCCAGGCAGAGGAGGGAGGTCCCGTAACAGAGAATCTGTCTTCATGTCAGCAGAGAATTAGTCTGCATGTCATAGCAGAGAATGAGGCTTCACGTCAGCCACCACTGCAACAGTCCATTGGCATATATTTAGGCCCAGCACACACACAGGCAGAGGAGAGAGGTCCCGTAACAGAGAATCTGTCTTCATGTCAGCAGAGAATTAGTCTGCATGTCATAGCAGAGAATCAGGCTTCACGTCACCCACCACTGCAACAGTCCATTGGCATATATTTAGGCCCAGCACCCAGGCAGAGGAGGGAGGTCCCGTAATAGAGAATCTGTCTTCATGTCAGCAGAGAATTAGTCTGCATGTCATAGCAGAGAATGAGGCTTCACGTCAGCCACCACTGCAACAGTCCATTGGCATATATTTAGGCCCAGCACACACACAGGCAGAGGAGAGAGGTCCCGTAACAGACAATCTGGCTTCATGTCAGCAGAGAATTAGTCTGCATGTCATAGCAGAGAATGAGGCTTCACGTCACCCACCACTGCAACAGTCCATTGGCATATATTTAGGCCCAGCACCCAGGCAGAGGAGGGAGGTCCCGTAACAGAGAATCTGTCTTCATGTCAGCAGAGAATTAGTCTGCATGTCATAGCAGAGAATGAGGCTTCACGTCAGCCACCACTGCAACAGTCCATTGGCATATATTTAGGCCCAGCACACACACAGGCAGAGGAGAGAGGTCCCGTAACAGAGGATCTGGCTTCATGTCAGCAGAGAATCAGTCTGCATGTCATAGCAGAGAATCAGGCTTCACGTCAGCCACCACTGCAACAGTCCATTGGCATATATTTAGGCCTAGCACACAGGCAGAGGAGAGAGGTCCCGTAACAGACAATCTGGCTTCATGTCAGCAGAGAATCAGTCTGCATGTCATAGCAGAGAATGAGGCTTCACGTCAGCCACCACTGCAACAGTCCATTGTCATAAATTTAGGCCCAGCACCCAGGCAGAGGAGGGAGGTCCCGTAACAGACAATCTGGCTTCATGTCAGCAGAGAATTAGTCTGCATGTCATAGCAGAGAATCAGGCTTCATGTCAGCCACCACTGCAACAGTCCATTGGCATATATTTAGGCCTAGCACACAGGCAGAGGAGAGGTTCATTCAACTTTGGGTAGCATCGCAATATAATGGTAAAATGAAAATAAAAATAGGATTGAATGAGGAAGTGCCCTGGAGTCCAATAATATATGGTTATGGGGAGGTAGTTAATGTCTAATCTGGACAAGGGACGGACAGGTCCTGTGGGATCCATGCCTGGTTCATTTTTATGAACGTCAGCTTGTCCACATTGGCTGTAGACAGGCGGCTGCGTTTGTCTGTAATGACGCCCCCTGCCGTGCTGAATACACGTTCAGACAAAACGCTGGCTGCCGGGCAGGCCAGCACCTCCAAGGCATAAAAGGCTAGCTCTGGCCACGTGGACAATTTAGAGACCCAGAAGTTGAATGGGGCCGAACCATCAGTCAGTACGTGGAGGGGTGTGCACACGTACTGTTCCACCATGTTAGTGAAATGTTGCCTCCTGCTAACACGTTGCGTATCAGGTGGTGGTGCAGTTAGCTGTGGCGTGTTGACAAAAGTTTTCCACATCTCTGCCATGCTAACCCTGCCCTCAGAGGAGCTGGCCGTGACACAGCTGCCTTGGCGACCTCTTGCTCCTCCTCTGCCTTGGCCTTGGGCTTCCACTTGTTCCCCTGTGACATTTGGGAATGCTCTCAGTAGCGCGTCTACCAACGTGCGCTTGTACTCGCGCATCTTCCTATCACGCTCCAGTGCAGGAAGTAAGGTGGGCACATTGTCTTTGTAGCGTGGATCCAGCAGGGTGGCAACCCAGTAGTCCGCACAGGTTAAAATGTGGGCAACTCTGCTGTCGTTGCGCAGGCACTGCAGCATGTAGTCGCTCATGTGTGCCAGGCTGCCCAGGGATAAGGACAAGCTGTCCTCTGTGGGAGGCGTATCGTCATCGTCCTGCCTTTCCCCCCAGCCACGCACCAGTGATGGACCCGAGCTGCGTTGGGTGCCACCCCGCTGTGACCATGCTTCATCCTCATCCTCCTCCACCTCCTCCTCATCCTCGTCCTCCTCGTCCTCCAGTAGTGGGCCCTGGCTGGCCACATTTGTACCTGGCCTCTGCTGTTGCCAAAAACCTCCCTCTGAGTCACTTCGAAGAGACTGGCCTGAAAGTGCTAAAAATGACCCCTCTTCCTCCTCCTCCTCCTCCTCCTCCTGGGCCACCTCCTCTTCCATCATCGCCCTAAGTGTTTTCTCAAGGAGACATAGAAGTGGTATTGTAACGCTGATAACGGTGTCATCGCCACTGGCCATGTTGGTGGAGTACTCGAAACAGCGCAACAGGGCACACAGGTCTCGCATGGAGGCCCAGTCATTGGTGGTGAAGTGGTGCTGTTCTGTAGTGCGACTGACCCGTGCGTGCTGCAGCTGAAACTCCACTATGGCCTGCTGCTGCTCGCACAGTCTGTCCAGCATGTGCAAGGTGGAGTTCCACCTGGTGGGCACGTCGCATATGAGGCGGTGAGCGGGAAGGCCGAAGTTACGCTGTAGCGCAGACAGGCGAGCAGCAGCAGGATGTGAACGCCGGAAGCGCGAACAGACGGCCCGCACTTTATGCAGCAGCTCTGACATGTCGGGGTAGTTGTGAATGAACTTCTGCACCACCAAATTCAGCACATGCGCCAAGCAAGGGATGTGCGTCAAATTGGCTAGTCCCAGAGCTGCAACGAGATTTCGCCCATTATCACACACCACCAGGCCGGGCTTGAGGCTCACCGGCAGCAACCACTCGTCGGTCTGTTGTTCTATACCCCGCCACAACTCCTGTGCGGTGTGGGGCCTGTCCCCCAAACATATGAGTTTCAGAATGGCCTGCTGACGTTTACCCCGGGCTGTGCTGAAGTTGGTGGTGAAGGTGTGTGGCTGACTGGATGAGCAGGTGGAAGAAGAGGAGGAGGAAGCCGAGAAGGAGGAGGTGGCAACAGGAGGCAAAGAATGTTGCCCTGCGATCCTTGGCGGCGGAAGGACGTGCGCCAAACAGCTCTCCGCCTGGGGCCCAGCTGCCACTACATTTACCCAGTGTGCAGTTAGGGAGATATAGCGTCCCTGGCCGTGCTTACTGGTCCACGTATCTGTGGTTAGGTGGACCTTGCCACAGATGGCGTTGCGCAGTACACACTTGATTTTATTGGATACTTGGTTGTGCAGGGAAGGCACGGCTCTCTTGGAGAAGTAGTGCCGGCTGGGAACAACATACTGTGGGACAGCAAGCGACATGAGCTGTTTGAAGCTGTCTGTGTCCACCAGCCTAAATGACAGCATTTCATAGGCCAGTAGTTTAGAAATGCTGGCATTCACGGCCAGGGATCAAGGGTGGCTAGGTGGGAATTTACGCTTTCTCTCAAATGTTTGTGAAATGGAGAGCTGAACGCTGCCGTGTGACATGGTTGAGATGCTTGGTGACGGAGGTGGTGGTGGTGTTGGTGGTACATCCCCTGTTTGCTGGGCGGCAGGTGCCAACGTTCCTCCAGAGGCGGAGGAAGAGGCCGAGGCGGCAGCAGCAGAAGAGGCCGAGGCGGCAGCAGCAGTAGAGGTAGCATGGGGAGCCTGAGTGACTTCCTTGGTTTTAAGGTGTTTACTCCACTGCAGTTCATGCTTTGCATGCAGGTGCCTGGTCATGCAGGTTGTGCTCAGGTTCAGAACGTTAATGCCTCGCTTCAGGCTTGTCGTCAGCACATTGTTTGAAGAAGTGCCATGCCAGGGAACTCCTTGAAGCTGACTTTGGGGTGCTCGGTCCCAGATGGCGGCGGTCAGTAGCAGGCGGAGTCTCTTGGCGGCGGGTGTTCTGCTTTTGCCCACTGCTCCCGCTTTTGCTACGCTGTTGGCTCGGTCTCACCACTGCCTCTTCCTCCGAACTGTGAAAATCAGTGGCACAACCTTCATTCCATGTGGGGTCTAGGACCTCATCGTCCCCTGCATCGTCTTCCTCCCAGTCTTGATCCCTGACCTCCTGTTCAGTCTGCACACTGCAGAAAGACGCAGCAGTTGGCATCTGTGTTTCGTCATCATCAGAGACATGCTGAGGTGGTATTCCTATGTCCTCATCATCAGGAAACATAAGTGATTGTGCATCAGTGCATTCTATGTCTTTCACCGCTGGGGAAGGGCTAGGTGGATGCCCTTGGGAAACCCTGCCAGCGGAGTCTTCAAACAGCATAAGAGACTGCTGCATAACTTGAGGCTGAGACAGTTTCCCTGGTATGCATGGGGGTGATGTGACAGACTGATGGGGTTGGTTTTCAGGCGCCATCTGTGCGCTTTCTGCAGAAGACTGGGTGGGAGATAATGTGAACGTGCTGGATCCACTGTCGGCCACCCAATTGACTAATGCCTGTACCTGCTCAGGCCTTACCATCCTTAGAACGGCATTGGGCCCCACCATATATCGCTGTAAATTCTGGCGGCTACTGGGACCTGTGGTAGTTGGTACACTAGGACGTGTGGATGTGGCAGAACGGCCACGTCCTCTCCCAGCACCAGAGGGTCCACTAACACCACCACGACCATGTCCACGTTCGAGTCCCTTACTAGATGTTTTCCTCATTGTTATCGTTCACCACAACAATAAAAATATTATTTGGCCCAATGTATTGTATTCAAATTCAGCTGAATATAAATTTGAGGCCTAGTATTTAGGCGCTGGGTGACCGGTATAGATTTACTGACAGAATTAGACTTGGAAATGCACAGTAGCGTGTGTGTGAAGTTATTCTGAATGACCCTATGTGCACCTTGAATATTATATACCCTTTTAGGGATAGATTTCAAATAGCTCTGATACAGCAGAAACCACTAAATTATGAAATTGCTAAATTGGGAATTGTATTTCAACCCAGAACAAAAAATGTGATTTGACGGACACTAAATAACTTACCCAGCCAGAACAGTACAGCGGTAACGACAGATTTAGCGGGATATAAATTTGAGGCCTAGTATTTAGGCACTGGGTGACCGGTATGGATTTACTGACAGAATTAGACTTGGAAATGCACAGTAGCGTGTGTGTGAAGTGTGAGACAGTGACAGGTCTCACGCAGCTTAGAGGAAAGGAAGGGGTGGATAGTGCAGTCCACACCCCTATTCCACCACAGGTGAGGCAAGCTGGAGATAATAAGGGCTGGCATAAAGCACCTCCCAGGGTGTCAGCAAGGGGGAAGTGTTGTCTTGGGACAGAGACTGTGACAGAGGCCTGGAGACTCTGTGAGTGTGGTCTCAGCCCGGCAAGGCTGAGGGGCCACGAGGCTGGGTGGTAGCCTGGAGTTGGGGGACGTGGCGACGCCTGGGAGGGTCGCACAGCCATAGTCAGGCAGACTACTGAGCCCAAATCCCCCACAAGAAACAGTTAACTGGAGTTTGTCAGGATGGCCGAGTGGTCTAAGGCGCCAGACTCAAGTGGGACATTGGCTGACAAAGCCGCATGAGTTCACAAGGTGTGAACTCTGACCTAGGTGAGTCAGGAAACTTTGTGTTTAGTTAGAGCCTGGACGGGCGAGTGTTTATTATTTTGTCATTTTGTTGTTGTTGCTGATGTTACACAATAAATGCAATGTTTGGACATTATATACGTGTCTGGTGAAGTAACCTGTGAGAATGACCCCCGGAGAAGAGCTAAACCCCCACAATTGGTGGAGAATGCGTGCAGGTGTCCTTGCTGATAATTAAAAGTGCTGGAAGCCTGCTAGTTTGCAGGAGCAGCGGCTGCTGGAAAACTGCTGGTGTTAATCTGGACATTTTTTTTTTTTCTGTGGTGCAAAGTTTGCAGGATTTAAAGGGCCAGAAGCCAGTGAGAGAGATTGACCTGTGGAAGTTTTTTTTTTATGGCGACCTGGATGAAAGATGGTCCGGTGTGGCGGAAAGTTCGCATAACGGAGGTGATGTCCTCTGGGGGAAGTGGACCGGTTTGGCGGAAAACCGAGGCCACTGAGAAAGTAATGAAGCAGCTGGTGCAGGAAACAAATGCCTTGTTGAGGAAGCCAAGTGCTGCACTTGGAGAGGCTGCTATGAACTTGCTGGAGAATGGAGTGCGGGAAAAAAATAAGTATGCCGTTGCCAAGGGCAACCGACGGGAAGAAAGTGAGATGCAGAGCGGTGCGACTCTCAGGCGTTCTGGTATTCCCTGGCAGTGGGTACAGAGTCCTAAAGTTTGTGGCTGAAGTGACTGTCCGGAAGGAGACTGGAGTCAAGGTGTTTCCGATGGCAACGACTGCACTGAGGAGCCTGTGTGTGTTCAGGTGACCAGGAACCAAGGGTTGGAGGTTCCCAACATCCTGGATAAGGAAGATGACTGCTGTGGAGACGTGCGTACTGCAGTTGGGAGCGCCAAACCCGTGACTGCTGTGGGTAAGAGCGTTCCAGTTGTTTCTTATGCAGCAATTAAAGTGACAGGCAGCAGGGATCTGGAGGTTGGGCATGTTGCTGACCAGTGCCCTAACACCTCAGAAGCCCTGTGCTGTGGTATGAGCTGGCAGCAATTGCTATCTGCCCAGCCAGTGGGTGTAAAAACACCAGGACTAGAGACTGCTACACAAATGTGTGACCTTGTGGAGAAGGGCAGTCCAGGCGTTGTTGGATGCAGAGAGCCAGGTGATCCTGGTACCTGCCAGCCGGGTGGCTGAGAACTATGTGCGGGACTTTCATGGAGTTAGCATGAACTGTCCGGTGGTTCTCCCTGAGTGTGAGACTATGGTGACAGAAGGGACTAAAGTGACACCTAGAACCAATGGTGCCAAGTTATCTGCATTGCCTAATGAAAATGTGAAGTTATGCAAATTAAGTGATAATGATAACACCCTTTTTCCCTTGCAGGCTGTGATCAGGAAAAGAGGTAACCCTGCTGGCTTAATTGTATATGTGGCAGGGATGTTGATTGAAAGTGAGGCAATGCTAGAAGGTGTTCCACATGTACTAGGTGCAGATAAGCCGTCTCCACAGTGTTCTATGGTTAGTGAGCCTGAGCAAGTGCAGGTGGTTCTCACTGAGGGGGAGTCTCCAGTAAGAACTAGGTTTTGTGGACCAGATGTTACAAATATGTTCATATATGATGCGATGTTGGGCTGGGACATTGTGTCGTTGTTATGGGGTAAGGTAGACACTTCTGCAGATAGTGAGGAAACTCCTGCAGAACCTGTACCTGTCCCTTTAAGTGAGGATCTAAGAGAGCTGCACTTTGACCTGCATGGGGAAAGAATATTGACCATTGGAAACAATGGTGCTGGTCAAGTGAAAAGTGATGGTGACAAAAGTGCGGAAATGCATAAGGAAAATATGTCATATGAAATATGTGGTGACAGTGATATACATTTTCCGTTGCAGGTTGTGGTCAGGGGAGAAGCGCCCCCTGGTGGTAAAAATGTAAATGATGATGAAACATAATTTTCTGCATCTGCTATGTTTCATGAAGCGCTATATGACTTAATCAAAAGGTTTGAAGACATGCATATAAGTAGTGTGGAGCAAAGCCCAGCTCCAGCTCAGTGTTTGAAAGTACAGGAAAATATGATGGTGTTAGAGGGTGTACCGCATGTACCAGAGGTGGAAATGCAGTCTCCACAATGTTGGTTGGTTACTAAGGAAGTGTCCCAGGTGGGGATTAGCTCATCGGTGCCCCTAGAGGTCAGAATTAATAATGACACAAGCGGTATAGGTGACGTATGTGCTGTGACCGATAGCAAGCCAGAGAGTGAAGCTACCATGTCAAGGTCCTGCGAAACAAAGGTGGTTACTAGTAGCAACCAGACAGTTATATCTGACGAGATGGGAATTAAGTCGGGTGACGTCAGCCTAGTGTCTGAGGCCCATGTCCAGGCAGTTATAGATGACCTGACACGACAGTACAGCTGCAAACAGGAGAAGTTTGACTGGCTCCTAGCTGAAGTGAAATACATCTCGGCTCGATATGGTGAAAAATGTGACCAAACAGAGACTGATGCTTGGGAAAAGGAGACCAAGGCCCTCTCCTTGGCTAGAGCCCTGGAAGAAGCGCTTGATGAGCGTGCTGAATTGGAGAGGCTGAACAAGCAACTCAGAGCAGAGACAGAAAATCTCATGAGCTTAAAAGATGAGTTGGAGAAATCGAAGGGTGCTCTCGAGCAGCAGGTGGAAGGTGAGAAACCTGAAGAGGAGAGTTCTCTGCAAGATGTCATGAAGCCAGATCCTGTTAAAAATGGGACTGGAGATGGTGGCACTGTGGTGCTGGCTGTGGCAGAGAAGATGGAAGATGCTTCTGCTAAACCAGTTGATGGGGCTGATGTGGATGCCGAAGACCACAGACCCGTGGTAGCGTGTAGCCCAGGCCTGGAAGACGTCCCCTCTGCCTACAAGGCCTTCCAAATAGCCAGCAGCCTGCTGGCGAAGAAGTACGAGGAGGTGAACGATCAGTTTTTGGATCCGGGCTATTACGATGGGCTGTATCTCCTGACTCCTCCCCAAAAGGAGAACAGTATCCTGGGTGAGCCTTTGGAGAAAATGACAGAAGACGAGGAGTCTGCTGAAGACCCTGGTGCCTCCTGCCTCGGTGAGAAAGAGGGGGAGGAATTAACAGGGCAAGTGTATGGTGCCATGTCCGAGAAGGGTGAGAAGGTGGTCAAAGAGACTGGAGACTTTGAGAAGACAAAGGCTGAAAAAGTTAAGGCCGATGTGTTGGTTGACGTGAAGTCCCCAGGTGCTGCAGAGACCAAAGTTAAACCAAAGGGAGCCGTTGCCAAAGTGGAAAAAGCCACTAAAGGAGCAGAGGTCTCTGAAACTGCCATCGTAGCTGGGGTAACTACTGTTGGAAAGAAGGAAGAAGTGACCCAAATGCTCGTAAAAGAAGTGAGTAGGTGCAAGCATGCTCTGCTGAAGGAGCCCTGCAAAGCAAAGGAGAAAGTGTCGGGACATGATCATGACTGGGAACAGTTCAGTCAAGAGGTGCAGCAGTCCAAGAAAAGACATGAGGCGCATGTGCAGGAGCCAGAGGATCAAAAAAGAGAGAGGGATCAAAGAGTGCATCATTATCACCCGGGAAAGAGGAAAAAAGAGTATCTGGCCATGAGATGGGCACTTGAGGCAGTTAGGCAGATTAGATTGGGCAAGAGGCTAGTTTGGGTGATAAACCAAGCTCTGCTGGCGTGTGTCTGGCAGAACAAGGGGAAGGTACGTGTCACCGAGGTTCCTGGCCTCGGTGAAATAAGAACCGGTAATTTTCTGTGTCAGCAGCAGCTAGTGCTTGCTGACAATGTGTTACTTAGTGTGGCTGTAAAGCCAATCTGGGCCGGTTCTTATTGGGAGCAGCCAAAGAGCAGGGTGGGTGGCTGTTCCCCACGTCCAGGCCAGGTGGATGCCCTCTCACCAGCCTCCCTTGGTTATGCAGGTGTTCACCCTCACGGGCTTGAACAAAGGGAGGGGGTATGTGAGACAGTGACAGGTCTCACGCAGCTTAGAGGAAAGGAAGGGGTGGATAGTGCAGTCCACACCCCTATTCCACCACAGGTGAGGCAAGCTGGAGATAATAAGGGCTGGCATAAAGCACCTCCCAGGGTGTCAGCAAGGGGGAAGTGTTGTCTTGGGACAGAGACTGTGACAGAGGCCTGGAGACTCTGTGAGTGTGGTCTCAGCCCGGCAAGGCTGAGGGGCCACGAGGCTGGGTGGTAGCCTGGAGTTGGGGGACGTAGCGACGCCTGGGAGGGTCGCACAGCCATAGTCAGGCAGACTACTGAGCCCAAATCCCCCACAAGAAACAGTTAACTGGAGTTTGTCAGGATGGCCGAGTGGTCTAAGGCGCCAGACTCAAGTGGGACATTGGCTGACAAAGCCGCATGAGTTCACAAGGTGTGAACTCTGACCTAGGTGAGTCAGGAAACTTTGTGTTTAGTTAGAGCCTGGACGGGCGAGTGTTTATTATTTTGTCATTTTGTTGTTGTTGCTGATGTTACACAATAAATGCAATGTTTGGACATTATATACGTGTCTGGTGAAGTAACCTGTGAGAATGACCCCCGGAGAAGAGCTAAACCCCCACAGAAGTTATTCTGAATGACCCTATGTGCACCTTGAATATTATATACCCTTTTAGGGATAGATTTCAAATAGCTCTGATATAGCAGAAACCACTAAATTATGAAATTGCTAAATTGGGAATTGTATTTCAACCCAGAACAAAAAATGTGCTTTGACGGACACTAAATAACTTGCCCAGCCAGAACAGTACAGCGGTAACGACAGATTTAGCGGGATATAAATTTGAGGCCTAGTATTTAGGCGCTGGGTGACCGGTATGGATTTACTGACAGAATTAGACTGGGTTATGGCCAAAAAATAACCACACTATTGCTGGTTAAATGCACTTGGTGTGACAGCTTGACCAACCACACTACTGAGGGTTAAATGCACTTGGTGACAGGCGCAGCTTGCCCCTGATGTAGTATATGGCCAAAAAATGAACAGACTATTGCTGGTTAAATGCACTTGGTGTGACAGCTTGACCAACCACACTACTGAGGGTTAAATGCACTTGGTGACGGGCGCAGCTTGCCCCTGATGTAGTATATGGCCAAAAAATGAACAGACTATTGCTGGTTAAATGCACTTGGTGTGACAGCTTGACCAACCACACTACTGAGGGTTAAATGCACTTGGTGACGGGCGCAGCTTGCCCCTGATGTAGTATATGGCCTGTGGCGAAACCAACCTCGCCACTGTGTTTTGGAGGGGGCTGTTTACCAGCCTCCTGCCCTGGGATTATGGTCCCTTAAGTTATTGGGTCTTAAAACACTTGGGACTGAGCCCTCTGTCCCTGGACTGCATCATTTGCCTTACTTGCTTGGATGGAGCACATGGTGAGAACAATAGATAGCGGCCATTTTAACTCACAGACACTGTTCTGACTTTTCAACACAGGTGCTATCTTGCCTGTATTTGGTGCACAGAGACATCATTCAGTAGTTTGAAACTACTAAACAGGGGACACATTTATTAGTGACTATTTTCTGTATAACTTGTATATTTTCAGTGTAACTGGCATAAAACTGTATCTTCCAAACTACTGAATGGATGTGGGTGAATTTTGGATATGTGGTTCACCCAGATCCCCCGATTCCGAGGATATATTGGTTATGGGGTTATTGCATGTTTTGGGGTTCCTGTGATATGTTTTATAAAACTGTATTTCTCTGCCTTTGATAATTATATTCGTCATTGTGTTCAATGGTCATCATTGGCAGAGGGGAGGATTTTGTGTGGGTGTGTTTCTATTGTCCCATTGTGTGTTTAAATGGTGATGTCTGTCCTGTTGTCTCCACATGTGTATTGGTGATCTCCCCTTTTGTCCTGAGAGATAATTGGATTGTCTTCGGTCGTCTCCGGGACAGAGGGGAGGAAACCATGATGCATTGTGGGGATGTTTTGTATCTGTTCTGTATTTGCAAAACTGTAATAAAAACCAGGCTGGGTGTGCCAGCACGTGAGAGCACTGCTTGACCCTCAACACGGAGCCTTGTCTCGTCATTGGGGGGATTCCCTGTATGCTGTTGGAGACTGATTGCCAGGAGTGTAAGCCGATTGGATGCTTTTCCTGTTCGTCTGCCAGCAGCTATTTTTGAGGTTCCAGTTTGGAGTGCTATTTTGTATCCAGTTCAGGAGGTTGGTGTTCTGCAGTAGCTGTGCCTGTCTCTCGAAAAGGGGCATATCGCCTAAACGGATTTTAACCCCTTGTCTGCTGAAACGGTCCGTTACATGGCCAAAAAATGAACAGACTATTGCTGGTTAAATGCACTTGGTGTGACAGCTTGACCAACCACACTACTGAGGGTTAAATGCACTTGGTGACGGGCGCAGCTTGCCCCTGATGTAGTATATGGCCAAAAAATGAACAGACTATTGCTGGTTAAATGCACTTGGTGTGACAGCTTGACCAACCACACTACTGAGGGTTAAATGCACTTGGTGACGGGCGCAGCTTGCCCCTGATGTAGTATATGGCCAAAAAATAAACAGACTATTGCTGGTTAAATGCACTTGGTGTGACAGCTTCACCCTGATGTAGGCTTTAGCCAAAAAACAACCACACTATTGAGGGTTAAATGCACTTGGTGACAGGCGCAGCTTGTCCCTGATGTAGTATATGGCCAAAAAATAAACAGACTATTGCTGGTTAAATGCACTTGGTGTGACAGCTTCACCCTGATGTAGGCTTTAGCCAAAAAACAACCACACCATTGAGGGTTAAATGCACTTGGTGACAGGCACAGCTTGCCCCTGATGTAGTATATGGCCAAAAAATAAACAGACTATTGCTGGTTAAATGCACTTGGTGTGACAGCTTCACCCTGATGTAGGCTTTAGCCAAAAAACAACCACACCATTGAGGGTTAAATGCACTTGGTCGCAGCTTGTGCTGGCGCACCACAAGACACAAAATGGCCGCCGATCACCCCAGAAAAAAGTGACTGACAAACGGTCTGGGCAGCCTAAAAACAGTGAGCAATTGAGTATCAGCAGCTCAATGATCCACAGCTGCAGATCGATCAATTAATCAAGTCCTTTGGAGGAGTTAATCTGCCTAATCTCGCCCTACTGTCGCAGCCGCAACCTCTCCCTATGCTGATCAGAGCAGAGTGACAGGCGGCGCTATGTGACTCCAGCTTAAATAGAGGCTGGGTCACATGGTGCTCTGGCCAATCACAGCCATGCCAATAGTAGGCATGGCTGTGACGGCCTCTTGGGGCAAGTAGTATGACGCTTGTTGATTAGCTGATTTGCGGCCTTTCAAAAAGCGCCAAGAAAGCGTCACAATAGCGCCAAGAAAGCGACGAACACCGAACCCGAACCCGGACTTTTACGAAAATGTCCGGGTTCGGGTCCGTGTCACGGACACCCCAAAATTCGGTACGAACCCGAACTATACAGTTCGAGTTCGCTCATCCCTATTAGTGACAAAAGAAAAATATATTTGCAGTTCAGAGGTGCAGTTATATGTTCTAAAGCCCTTTTTGCTGTGTATTAGTGGCAAAAGAAAATATATTTGCCGTTCAGCAGGGCAGTTATATGTTCTAATACCCTTTTGTGGCATGTAATAGTGTCAAAAGAAAAATATATTTGCAGGTCAGCGGTGCAGTTATATGTTCTAAAGCCCTTTTTGTCGTGTAATAGTGGCAAAAGAAAAATATATTTGCCGTCTAGCTGTGCAGTTATATGTTGTTAAGTATTTTGTGGCATGTATTAGTGGCAAAAGAAAATATATTTGCCGTTCAGCGGTGCAGTTATATGTTCAAAACCCTTTTGTGGCTTTTAATAGTGGCAATATAAAAATATATTTGCAGTTTAGCGGTGCAGTCATATGTTCTAAAGCCTTTTTGTGGTGTTTAATACTGGCAAAAGAAAAATATATTTGCTGTCCAGCGGAGTAGTTATATGTTCCAAAGGCCTTTTTGTCGTGTAATAGTGAAAAAAAAAATATATATTGCAGTTTATCGTGCAGTTATATATTCTAAAGCCCTTTTGTGGTGTTTAATAGTGGCAAAAGTTAAATATATTTGCCGTTCAGCTGTGTAGTTATGTGTTCTAAATCCCTTTTTATAGTGTATTAGTTGCAAATGAAAAATATATTTGCCATTCAGCGTTGCAGTTATATGTTCTAAAGCCTTTTGTGGCGTGTAATAGTGGAAAAATAAAAATATATTTGCCGTTCAGTGGTGTTGTTATATGTTCTGTAGCTTTTTGTGGTGTGTATTATGGCAAAAGAAAAATGTATTTGCGTTCAGCGGTGCAGTTATATGTTATAAAGCCTATTTGTGGCGTGTAATAGTGGCAATAGAAAAATATATTTGCCATTCAGCAGTGCATTTATATGTTCTAAAGCCCTTTTTGTCATGTAATATTGGCAAAATAAAATGTATTTGCCATTCAGCGGTGCAGTTATATGTTCTAAAGCCTTTTGTGGCGTGTATTAGTGTCAAAAGAAAAATATATTTGCCATTCAGCAGTGCAGTTTTATGTTCTAAAGCCCTTTTTTGTGTGTATTAGCGTGAAAAATGGGCTTATTAGCCATTGTGTGCTGAAGTGAGAAAATGAGAGCCTTTTTTGGGGTGTTTTAATATCCTTTTTATTTATTTATATGATCTAACAGTATTTCAGACAAAGAAGTGCCAGGCTCTGCACAGGGGAATAGCAGAGGCCTAAATGTTTCTGGCACAGGCAGAGTTCACAGCAGAGTAAGGGGCCATTGCAGCAGGGGTCACTTTGAGAGGCCTGAGCTCCCAGTGTCAGCTATCGGTCGTTTCCTGACTAGCAACCCAGCTGTTCTTGAATGGTTGACTCGATCTTTGACTTTGTCGCATGTGACATCAGACACCCCTAGCCAAGAGTCAGTGGGTTTGTCAGACTCAACCCTTAGTTGGCATGGTCCAGGAGCAGGCTCTGTGCCTTCAACTGTCCTCAACCTGCCTCTGTATTTTTCTGTTTCCTCAGCCAGAGTAGTATTATATGCTGAGGGCTCAGCTCCACTATACAGTGAGGACGAGCTACTAGAAGACAGTCAGCAGCTACTGGCAAGCCAAGATGTGGAGGAGACATCCAGCGCTTCCTCCACTAGGCGGACAAGTAGTGATGAGGAGAGTGGCATGGGAGCTGGTTTGCGAGCGGTCAGGCTTCTGACCCAGAGATGGTTGAGGAGGACACCAGTGATGTGCAGACAGTACTTGATGATGATGGTGATGTAGCTTGGGGGCTGGGTGACGAAGGGGCTTCATGATCGGGACAAGAGGGTGGCAGCTTGCCCTTGAGGCAGTGGCAGAGCCAGCAAGTTGCTAGCATGGCCACGAGTCAGCAGCGTGGCAATCGGGGGGAGTTTGGTAGCCAAACGTGCCCGGGGTAGACTACCCGCTTCGCAGGAGCCTACCTGCCTGGGAAGTAGCGATGCATCGGTTCGCGGAGGCAGCGGTGGTAGCAGTCAGTCAGTTCGTAGTGTTGGCAGTAAAATAGCCTACTTTCCGGTGTGGCAGTTTTTTTGTTAAGCCACCAGAGGATGTGAACATGGCCATATGTAGAATCTTTGGGCAGAAAATAAAGAATGGCCAAGGTGCCAATGTTGGCACAACGGCCCTGCGTCAACATATGCCATAAAGTGGCCTGGGAGAACCGTGGCTCTGATGTGGTGGCCAGCCTGCCGCAGGAACAGCTGTATCACCCAGTGGCACGCACCCTATTTTAGCCAGTCAAGGCTCCACCACCTCAGCCGAAGGGAGCTGTCTGTCCTTGCCAAAATCTACCGTTTCTGATGCTCCTGGTCCTTCTCCTCCTACTCCTCATCACTGAATTTGTCAGCAATCGATCACCGAAGCAGTTGCCAAGAGACAACAGTATGCGTGCACTCATTCAACGGCACAGAAGCTGAAGGTGCTCCTGTCCATGTTGCTGGTGCTGCCGTCCCTCCCTTTCCAACTAGTGGACTCTGCACCTTTCAGAAAACTAATGGCTTGTGCCGAGCCGAGGTGGAGAGTCCCAAGCCATCATTTCTTTGCTAAAAAGGCAGTACCAGCCCTGCACACACATGTAGAACAGAAGCTGGGCCTGTCCTTGAGCTTTTCGGTGTCTGCCAAAGTGCACAGCAGCGCCGATGTGTGGAGCTGTAACTACGGTCAGAGACAATACATATCCTTTACGGCTCACAGGGTGAATGTGGTTCACTCACAGCCACACCAGCTACTTGGCCAGGTGACGCCGCTTCCACCTTCACGTTCTCACGTCGTTGGTCCTGTGACAATGTCTACCTGTGCCTCCTCATCCTCCACCGTGTCCTCAGCTTCCACTGCAGGGACATTTCACAGTGCCCCTCCAGCATACCACATGTGCAGGGCATGGCGGTATCACGCTGTTCATCACCTCGATTGCTTATGCAAATGGAGTCACACAGGGGAGAAACTGCTCTGTGTTCTTCATCAAGAATTAAAATCCTGGCTTTCTCCGCGACAACTAAAAATCGGAACCATGGTGACCGACAACGGGAAGATTGTGGTGTTGGTGCTGCGTCAAAGAGGGCTGAGCCATGCGCCCTGCTTGGCACACGTATTCAATCTGGTTGTCAAGTGGTTCCTGAAGTCTTCCACCCATCTGCAAGACATCCTAAAAATGGCCAGGAAACTTTGCATGCACTTTATCCACTCTTACACCTCAAAGCACACCCTCCTTGAGCTTCAGTGGCAGAACGGCATCCTCCAACATAGACTGATATGCGACATTTCCACCCGTTGGAATTCCACCCTCCATATGTTGGACCGACTGTACAAAGAAAGAAAGGCCACAAACAATTTCTTGATTAATCAAGTGGACAGGCGTACTCCTCTGTGTAACTTCGATGTCAGCCAGTGGCAGCTCATGTTTGACACCTGCTGTTTGCTCAGGTCCTTTGAGGAGGTCACGTTATTTGTCAGTCGTCAGGACTACGAGATAAACAATGTCATTCCACTGCTTTATTTCCTGGAACAGATGCTGGTAAATCTGGCTGGTCAGGGGACTGGAGATGTGGCGCCTAGATCCCACAGCCACATAAGCCCTGTGGAGGCTCAACTGGAGGAGGAGGAGGACATTGGAACACAAACAATGTGTAGCGAAATGGGTGGTTTTTCTACATAGGTAACAGGAGAAGAGGAGCAGGAGCAGGCAGAGGAGCTACAGGTTGATGAGGAAGACGAGGCAGAGGTCCCAGTACACAACATAGCAGTATGCAGTAGAGATGGAGGCAGGGAGTCCCTACCAGTCACTTGTACAAATCCCCTGATGCATGCTCACTTGCTTGCGTTTCGACAGCAGAATTGTCACCATTAGGCAGAGGGATGACTTCTGGCTTTCCACCTTGTTGGACCCTCGCTACTGGTCCAAAATGGGGGCCTTTTTTAAACCCGCTGAGAGGCAGGACAAACTGAACTACTATAGAGACATCCTGTGTAGTCAGTTGGCCGCTGCCTATCAGCACCATCGTTCATCCTCTCGCAGGTATGACCAGAGTGTTATTGCAGGTCTGCGGGGCCCTCTGCACTCACGTTCCTCTGCCATGGCTGCTTTGGCAGGGTGGGGGGTAGGAGCAGTTCCAGCTCTATGAGCAGCAACTTGAGTCTAGAGTCGCTGATGAGCCGCTCTCTTCAACCACCTAGTGAAGAAACTACTCACCAACAGCAGCTTGACCTGGAGCAGGACCTGAACCAGCAGGTGGTGGCTTACTTGGATAGCACCCTGCCACCCCACATTGAAAATCCGCTGGACTACTGGGAAGCCAAACTGGATTTGTGGCCGCAACTGGCTGAGTTTGTGGAGAGACTAACCTTTGTCAAGATGAATCTGGCATGGATCAGCCAAGCTTTCTACCCCCAATGCCTGATGCATCACACTAGATCATCCATGGTGCTACACCAACACTTTGACAAAAGAGACTGGTTTCCTCTGGCTACCTGCCTCAGCTACTATTCTGATGCTGCCATCCACATGATGCCACATATCTGATGCCAAGTGCTCCTTCTTTCACCCACCATCTTCAGCTGGTACTACTATTGCCACCGACATCCCCACTCTGTCACCGGGTAATTCTGTGGTCTCCTGATTATGCTGCCATCTCCATACTATGTCACCTTGCCACTCTGTGGTCTCCTCATGCTCCTGCCACCTCCACACTATGTACCTTGCCACTCTGTGGTCTTCTGATGCTGCTGCCACCTCCACACTATGTCATCGGGTGACTCTGTGGTCTCCTGATGCTGCCGCCACCTCCACACTGTTTGTGTGCCACTCTGTGGCCTCCTCCTGATGCTGCCGCCACCTCCAGACTCTGTCATTGGGCCACTCTTTGGTCTCCTCATGCGGCTTCCATCTCACCACTGTGTCATAGGGCCACTCTATGGACTTCTCATGCTGTTCCCTCCCTCCCCACTTCATGACTGGGCCACTATTTTGCCTTTTGGCCTGGCTGACATCATCATTTATTTGACTCTTCTCCTGATCTGTCAGATGGAAGGAAAAATGAGACGCACAATGGATCCTGACTATGTAGCAGCTCTAAGGCCTGTATGGTCCCATCAGAATTGGCTTGTGATTTGGTAGCCAAAAGCAGGAGTGGGTACAAAACACAGAAGACATGCAAATATTCTATTCACGTGTCATCTCTGTTTTTGGATCTACTACTGTTTTTTTTTGGTATTAGCAATACTGATGGATTACTGACCAAATGCTGACTAAGTGAAGGCGGATGCTCAACAGATAGGATCCATTTTTTTTGGGGTTATTGTTCTGACAGATCAGAGGAATGGCAAAATAATCAGTAACGTCAACACAAACTTACTGCTGACAACCTCTCCACTTTGTCGGAGGTCTCTATTTGCATAAGCGTTTAATAGAGCAGGTTCTGTAGACATCTATTTGGAATCAGCTGACAATGGTGTAAAAGGAGTGTGCTTCTTCTTGGCGCTAACATCGACCTGTAAGGCTGAGTTTATACTTGAGTTATTTGGTCAGTTTTGGCCTCGTGACCCAAATAAGTGAAGTGTGCAGTGATTCTAATAGTGACGCCTGTTATCTGAATGTTATACTGACTCACAGTATTATTTCACTACCATAGCAGACTCACTATGCGTGTTACTGCCAAGCACAGTGTTCTACACCACTATAAATGCTGTCTGGGGCCAAGAAATAGAAAGTTTTTAATGCGATTCGCCGCAAATAAATTCAGATCAAACCGAATTGGCGAACCGTCAGAATCGATTTTTTTTTTAATTCACTCATCTCTAAATTGCCACCATACAGTGATTAATTATTAGTTCTATATGGTTCTTGAACACTTTACAAATATGTTACCAATCATACCATTATAATACACAAATAATACCACTGTACCATTGGCACTACAATTAGCACTACATAGTACAATTATTTTGATGAATATAAATCACTATATACAGACCAATATTACTGTAACGGACCGTTTCAGCAGACAAGGGGTTAAAATCCGTTTAGGCGATATGCCCCTTTCCGAGATGCAGGCACAGCTACTGCAGAACACCAACCTCCCGAACTGGATACAAAATAGCACTCCAAACTGGAACCTCGCAAATAGCTGTCAGTCAGACGAACAGGAAAAGCGTACAGTTAGCTTACACTCCTGGCAATCAGTCTCCAACAGCATACAGGGATTCCCCCCAATAACGAGACAAGGCTCCGACTTGAGGGTCAGCAGTGGTCTGAAGTGCTGGCACACCCAGCCTGGTTTTTATTACAGTTTGTTGCAGATACAACACATCCCCACAATGCATCATGGTTTCCTCCCCTCTGTCCCGGAGACGACCGAAGACAATCCAATTATCTCTCAGGACAAAAGGGAGATCGCCAATACACATGTGGAGACAACAAGACAGACATCACCATTTAAACACACAATGGGACAATAGAAACACACCCACACAAAATCCTCCCCTCTGCCGATGATGACCATTGAACACAATGACGAATATAATTATCAAAGGCAGAGAAATACAGTTTTATAAAACATATCACAGGAACCCCAAAACATGCAATAACCCCATAACCAATATATCCTCTGAACCGGGGGATCTGGGTGAACCACATATCCAAAATTCACCCACATCCGTTCAGTAGTTTGGAAGGTGCAGTTTTATGCCAGTTACACTGAAAATATACAAGTTATACAGAAAATAGTCAATAATAAAGGTGTCCCCTGTTGGTAGTTTCAAACTACTGAATGATGTCTCTGTGCACCAAATACAGGCAAGATAGCACCGTGTTGAAAAGTCAGAACAGTGTCTGTGAGTTAAAATGGCCGCTATCTATTGTTCTCCCCATGTGCTCCATCCAAGCAAGTAAGGCAAATGATGCAATCCAGGGACAGGGGGCTCCGTCCCAAGTGCCTTAAGACCCAATAACTTAGGGGGCCATAATCCCAGGGCAGGATGCTGGCAAACAGCCCCCTCCAAAACACCGTGGCGAGGTTGGTTTCGCCACAATTACCAATATACAGTTTTGAGACCATATAGCAGCAAGATGCCAGCTTTACTCAGGTACTCTGCAGACCGTATACATATATGCCACAACTTCTGTATGTCACAAAATGATAGTCATTTTTTTTAAACCATCTGTGGCAATACTGTGGCAATGTCAACATTTAGGTGTTGTTTGCACCAGAAGCGTGTCACCAAGGGGCCCGGTCCTTAGTGGAGTAAAAGCCCTAGTCCAGGTGTCCACTAAAGTAGTTGGGGGACACAATATAGATAGTGTAGCTTGTTCAGCTATTTCAGGGTGGGCTTTTATTGGGAACAGGCAATGTGTTGGGTGGGTGCCTGTTCCCCATGCTCCAGTCCGGGATTTTGGAATATGCCCATGTCCAGGGATGGTATTTAATCCTGTTGCTGGACTTGGGTGTGGCTCCCAGTCTCACTCTGGAGAGTGTGCAGACAGAGGCCTGGTGAGGCTCTGTCAGTGTGGTCTCAGCTAGGCAAGGCTGAGGGGCCACAAGACTATGCAATAGACTGGACTTTGGGGGACTCAGCGAAGCCCGGGAACAAGCGTTGAAAGGTCAGAGTCGGGAGGACTGCTAGACCACAACCCCCTCCAAAGGTACTGCACTTGTTACAGCCTGAGGGCAGGTGGACTGTATGTCTAGGGTAAGCCGCACCTGGTTCCATGTGTGAACGCCATCATATAGCCGAGTTAGGGATACAATGTTTATTATGTTTAGGTAGAGCCCATACGGGCAGGCTTTTGTTTTATGCCATGTTATGTATGAAGAGTGTCAAATAAATCACACTGTTTGGACCTGAAACCCAGTGGTTATGAAGATAATTCTGTGAGAATTACACCGGAATAAGAGACAATCCCTTACAATACCCATATACATAGACTGTCAGTAAATGCAGTAAAGGTACCCACTTAGAAGAAAAACTGTCTGTAGGTAAAGAACAAAGTAAAAATTCTAATAGTGCAAATAATTTCCTATTCCCACAGTGACCTAATAATGTGGAATCCTGTAACTAGTACAAGATAAGCACATTTTGCTGACGCTTCTTCGAGGGGATATTTTCAGAGTGCACTATATACCTATTTTTTCCCCCTTCCTTCACTTCTTCCTCTTCCCCTCCCATTTCACTGTGTGTAATCTTTTTTTCTGTATTAAAATATATTATTCTGAACATAAGTATATATATCTAGCCATAAAAATAGAACATGCAGTTATATGGATGTGCCTATTCTAACCCATTTCCCATTACGGTGCATCCCTCGCTAATGACCAGCCAGAGCTTCCATGGTCAGACTTTACATAGGCAGCTCTGGTTTCAGAGTCTTCAGAACTCCCAGGTCTTCACCCTTTCAGCCCCACAAGGGTATTTGGACTTCACTGCTTGGAGTAGCAAGAATGTTTCTGCAGAGTAGGTGTCAGTCGGAGAAGCAAGCAGGTGAAGAGTATAAACAAATGAAGCTAAAGTAGGTAATAAACATGGAATACAGCACAAACAGGAAACAAGCCAAGTTGAATATCCAGCAGTAGTTCAACAAGTCCTAGGAAGGCAGGCCAACGAGAATTAAAATAGTCAGGAGGTCAGGAACAGATATGCAGGTAGATGAGGTGAGAATTCAAAAGCAGGGTCAGTTAACGAGCCAGATTTTTGATACTGGACGTATCTAGATTCCACTCAAATACATGAGGGGAATAGAGAAAAGAGAAAGGGGCGCACAATAGGGTAGTATGTTTGGTATAATTACAAAAAAAGAAGTGAGGAATCTGGAGGCTCACCTTATGGGGTTGTGCTAATGTAGGCACAACCCTACTGTAAACTTGTGTAAATTAGACCTTTACACCAGGACTGCAGTCGCAAACAGAGTTTCTTTTGGATAGGATGTCCAGTCCCCCAAAGGATATTTGCAACGGAAGAGGTTCTGCTTTGGGGCAAAATCACAGGTGGAGACGGTCTTATTAAATACATTTCTTCTTTTATAACTAAACGTAGCTCATGAATAAAAGAAACTAGAAAACAAAAGGGGGGGGGGGGGTCAGCACATCCCAATGCGCAGGTGCACGTCGCAGTGTGGCTGAAAATATACATCTAACAACAACAGCACTCTACAACCCAAAGGTAGAGTACAAAAGTATATTACATTGCAAATGCTATGCTAATAACTTAGAGATGCTTAGCAAATACATTTTGTACAAAATCATTTGAGCCCATCTGCCGCACGCCAAGGTGATCTCTATAAGACGGGTCCTAACACTAGGTGCTGGTATTTATAGTCCCTGGATTCCATGAAGGCCATTTTGGCTCCACACAGATATGGATCAACAGAGGCCCAGCATGCATGTGGGACCTGCACTTCCTGGATTTCATGGTCGCTGTTATGGCACCCAACAGGTAAGCTTTAGTGTTAGGACCCGTCTTATAGAGATCGCCTTGGCGTGCGGCAGACGGGCTCAAATGATTTTGTACAAAATGTATTTGCTAAGCATCTCTAAGTTATTAGCATAGAATTTACAATGTAATATACTTTTGTACTCTACCTTTGGTTTGTAGAGTGCTGTTGCACTATGTGTTTGTTAGATGAATAAAAGAAACAACGTGTTTCGGGGATTAACACCTCCCCTTCATCAGGTGAAACCTAATGAAGGGGAAGTGTTAATCACCAAAACGCCTTGTTTCTTATATTCATGCGCTACCTTTAATTAAAAAAGAAGAAATGTATTTAATAAGACCGCCTCCACTGGTGATTTTGCGCCAAAGCAGAACCTCTTCCGTTTCAGGTAATGAGCCAGATCAGTATTAAATAACACTATCATAATGGGCAGCACTGGGAACCTAATGTGGCCCTGTGAAAAATTCTAAAAGTGGCCCCATGTTATAGACAGGTCCAAACTGACAGAAGATAGGGGCAACACAAGTAGATGGGGGCACCGCAAGTAGCTAGAGCTAGCAATACTATAGTGCAGCCCAAAATGCCACCTCAACAGAGCCAGAAACCACTATCAAGTGGAGGGTGTTTTTGTCATCCATACAAATAGATCCGGAGAATGCTACCCTGGTGATTCAAGCTTGTGTTGTTCTACACAACTTCACCAGGATTAATGAGGCTTCCTCTTCTGTTGGCATGGAAGATATTTCTACGTCATCAGATTTGGATTTGGAAAGGACCCTGCATAGACGACCTGGGACTGCAGGCATTGCAGTTTGGGAACTCTATGCAAACTACTTTTACAGCCCAGAGGGGGCCTTGCCATGGCAGAGGGACGCTATTCATGGCAGATTTTGATATCTTCTGGCCTCGTTAATTTTTTATTTATTTTCTAGATAGATAATCTAAATTTATTGTGGTAGTTGAGTGTAGGGACTCGCAAGAGAATGAGGACCCTTGATGTGGGCTTGCGGGCTGAGATTTTTTGGACATCACATATTTTAAACTCCATATAAATACTATAGATGTTTTCTACAAAATGTTAATTGACATTAACATCTTTAGTATTTTGCTTATATGGTCCGAAATTTTTTCTAATAACTCATGATCACATTATCCAAAAATACAGATGTTGTTCTTCCAAATAAAGTGTTTATTTGTGAGCTATTGTGAGTGTCTATGTGTTTTGGCGATGTGTTGAACTATAAATGTTTGGTGTATTTAAAAAATCAACACAAGTCATGTACCAGGCAACACAAGCCCATGGTGGGAGTAGTAGTTTAAAATAAGCTGGTCGGACGTAGTTGGAGCATCATTATACTCGATTATCATCGGATTATGTAATTAGCATTTTATATGGGAACTTTTAGGAATCCATGTTGTGGTTTGTAATATAACATTTAACCTATGTAAATAACAATGACAGTACAGAACGGGTATCAAATTCTAAAACAAACAAAAGTAAGATAGCAGGTATGTTTAATAAATTTATAACCAACCAAAACATACGCAAATGGCTACACTAGGTCCAGAGGAGGGCAACTAAAGTAATAACTGGAATGGGGCAACTACAGTACCCTGAAAGATTTTAGGGTTATTCACTTTAGAAAAAAGACGACTGAGGGGAGATCTAATTAATATGTATAAATATATCAGGGGTCAGTACAGAGATCTATCCCATCATCTATTCATTCCCAGGACCGTGACTGTGACGAGGGGACATCCTCTGCGTCTGGAGGAAAGAAGGTTTGTACACAAACATAGAAAAGGATTCTTTACGGTAAGAGTAGTGAGACTATGGAACTCTCTGCCTGAGGAGGTGGTGATGGTGAGTACAATAAAGGAATTCAAGAGGGGCCTGGACGTATTTCTGGAGCTTAATAATATTACAGGCTATAGCTACTAGAGAGGGGTCGTTGATCCAGGGAGTTATTCTGATTGCCTGATTGGAGTCGGGAAGGAATTTTTTTTTTTTTTTTTTTGCCTTCCTCTGGATCAACTTGCGGGATAACAGGCCGAACTGGATGGACAAATGTCTTTTTTCGGCCTTATGTACTATGTTACTATGTTACTATTCAGGGCCAAAAAATGAATGAAGGGTTTGTCCAACCTTTTCAGATTTGTGACCTATCCACAGGATAGGTACACAAGATTATATTGGTGTGGGACCAACAGCCGGCAAACACGATGATCAACTGTATGAGGAGACAATGTGTGTAGTGAGCACATGCCATCTTTCCTTCTCTATTCCTGCTCCTGCTTTTTCGCGGACAAGAATAGAACAGGTTATTTTTTTTGACGGATTGGAGTCACGGATCACGGACGCGGAGGAGAAACGGTGCATTTGCCGAGTTTTCCACGGACCCATTTAAAACCAATGGGTCCGCAGAAAATCAAGAAATACAGTGCAACGGGCACGGAATCAAACAACGGTCGTGTGCATGAGGCCAAAAGGGTGACTTCTTTCAGCCATGTTCCTCTCCATAGAGATTGCCACACATATTGTATCCCTCAATTATCCCTCATCCTGCCCACAAAACTCCCCATCCTGCAGTCCCAACTGTGTCATCGTGCTACCAACCCTAATTTTGCGCCTGCTTTGCCTTCAATGCCCCCAAATACTATACTGCTGAGAAAATTGTACCCCAGAAAGAATAATGTACCCATATAGTGGCCCAAGTTGTAATAACGCCCCCTACAGTGTACCCAGTATTAATAGTGCTCTTATAATGCCTTCAGCCATAATAATTCCACATTAGTGCCCACAGTAATACCCCCAATAGTCCCCTCAGTTTTGAAAATTCCCCTTATAGTCGCCTTAATAATGGTAGTATGCTCCCCAAGTGGACAAAAAAAGAAAAAATCTGAGTCCTGTTCCATGCTGCTACCTGCATTGTGGCTAGCAAGCTTCTTCTAGCCTGCAGCCTGAGGTGCCTGCATTACTGTCCCTTTTGTACACTGCCTTATATAGTGGCCCATTAGGGTAAATGGGTGCAGAGAGCCTCGTAGTCCCATGCTCCACCACAGTATTCAACTTTATCACCCTCCTGAGAATGAAGATACAGTTGGATTCAGAAAGACATCTGCGACCTCTCCCAATATTATGTAATTATTATGTATGTGCCCATGAGGGAAACTCAGGTGGTCCTCTGGTCATTGGCCCACTGGCAAAATTCCCTGTAGGATCTACTTCTGACTATCACAGAACCAGAAAGCTGCATGTTTCTGTGCTTATCGCTTGGTGGTTGGTGTGGGGAAGTAAATATATTACAGTATAGCAGAGTTTTCTGCTGAAACATCTTTGTTTCCTCCGATTTTTAACATCCTCCCTATCATTCCCCAACCTAAACAAAATCTCTATCCTGCTTCTACCTTGAATTCTGTACCTGGTACATGTTCTCCAAAATAGGTTTCTATTGTATCTGTGCCCTGAGGATGTGGATACGGTTGGGTCACCGAGGATCTGTGTCACTGAGCAAAAGTCTTGCAGACTTGGGTCCCTGGGGGTATTCCCTTTGGTGAAGGGCAATTGCAAGCCAGGATCCAGAAGAAGTCAAGAGTGAGTTGAAATAAGTAAGCACCTGTTTTTGTGGGGTCTCATTAATATGGTACATTATTAAAAGAGGACCTTTAACCCTTCCTGTCATCATTTTAGTAACTATTTGCATCCCTCATGTACAAACCGGATTCCAAAAAAGTTGGGACACTAAACAAATTGTGAATAAAAACTGAATGCAATGATGTGGAGATGGCAAATGTCAATATTTTATTTGCAATAGAACGTAGATAACAGATCAAACGTTTAATCCGAGTAAATGTATAATTTTAAAGGAAAAATACGTTGATTTAAATTTTCACGGTGTCAACAAATCCCCAAAAAGTTGGGACAAGTAGCAATAAGAGGCTGGAAAAAGTAAATTTGAGCATAACGAAGAGTTGGAAGACCAATTAACACTAATTAGGTCAATTTGCAACATAATCATTTGGGTATAAAAAGAGCTTCTCAGAGTGGCAGTGTCTCTCAGAAGCCAAGATGGGTAGAGGATCACCAATTCCCACAATGTTGCGCAGAAAGATAGTGGAGCAATATCAGAAAGGTGTTACCCAGCGAAAAATTGCAAAGACTTTGCATCTATCATCATCAACTGTGCATAACATTATCCAAAGATTCAGAGAATCTGGAACAATTTCTGTGCGTGAGGGCAGGGGTGTATCTATCACAAGGCAAACAAGGCATTTGCCTAGGGCGGCACTTGCCAATGGGGCGGCAAAATGCCTTGTTTGCTTAGTGATAGTTACACAATATGCAAAATATTTTTGTTGTCCCCTTGTCCGATCCGATCCTTCACTATGCGAGCGGCATCGCCGGCGCCGCATAGTGAAGGAGTTGAAAGACTTACTTCCTCCTGACTTCCTCCCGACCTCCCCTGCCTTTTGCGTCCACGGAGGTGGAGTCACGGGCAGGCAACGCTAGGGTGAGCCTTATCTCCTCCAAGTGCAGAACGGATCCTGCACACGGTCACCGTGAAAACTGAGGCCAGGCCCCGGCCACCAATGCACTGATCCCTGAGCCTGCTGTCTTCAAAAACTGTAAGTACTTAAATTACAGTAATTCACAAAACATGAATTACTTAGTTGTTTTATGGGGTAAGGGGGTTGGGACCCGTTGGGTGGTTAGAGGGGGGAGAATTAGGGAGGGGTTAATACTGTACTATCACTAGCTCTAACTGGAAAGGGTGGAACCTAAAGAGGAAGGGATGGGGTTTACAGAGGAAGGGGTTTGGCCTTGACAGGAAGGGGTGGGTCAAATTTATATTAGGGGGGTGCCCGAGTTTAGTCTCGCCTAGGGCAGCATAAAACCAAGATACACCACTGCGTGAGGGTCAAGGCCGTAAAACCATACTGGATGCCCGTGATCTCCAGGCCCTTAAACGACACTGCACCACAAACAGGAATGCTACTGTAAAGGAAATCACAGAATGGGCTCAGGAATACTTCCAGAAACTATTGTCAGTGAACACAATCCACCGTGCTATCCGCCGTTGCCAGCTGAAACTTTACAGTGCAAAGAAGAAGCCATTTCTAAGCAAGATCCACAAGCTCAGGCGTTTTCACTGGGCCAGGGATCATTTAAAATGGAGTGTGGCAAAATGGAAGACTGTTCTGTGGTCAGACGAGTCACGATTCAAAGTTATTTTTGGAAATCTGGGACACCATGTCATCCGGACCAAAGAGGACAAGGACAACCCAAGTTGTTATCAATGCTCAGTTCAGAAGCCTGCATCTCTGATGGTATGGGG
This sequence comes from Bufo gargarizans, assembly GCF_014858855.1. Classification (NCBI taxonomy): domain Eukaryota; kingdom Metazoa; phylum Chordata; class Amphibia; order Anura; family Bufonidae; genus Bufo; species Bufo gargarizans. The sequence goes on along the minus strand of NC_058087.1, from coordinate 80,329,859 downwards.
TTGCATGAGTGCGTGTGGCATGGGCAGCTTGCATGTCTGGAAAGGCACCATCAATGCAGAAAAATATATTCAGGTTCTAGAACAACATAGGCTCCCATCCAGACGTCATCTCTTTCAGGGAAGACCCTGCATTTTTCAACAAGATAATGCCAGACCACATTCTGCATCAATCACAACATCATGGCTGCGTAGGAGAAGGATCCGGGTACTGAAATGGCCAGTCTACAGTCCAAATCTTTCACCTATAGAGAACATTTGGCGCATCATAAAGAGGAAGGTGCAACAAAGAAGGCCCAAGACGATTGAACAGTTAGAGGCCTGTATTAGACAAGAATGGGAGAGCATTCCTATTTCTAAACTTGAGAAATTGGTCTCCTCGGTCCCCAGATGTCTGTTGAGTGTTGTAAGAAGAAGGGGAGATGCCACACAGTGGTGAAAATGGCATTGTCCCAACTTTTTGGGGATTTGTTGAAACCATGAAATTCTGATTCAACATATCCTTCCCTTAAAATGGTAAATTTTCTGAGTTTAAACTTTTGTTCCGTGATTTATGTTCTATTCTGAAAAAAATATTAGAAGTTGGCACATCCACATCATTGCATTCAGTTTTTATTCTTGATTTGTATAGTGTCCCAACTTTTTGGGAATCCGGTTTGTAATAACAGTTCTGGAGCTCTGAAGCATCTATTTTTCTGACTCTATGTTGTTCTAGCAGTTTGCAGTGGAAGTATAGATGGGTGTTACCAGTTGGAGGTGTGTCGCTGCACATCCTGCCACTGGCAGCACTGATTGGATAGTGTCAGACCGTGTAGGGACTCTCCCCAAACTGATAACACCCATCTGGATCTTTAATGCAAACTGCTATTAATACACTCATAACTTCTAGCAGAAATAATAAAGGAATGACACATCATAGAGTCATGAGTATATGTACTCCAGAATTGTTAATACATGAGAGATGCAAGCAGTTACAAAGCAAACATGTCAGAAGAGGCTATAAGTCTTCTATTGGTCTTCTTGAGGTTGATTTAAGATTTGGAGTACAGATGAGCGAATTGATTCTAAATTAATTGGATTAATTTACAAACCACAAAAAAATTGTCTGCCAAATGATTCAGAAGTTGAATCACCAGGGCCAATTTGCTGTGAAAATTGTTGGGGAAAATGACAGGAAGAAAGGAGATAGAGGATCACATGCTACTGGTAGTGGTGGTGGTGGTGGTGGTGGGGGGGGGGGGGGCTTGCCCTAATTGTCTCAAAGACTGAACGTAGGGATGAGCGAACTCGAACTGTATAGTTCGGGTTCGTACCGAATTTTGGGGTGTCCGTGACACGGACCCGAACCCGGACATTTTCGTAAAAGTCCGGGTTCGGGTTCGGTGTTCGTCGCTTTCTTGGCGCTTTTGTGACGCTTTCTTGGCGCTTTTTGAAAGGCTGCAAAGCAGCCAATCAACAAGCGTCATACTACTTGCCCCAAGAGGCCATCACAGCCATGCCTACTATTGGCATGGCTGTGATTGGCCAGAGCACCATGTGACCCAGCCTCTATTTAAGCTGGAGTCACATAGCGCCGCCCGTCACTCTGCTCTGATTAGCGTAGGGAGAGGTTGCGGCTGCGACAGTAGGGCGAGATTAGGCAGATTAACTCCTCCAAAGGACTTGATTAACTGATCGATCTGCAGCTGTGGATCATTGAGCTGCTGATCCTCAATTGCTCACTGTTTTTAGGCTGCACAGACCGTTTGTCAGTCTCATTTTTCTGGGGTGATCGGCGGCCATTTTGTGTCTTGTGGTGCGCCAGCACAAGCTGCGACCAAGTGCATTTAACCCTCAATGGTGTGGTTGTTTTTTGGCTAAAGCCTACATCAGGGTGAAGCTGTCACACCAAGTGCATTTAACCAGCAATAGTCTGTTCATTTTTTGGCCATATACAAAATCAGGGGCAAGCTGCGCCTGTCACCAAGTGCATTTAACCCTCAATGGTGTGGTTGTTTTTTGGCTAAAGCCTACATCAGGGTGAAGCTGTGACACCAAGTGCATTTAACCAGCAATAGTCTGTTCATTTTTTGGCCATATACAAAATCAGGGGCAAGCTGCGCCTGTCACCAAGTGCATTTAATCCTCAATGGTGTGGTTGTTTTTTGGCTAAAGCCTACATCAGGGTGAAGCTGTCACACCAAGTGCATTTAACCAGCAATAGTCTGTTCATTTTTTGGCCATATACAAAATCAGGGGCAAGCTGCGCCTGTCACCAAGTGCATTTAACCCTCAATGGTGTGGTTGTTTTTTGGCTAAAGCCTACATCAGGGTGAAGCTGTCACACCAAGTGCATTTAACCAGCAATAGTCTGTTTATTTTTTGGCCATATCCCAGTCTAATTCTGTCACTAAATCCATACCGGTCACCCAGCGCCTAAATACTAGGCCTCAAATTTATATCCAGCTAAATCTGTCCCTAGTGCTGTAGCTGGGCGAGTTATTTAGTGTCCGTTCAAGCACATTTCTTGTTCTGGGTTGAAATACAATTCCCAATTTAGCAATTTCATAATTTAGTGGTTCCTGCTATATCAGAGCTATTTGAAATCTATCCCAAAAAGGGTATATAATATTGAAGGTGCACATTGGGTCATTCAGAATAACTTCACACACACCCGCTACTGTGTATTTCCAAGTCTAATTCTGTCACTAAACCCATACCTGTCACCCAGCGCCTAAATACTAGGCCTCAAATTTAAATCCCTCTAAATCTCTCGTTACCGCTGTACTGTTGTTGCTGGGCAAGATATTTAGTGTCCGTCAAAGCACATTTTTTGTTCTGGGTTGAAGTACAATTCCCAATTTAGCAATTTCATAATTTAGTGGTTTCTGCTATATCAGAGCTATTTGAAATCTATCCCTAAAAGGGTATATAATATTGAAGGTGCACATTGGGTCATTCAGAATAACTTCACACACACGCTTCTGTGCATTTCCAAGTCTAATTCTGTCACTAAATCCATACCGGTGACCCAGCGCCTAAATACTAGGCCTCAAATTTAAATCCCTCTAAATCTCTCGTTACCCACCGCTGTACTGTTGTTGCTGGGCAAGATATTTAGTGTCCGTCAAAGCACATTTTTTGTTCTGGGTTGAAGTACAATTCCCAATTTAGCAATTTCATAATTTAGTGGTTTCTGCTATATCAGAGCTATTTGAAATCTATCCCTAAAAGGGTATATAATATTGAAGGTGCACATAGGGTCATTCAGAATAACTTCACACACACCCGCTACTGTGTATTTCCAAGTCTAATTCTGTCACTAAACCCATACCTGTCACCCAGCGCCTAAATACTAGGCCTCAAATTTAAATCCCTCTAAATCTCTCGTTACCGCTGTACTGTTGTTGCTGGGCAAGATATTTAGTGTCCGTCAAAGCACATTTTTGTTCTGGGTTGAAGTACAATTCCCAATTTAGCAATTTCATAATTTAGTGGTTTCTGCTATATCAGAGCTATTTGAAATCTATCCCTAAAAGGGTATATAATATTGAAGGTGCACATTGGGTCATTCAGAATAACTTCACACACACGCTTCTGTGCATTTCCAAGTCTAATTCTGTCACTAAATCCATACCGGTGACCCAGCGCCTAAATACTAGGCCTCAAATTTAAATCCCTCTAAATCTCTCGTTACCCACCGCTGTACTGTTGTTGCTGGGCAAGATATTTAGTGTCCGTCAAAGCACATTTTTTGTTCTGGGTTGAAGTACAATTCCCAATTTAGCAATTTCATAATTTAGTGGTTTCTGCTATATCAGAGCTATTTGAAATCTATCCCTAAAAGGGTATATAATATTGAAGGTGCACATAGGGTCATTCAGAATAACTTCACACACACGCTTCTGTGCATTTCCAAGTCTAATTCTGTCACTAAATCCATACCGGTGACCCAGCGCCTAAATACTAGGCCTCAAATTTAAATCCCTCTAAATCTCTCGTTACCCACCGCTGTACTGTTGTTGCTGGGCAAGATATTTAGTGTCCGTCAAAGCACATTTTTTGTTCTGGGTTGAAGTACAATTCCCAATTTAGCAATTTCATAATTTAGTGGTTTCTGCTATATCAGAGCTATTTGAAATCTATCCCTAAAAGGGTATATAATATTGAAGGTGCACATAGGGTCATTCAGAATAACTTCACACACACGCTTCTGTGCATTTCCAAGTCTAATTCTGTCACTAAATCCATACCGGTGACCCAGCGCCTAAATACTAGGCCTCAAATTTAAATCCCTCTAAATCTCTCGTTACCCACCGCTGTACTGTTGTTGCTGGGCAAGATATTTAGTGTCCGTCAAAGCACATTTTTTGTTCTGGGTTGAAGTACAATTCCCAATTTAGCAATTTCATAATTTAGTGGTTTCTGCTATATCAGAGCTATTTGAAATCTATCCCTAAAAGGGTATATAATATTGAAGGTGCACATAGGGTCATTCAGAATAACTTCACACACACGCTTCTGTGCATTTCCAAGTCTAATTCTGTCACTAAATCCATACCGGTGACCCAGCGCCTAAATACTAGGCCTCAAATTTAAATCCCTCTAAATCTCTCGTTACCCACCGCTGTACTGTTGTTGCTGGGCAAGATATTTAGTGTCCGTCAAAGCACATTTTTTGTTCTGGGTTGAAGTACAATTCCCAATTTAGCAATTTCATAATTTAGTGGTTTCTGCTATATCAGAGCTATTTGAAATCTATCCCTAAAAGGGTATATAATATTGAAGGTGCACATAGGGTCATTCAGAATAACTTCACACACACGCTTCTGTGCATTTCCAAGTCTAATTCTGTCACTAAATCCATACCGGTGACCCAGCGCCTAAATACTAGGCCTCAAATTTAAATCCCTCTAAATCTCTCGTTACCCACCGCTGTACTGTTGTTGCTGGGCAAGATATTTAGTGTCCGTCAAAGCACATTTTTTGTTCTGGGTTGAAGTACAATTCCCAATTTAGCAATTTCATAATTTAGTGGTTTCTGCTATATCAGAGCTATTTGAAATCTATCCCTAAAAGGGTATATAATATTGAAGGTGCACATAGGGTCATTCAGAATAACTTCACACACACGCTTCTGTGCATTTCCAAGTCTAATTCTGTCACTAAATCCATACCGGTGACCCAGCGCCTAAATACTAGGCCTCAAATTTAAATCCCTCTAAATCTCTCGTTACCCACCGCTGTACTGTTGTTGCTGGGCAAGATATTTAGTGTCCGTCAAAGCACATTTTTTGTTCTGGGTTGAAGTACAATTCCCAATTTAGCAATTTCATAATTTAGTGGTTTCTGCTATATCAGAGCTATTTGAAATCTATCCCTAAAAGGGTATATAATATTGAAGGTGCACATAGGGTCATTCAGAATAACTTCACACACCCGCTACTGTGCATTTCCAAGTCTAATTCTGTCACTAAATCCATACCGGTGACCCAGCGCCTAAATACTAGGCCTCAAATTTAAATCCCTCTAAATCTCTCGTTACCCACCGCTGTACTGTTGTTGCTGGGCAAGATATTTAGTGTCCGTCAAAGCACATTTTTTGTTCTGGGTTGAAGTACAATTCCCAATTTAGCAATTTCATAATTTAGTGGTTTCTGCTATATCAGAGCTATTTGAAATCTATCCCTAAAAGGGTATATAATATTGAAGGTGCACATAGGGTCATTCAGAATAACTTCACACACACGCTTCTGTGCATTTCCAAGTCTAATTCTGTCACTAAATCCATACCGGTGACCCAGCGCCTAAATACTAGGCCTCAAATTTAAATCCCTCTAAATCTCTCGTTACCCACCGCTGTACTGTTGTTGCTGGGCAAGATATTTAGTGTCCGTCAAAGCACATTTTTTGTTCTGGGTTGAAGTACAATTCCCAATTTAGCAATTTCATAATTTAGTGGTTTCTGCTATATCAGAGCTATTTGAAATCTATCCCTAAAAGGGTATATAATATTGAAGGTGCACATAGGGTCATTCAGAATAACTTCACACACACGCTTCTGTGCATTTCCAAGTCTAATTCTGTCACTAAATCCATACCGGTGACCCAGCGCCTAAATACTAGGCCTCAAATTTAAATCCCTCTAAATCTCTCGTTACCCACCGCTGTACTGTTGTTGCTGGGCAAGATATTTAGTGTCCGTCAAAGCACATTTTTTGTTCTGGGTTGAAGTACAATTCCCAATTTAGCAATTTCATAATTTAGTGGTTTCTGCTATATCAGAGCTATTTGAAATCTATCCCTAAAAGGGTATATAATATTGAAGGTGCACATAGGGTCATTCAGAATAACTTCACACACACGCTTCTGTGCATTTCCAAGTCTAATTCTGTCACTAAATCCATACCGGTGACCCAGCGCCTAAATACTAGGCCTCAAATTTAAATCCCTCTAAATCTCTCGTTACCCACCGCTGTACTGTTGTTGCTGGGCAAGATATTTAGTGTCCGTCAAAGCACATTTTTTGTTCTGGGTTGAAGTACAATTCCCAATTTAGCAATTTCATAATTTAGTGGTTTCTGCTATATCAGAGCTATTTGAAATCTATCCCTAAAAGGGTATATAATATTGAAGGTGCACATAGGGTCATTCAGAATAACTTCACACACACGCTTCTGTGCATTTCCAAGTCTAATTCTGTCACTAAATCCATACCGGTGACCCAGCGCCTAAATACTAGGCCTCAAATTTATATCCCGCTAAATCTCTCGTTACCCGCTGTACTGTTGTTGCTGGGCAAGATATTTAGTGTCCGTCAAAGCACATTTTTTGTTCTGGGTTGAAGTACAATTCCCAATTTAGCAATTTCATAATTTAGTGGTTTCCTGCTATATCAGAGCTATTTGAAATCTATCCCTAAAAGGGTATATAATATTGAAGGTGCACATTGGGTCATTCAGAATAACTTCACACACACCCGCTACTGTGTATTTCCAAGTCTAATTCTGTCACTAAACCCATACCTGTCACCCAGCGCCTAAATACTAGGCCTCAAATTTAAATCCCTCTAAATCTCTCGTTACCGCTGTACTGTTGTAGCTGGGAAAGTTATTTAGTGCCCGTCAAAGCACATTTTTTGTTCTGGGTTGAAGTACAATTCCCAATTTAGCAATTTCATAATTTAGTGGTTCCTGCTATATCAGAGCTATTTGAAATCTATCCCAAAAAGGGTATATAATATTCAAGGTGCACATTGGGTCATTCAGAATAACTTCACACACACGCTTCTGTGCATTTCCAAGTCTAATTCTGTCACTAAATCCATACCGGTCACCCAGCGCCTAAATACTAGGCCTCAAATTTATATCCCGCTGAATTTGAATACAATACATTGGGCCAAATAATATATTTGTTGTTGTGGTGAACCATAACAATGAGAAAAACATCTAGTAAGGGACGCGGACGTGGACATGGTCGTGGTGGTGTTAGTGGACCCTCTGGTGCTGGGAGAGGACGTGGCCGTTCTGCCACATCCACACGTCCTAGTGTACCAACTACCTCAGGTCCCAGTAGCCGCCAGAATTTACAGCGATATATGGTGGGGCCCAATGCCGTTCTAAGGATGGTAAGGCCTGAGCAGGTACAGGCATTAGTCAATTGGGTGGCCGACAGTGGATCCAGCACGTTCACATTATCTCCCACCCAGTCTTCTGCAGAAAGCGCACAGATGGCGCCTGAAAACCAACCCCATCAGTCTGTCACATCACCCCCATGCATACCAGGGAAACTGTCTCAGCCTCAAGTTATGCAGCAGTCTCTTATGCTGTTTGAAGACTCCGCTGGCAGGGTTTCCCAAGGGCATCCACCTAGCCCTTCCCCAGCGGTGAAAGACATAGAATGCACTGACGCACAACCACTTATGTTTCCTGATGATGAGGACATGGGAATACCACCTCAGTATGTCTCTGATGATGACGAAACACAGGTGCCAACTGCTGCGTCTTTCTGCAGTGTGCAGACTGAACAGGAGGTCAGGGATCAAGACTGGGTGGAAGACGATGCAGGGGACGATGAGGTCCTAGACCCCACATGGAATGAAGGTCGTGCCACTGACTTTCACAGTTCGGAGGAAGAGGCAGTGGTGAGACCGAGCCAACAGCGTAGCAAAAGAGGGAGCAGTGGGCAAAAGCAGAACACCCGCCGCCAAGAGACTCCGCCTGCTACTGACCGCCGCCATCTGGGACCGAGCACCCCAAAGGCAGCTTCAAGGAGTTCCCTGGCATGGCACTTCTTCAAACAATGTGCTGACGACAAGACCCGAGTGGTTTGCACGCTGTGCCATCAGAGCCTGAAGCGAGGCATTAACGTTCTGAACCTGAGCACAACCTGCATGACCAGGCACCTGCATGCAAAGCATGAACTGCAGTGGAGTAAACACCTTAAAACCAAGGAAGTCACTCAGGCTCCCCCTGCTACCTCTTCTGCTGCTGCCGCCTCGGCCTATTCTGCTGCTGCCGCCTCGGCCTCTTCCTCCGCCTCTGGAGGAACGTTGGCACCTGCCGCCCAGCAAACAGGGGATGTACCACCAACACCACCACCACCACCTCCGTCACCAAGCGTCTCAACCATGTCACACGCCAGCGTTCAGCTCTCCATCTCACAAACATTTGATAGAAAGCGTAAATTCCCACCTAGCCACCCTCGATCCCTGGCCCTGAATGCCAGCATTTCTAAACTACTGGCCTATGAAATGCTGTCATTTAGGCTGGTGGACACAGACAGCTTCAAACAGCTCATGTCGCTTGCTGTCCCACAGTATGTTGTTCCCAGCCGGCACTACTTCTCCAAGAGAGCCGTGCCTTCCCTGCACAACCAAGTATCCGATAAAATCAAGTGTGCACTGCGCAACGCCATCTGTAGCAAGGTCCACCTAACCACAGATACGTGGACCAGTAAGCACGGCCAGGGACGCTATATCTCCCTAACTGCACACTGGGTAAATGTAGTGGCAGCTGGGCCCCAGGCGGAGAGCTGTTTGGCGCACGTCCTGCCGCCGCCAAGGATCGCAGGGCAACATTCTTTGCCTCCTGTTGCCACCTCCTCCTTCTCGGCTTCCTCCTCCTCTTCTTCCACCTGCTCATCCAGTCAGCCACACACCTTCACCACCAACTTCAGCACAGCCCGGGGTAAACGTCAGCAGGCCATTCTGAAACTCATATGTTTGGGGGACAGGCCCCACACCGCACAGGAGTTGTGGCGGGGTATTGAACAACAGACCGACGAGTGGTTGCTGCCGGTGAGCCTCAAGCCCGGCCTGGTGGTGTGTGATAATGGGCGAAATCTCGTTGCAGCTCTGGGACTAGCCAATTTGACGCACATCCCTTGCTTGGCGCATGTGCTGAATTTGGTGGTGCAGAAGTTCATTCACAACTACCCCGACATGTCAGAGCTGCTGCATAAAGTGCGGGCCGTCTGTTCGCGCTTCCGGCGTTCACATCCTGCCGCTGCTCGCCTGTCTGCGCTACAGCGTAACTTCGGCCTTCCCGCTCACCGCCTCATATGCGACGTGCCCACCAGGTGGAACTCCACCTTGCACATGCTGGACAGACTGTGCGAGCAGCAGCAGGCCATAGTGGAGTTTCAGCTGCAGCACGCACGGGTCAGTCGCACTACAGAACAGCACCACTTCACCACCAATGACTGGGCCTCCATGCGAGACCTGTGTGCCCTGTTGCGCTGTTTCGAGTACTCCACCAACATGGCCAGTGGCGATGACACCGTTATCAGCGTTACAATACCACTTCTATGTCTCCTTGAGAAAACACTTAGGGCGATGATGGAACAGGAGGTGGCCCAGGAGGAGGAGGAGGAGGATGAGGAAGAGGGGTCATTTTTAGCACTTTCAGGCCAGTCTCTTCGAAGTGACTCAGAGGGAGGTTTTTTGCAACAGCAGAGGCCAGGTACAAATGTGGCCAGCCAGGGCCCACTACTGGAGGACGAGGAGGACGAGGATGAGGAGGAGGTGGAGGAGGATGAGGATGAAGCATGGTCACAGCGGGGTGGCACCCAACGCAGCTCGGGTCCATCACTGGTGCGTGGCTGGGGGGAAAGGCAGGACGATGACGATACGCCTCCCACAGAGGACAGCTTGTCCTTACCCCTGGGCAGCCTGGCACACATGAGCGACTACATGCTGCAGTGCCTGCGCAACGACAGCAGAGTTGCCCACATTTTAACCTGTGCGGACTACTGGGTTGCCACCCTGCTGGATCCACGCTACAAAGACAATGTGCCCACCTTACTTCCTGCACTGGAGCGTGATAGGAAGATGCGCGAGTACAAGCGCACGTTGGTAGACGCGCTACTGAGAGCATTCCCAAATGTCACAGGGGAACAAGTGGAAGCCCAAGGCCAAGGCAGAGGAGGAGCAAGAGGTCGCCAAGGCAGCTGTGTCACGGCCAGCTCCTCTGAGGGCAGGGTTAGCATGGCAGAGATGTGGAAAACTTTTGTCAACACGCCACAGCTAACTGCACCACCACCTGATACGCAACGTGTTAGCAGGAGGCAACATTTCACTAACATGGTGGAACAGTACGTGTGCACACCCCTCCACGTACTGACTGATGGTTCGGCCCCATTCAACTTCTGGGTCTCTAAATTGTCCACGTGGCCAGAGCTAGCCTTTTATGCCTTGGAGGTGCTGGCCTGCCCGGCAGCCAGCGTTTTGTCTGAACGTGTATTCAGCACGGCAGGGGGCGTCATTACAGACAAACGCAGCCGCCTGTCTACAGCCAATGTGGACAAGCTGACGTTCATAAAAATGAACCAGGCATGGATCCCACAGGACCTGTCCGTCCCTTGTCCAGATTAGACATTAACTACCTCCCCATAACCATATATTATTGGACTCCAGGGCACTTCCTCATTCAATCCTATTTTTATTTTCATTTTACCATTATATTGCGATGCTACCCAAAGTTGAATGAACCTCTCCTCTGCCTGTGTGCTAGGCCTAAATATATGCCAATGGACTGTTGCAGTGGTGGCTGACATGAAGCCTGATTCTCTGCTATGACATGCAGACTAATTCTCTGCTGACATGAAGCCAGATTGTCTGTTACGGGACCTCTCTCCTCTGCCTGGGTGCTGGGCCTAAATTTATGACAATGGACTGTTGCAGTGGTGGCTGACGTGAAGCCTGATTCTCTGCTATGACATGCAGACTGATTCTCTGCTGACATGAAGCCAGATCCTCTGTTACGGGACCTCTCTCCTCTGCCTGGGTGCTGGGCCTAAATTTATGACAATGGACTGTTGCAGTGGTGGCTGACGTGAAGCCTGATTCTCTGCTATGACATGCAGACTGATTCTCTGCTGACATGAAGCCAGATCCTCTTTTACGGGACCTCTCTCCTCTGCCTGGGTGCTGGGCCTAAATTTATGACAATGGACTGTTGCAGTGGTGGCTGACGTGAAGCCTGATTCTCTGCTATGACATGCAGACTGATTCTCTGCTGACATGAAGCCAGATCCTCTTTTACGGGACCTCTCTCCTCTGCCTGGGTGCTGGGCCTAAATTTATGACAATGGACTGTTGCAGTGGTGGCTGACGTGAAGCCTGATTCTCTGCTATGACATGCAGACTGATTCTCTGCTGTCATGAAGCCAGATTGTCTGTTACGGGACCTTTCTCCTCTACCTGGGTTCTGGGCCTAAATTTATGAAAATTGACTCTTACAGTGGTGGGTGACGTGAAGCCTGATTCTCTGCTATGATATGAAGACTGATTCTCTGCTGACATGAAGCCAGATTGTCTGTTACGGGACCTTTCTCCTCTGCCTGGGTTCTGGGCCTAAATTTATGAAAATTGACTCTTACAGTGGTGGGTGACGTGAAGCCTGATTCTCTGCTATGATATGAAGACTGATTCTCTGCTGACATAAAGCCAGATTGTCTGTTACGGGACCTTTCTCCTCTGCCTGGGTTCTGGGCCTAAATTTATGAAAATTGACTCTTACAGTGGTGGGTGACGTGAAGCCTGATTCTCTGCTATGATATGAAGACTGATTCTCTGCTGACATGAAGCCAGATTGTCTGTTACGGGACCTTTCTCCTCTGCCTGGGTTCTGGGCCTAAATTTATGAAAATTGACTCTTACAGTGGTGGGTGACGTGAAGCCTGATTCTCTGCTATGATATGAAGACTGATTCTCTGCTGACATGAAGCCAGATTGTCTGTTACGGGACCTTTCTCCTCTGCCTGGGTTCTGGGCCTAAATTTATGAAAATTGACTCTTACAGTGGTGGGTGACGTGAAGCCTGATTCTCTGCTATGATATGAAGACTGATTCTCTGCTGACATGAAGCCAGATTGTCTGTTACGGGACCTTTCTCCTCTGCCTGGGTTCTGGGCCTAAATTTATGAAAATTGACTCTTACAGTGGTGGGTGACGTGAAGCCTGATTCTCTGCTATGATATGAAGACTGATTCTCTGCTGACATGAAGCCAGATTCTCTGTTACGGGACCTCTCTCCTCTGCCTGGGTGCTGGGCCTAAATTTATGACAATGGACTGTTGCAGTGGTGGCTGACGTGAAGCCTGATTCTCTGCTATGACATGCAGACTGATTCTCTGCTGACATGAAGCCAGATTCTCTGTTACGGGACCTCTCTCCTCTGCCTGTGTGTGTGCTGGGCCTAAATATATGCCAATGGACTGTTGCAGTGGTGGCTGACGTGAAGCCTCATTCTCTGCTATGACATGCAGACTAATTCTCTGCTGACATGAAGACAGATTCTCTGTTACGGGACCTCTCTCCTCTGCCTGGGTGCCGGGGCCTAAATATCTGAGAATGGACTGTTCCAGTGGTGGGTGACGGGAAGCCAGATTCTCTGCTATGGAACCTCTCTCCAATTGATTTTGGTTAATTTTTATTTATTTAATTTTTATTTTAATTCATTTCCCTATCCACATTTGTTTGCAGGGGATTTACCTACATGTTGCTGCCTTTTGCAGCCCTCTAGCTCTTTCCTGGGCTGTTTTACAGCCTTTTTAGTGCCGAAAAGTTCGGGTCCCCATTGACTTCAATGGGGTTCGGGTTCGGGACGAAGTTCGGATCGGGTTCGGATCCCGAACCCGAACATTTCCGGGATGTTCGGCCGAACTTCTCGAACCCGAACATCCAGGTGTTCGCTCAACTCTAACTGAACGTCATAGTACGCAATTCTGTGTTCAAATTGTGGCCTGAGAGCATACTGTATGTTTTGGCTAAGTGTCTGACAAAAAGCCATTATAGCCAATATAGCCACAAAAGCCAATAATCTAGCTGTACTAAGGACATTATAGAGAGATATAAATTAGTAGATTTTAGGGTTTTATCAGGGGAAAGCATAGCATAAAGAGTGAAGGACTGGTAACTGTGACGTGTGTGCTTTTTAATATCCAAAGAGCTGTCACTATCAGTGAAGCAAGCCATCATTAGGTTAAAAAAACAAAACAAACCCATCAGAGAGATAGCAAAAACATTAGGCGCAGCCAAAACAACTGTTTGGAACATTCTTAAAAATAAGGAACGCACTGGTGAGCTCAGTAACACCGAAAGATTCGGAAGACCACAGAATACAACTGTGGTGGATGACTGAAGAATTCTTTCCCTGGTGATTACCCTTCATAACAGTTGGCCAGATCAAAAACACTCTCCAGGAGGTAGGTGTATGTGTGTCAAAGTCAATAATCTAGAGAAGACTTCACCAGAGTGAATACAGAGGGTTCACCACAAGATGTAAACCATTGGTGAGTCTCAAAAACAGGAAGGCCAGATTAGAGTTTGCCAAGCGACATCTAAAAAAGCCTTCACAGTTCTGGAACATCCTATGGACAGATAAGACCAAGATCAACTTGTACCAGAGAGATGGGAAGAGAAGAGTATGGAGAAGGAAAGGAACTGCTCATGATCCTAAGCATACCACCTAATCAGTGAAGCATGGCGGTGGTAGTGTCATGGCGTGGGCATGTATGGCTGCCAATAGAACTGGTTCTCTTGTATTTATTGATGATGTGACTGCTGACAAAAGCAGCAGGATGAATTCTGAAGTGTTTCGGGCAATATTATCTGCTCATATTCAGCCAAATGCTTCAGAACTCATTGGATGGCGCTTCACAGTGCAGATGGACAATGACCCAAAGGATACTGCAAAAGCAATTTTTTAAGGGGAAGAAGTGGAATGTTATGCAATGACCAAGTCAAACACCTGACCTGAATCCGATTGAGCATGCATTTCACTTGCTGAAAACAAAACTGAAGGGAAAATGCCCCAAGAACAAGCAGGAACTGAAGACAGTTGCAGTAGAGGCCTGGCAGAGCATCACCAGGGATGAAACCCAGCATCTGGTGATGTCTATGCATTCCAGACTTCAGGCTGTAATTGACTGCAAAGGATTTGCAACCAAGTATTAAAAAGTGAAAGTTTGATTTATGATTATTATTATGTCCCATTACATTTGGTCCCTTAACAAGTGGGAGGCACATATGCAAACTGTTGTAATTCCTACACCATTCACCTGATTTGGATGTAAATACCTTCATATTAAAGCTGACAGTCTGCAGTTAAAGCACATCTTGTTAGTTTCATTTCAAATCCATTGTGGTGGTGTATAGAGGCAACAATTTTTGAATTGTGTCGATGTCCCAATATTTATGAACCTGACTGTATATAACTTCAAGAGAACTGTTCTGTCCTCTTTATGTGAGAAGATACATAGCTTGACAGACAGCTAAACCTTTCCCAGCAATGAATTGACAAAGGAGCAAAGATCAACTTTGTTTTTATTGCAAGGATATATGAGGTAAAACTGAGGAACAAATGAGTAACTAAGTTGATACTGGTTTGCGTACTTGTCACTATAGATAAATTGTTTACTGCCTGAGAAAGAACACCTAAAAACAATAATTTAATATCATAATATTAAAATATAGTGGCTACCTGCCAACAAACAGATCAGGCTGAGTACAAAGAGGCAGTGGACTGCTTGTATAAATATCAAGCCACTCACCCCCTTGTCATTGATGAGTAAAACAATCTGTGTGTGGTGCTAGAGATACAATATTACCTCCACACTCTCACCACGCACACTCAGATACACTGTATTCTCTTTATGTGTATCTGTTACTCAAGCAGGTCATTTAGGGCTAGTGGCAGTGTTATCTGATAAGGGATTGATTGGTCTAGTATGCACTTGTAGCCACCAGTCATAAAACCTGTCATTGCCAAGCACTATGACTAGAGTTGAGAGAACCCGAACTGTAAAGTTTGGGTTCGTACCAAACTTTAGGATTTTTGGACCCCGAACCGAACTCGAACATTTCAGTAAAAGGTCGGGTTTGATGTTCGGCGTACCCTGATTAGCCGATAACCGTGATCAACATGGTAGGTTCAGAAAAGAACATCGAAGGTTGATAGAGAAGATATCCAAATGGATGGTGGATGTCACAGGGATGTGTGATCAGGCAGAAGATAGCTAGAGTCAACAAAGCAGCAGCACAGCCTCTCCTGGCTAACGTTTACAAATCAAAAATACCACAGTGACATTCCCTATAATTGTTTAATAATCATTCCAATAACAAGGCTTCTTAAGAGTCCTGTATTGTTATTTATCATCACTACCTCTCCGAGTCGGGAGTGGGTAATTGCCGCGCGCCCCCTCCTTAACTTGGATGCTTATGCTTCAATAATTTGTCCCACATTTCCGCTCGATTACATTAAATCTCATCTATTGACCTCCCTTGCATGTGGTATCCTTTTCTCCGACTCCATCTCCGGCCTGGAACCCTGATTCCCCGCCACCCGTGATCACAATGGTAGGCGCATAAAAGAACATCGAAAGTTGATAGAGCAGATATCAAATTGGATCGTGAACATCACAGGGACGTGCGACATGGTGGTGCAGTAAGCGTGCACACGCCTACATGAACTGACTGACAGAGGTCTGCCCCTGCAACTTCTGGGTCTCCAAATTGGGCACATGGCCTGAGCTTGCCCTTTACCCCTTGGAGGTGCTGGCCTGCACTGCAGCCAGTGTATTGTCTGAACGTGTGTTTAGCACAACTGGAGGGGGTTATCACAGGTTATATTTCCCAATGTTTTGGGGTGTACCACAATTAAATGTAAAATAAATTTAAAACCAAAAAGCAGTGTAGGCTACCTCCTCCACCGCCGCTTCCACCTACACCGCCACATCCACCGCCTCCTCAACCTCCTACTCCATATGGACCTTGTCCTCCTAGATCAAGATTATAATTTTTTATTTTTACATATTTTATGTTATTTAAAGTCATTTCCCTAACCATATTTGTTTGAAGACCACTTGCAATGCTCTTAACCACATTTTGATGCCATTTGCAGCCCTCTGACCCTTTCCATGACATTTTTACAGCCATTTTAGTGCTCAAAAGTTCGGGTCCCGATTGACTTCAATGGGGTTCGGGTTTGGGGTCAAGTTCCCGAACTCAAACTTATTTGTGAAGTCCGGCCGAACCCGTCGAACCCGAACATCCAGGTGTTCGCTCAACTCTACTTGGAAGCCGATAATGATAAAGAAAAAAATAGCTTGGTCAGTAAGGCCCAAAACAGGCTAGTCAAGTTGACCAAATGCTATATTTGTTTTCCATTTGTTATGATGTGTAAACAGCAGTGGGGGCAAAATATAATTTAATATCCAGAAAGTGCCCCTTTTGGGGTAAGATTTGTTCGTACACATATGCCGGTATCCGAAGAAGCACTGGTTTCTCTTGAGGTAATTCCACTGCCACAAATAGATATGCTGGTGACAGTGTGTCTGAGTGTCAAAAAGATGAAGAAGCAATGACTTTTGTTTTTTTCAATACTGAAAAAGAGTCTTCTTTTCTTGAAAGCTACAATAGCATCAGTACAATATGGACTCCGATGGACAAAGCAGGACACATGCGGCTATGTAGTGGCAGCTTATTAATTTAAGAAACTTTGCGGTAGTTTGTTTTAGAAATAAATGTGCAATTGGAGAAAGTCCACAACAATATACGGTGGCTAGTAACTGTGACATAGGAAAATATATACATAATGCTGTCCCTATTTAGCTGGCCATACACATCCAATAGATGTTGGCTGGATGATTGTTCAGCTGACAGCTACATGTATCTCTCCCATCTCCTTTCCGGCCTTCCTGTCTGTTTCAGCCGAATGTGTCTGTGTATGTTATGAGGAGAATGGAGAAAGTTGCTTCCACGGCTGCTGGTGATGGCTTATTTCCCTGGAGAACAAAAGGATTTTAGTTTAGGAGAAAATATTAATTTGGTCCAATCCTGTTTCCTTCAACATCATCTTTTGAGGAGGGGGGTTTGGAAGCTTCTCACACACATTAATGTGTCGGCTGAACCCACCATTCTTGTTGGGTTCGGCTGACAAAAGTATAATATGTACAACAAGCTATTGATCCTAAACTAGCTGGATTGTTTGTCTGAAGATAAGCTTTAGCATTCTTTGATCTCTCTTTCTCTCTTTCTAACAGAATGTAGAAGCCCAGAATACACATGGCTTTCCTGCTTGCGAACTTAGATAGCACCTATGACACATATCAGTATTATCCCTCCTGGCTAGCTGAGGCTGAGTGCAAGGTATTGTGGTCAAGCCTGTTGGCCAGGGCCCCACCCAGGATCGAGCGATTCTCTTCTTTCATCTTCCCTGCCCCGCTGTCTTCTGATTTGTAAAAAGGCAGAGTGAATCACCCAAATGGAATCACCAAAGCTTTGGATTCATTGGAAATGGATTCTGGTAATTAATATCTAAAAAGACCCCATTTATGTAATTTTTCAGCATATAACAAAGCATACACATGCACAGTGTCAGTTCATAGTGCATGCCTACGTGCACTGTGTCCTGACGCTGTATGCAGTCAGGGCACAGCTCAGAGCGGTGCCCAGAAGATCATAAATTTGGGCAAACAACCAGTAATCGGTGTTGGCCAAAACGCGTATAACGCGAAGGTCACAGGTTTCCCGTGCCATAGTCCCAACAGACAAGACTTTGCTGTCCTCATCAGGAGGATGACTCTCAATCTCCTCATGCTCTTCCTCCTCTTTGGCCCATCCATGCTGAACCAGATGGAATAAACCTGCTATGGGTACTACCCTCTGTAGTGGAGGCAAGCATCTCCTCCTCATTATCATCATCATCCAATTTGCGCTGAGAAGACGAACTGATGGAGGTCTGGCTATCATCCTGTGTACAGTTGTGGCCAAAAGTTTTGAGAATTACATAAATATTGGAAATTGGAAAAGTTGCTGAATAAGCTTTTATAATAGCAATTTGCATATACTCCAGAATGTTATGAAGAGTGATCAGATGAATTGCATAGTCCTTCTTTGCCATGAAAATTAACTCAATCCCCAAAAAACTTTTCCACTGCATTTCATTGCTGTCATTAAAGGACCTGCTGAGATCATTTTAGCAATCATCTTGTTAACTCAGGTGAGAATGTTGATGAGCACAAGGCTAGAGATAATTTTGTCAGGCTGATTGGGATAAAATGGCAGACTTGACCTGTTAAAAGGAGGGTGATGCTTGAAATCATTGTTCTTCCATTGTTACCATGGTGACCGGCAAAGAAACGCTTGCAGCCATCATTGCGTTGCATAAAAATGGCTTCACAGGCAAGGATATTGTGGCTACTAAGATTGCACCTCAATCAACAATTTATAGGATCATCAAGAACTTCAAGGAAAGAGGTTCAATTCTTGTTAAGAAGGCTTCAGGGCGTCCAAGAAAGTCCAGCAAGCGCCAGGATCGTCTCCTAAAGAGGAATCAGCTGTGGGATCGGAGTGCCACCAGTGCAGAGCTTGCTCACGAATGACAGCAGGCAGGTGTGTGGCAAAATAGAAAACTGTTCTGTGGTCAGACGAGTCACGATTAGGGATGAGCGAACTCGAACTGTATAGTTCGGGTTCGTACCGAATTTTGGGGTGTCCGTGACACGGACCCAAACCCGGACATTTTCGTAAAAGTCCGGGTTCGGGTTCGTCGCTTTCTTGGCGCTTTTGTGACGCTTTCTTGGTGCTTTTTGAAAGGCTGCAAAGCAGCCAATCAACAAGCGTCATACTACTTGCCCCAAGAGGCCATCACAGCCATGCCTACTATTGGCATGGCTGTGATTGGCCAGAGCACCATGTGACCCAGCCTCTATTTAAGCTGGAGTCACATAGCGCCGCCCGTCACTCTGCTCTGATTAGCGTAGGGAGAGGTTGCGGCTGCGACAGTAGGGCGAGATTAGGCAGATTAACTCCTCCAAAGGACTTGATTAACTGATCGATCTGCAGCTGTGGATCATTGAGCTGCTGATCCTCAATTGCTCACTGTTTTTAGGCTGCCCAGACAGTTTGTCAGTCACATTTTTCTGGGGTGATCGGCGGCCATTTTGTGTCTTGTGGTGCGCCAGCACAAGCTGCGACCAAGTGCATTTAACCCTCAATGGTGTGGTTGTTTTTTGGCTAAAGCCTACATCAGGGTGAAGCTGTCACACCAAGTGCATTTAACCAGCAATAGTCTGTTTATTTTTTGGCCATATACTACATCAGGGGCAAGCTGCGCCTGTCACCAAGTGCATTTAACCCTCAATGGTGCGTTTGTTTTTTGGCTAAAGCCTACATCAGGGTGAAGCTGTCACACCAAGTGCATTTAACCAGCAATAGTCTGTTTATTTTTTGGCCATATACTACATCAGGGGCAAGCTGCGCCTGTCACCAAGTGCATTTAATCCTCAATGGTGCGTTTGTTTTTTGGCTAAAGCCTACATCAGGGTGAAGCTGTCACACCAAGTGCATTTAACCAGCAATAGTCTGTTTATATTTTGGCCATATACTACATCAGGGGCAAGCTGCGCCCGTCACCAAGTGCATTTAACCCTCAGTAGTGTGGTTGGTCAAGCTATCACACCAAGTGCATTTAACCAGCAATAGTCTGTTCATTTTTTGGCCATATACTAAATCAGGGGCAAGCTGCGCCCGTCACCAAGTGCATTTAACCAGCAATAGTCTGTTCATTTTTTGGCCATATACTACATCAGGGGCAAGCTGCGCCCATCACCAAGTGCATTTAACCCTCAGTAGTGTGGTTGGTCAAGCTGTGACACCAAGTGCATTTAACCAGCAATAGTCTGTTCATTTTTTGGCCATATACTACATCAGGGGCAAGCTGCGCCCGTCACCAAGTGCATTTAACCCTCAGTAGTGTGGTTGGTCAAGCTATCACACCAAGTGCATTTAACCAGCAATAGTCTGTTCATTTTTTGGCCATATACTAAATCAGGGGCAAGCTGCGCCCGTCACCAAGTGCATTTAACCAGCAATAGTCTGTTCATTTTTTGGCCATATACTACATCAGGGGCAAGCTGCGCCCGTCACCAAGTGCATTTAACCCTCAGTAGTGTGGTTGGTCAAGCTGTGACACCAAGTGCATTTAACCAGCAATAGTCTGTTCATTTTTTGGCCATATACTACATCAGGGGCAAGCTGCGCCCGTCACCAAGTGCATTTAACCAGCAATAGTGTGGTTATTTTTTGGCCATATCCCAGTCTAATTCTGTCACTAAATCCATACCAGTCACCCAGCGCCTAAATACTAGGCCTCAAATTTATATCCCGCTAAATCTCTCGTTACCGCTGTCCTGTTGTGGCTGGGAAAGTTATTTAGTGTCCGTCAAAGCACATTTTTTGTTCTGGGTTGAAACACAATTCCCAATTTAGCAATTTAAAAATTTTGTGGTTTCTGCTGTATCAGAGCTATTTGAAATCTATCCCTAAAAGGGTAGATCATATTGAAGGTGCACATAGGGTCATTCCGAATAACTTCACACACCCGCTACTGTGCATTTCCAAGTCTAATTCTGTCACTAAACCCATACCTGTCACCCAGCGCCTAAATATAGGCCTCAAATTTATATCCCGCTAAATCTCTCGTTACCGCTGTCCTGTTGTGGCTGGGAAAGTTATTTAGTGTCCGTCAAAGCACATTTTTTGTTCTGGGTTGAAATACAATTCCCAATTTAGCAATTTCCTAATTTAGTGGTTCCTGCTATATCAGAGCTATTTGAAATCTATCCCTAAAAGGGTATATAATATTCAAGGTGCACATAGGGTCATTCAGAATAACTTCACACACACACGCTACTGTGCATATCCCAGTCTAATTCTGTCACTAAATCCATACCGGTCACCCAGCGCCTAAATAGTAGGCCTCAAATTTATATCCCACTAAATCTGTCGTTACCGCTGTCCTGTTGTGGATGGGCAAGTTATTTAGTGTCCGCCAAAGCACATTTTTTGTTCTGGGATGAAATACAATTCCCAATTTAGCAATTTCATAATTTAGTGGTTTCTGCTATATCAGAGCTATTTGAAATCTATCCCTAAAAGGGTATATAATATTCAAGGTGCACATAGGGTCATTCAGAATATTTTCACACACACGCTACTGTGCATTTCCAAGTCTAATTCTGTCACTAAATCCATACCGGTCACCCAGCGCATAAATACTAGGCCTCAAATTTATATCCCGCTGAATTTGAATACAATACATTGGGCCAAATAATATTTTTGTTGTTGTGGTGAACGATAACAATGAGGAAAACATCTAGTAAGGGACGTGGACGTGGACATGGTCGTGGTAGTGTTAGTGGACCCTCTGGTGCTGGGAGAGGACGTGGCCGTTCTGCCACATCCACACGTCCTAGTGTACCAACTACCTCAGGTCCCAGTAGCCGCCAGAATTTACAGCGATATATGGTGGGGCCCAATGCCGTTCTAAGGATGGTAAGGCCTGAGCAGGTACAGGCATTAGTCAATTGGGTGGCCGACAGTGGATCCAGCACGTTGACATTATCTCCCACCCAGTCTTCTGCAGAAAGCGCACAGATGGCGCCTGAAAACCAACCCCATCAGTCTGTCACATCACCCCCATGCATACCAGGGAAACTGTCTCAGCCTCAAGTTATGCAGCAGTCTCTTATGCTGTTTGAAGACTCCGCTGGCAGGGTTTCCCAAGGGCATCCACCTAGCCCTTCCCCAGCGGTGAAAGACATAGAATGCACTGACGCACAACCACTTATGTTTCCTGATGATGAGGACATGGGAATACCACCTCAGCATGTCTCTGATGATGACGAAAAACAGGTGCCAACTGCTGCGTCTTTCTGCAGTGTGCAGACTGAACAGGAGGTCAGGGATCAAGACTGGGTGGAAGACGATGCAGGGGACGATGAGGTCCTAGACCCCACATGGAATGAAGGTCGTGCCACTGACTTTCACAGTTCGGAGGAAGAGGCAGTGGTGAGACCGAGCCAACAGCGTAGCAAAAGAGGGAGCAGTGGGCAAAAGCAGAACACCCGCCGCCAAGAGACTCCGCCTGCTACTGACCGCCGCCATCTGGGACCGAGCACCCCAAAGGCAGCTTCAAGGAGTTCCCTGGCATGGCACTTCTTCAAACAATGTGCTGACGACAAGACCCGAGTGGTTTGCACGCTGTGCCATCAGAGCCTGAAGCGAGGCATTAACGTTCTGAACCTGAGCACAACCTGCATGACCAGGCACCTGCATGCAAAGCATGAACTGCAGTGGAGAAAACACCTTAAAACCAAGGAAGTCACTCAGGCTCCCCCTGCTACCTCTTCTGCTGCTGCCGCCTCGGCCTATTCTGCTGCTGCCGCCTCGGCCTCTTCCTCCGCCTCTGGAGGAACGTTGGCACCTGCCGCCCAGCAAACAGGGGATGTACCACCAACACCACCACCACCACCTCCGTCACCAAGCGTCTCAACCATGTCACACGCCAGCGTTCAGCTCTCCATCTCACAAACATTTGAGAGAAAGCGTAAATTCCCACCTAGCCACCCTCGATCCCTGGCCCTGAATGCCAGCATTTCTAAACTACTGGCCTATGAAATGCTGTCATTTAGGCTGGTGGACACAGACAGCTTCAAACAGCTCATGTCGCTTGCTGTCCCACAGTATGTTGTTCCCAGCCGCCACTACTTCTCCAAGAGAGCCGTGCCTTCCCTACACAACCAAGTATCCGATAAAATCAAGTGTGCACTGGGGGGGCGGAGCTAGCGCCGGACGGAGATGGCCGCATAGCTCTGTGCTCTCTTAAGAGGATAGCGTGTAACATAAGCTAACATCAGCACAGTCGGAAGATAATGGTCAAAATCGGTAACCCGAAGCAAGGGGACTCCTCCGCTACCTTCAAGAACCAAGTTCCTCCGGGCGATATGGAAAAATTCCTTCGGAAAGCCGCAGCAACGGTCGCACAGAAAGAAACCAAGATGGCGCCGACACCACAGCCTAAAGCTGCAAAGCGCGCTCCGGGCCCATCGGAAGGAGAAAGCGAGTCGGAGGATCCCCAGGCCAGCTCCGACTTACCCATAACCAGAAAGTATCTGGACCGGGCCCTGAGCAGGGTAATGGAGCCTATCCTCACGGAATTTGCGGCATTCAGACAAAAGGTACGCCATATTGGGGACCGGGTGGAAGCCCTAGAAACGCATCAAGCAGCGTCCCTGAACCACCATACGGCAGTGTCGGATGCCTTGCGCCGCTGCTCTACCTACCTGAACGGACTGCATAACGCGATCGAAGACCAGGAAAACCGGGGGCGCCGTAACAACCTGAGATTCCACGGGATTCCAGAGGCGGTTCTACCTGGGGATATCTCGGTGACCGTCCTGGCTATATGTAGTTCACTGTTGGGCCCCGACTTCCCACAAGAGGTGATCATTGAACGGGCACACAGGGCCCTGCGCCCGAAACCCAAGCCTGCTGACCCACCCAGGGATGTTATATGCAAATTTCTGAATTTTCCGGTCAAGTCCGCCATCTTAGAAGCTGCCCGTAATAGCTCAGACTTATCCTATGAGGACTTCAAAATTGAAATATATCAAGATCTAGCCCCCTCTACCCTGAGAAAACGCAGGGCATTGAAGCCTCTGACCGACTGGCTCCGCTCTAACAAGATCATATACCGCTGGTCCTATCCTTTTGGACTCTCTTTTACCTGCGCAGGGAAGAAAGTTTTCATCTCGTCTTAAACGGATTTACAAGCTGCCTATGACGTCCTGAGCATTAACCCGTTGCCGATTGAGAATTGGGAGCTCTATCAGGACTTGAACGACCTACCGGACCTTCCTGCAATAGCTCCATTTGAGGTCCAACGTACTCCGAAGTCATCCAGACCCAGGAAGAGGGGTCTGCAGTTTACCCCCAGAAGCAACTCCCGAGACCACCAGCCTACTCAGCAGTGACTCTTCTTTGTACGTATGGGACTTAACTTGTATTGTTTCTCTCCCTGAGTAGGTCCTCACTTGAAGTTCTTGCTAAATTTCCTTTAATGGACTAACCGCCATAATGTATGTGTTCGCCATACCGACCAGACGGGCCCATTGTCCCTGATTGCTCATTAGAATTCTGATTTGTTATACGTCCTCTTACATGGTCACAAGACCACACTCCCCCCACATGTACGTTGCATATGCAATTATGCTCAGTTTTTCTTTGTTTCCCCTGTTATGTTTTGTCCCCTTTTCCTACTTGTTCTTTCCCCCAGGATATGAGACACTCCTGATCGCCTTACGCGTCCTATGCTGCATCTTGATCTTGTCAAAGCATACTGAGAAGAGTCTGTACGACACCCCCTTGCTCTCCTGGAGGGGACATCACTGGCTTAGAGGTAACCCCACTCACACTATGTCATATGGCTGATTTACTTATGGCTTCTTACAATGTCAAGGGCTTTCACTCCCCTTCCAAGAGGAGTCAGGTTTTTGCCGTTCTGAGAAAAGCCAAGGCCGAGGTGGTGTTCCTCCAGGAGACGCATTATCGTTTTAACCGCTACCCAAACATGCAGTACTCCTATTATTCCACCTGGTATCATTGTGGAGGTAACTCCTCCGCGTCCAGTGGGGTGAGCATAGGTTTCCACAAAAAGATCCCATTTAAGCTTGCTGACCAATTGCTTGACCCTGAGGGAAGATATATGCTGATCAAGGGCTCAATAGGCCAGCAGACCTACACCTTCGTTAATGTTTATGGTCCTAACTCTAATCAGTCCCACTGGTTAGCCAGTCTAGCCCCTATTATCAACCTTTTTAGTGAGGGGATTGTGATAGTGGGAGGAGACCTTAACATTGCCCTATTCCCTCAACTAGATATATCCACACACAAATCTTCCCACTCTGGCAGATCCCTCAAATTCATCAGGAAAACCCTTTGGGATCTTCACCTGATTGACGTCTGGCGTTCCCTTCACCCCAATGACCATGATTACACCTTTTACTCTCCTGTTCATGGCACGTATCATCGTCTAGACTATTTTTTTATTTCCAAAGAACACCTCCATCTATGTAACACAGCATCGATAGGTTCCATCCACCTGTCTGACCACTCCCCAATATTTATTAGGGTCCTAGCCCCCGTGAAAAACCCATCATGTTTTAATTGGCGACTTAATGAAACCCTCTTAGGCTCCCAGGATCTGATAGACCAAATCTCCAAACATCTAGCTGATTATTTCTCCTTGAATGGGAGCACTGATATCTCAAGTAATACCCTCTGGGACGCCCATAAGCCGGTTATCAGGGGTCACTTTATTAACATCGGGTCTCACAGGAAAAAACTTCAAGAAAAAGCTATAGACGAAGTCCTGCAGAAAATTCAGAGCTTAGAGCATAGCCATAAGTCCTCCCCCTCTGAACCCCAGTTAAGAGAGCTTTCTGAATATAGAGCAAAGCTTAAATCCCTGTTAGCGGCAAGAACTGCTAAATACTTCATGAACATGCAACACAAGTTTTTCGCTCATGGGAATAAAGCGACCAAGTTTCTGATGAGCAGAGTCAGGGGGAGAAGGTCTTCTAACTATGTCCATCAGCTACATACCTCTGGTGGGAAATCGATCTTCTCAGTTTCCCAGATTGCAGCTCAATTCCGGGACTTCTATAATAGTCTATATAACCTTTCCCCCCCTGACTCCGCCGACAGCAGAAAATCGGCTATAGAAAGCTTCTTAGACTCATCCGAGATGCCCCACCTTTCACCCGAACAGAAGTTGAAGTTAGAAGCCCCTTTTACCATTTTGGAACTTAAGACCGCCATGTCACAAATGCCCATAGGGAAAAGCCCGGGCCCCGATGGCCTTCCACTTTCATATTATAAGACCTTTCAGAATCTTCTCCTCCCCCACCTCCTGAAGGTCTGTAACCAATCTCTACTCGGCTGCCCACTCTCCAGAGATATGACGGTGGCACACATTTCTCTTATACCCAAAGAGGGGAAAGACCCTAAACAATGCTCCAATTACAGGCCCATATCCCTCCTAAACATAGACCTCAAACTCCTCGCTAAGATGTTGGCCAATAGGCTTGCTGCTTTCCTTCCCCTCCTCGTACATGGCGATCAGGTTCCTTCCCAGGGAAGGTAAAGACAACACTACCAGAGTGGTAAATGTACTCTGTCACGCCAAGAAGCACTCCTCCCCCCTGCTTTTCCTTAGTACAGATGCGGAAAAAGCGTTTGATAGGGTCAATTGGCAATACCTAAAGTGCGTTTTGCTTAAATTTGATCTCCCTGACCCCTTTGTAAGGGCAGTGTTCGCCATGTATGAGCAGGCTTCAGCTAGAGTACAGGTTAACGGTGGTCTATCGCCCCCCTTCTCGATAAGTAACGGGACAAGACAGGGCTGCCCCCTCTCGCCCCTCCTGTTTGTTCTGGCTCTAGAGCCGCTTCTTGCCATCATTAGGCGAGATGGAGAGATTTCGGGTCTATGTTTGGGAGGCAGGGAACAGAAAATTGCAGCATTTGCAGATGATGTCCTCATGATGACGACCAATCCTAAACTTTCCCTACCTAGGATTCAAGCCCATTTGAACGCTTTCAGCTTAGCATCAGATTTTAAAATTAACGCAAGCAAATCCCTCATCCTATGTAGGGGAATTCCCCAATCCATACAGGACGACTTAAAGAAGGATTCCCCCTTCAACTGGTCTTCTCCCACTATCACTTACTTAGGGATTAAACTCAGTCCTAATATTAACGATCTTTTTTCCCTTAACTATATCCCATTACAAAAATCTATATTCGAGGCCATCGACAAGTTAGCACAATCTAACCCGACCCTCTCCTGGTTCGGCCGCAAGAATCTTCTCACATCCTTAATCCTCCCTAGACTGACATATCTACAACAAGTCCTACCAATCCCAGTTCCCAAGCAATACTATGTGCAAGTCTCCAAGAAGTTTAGATCTTTCATCTGGAATAACAAAAAAGCTAGACTATCCCATTCCCTTCTAATCAGACCTAGACATGCAGGAGGGATTGGTATGCCTAACCCCGAAATTTATGGTAGGGCTATCCTCCTTACTCGAGTGGTAGCCTGGCTGCGCCTCCCCCCGTATTCTCTCTCGGTGGAAACTGATTTGGCCATATTGGAAAAATCCCCTAGGGCCCTACTCCTTGGTTCCCAAACGGTTCTCTCTGGACAATATTCCCAATACCCAATAATAAAAGCCACACTAGAGGCCTGGAAATGGTTCTCGTCCTCACACTGCTCTGTTCCATTCCCATCCCCCCTATTGACAATAAAAGATATTGTAGATACAGCCCCTTACCCCATACGATCCGCGTCCTCCCAGGGATTAAAGTCTTCTCCCTTGTGCATCACTGCTTTGGCACTCCCCTCGGGTAACTGGATGGATCAACAATCAACTGACGCTCTCCTAAACCCACATCCCTGTGATATCTTCACTGTCGTCTATATTAGAGCTTTCCTGAAGCAACACGTAGAAATAGGAGACCTTTCTCGCCCTATGGTGTGGTTCGAGTCGATTATCTCTCACCACTCAGTCCCTAGGAAGCTCATATCGTTAATCTACGGTAGACTCCGGTCGCCTCCCATGATTTCCAAGCCATCATTCATTACTTGTTGGGAAAGAGACCTCGATATCGTGATCCCCTTTAGTAGTCTGCCCCGTCTGCTGTGCTCTCCCCATGGTGCCTCCCGCTGTGTACGGATCCAGGAAAATAATTATAAGATCCTCACCAGATGGTACAATACCCCTGATAAAACATCGCTGTATTCAGCATCAGCCTCTGACGTCTGCTGGAGGTGCCACGGGGAGAGGGGAACCTTCTTTCATATATGGTGGTCCTGCCCCCCTATTTATAAATGGTGGACGGAGATCTTTGCTCAGTCAAACTTGATTTGTGGGACCTCTATTCCCATTTCACCCCAACTAGCCCTCCTCTCCACCCCTCCAATAGCACAAAAGTCAAAGCCGCCATATGTATTTACTCAAATGCTGATTGCGGCCCGCCTCCTGCTACCCAAGCATTGGCTGCAACCCCATGTCCCAACCATTGAAGACTGGTTACAAAAAATGGACCAACTTCAAAGATTTGAAGAACTCTCTTCGTGGGAAATGCGGTCGCATGGCACATTTCTCAGGAAATGGCTTTTGTGGTCGGCTTACAGAGACCCAAATAAGTAACCCAATCCACCAGAGAATCTCTACCCGATGCCTTGGGGTCATTTCACATCAAATCTCCCTCTCGGCAGTCCTCAACTATAGTGACCATTGGGCTGGTAACTTACCTTTGGTTTGGGAGGCTGTTTCTATAAAATCGCTTGATTCACCCCTTATTGATATTGGCCTATTAAGGGATTGATGTCCTCACTAGCCACTATGTCTATACGGTCCTGCCCCCAGATGTTCCAGTATTGCTGAACGCCACGTCCTTGCCTCCCTCAGAGACACACCCCTGCTGATTGGGCTCTTTACTTATGTTTTTAAGCCTATGGCTCCCTATATGTTGTATGACATGCATGACTTGAACTTGTACGACTCTTACTGCTGGACAGTATTGTACTCGATGCTAAACAGTGATGTACTTATTTGAACTCATAGGTAGGCCTGCGTGCCTTATTCCTGGTACCATGTTACCCCCTGTTTCCTTTTTATGTTGAAAAACAATAAAAACATAATTAAAAAAAATCAAGTGTGCACTGCGCAACGCCATCTGTGGCAAGGTCCACCTAACCACAGATACGTGGACCAG
Source organism: Bufo gargarizans (assembly GCF_014858855.1). Taxonomy (NCBI): domain Eukaryota; kingdom Metazoa; phylum Chordata; class Amphibia; order Anura; family Bufonidae; genus Bufo; species Bufo gargarizans. The sequence goes on along the minus strand of NC_058087.1, from coordinate 80,300,761 downwards.
TAAGCACGGCCAGGGACGCTATATCTCCCTAACTGCACACTGGGTAAATGTAGTGGCAGCTGGGCCCCAGGCGGAGAGCTGTTTGGCGCACGTCCTTCCGCCGCCAAGGATCGCAGGGCAACATTCTTTGCCTCCTGTTGCCACCTCCTCCTTCTCGGCTTCCTCCTCCTCTTCTTCCACCTGCTCATCCAGTCAGCCACACACCTTCACCACCAACTTCAGCACAGCCCGGGGTAAACGTCAGCAGGCCATTCTGAAACTCATATGTTTGGGGGACAGGCCCCACACCGCACAGGAGTTGTGGCGGGGTATAGAACAACAGACCGACGAGTGGTTGCTGCCGGTGAGCCTCAAGCCCGGCCTGGTGGTGTGTGATAATGGGCGAAATCTCGTTGCAGCTCTGGGACTAGCCAATTTGACGCACATCCCTTGCTTGGCGCATGTGCTGAATTTGGTGGTGCAGAAGTTCATTCACAACTACCCCGACATGTCAGAGCTGCTGCATAAAGTGCGGGCCGTCTGTTCGCGCTTCCGGCGTTCACATCCTGCTGCTGCTCGCCTGTCTGCGCTACAGCGTAACTTCGGCCTTCCCGCTCACCGCCTCATATGCGACGTGCCCACCAGGTGGAACTCCACCTTGCACATGCTGGACAGACTGTGCGAGCAGCAGCAGGCCATAGTGGAGTTTCAGCTGCAGCACGCACGGGTCAGTCGCACTACAGAACAGCACCACTTCACCACCAATGACTGGGCCTCCATGCGAGACCTGTGTGCCCTGTTGCGCTGTTTTGAGTACTCCACCAACATGGCCAGTGGCGATGACGCCGTTATCAGCGTTACAATACCACTTCTATGTCTCCTTGAGAAAACACTTAGGGCGATGATGCAAGAGGAGGTGGCCCAGGAGGAGGAGGAGGAGGAGGAGGAAGAGGGGTCATTTTTAGCACTTTCAGGCCAGTCTCTTCGAAGTGACTCAGAGGGAGGTTTTTGGCAACAGCAGAGGCCAGGTACAAATGTGGCCAGACAGGGCCCACTACTGGAGGACGAGGAGGACGAGGATGAGGAGGAGGTGGAGGAGGATGAGGATGAAGCATGGTCACAGCGGGGTGGCACCCAACGCAGCTCGGGTCCATCACTGGTGCGTGGCTGGGGGGAAAGGCAGGACGATGACGATACGCCTCCCACAGAGGACAGCTTGTCCTTACCCCTGGGCAGCCTGGCACACATGAGCGACTACATGCTGCAGTGCCTGCGCAACGACAGCAGAGTTGCCCACATTTTAACCTGTGCGGACTACTGGGTTGCCACCCTGCTGGATCCACGCTACAAAGACAATGTGCCCACCTTACTTCCTGCACTGGAGCGTGATAGGAAGATGCGCGAGTACAAGCGCACGTTGGTAGACGCGCTACTGAGAGCATTCCCAAATGTCACAGGGGAACAAGTGGAAGCCCAAGGCCAAGGCAGAGGAGGAGCAAGAGGTCGCCAAGGCAGCTGTGTCAATGCCAGCTCCTTTGAGGGCAGGGTTAGCATGGCAGAGATGTGGAAAACTTTTGTCAACACGCCACAGCTAACTGCACCACCACCTGATACGCAACGTGTTAGCAGGAGGCAACATTTCACTAACATGGTGGAACAGTACATGTGCACACCCCTCCACGTACTGACTGATGGTTCGGCCCCATTCAACTTCTGGGTCTCTAAATTGTCCACGTGGCCAGAGCTAGCCTTTTATGCCTTGGAGGTGCTGGCCTGCCCGGCGGCCAGCGTTTTGTCTGAACGTGTATTCAGCACGGCAGGGGGCGTCATTACAGACAAACGCAGCCGCCTGTCTACAGGCAATGTGGACAAGCTGACGTTCATAAAAATGAACCAGGCATGGATCCCACAGGATCTGTCCGTCCCTTGTCCAGATTAGACATTAACTACCTCCCCTTAACCATATATTATTGGACTCCAGGGCACTTCCTCATTCAATCCTATTTTTATTTTTATTTTACCATTATATTGCGAGGCTACCCAAAGTTGAATGAACCTCTCCTCTGTCTGGGTGCCGGGGCCTAAATATATGCCAATGGACTGTTCCAATGTTGGGTGACGTGAAGCCTGATTCTCTGCTATGACATGCAGACTGATTCTCTGCTGACATGAAGCCAGATTGTCTGTTACGGGACCTCTCTCCTCTGCCTGTGTGCTGGGCCTAAATATATGCCAATGGACTGTTGCAGTGGTGGCTGACGTGAAGCCTCATTCTCTGCTATGACATGCAGACTAATTCTCTGCTGACATGAAGCCAGATTGTCTGTTACGGGACCTCTCTCCTCTGCCTGTGTGCTGGGCCTAAATATATGCCAATGGACTGTTGCAGTGGTGGCTGACGTGAAGCCTCATTCTCTGCTATGACATGCAGACTAATTCTCTGCTGACATGAAGCCAGATTGTCTGTTACGGGACCTCTCTCCTCTGCCTGGGTGCCGGGGCCTAAATATCTGAGAATGGACTGTTCCAGTGGTGGGTGACGGGAAGCCAGATTCTCTGCTATGGGACCTCTCTCCAATTGATTTTGGTTAATTTTTATTTATTTAATTTTTATTTTAATTCATTTCCCTATCCACATTTGTTTGCAGGGGATTTACACGTTGCTGCGTTTTGCAGCCCTCTAGCCCTTTCCTGGGCTGTTTTACAGCCTTTTTAGTGCCGAAAAGTTCGGGTCCCCATTGACTTCAATGGGGTTCGGGACGAAGTTCGGATCGGGTTCGGATCCCGAACCCGAACATTTCCGGGAAGTTCGGCCGAACTTCTCGAACCCGAACATCTAGGTGTTCGCTCAACTCTAGTCACGATTCGAAGTTCTTTTTGGAGATCTGGGACGCCATATCATCCGGACCAAAGAGGACAAGGACAACCCAAGTTGTTATCAATGCTCAGTTCAGAAGCCTGCATCTCTGATGGTATTGGGTTGCATGAGTGCGTGTGGCATGGGCAGCTTGCATGTCTGGAAAGGCACCATCAATGCAGAAAAATATATTCAGGTTCTAGAACAACATAGGCTCCCATCCAGACGTCATCTCTTTCAGGGAAGACCCTGCATTTTTCAACAAGATAATGCCAGACCACATTCTGCATCAATCACAACATCATGGCTGCGTAGGAGAAGGATCCGGGTACTGAAATGGCCAGTCTGCAGTCCAGATCTTTCACCTATAGAGAACATTTGGCGCATCATAAAGAGGAAGGTGCAACAAAGAAGGCCCAAGACGATTGAACAGTTAGAGGCCTGTATTAGACAAGAATGGGAGAGCATTCCTATTTCTAAACTTGAGAAACTGGTCTCCTCGGTCCCCAGACGTCTGTTGAGAAGGGGAGATGCCACAAGGTGGTGAAAATGGCCTTGTCCCAACTTTTTGGGGATTTGTTGACACCATGAAATTCTGATTAAAAATATTTTTCCCTTTTAAAATGGTACATTTTCTCAGTTTAAACTTTTGTTCCGTGATTTATGTTCTATTCTGAATAAAATATTAGAAGTTGGCACCTCCACATCATTGCATTCAGTTTTTATTCACGATTTGTATAGTGTCCCAACTTTTTTGGAATCCGGTTTGTATTTAAAAGTTTCTATCATATGCCCTCTGTCTCTTCTTTCTTCCAAACTATACATGTTAAGGTCCTTTAATCTCTCCTGGTAAGTTTTATCATGCAATCCATGTACTAGTTTAGTAGCTTTTCTCTGAACTCTCTCCAAAGTATCAATATCCTTCTGGAGATATGGTCTCCAGTACTACGCACAATACTCCAAATGAGGTCTCACTAGTGCTCTGTAGAGCGGCATGAGCACCTCCCTCTTTCTACTGTTAATGCCTCTCCCTCTACACCCAAGCATTCTGCTAGCATTTCCTGCTGCTCTATGACATTGTCTGTCTACCTTTAAGTCTTCTGAAATAATGAGCACTAAATCCCTTTCCTCAGACACTGAGGTTATGACTGTATCACTGATTTTATATTCTGCTCTTTGGTTTTTACACCCCCAGGTGCATTATCTTGCACTTATCAACATTAAAATTTAGTTGCCAGATTATTGACCATTCCTCTAGTTTTCCTAAATCATTTTCCATTTGGTGTATCCCTCCAGGAACATCAGGCCCCTGTGACTTATTTGTGATTAGACAGCTGACTTAGAACCTTTTCCTCTGTAAAGACACATGCATCAAAAGATTAATTAGTCTTCCTTCTTAACTGAGGTCCTTTTCCTTCATTTTCCTGTGTAAAAATTGAACAGAAGTATTCATTGAGGCAGTCAGCTAGTTCTTTATCTTCTGTCATATACGTTCCTTCTTCTGTTTTTAATTTGGCAATTCCTTGTTCTCGTTTCCTTTTTTCATTTATGTATCTGAAGTATGTCTTATTGCCTTTTTTCACTGACTGAGCTAATTTCTCTTCTGCCTGTGCTTTAGAAGCTCTTATAACTTGCTTGGCCTCTCTTAGCCTAATCTTATACATTTACCTGTCATCCTGGTGTTTTTTTTTATTTTGATAATTACTAAATGCTATCTTTCTGTTTTTAATGATTTTGGCCACTTCTGCTGAGTACCACAGTGTTTTTTTTTTACTTTTACTGACAAGTCTAAAGCAATTATCTGTTACCTTCAATAGTGCCACTTTTAAGTAGTCCCATTTCTCCTGGACTCCATTGAAACTGTTCCAATCTGATAGGGACTCGTATACCACTAGGTAATGTCACTGTCTGCAGCGTCTACCAAAAAAGTACATTGGATGTCACAGATATTTTTAGGATGCGCAAACGTTATACAGGAGATGTACAGTACAGACCAAAAGTTTGGACACACCTTCTCATTCAAAGAATTTTCTTAATTTTCATGACTATGAAAATTGTAGATTCACACTGAAGGCATCAAAACTATGAATTAACACATACATGTCTGATTATATACATAACAAAAAAGTGTGAAACAACTGAAAATATGTCATTCTAGGTTCTTCAAAGTAGCCACCTTTTGCTTTGATTACTGCTTTGCACACTCTTGGCATTCTCTTGATGAGCTTCAAGAGGTAGTCACCTGAAATGGTCTTCCAACAGTCTTGAAGGAGTTCCCAGAGATGCTTAGCACTTGTTGGCCCTTTTGCCTTCACTCTGCAGTCCAGCTCACCCTAAACCATCTCGATCGGGTTCAGGTCCGGTGACTGTGGAGGCCAGGTCATCTGGCGCAGCACCCCATCACTCTCCTTCATGGTCAAATAGCCCTTACACAGCCTAGAGGTGTGTTTGGGGTCATTGTCCTGTTGAAAAATAAATGATGGTCCAACTAAACGCAAACCGGATGGAATAGCATGCCACTGCAAGATGCTGTGGTAGCCATGCTGGTTCAGTATGCCTTCAATTTTGAATAAATCCCCAACAGTGTCACCAGCAAAGCACCCCCACACCATCACACCTCCTCCTCCATGCTTCACAGTGGGAACCAGGCATGTAGAGTCCATCCGTTCACCTTTTCTGCGTCGCACAAAGACACAGTGGTTGGAACCAAAGATCTCAAATTTGGACTCATCAGACCAAAGCACAGATTTCCACTGGTCTAATGTCCATTCCTTGTGTTCTTTAGCCCAAACAAGTCTCTTCTGCTTGTTGCCTGTACTTAGCAGTGGTTTCCTACCAGATATTCTACCATGAAGGCCTGATTCACAATGTCTCCTCTTAACAGTTGTTCGATAGATGTGTCTGCTGCTAGAACTCTGTGTGGCATTGACCTGGTCTCTAATCTGAGCTGCTGTTAACCTGCGATTTCTGAGGCTGGTGACTCAGATGAACTTATCCTCCGCAGCAGAGGTGACTCTTGGTCTTCCTTTCCTGGGGCAGTCCGCATGTGAGCCAGTTTCTTTGTAGCGCTTGATGGTTTTTCTTTACTTAGCTGCTTTTTTCTTGCCATAATACAAATTCTAACAGTCTATTCAGTAGGACTATCAGCTGTGTATTCACCTGACTTCTCCACAACGCAACTGATGGTCCCAACCCCATTTATAAGGCAAGAAATCCTACTTATTAAACCTGACAGGGCACACCTCTGAAGTGAAAACCATTTCAGGTGACTACCTCTTGAAGCTCATTGAGAGAATGCCAAGAGTGTGCAAAGCAGTAATCAAAGCAAAAGGTGGCAACTTTGAAGAACCTATAATATTACATATTTTCAGTTGTTTCACACTTTTTTATTATGTATATAATTCCACATGTGTTAATTCATAGTTTTGATGCCTTCAGTGTGAATCTACAATTTTCATAGTCATGAAAATAAAGAAAATTCTTTAAATGAGAAGGTTATGGTCTGTACTGTAACTGTCCGTAGCAGACTCCGTTTATGGAAAAAGTACACTGGATGTCACAGATATTTTTAGTATGCGCACACGTTATACAGGAGATGTAACACAGGTAATGGCTGTAAAGGAAGGACGGGCACTCGCACTTGTTTTTTTTGATGCATCAAAAGAAACAAGTGCGAGTGCCGGTCCTTCCTTTACAGCTGTAACACTGGGATGCCTGCCCGTTGACACGTGCACCACCGAACAACTTTACAGAGCAGTGCCGGCCATTTCTCCTTACACAGTAACACAGGTAATGTCACTGGACTCGTATACCACTAATCTTATACAGGAGAGATATCACAGGTAATGGCGCTGCTGTCACCAAGGGCTAAGAAGAAATTACAGTCAATGTCACAGATATTTGGGATGCAGAAACGTTATACAGGAGATGTAGTGCAGGTAATGTCACTGTCCGCAGCGTCCACGGAAAAAGTACACCGGATGTCACAGATATTTTTAGTATGCGCAAATGTTATACAGGAGATGTAACGCAGGTAATGTCACTGTCTGCAGCGTCTACAGAAAAAGTACACTGGATGTCACAGATATACTTAAGATGCACAAACCTTATACAGGAAATGTAGTGCAGGTAATGTAACTGTCCGCAGCAGACACCATCTATGGAAAAGTACACTGGATCAGTGGCGTAGCGTGGGTTGCCAGCACCCGGGGCGAGCCATGTATTGCGCCCCCCCCCCCCTCCCAACCTGTGGACACGCCCCTTTTACAGCTAATGTAGCAGTCCTATGTAACACCACAGATAACATGGTGACAACGCTCTAAGTACAGATGATGTAGTAGATGGGTATAAGGCCCCAGAATTCAGAACACGCACAGTGTGACCTGAAGTCTGGGGCCAGGATGCAGCAGGGATGCGCCAAATTCTCAATCCACCCCCCCCCCCACCCCCGAACCCTACCGTATAACAAATATGTGTTTGGACATTACATACATCACTACAAAATATACAGTATAATACAGCACCACATACCTCATCCATCCAGTGACGTCTCCTGTGATGTAGACTTTCCTCAGCATCTTCATTCAGAGATAAGACCGCCATGACACCTTCTTTCAGCCACGTCACATCTCTGCAGAGTTTTATTAATATTAGTTATTATTATTATATATAATGCCCCACTCTGTATAATGACCCCTCTGTAATATTAGGATATATAATGGGCCATTATATATCCTAATAATACAGAGGGGGCCATTATATATAATAATTATCCAGAGGGTCCATTATATATCCTAATATTACAGAGGGGTCATTATATATAATAATTATACAGAGGGGCATTATATATATATAATATTAATACAGAGGGGGCCATTATATATCCTAATATTACAGAGGGGTCACTATATATAATATACAGAGAGGCCATTATATATTATAGTTATACAGAAGGGGCCATAATAAATAATAATTATACAAAGGAGCCATTATATATTATACAGAGGGGCCATTATATATTATAATAATACAGAGGGGCCATTATATATTATAGTTATACAGAAGGGGCCATAATAAATAATAATTATACAAAGGAGCCATTATATATTATACAGAGGGGCCATTATATATTATAATAATACAGAGGGGCCATTATATATCCTAATATTACAGAGGGGCCATTATATATTATAGTTATACAGAGAGGCTATTAATAATGGGCCCTCTGTATAATTATTATATATTATGGCCCCCTTGTATAATTCTAATATATAATGGCCCCTCTGTATTATTATAATATATAATGGCCCCTCTGTATTATTATAATGGCCCCTCTGTATAATATATAATGGCTCCTTTGTATAATTATTATTTATTATGGCCCCCTCTGTATAACTATAATATATAATGGCCTTCTGTATAATGTATCATGGCTAGAGTTGAGCGAACACCTGGATGTTCGGGTTCGAGAAGTTCGGCCGAACATCCCGGAAATGTTCGGGTTCGGGATCCGAACCCGATCCGAACTTCGTCCCGAACCCGAACCCCATTGAAGTCAATGGGGACCCGAACTTTTCGGCACTAAAACGGCTGTAAAACAGCCCAGGAAAGGGCTAGAGGGCTGCAAAAGGCAGCAACATGTAGGTAAATCCCCTGCAAACAAATGTGGATAGGGAAATTAATTAAAATAAAAATTAAATAAATAAAAATTAACCAAAATCAATTGGAGAGAGGTTCCATAGCAGAGAATCTGGCTTCCCGTCACCCACCACTGGAACAGTCCATTCTCAGATATTTAGGCCCCGGCACCCAGGCAGAGGAGAGAGGTCCCGTAACAGAGAATCTGTCTTCATGTCAGCAGAGAATTAGTCTGCATGTCATAGCAGAGAATGAGGCTTCACGTCAGCCACCACTGCAACAGTCCATTGGCATATATTTAGGCCTAGCACACAGGCAGAGCAGAGAGGTCCCGTAACAGACGATCTGGCTTCATGTCAGCAGAGAATCAGTCTGCATGTCATAGCAGAGAATCAGGCTTCACGTCAGCCACCACTGCAACAGTCCATTGTCATAAATTTAGGCCCAGCACCCAGGCAGAGGAGAGAGGTCCCGTAACAGACAATCTGGCTTCATGTCAGCAGAGAATTAGTCTGCATGTCATAGCAGAGAATCAGGCTTCATGTCAGCCACCACTGCAACAGTCCATTGGCATATATTTAGGCCTAGCACACAGGCAGAGGAGAGGTTCATTCAACTTTGGGTAGCATCGCAATATAATGGTAAAATGAAAATAAAAATAGGATTGAATGAGGAAGTGCCCTGGAGTCCAATAATATATGGTTATGGGGAGGTAGTTAATGTCTAATCTGGACAAGGGACGGACAGGTCCTGTGGGATCCATGCCTGGTTCATTTTTATGAACGTCAGCTTGTCCACATTGGCTGTAGACAGGCGGCTGCGTTTGTCTGTAATGACGCCCCCTGCCGTGCTGAATACACGTTCAGACAAAACGCTGGCTGCCGGGCAGGCCAGCACCTCCAAGGCATAAAAGGCTAGCTCTGGCCACGTGGACAATTTAGAGACCCAGAAGTTGAATGGGGCCGAACCATCAGTCAGTACGTGGAGGGGTGTGCACACGTACTGTTCCACCATGTTAGTGAAATGTTGCCTCCTGCTAACACGTTGCGTATCAGGTGGTGGTGCAGTTAGCTGTGGCGTGTTGACAAAAGTTTTCCACATCTCTGCCATGCTAACCCTGCCCTCAGAGGAGCTGGCCGTGACACAGCTGCCTTGGCGACCTCTTGCTCCTCCTCTGCCTTGGCCTTGGGCTTCCACTTGTTCCCCTGTGACATTTGGGAATGCTCTCAGTAGCGCGTCTACCAACGTGCGCTTGTACTCGCGCATCTTCCTATCACGCTCCAGTGCAGGAAGTAAGGTGGGCACATTGTCTTTGTAGCGTGGATCCAGCAGGGTGGCAACCCAGTAGTCCGCACAGGTTAAAATGTGGGCAACTCTGCTGTCGTTGCGCAGGCACTGCAGCATGTAGTCGCTCATGTGTGCCAGGCTGCCCAGGGGTAAGGACAAGCTGTCCTCTGTGGGAGGCGTATCGTCATCGTCCTGCCTTTCCCCCCAGCCACGCACCAGTGATGGACCCGAGCTGCGTTGGGTGCCACCCCGCTGTGACCATGCTTCATCCTCATCCTCCTCCACCTCCTCCTCATCCTCGTCCTCCTCGTCCTCCAGTAGTGGGCCCTGGCTGGCCACATTTGTACCTGGCCTCTGCTGTTGCAAAAAACCTCCCTCTGAGTCACTTCGAAGAGACTGGCCTGAAAGTGCTAAAAATGACCCCTCTTCCTCATCCTCCTCCTCCTCCTCCTGGGCCACCTCCTGTTCCATCATCGCCCTAAGTGTTTTCTCAAGGAGACATAGAAGTGGTATTGTAACGCTGATAACGGTGTCATCGCCACTGGCCATGTTGGTGGAGTACTCGAAACAGCGCAACAGGGCACACAGGTCTCGCATGGAGGCCCAGTCATTGGTGGTGAAGTGGTGCTGTTCTGTAGTGCGACTGACCCGTGCGTGCTGCAGCTGAAACTCCACTATGGCCTGCTGCTGCTCGCACAGTCTGTCCAGCATGTGCAAGGTGGAGTTCCACCTGGTGGGCACGTCGCATATGAGGCGGTGAGCGGGAAGGCCGAAGTTACGCTGTAGCGCAGACAGGCGAGCAGCGGCAGGATGTGAACGCCGGAAGCGCGAACAGACGGCCCGCACTTTATGCAGCAGCTCTGACATGTCGGGGTAGTTGTGAATGAACTTCTGCACCACCAAATTCAGCACATGCGCCAAGCAAGGGATGTGCGTCAAATTGGCTAGTCCCAGAGCTGCAACGAGATTTCGCCCATTATCACACACCACCAGGCCGGGCTTGAGGCTCACCGGCAGCAACCACTCGTCGGTCTGTTGTTCAATACCCCGCCACAACTCCTGTGCGGTGTGGGGCCTGTCCCCCAAACATATGAGTTTCAGAATGGCCTGCTGACGTTTACCCCGGGCTGTGCTGAAGTTGGTGGTGAAGGTGTGTGGCTGACTGGATGAGCAGGTGGAAGAAGAGGAGGAGGAAGCCGAGAAGGAGGAGGTGGCAACAGGAGGCAAAGAATGTTGCCCTGCGATCCTTGGCGGCGGCAGGACGTGCGCCAAACAGCTCTCCGCCTGGGGCCCAGCTGCCACTACATTTACCCAGTGTGCAGTTAGGGAGATATAGCGTCCCTGGCCGTGCTTACTGGTCCACGTATCTGTGGTTAGGTGGACCTTGCTACAGATGGCGTTGCGCAGTGCACACTTGATTTTATCGGATACTTGGTTGTGCAGGGAAGGCACGGCTCTCTTGGAGAAGTAGTGCCGGCTGGGAACAACATACTGTGGGACAGCAAGCGACATGAGCTGTTTGAAGCTGTCTGTGTCCACCAGCCTAAATGACAGCATTTCATAGGCCAGTAGTTTAGAAATGCTGGCATTCAGGGCCAGGGATCGAGGGTGGCTAGGTGGGAATTTACGCTTTCTATCAAATGTTTGTGAGATGGAGAGCTGAACGCTGGCGTGTGACATGGTTGAGACGCTTGGTGACGGAGGTGGTGGTGGTGGTGTTGGTGGTACATCCCCTGTTTGCTGGGCGGCAGGTGCCAACGTTCCTCCAGAGGCGGAGGAAGAGGCCGAGGCGGCAGCAGCAGAATAGGCCGAGGCGGCAGCAGCAGAAGAGGTAGCAGGGGGAGCCTGAGTGACTTCCTTGGTTTTAAGGTGTTTACTCCACTGCAGTTCATGCTTTGCATGCAGGTGCCTGGTCATGCAGGTTGTGCTCAGGTTCAGAACGTTAATGCCTCGCTTCAGGCTCTGATGGCACAGCGTGCAAACCACTCGGGTCTTGTCGTCAGCACATTGTTTGAAGAAGTGCCATGCCAGGGAACTCCTTGAAGCTGCCTTTGGGGTGCTCGGTCCCAGATGGCGGCGGTCAGTAGCAGGCGGAGTCTCTTGGCGGCGGGTGTTCTGCTTTTGCCCACTGCTCCCTCTTTTGCTACGCTGTTGGCTCGGTCTCACCACTGCCTCTTCCTCCGAACTGTGAAAGTCAGTGGCACGACCTTCATTCCATGTGGGGTCTAGGACCTCATCGTCCCCTGCATCGTCTTCCACCCAGTCTTGATCCCTGACCTCCTGTTCAGTCTGCACACTGCAGAAAGACGCAGCAGTTGGCACCTGTGTTTCGTCATCATCAGAGACATGCTGAGGTGGTATTCCCATGTCCTCATCATCAGGAAACATAAGTGGTTGTGCGTCAGTGCATTCTATGTCTTTCACCGCTGGGGAAGGGCTAGGTGGATGCCCTTGGGAAACCCTGCCAGCGGAGTCTTCAAACAGCATAAGAGACTGCTGCATAACTTGAGGCTGAGACAGTTTCCCTGGTATGCATGGGGGTGATGTGACAGACTGATGGGGTTGGTTTTCAGGCGCCATCTGTGCGCTTTCTGCGGAAGACTGGGTGGGAGATAATGTGAACGTGCTGGATCCACTGTCGGCCACCCAATTGACTAATGCCTGTACCTGCTCAGGCCTTACCATCCTTAGAACGGCATTGGGCCCCACCATATATCGCTGTAAATTCTGGCGGCTACTGGGACCTGAGGTAGTTGGTACACTAGGACGTGTGGATGTGGCAGAACGGCCACGTCCTCTCCCAGCACCAGAGGGTCCACTAACACCACCACGACCATGTCCACGTCCGCGTCCCTTACTAGATGTTTTTCTCATTGTTATGGTTCACCACAACAACAAATATATTATTTGGCCCAATGTATTGTATTCAAATTCAGCGGGATATAAATTTGAGGCCTAGTATTTAGGCGCTGGGTGACCGGTATGGATTTAGTGACAGAATTAGACTTGGAAATGCACAGAAGCGTGTGTGTGAAGTTATTCTGAATGACCCAATGTGCACCTTGAATATTATATACCCTTTTTGGGATAGATTTCAAATAGCTCTGATATAGCAGGAACCACTAAATTATGAAATTGCTAAATTGGGAATTGTACTTCAACCCAGAACAAAAAATGTGCTTTGACGGGCACTAAATAACTTTCCCAGCTACAACAGTACAGCGGTAACGAGAGATTTAGAGGGATTTAAATTTGAGGCCTAGTATTTAGGCGCTGGGTGACAGGTATGGGTTTAGTGACAGAATTAGACTTGGAAATACACAGTAGCGGGTGTGTGTGAAGTTATTCTGAATGACCCAATGTGCACCTTCAATATTATATACCCTTTTTGGGATAGATTTCAAATAGCTCTGATATAGCAGGAACCACTAAATTATGAAATTGCTAAATTGGGAATTGTACTTCAACCCAGAACAAAAAATGTGCTTTGACGGACACTAAATATCTTGCCCAGCAACAACAGTACAGCGGTGGGTAACGAGAGATTTAGAGGGATTTAAATTTGAGGCCTAGTATTTAGGCGCTGGGTCACCGGTATGGATTTAGTGACAGAATTAGACTTGGAAATGCACAGAAGCGTGTGTGTGAAGTTATTCTGAATGACCCTATGTGCACCTTCAATATTATATACCCTTTTAGGGATAGATTTCAAATAGCTCTGATATAGCAGAAACCACTAAATTATGAAATTGCTAAATTGGGAATTGTACTTCAACCCAGAACAAAAAATGTGCTTTGACGGACACTAAATATCTTGCCCAGCAACAACAGTACAGTGGTGGGTAACGAGAGATTTAGAGGGATTTAAATTTGAGGCCTAGTATTTAGGCGCTAGGTCACCGGTATGGATTTAGTGACAGAATTAGACTTGGAAATGCACAGAAGCGTGTGTGTGAAGTTATTCTGAATGACCCTATGTGCACCTTCAATATTATATACCCTTTTAGGGATAGATTTCAAATAGCTCTGATATAGCAGAAACCACTAAATTATGAAATTGCTAAATTGGGAATTGTACTTCAACCCAGAACAAAAAATGTGCTTTGACGGACACTAAATATCTTGCCCAGCAACAACAGTACAGCGGTGGGTAACGAGAGATTTAGAGGGATTTAAATTTGAGGCCTAGTATTTAGGCGCTGGGTGACAGGTATGGGTTTAGTGACAGAATTAGACTTGGAAATACACAGTAGCGGGTGTGTGTGAAGTTATTCTGAATGACCCAATGTGCACCTTCAATATTATATACCCTTTTTGGGATAGATTTCAAATAGCTCTGATATAGCAGGAACCACTAAATTATGAAATTGCTAAATTGGGAATTGTACTTCAACCCAGAACAAAAAATGTGCTTTGACGGACACTAAATATCTTGCCCAGCAACAACAGTACAGCGGTGGGTAACGAGAGATTTAGAGGGATTTAAATTTGAGGCCTAGTATTTAGGCGCTGGGTCACCGGTATGGATTTAGTGACAGAATTAGACTTGGAAATGCACAGAAGCGTGTGTGTGAAGTTATTCTGAATGACCCTATGTGCACCTTCAATATTATATACCCTTTTAGGGATAGATTTCAAATAGCTCTGATATAGCAGAAACCACTAAATTATGAAATTGCTAAATTGGGAATTGTACTTCAACCCAGAACAAAAAATGTGCTTTGACGGACACTAAATATCTTGCCCAGCAACAACAGTACAGCGGTGGGTAACGAGAGATTTAGAGGGATTTAAATTTGAGGCCTAGTATTTAGGCGCTGGGTCACCGGTATGGATTTAGTGACAGAATTAGACTTGGAAATGCACAGAAGCGTGTGTGTGAAGTTATTCTGAATGACCCTATGTGCACCTTCAATATTATATACCCTTTTAGGGATAGATTTCAAATAGCTCTGATATAGCAGAAACCACTAAATTATGAAATTGCTAAATTGGGAATTGTACTTCAACCCAGAACAAAAAATGTGCTTTGACGGACACTAAATATCTTGCCCAGCAACAACAGTACAGTGGTGGGTAACGAGAGATTTAGAGGGATTTAAATTTGAGGCCTAGTATTTAGGCGCTGGGTCACCGGTATGGATTTAGTGACAGAATTAGACTTGGAAATGCACAGAAGCGTGTGTGTGAAGTTATTCTGAATGACCCTATGTGCACCTTCAATATTATATACCCTTTTAGGGATAGATTTCAAATAGCTCTGATATAGCAGAAACCACTAAATTATGAAATTGCTAAATTGGGAATTGTACTTCAACCCAGAACAAAAAATGTGCTTTGACGGACACTAAATATCTTGCCCAGCAACAACAGTACAGCGGTGGGTAACGAGAGATTTAGAGGGATTTAAATTTGAGGCCTAGTATTTAGGCGCTGGGTGACAGGTATGGGTTTAGTGACAGAATTAGACTTGGAAATACACAGTAGCGGGTGTGTGTGAAGTTATTCTGAATGACCCAATGTGCACCTTCAATATTATATACCCTTTTTGGGATAGATTTCAAATAGCTCTGATATAGCAGGAACCACTAAATTATGAAATTGCTAAATTGGGAATTGTATTTCAACCCAGAACAAGAAATGTGCTTGAACGGACACTAAATAACTCGCCCAGCTACAGCACTAGGGACAGATTTAGCTGGATATAAATTTGAGGCCTAGTATTTAGGCGCTGGGTGACCGGTATGGATTTAGTGACAGAATTAGACTGGGATATGGCCAAAAAATGAACAGACTATTGCTGGTTAAATGCACTTGGTGTGACAGCTTCACCCTGATGTAGGCTTTAGCCAAAAAACAACCACACCATTGAGGGTTAAATGCACTTGGTGACAGGCGCAGCTTGCCCCTGATTTTGTATATGGCCAAAAAATGAACAGACTATTGCTGGTTAAATGCACTTGGTGTGACAGCTTCACCCTGATGTAGGCTTTAGCCAAAAAACAACCACACCATTGAGGGTTAAATGCACTTGGTGACAGGCGCAGCTTGCCCCTGATTTTGTATATGGCCAAAAAATGAACAGACTATTGCTGGTTAAATGCACTTGGTGTGACAGCTTCACCCTGATGTAGGCTTTAGCCAAAAAACAACCACACCATTGAGGGTTAAATGCACTTGGTGACAGGGGCAGCTTGCCCCTGATTTTGTATATGGCCAAAAAATGAACAGACTATTGCTGGTTAAATGCACTTGGTGTGACAGCTTCACCCTGATGTAGGCTTTAGCCAAAAAACAACCACACCATTGAGGGTTAAATGCACTTGGTCGCAGCTTGTGCTGGCGCACCACAAGACACAAAATGGCCGCCGATCACCCCAGAAAAATGAGACTGACAAACGGTCTGTGCAGCCTAAAAACAGTGAGCAATTGAGGATCAGCAGCTCAATGATCCACAGCTGCAGATCGATCAGTTAATCAAGTCCTTTGGAGGAGTTAATCTGCCTAATCTCGCCCTACTGTCGCAGCCGCAACCTCTCCCTACGCTAATCAGAGCAGAGTGACGGGCGGCGCTATGTGACTCCAGCTTAAATAGAGGCTGGGTCACATGGTGCTCTGGCCAATCACAGCCATGCCAATAGTAGGCATGGCTGTGATGGCCTCTTGGGGCAAGTAGTATGACGCTTGTTGATTGGCTGCTTTGCAGCCTTTCAAAAAGCGCCAAGAAAGCGTCACAAAAGCGCGAAGAAAGCGACGAACACCGAACCCGAACCCGGACTTTTACGAAAATGTCCGGGTTCGGGTCCGTGTCACGGACACCCCAAAATTCGGTACGAACCCGAACTATACAGTTCGAGTTCGCTCATCCCTAATCATGGCCCCTCTGTATAATATAAAACGGTACCCATTCTTTAAATATACTGGCCACCTCCATAGTGCCCCCAGTATGGCCCCCAGTACTTACATAAAAAAAAATAAAAAGTACTCACCTCTCTTCATCACCTCTTGCAGTCTTTGCTTGGGCGTCCCGGCGCAGGCAGTCAGGAACACATCACCGTGGCCTCCTGCGCCGCGTCATCGCGTCATCTCGCGAGACCCGGCGCAGGCAGTCAGGAACACATCACCGTGGCCTCCTGCGCCGCGTCATCGCGTCATCTCGCGAGACCCGGCGCAGGAGGTCACGGTCATATAATCACGATCTCCTGGACTCCTGCGCCGCTCTACTGCGTTTTAAAGCTTGATGCCAGGCGGAACGGAGGGGATGGGAGCCATAGGCTTCCATCACCCTCATTTTACTGCCTTCTGCCTGGCGCCCCCTACAATTTGGCGCCCGGGGCAACGGCCCCCCTGGCCCCCCCCACGCTACGCCCCTGCACTGGATGTCAAAGATATTTTTAGGCTGCGCACACATTACATAGGAGATGCAGCGCAGATAATGTCGCTGTATGCAGCGGCCAAACAATTGCAAGCTATTTAGAGCAGGTTGCGCTAAAAAAATATATTGCTGCCAGATACAACAATGGTCCTTGAAAGGACTTTTGGGTCTATATAATGGCACGCAATTTAGCGCAGATTGCGCTAAAAATATATATTGCTGCCAGACACAACAATAGTACTTAAAAGGACTTTTGGGTCTCTAACACCAACCCTGCCTATCAAAAAAATTCTATTCAATTCCCTACACTATCTGTCCCTTCTACAGCACAGCTCTCCCTGACTAAGACTGAGCCAAACCACGTGTCATCGGGTTCTATATAGCACCTAATGACGCCTTACGACCAGCCAATCACTGTAATGCCAGTAACCAACATGGCTACGGCATTATAGTGAGTGGCAGTACTTACATGCAGGTTTATTGGCTGCATAGCAGCCAACAAATGTGCGGGGAGGAGACTCAAGTATCACACTCGAGCATGCTCGCTCAATACTAGTGATAGGTTATTTTTAAGCACAGGATTCAATCCTTAGAACCTATATATAAGGGTAACTCAAAGTAAATCTCCATCTTTAACAATTTTTATCTCCAATTTTTGGTATCTGTTCCAATTAATGGCTAGGCTATAAAGGCTTTACTGACCAGCAATTTTGTTTCCTCTATGCAGTTTAGCAGCCATAATGTTTTTATTTTTCCATTGATGTGACTAAGGGCATGTTTTATGCAGGAAAAATGCTATTCGTTTTTTCCATTATTCAGTACATATAAATTATGGTGTAATGAATATAATTTTATATATAGAAAAAGGGTATTTTTGATGCTTTTTATTTTTATAACGTTCTTGTTTTACACAAAATAACCTGATATTGCAAATCTTCAGGGTTTTAGAGATTTGTGGATACCTAATATGTGTATCTTGTTTTATTTTTATTTAATCACTTCATGACCAGTTCAATACATATATGGCACTGGTAGGGTCTTTAAAAGATACACACTCACGAGTGCAGTGGCCACCATAGAAAAAAAAAAGAAGAAAAATCTAATCCCCCCCATATTAAAAATAAATAAATAAATGATTTGCACTGCCACTTTTAAAAACATCTATTCTAATAAAATATATTATTAAATGTATTCATCCTGTACAGTGAACACCGTAATGAAAGCAAATAAAAATCTAAATGGCCAATGTGCAGTTTTCTTATCTTTTCGAAACCCCCCCACCCCCCAAAAAAGTATTAAAAAGTGATCAAAGAGTCAAACTATGGCACTATGGCATTAATAAAAATAAATAGTATCAATAAAAAGTACATATCACCAAAATGTGAGCCCTCACACTGCTCCATAGAAATAGGGGTGTAGCTGTAGGGGAAGCAGAGGAAACTGTTGCTTTGGGGCCCGAACTCAGAAAGGGCCCATCCAGTAGGAAGACTAAAAGATTTTATTGTCAGGGCCCCCTCAACAGTATTATAAAACTACATTATATACAGAGACACTGTAAGAAACAGATATGGTGCTGCTGGGCCTGGTCTGAGAGACCAATTTTGACTAGCCAAAGGAGTGGGGATAGCACAGAAGAAGGAGCTTGCAAAGAAATTGCTGGGGGGGGGGGCATTCCAAAATTTACTGTGGCGCCCAGTCATTTCTAGTTACGCCACTGCATACAAGTACATATATAAAAAAAAAGTTATGGGGGTCAGAATATGGCGATGCAAAGTAAAAAAATTAAAAATTTCCAAAGCTTTTTATTCTCTTCAGTATTAAAACACAAGAAAAACTATATAAATGTGGTATCATTGTAATCACACTGACCTGCAGAAGGAAGCGGTGTCAGATTTATCACATAGGTAACCAATTTGGAATTTATTTCCAGATTCCCACTAGTTTGTACACAGCAAAAAAATTATGCTATTTGAAAGTACAACTTGTGCTGCAAAAAACAAGCCCTCAAATGGCTACATGAATAGAAAAATATAAAAGTTATGGCTCTCAGATTGCAAGGAGTAAAAGACAAAAATGCAAAAACAGAAAATCACCCGGGCTTAAGGCATTAAGATATGCACTGCTAAGTTTATTTTTTTCATTTAAATCCTATCATGGGAATACTATTTTATAAATGTATTTCATACTTATAATGTCTTATGCATTATACACTGTGTCATTATGACATACGCTGCTGTTGGTTTAATACTATCATGCACTGAACAGCAGCTTTACTGCACAGACAGCCATGGGGTCCTTTAGAGGAACAAGGCTGACTGTGGATGGCTCCCTGGGTCTCTTCTAAACGGGTCCCTGGGAAACCTGGTGACCCAATTGGAAGGGGAGTCCACTTTCATCATGGTCTAAGCATGCTCTAAGACTTAACAGCCAAGATAGCAACTTCCTTCAACCGTAGATGTGAAGTGCAGGATGTGCTAAAAACCTATGCTTTTAACCCCTCCTTATCTGCAGTAATGCAAAAAGATGTCACTGAGACCCAAACTGGTGACCTAGACTGCCCACCATCAAAAGACAGCGGGTGATATTAAGGGGCTGTTATACTGTTATAGGCACTCCTCATCCAGGGCACCCCCCTCTTTAATATACTCTTGGTACAAAGTGAATGTGCATATGTACACACATGTATAAATAATGAATGTGTGTATGGATATGTGTAATGTATAGTGTGTATGTACTTAAAATATTTTATTTTAAAATTCTGTAAGTGGGCCCACACTTTTCACACAATTTGCTCACGCTTGTGTGTTTGGCTTTTGCCACTTGTGTTTTACATTTTGTAGGACATCTTAATTTTTGCAGCACATCTTCTGTTTTGCACTGTCTTTTTGCACTTTATTTCTTTTTACAGTTATCTTTTTCCGTTTTTCTTTTAAATACAAAGGGAACATAAAGAGTGACAATGTGACCAATTCAGTGATAGACCAAGTGATGCAGCACTGCCGAATTTGCCAGGATTTTGAGCTTTTACCTTGGCATACACAATAAATAGATGATACTGTCAACATCGTTAGTGCAGTGAAAACAAAGCTGCAATATGTTTGTACAATTCTCATGAAGATAGTGGGTTAAATGAGTTTTTATAGGTGACTAAAAATCAGAACAGAACAAGGGATTTATAATAGTCTCAGAATTGATGGATATGCTGATCACACTCACAGCGGGTAAAATGTAATTTGTTGTTAGCCTTACTCACCAAGTAATTATGTAAGTACACCATTCAATATTTGTAACAGTAATGTCACTTCCATGTTGTAGAATACAAAAAAGCCTGAACTTTGCAGAGAATATAAGTGATTGCCAGGAATAATTAAGGTCGTGGTTTGGGTGAAGACTTTCAGAGATCAGCCTGTGCCCTTTCTTGTCTGGCTCTGGGTTCTCTATAGCTTTCCATGCATCTCTGATCAGCACGCTCTCCCATTCATGAAAAAATGGAGTTATTGATTTGCTCTAATCCATTACGAGTTTATGCTTGAATTGGCAAATAATAAATTTCTTGCCTTCTCAGCAAGAGCTCTGCAGTCATGATTCTATCTCCCAGCCCTGCCAACTGTCAGAACATTATTTACTACGCAGAGTACAAAAAAAAAGTTTAAAAATTGGTAGGTGTTTTAATGAAAGAAGAGTTATCCATCTGAGCTTGTGGTTTATGATGTTGGCAGAACTAATTTAAGACACATGCAGATTCCAACAAATTTGGCCCAGTTTGTAAAGTGATTAAAATTTGCACTGTAATATATTTTTCACCGAAAGCCACTTACGATAAAGCCCATTGCAAGCAAAATTTAGGTGAAAGCATTAAGTGAAATGTTATTAAATAAAATAAAATAAAAAATTAGGTAGTTATGGCCAAGGCTTTATGGTCTTTAAGTATTAAAAAGCTATGGTTCCATTAAAGAATAAAATATGTTGAAAGATAGCACGACTCTGCTATCCCCCAAGTCTCAAAATTGAGGCTACAGTTTTTCTTAAAGAATTACCGACATGGACTTTAACCACAAATGAGTCCCATGTTTCTTAAAGGGTTACTGGCATGGACTTTAATTATGGTTGAAGTCTAGGTATTATCTTGTTCTGGCTGGTGAGGCCTCAGTCGTAAAAATTGAGAAACCTTGTTGTACAGTATCCTTCTATTTCTATGGCGAAGATGTTTTCCACAAAATTAAAGGGATTGTCTCACTACAGCAAATGGCATTTTTCATGTAAAGAAAGTTAATACAAGGCACCTACTAATGTATTGTGATTGTCCATATTACCTTCTTTGCTGGCTTGATTCATTTTTCAATTTCATTATACACTGCTCGTTTCCAGGTGTTATGGCCAGGGGAACAGTAGCCAGTCACTGGCTGGTGAAGATTAGGGTGTGCGCACTAGCCCTCTAAGACCCAGAGGGAGAGCGAGCGCAAGCCCTATGGTCAAAGGGAGGGAAGCCTTTTCAGCAAGAAGCTGGCTGCAGCCTCCATAGAGGGACAGAGTTACTTGGTGACCCGGCCTGCATGAAAGAAAGGAGAGACCTGCGGTTCTGTGCTGCCGGGAGCACCGGAGCAAGTATGAGATGCGCTGGCTGAGCCCATCAGAGGCAGACAAGTAGCATTGGTCACAGACAGCTAACATAGCAATAAGTTTCTGATAACGGGGTCCAACCATTTGAACCCCACTGATCACAAAATCAGGTGTCCCTGAATCCCCTGTGTGAATGGAGCAGCAGTCAAGCATGTGCACTGCTGCTCTATTTAGTTCTGTGTGGCTTCCAGAGATAACCAAGTACACCTTGAACTCTTCCAATGTCCCCTAAACCGTTCCTGAGCAAGTTGTGCAGTGTGGCAAGGCACATTATCCTGCTGAAAGAGGAAGCAGCTATTAGGGAATATCACCACCATGAAGGGGTATACTTGGTCCTTAACAATTTTCAGGTACGTGTTATGTGTCAAAGTAATATCCACATAAATACCAAGCCCTGAGTAGAACATTGTCCAGAGCATCACGCTGTCTCCATGGGCTTGCCATCATCCAATCCAGTTGTCATCTGATTCTGCATCCAGCCATCTAGATGATGCAAATATAATTCATCATACAATAAAAGGTGGTCTTTTTTGTTGCCCCATAGTTCATCAGTCAGATGCTCATGTGCTTTTGCAGCAAGATGTGATGCACTTTACTGTGTGTTCTTTCATCTTTCTATCGTAGTATCAGCAGTTTTTTTGTAAATTGTGTTACAGTTGTACGTCTGTGGAATGGGACCAAATAGGTTAGCCTTCACTCCTCACACACATCTACGAGTAACTCCTCACACACATCTATGAGTAGAGATGAGTGAATTTTTCAAAAATTCGATTCGGCCATTTCGCAGAATTCTTTGAATAAATTTGGTTATATCCGAATCTATTCATGGCGAATCCTGTTAAAAAACAGCTATTTCCTGGTTGCAGAGAGCATTTATAGTGATGTAGAACAATGTGTGCATTGCAGTAACACGCATAGGAAGTCTGCTGTGGTAGTGAAATAATACTGTGAGTCAGTATGACAGGCGTCGCTCTTAGAATCACTGCACACTTCACTTATTTGGGCAGTCACGGGGCTAAAACTAACCAAATAACTCAAGTATGAACTCAGCCTTACAGGTCAATGTTAGCGCCAAGAAGAAGCTCCTTTTACACTGTTGTCAGCTAATTCCACATAGATGTCTACAGAACCTGTTCTATTAAAAGCTTATAAAAATAGAGCCCCCCGACAGAGTGGAGAGCTGTAAGTTTGTGTTGACGTTGCTGATTATTTTGCCCTTCCTCTGATCCATCAGAACAATAACTCCTAAAAAAACTGATCCTATCTGTTAAGCATCCGCCTTCACTCAGTCAGCATTTGGTCAGTAATCCATCAGTATTGCTAATGCCATAAAAACAGAAGTGGATCCAAAACAGAGATGACCGAGTCAACAATTCAAGAACCGCTGGGTTGCTGGTCAAGACACGGCCTCTAGATGACATACTGGGAGCTCAGGCCTCTAGCTGCGACTCCTACTGCCACACCCCCTTACTCTGCTGCGACCTGTGTATACGCCAGAAACATTTAGGCCTCTGCCACTCCCCTGTGCAGGGCTTCACACTTCTCTGTCTGACATACTGTTAGATCAGATAAATAAATAAGAAAGAAATTAAAACATCCCAAACAAGTCTTTAATTTTCTCACTTCACTACACAACGGCTAATAAGTCCTTTTTTTCCACCAATACACGCCAAAGAGGGCTGTATTTTATCACTTCACCACACAATAGCAAATACTTTTTATGTGCCAGTAATACACTCCGCAAAAGGCTGAACGGCAATTATATTTTACTTTTGCCACTATTACATGCCAAAAAGGGCTTTAGAACATATAACTGCAACGCTGAGCGCCAAATAGGCCCTTATATTTTTCCACTTATACATGCCAGTGAAGTATTTAGAACATATAACTGCACCACTGAACGGCAAATGTATTTTACTTTTTTCCCCTTATACAATCCACAAAAGAGCTTTAGAACAAATAACTGCACCACTGAATGGCAAATATATTTTACCTTTGCCACTAATACATGACAAAAAGGGCTTTAGAACATATAACTGCACCACTGAACTGCAAATATATTTTTCTTTTGCCACTAATAGAGTTGAGCGAACACCTGGATGTTCGGGTTCGAGAAGTTCGGCCGAACATCCCGGAAATGTTCGGGTTCGGGATCCGAACCCGATCCGAACTTCGTCCCGAACCCGAACCCCATTGAAGTCAATGGGGACCCGAACTTTTCGGCACTAAAAAGGCTGTAAAACAGCCCAGGAAAGAGCTAGAGGGCTGCAAAAGGCAGCAACATGTAGGTAAATCCCCTGCAAACAAATGTGGATAGGGAAATGAATTAAAATAAAAATTAAATAAATAAAAATTAACCAAAATCAATTGGAGAGAGGTTCCATAGCAGAGAATCTGGCTTCCCGTCACCCACCACTGGAACAGTCCATTCTCAGATATTTAGGCCCCGGCACCCAGGCAGAGGAGAGAGGTCCCGTAACAGAGAATCTGTCTTCATGTCAGCAGAGAATTAGTCTGCATGTCATAGCAGAGAATGAGGCTTCACGTCAGCCACCACTGCAACAGTCCATTGGCATATATTTAGGCCCAGCACACACACAGGCAGAGGAGAGAGGTCCCGTAACAGACAATCTGGCTTCATGTCAGCAGAGAATCAGTCTGCATGTCATAGCAGAGAATCAGGCTTCACGTCAGCCACCACTGCAACAGTCCATTGGCATATATTTAGGCCCAGCACACACACAGGCAGAGGAGAGAGGTCCCGTAACAGAGAATCTGGCTTCATGTCAGCAGAGAATCAGTCTGCATGTCATAGCAGAGAATGAGGCTTCACGTCACCCACCACTGCAACAGTCCATTGGCATATATTTAGGCCTAGCACACAGGCAGAGCAGAGAGGTCCCGTAACAGACAATCTGGCTTCATGTCAGCAGAGAATCAGTCTGCATGTCATAGCAGAGAATGAGGCTTCACGTCAGCCACCACTGCAACAGTCCATTGGCATATATTTAGGCCTAGCACACAGGCAGAGCAGAGAGTTCCCGTAACAGACAATCTGGCTTCATGTCAGCAGAGAATCAGTCTGCATGTCATAGCAGAGAATCAGGCTTCACGTCAGCCACCACTGCAACAGTCCATTGTCATAAATTTAGGCCCAGCACCCAGGCAGAGGAGAGAGGTCCCGTAACAGACAATCTGGCTTCATGTCAGCAGAGAATTAGTCTGCATGTCATAGCAGAGAATCAGGCTTCATGTCAGCCACCACTGCAACAGTCCATTGGCATATATTTAGGCCCAGCACCCAGGCAGAGGAGGGAGGTCCCGTAACAGAGAATCTGTCTTCATGTCAGCAGAGAATCAGTCTGCATGTCATAGCAGAGAATGAGGCTTCACGTCACCCACCACTGCAACAGTCCATTGGCATATATTTAGGCCTAGCACACAGGCAGAGCAGAGAGGTCCCGTAACAGACAATCTGGCTTCATGTCAGCAGAGAATCAGTCTGCATGTCATAGCAGAGAATCAGGCTTCACGTCAGCCACCACTGCAACAGTCCATTGGCATATATTTAGGCCTAGCACACAGGCAGAGCAGAGAGGTCCCGTAACAGACAATCTGGCTTCATGTCAGCAGAGAATCAGTCTGCATGTCATAGCAGAGAATGAGGCTTCACGTCAGCCACCACTGCAACAGTCCATTGGCATATATTTAGGCCTAGCACACAGGCAGAGCAGAGAGGTCCCGTAACAGACAATCTGGCTTCATGTCAGCAGAGAATCAGTCTGCATGTCATAGCAGAGAATCAGGCTTCACGTCAGCCACCACTGCAACAGTCCATTGTCATAAATTTAGGCCCAGCACCCAGGCAGAGGAGAGAGGTCCCGTAACAGACAATCTGGCTTCATGTCAGCAGAGAATTAGTCTGCATGTCATAGCAGAGAATCAGGCTTCATGTCAGCCACCACTGCAACAGTCCATTGGCATATATTTAGGCCCAGCACCCAGGCAGAGGAGGGAGGTCCCGTAACAGAGAATCTGTCTTCATGTCAGCAGAGAATCAGTCTGCATGTCATAGCAGAGAATGAGGCTTCACGTCAGCCACCACTGCAACAGTCCATTGGCATATATTTAGGCCTAGCACACAGGCAGAGGAGAGGTTCATTCAACTTTGGGTAGCCTCGCAATATAATGGTAAAATGAAAATAAAAATAGGATTGAATGAGGAAGTGCCCTGGAGTCCAATAATATATGGTTATGGGGAGGTAGTTAATGTCTAATCTGGACAAGGGACGGACAGGTCCTGTGGGATCCATGCCTGGTTCATTTTTATGAACGTCAGCTTGTCCACATTGGCTGTAGACAGGCGGCTGCGTTTGTCTGTAATGACGCCCCCTGCCGTGCTGAATACACGTTCAGACAAAATGCTGGCTGCCGGGCAGGCCAGCACCTCCAAGGCATAAAAGGCTAGCTCTGGCCACGTGGACAATTTAGAGACCCAGAAGTTGAATGGGGCCGAACCATCAGTCAGTACGTGGAGGGGTGTGCACACGTACTGTTCCACCATGTTAGTGAAATGTTGCCTCCTGCTAACACGTTGCGTATCAGGTGGTGGTGCAGTTAGCTGTGGCGTGTTGACAAAAGTTTTCCACATCTCTGCCATGCTAACCCTGCCCTCAGAGGAGCTGGCCGTGACACAGCTGCCTTGGCGACCTCTTGCTCCTCCTCTGCCTTGGCCTTGGGCTTCCACTTGTTCCCCTGTGACATTTGGGAATGCTCTCAGTAGCGCGTCTACCAACGTGCGCTTGTACTCGCGCATCTTCCTATCACGCTCCAGTGCAGGAAGTAAGGTGGGCACATTGTCTTTGTAGCGTGGATCCAGCAGGGTGGCAACCCAGTAGTCCGCACAGGTTAAAATGTGGGCAACTCTGCTGTCGTTGCGCAGGCACTGCAGCATGTAGTCGCTCATGTGTGCCAGGCTGCCCAGGGGTAAGGACAAGCTGTCCTCTGTGGGAGGCGTTTCGTCATCGTCCTGCCTTTCCCCCCAGCCACGCACCAGTGATGGACCCGAGCTGCGTTGGGTGCCACCCCGCTGTGACCATGCTTCATCCTCATCCTCCTCCACCTCCTCCTCATCCTCGTCCTCCTCATCCTCCAGTAGTGGGCCCTGGCTGGCCACATTTGTACCTGGCCTCTGCTGTTGCCAAAAACCTCCCTCTGAGTCACTTCGAAGAGACTGGCCTGAAAGTGCTAAAAATGACCCCTCTTCCTCCTCCTCCTCCTCCTCCTCCTGGGCCACCTCCTCTTCCATCATCGCCCTAAGTGTTTTCTCAAGGAGACATAGAAGTGGTATTGTAACGCTGATAACGGTGTCATCGCCACTGGCCATGTTGGTGGAGTACTCGAAACAGCGCAACAGGGCACACAGGTCTCGCATGGAGGCCCAGTCATTGGTGGTGAAGTGGTGCTGTTCTGTAGTGCGACTGACCCGTGCGTGCTGCAGCTGAAACTCCACTATGGCCTGCTGCTGCTCGCACAGTCTGTCCAGCATGTGCAAGGTGGAGTTCCACCTGGTGGGCACGTCGCATATGAGGCGGTGAGCGGGAAGGCCGAAGTTACGCTGTAGCGCAGACAGGCGAGCAGCAGCAGGATGTGAACGCCGGAAGCGCGAACAGACGGCCCGCACTTTATGCAGCAGCTCTGACATGTCGGGGTAGTTGTGAATGAACTTCTGCACCACCAAATTCAGCACATGCGCCAAGCAAGGGATGTGCGTCAAATTGGCTAGTCCCAGAGCTGCAACGAGATTTCGCCCATTATCACACACCACCAGGCCGGGCTTGAGGCTCACCGGCAGCAACCACTCGTCGGTCTGTTGTTCTATACCCCGCCACAACTCCTGTGCGGTGTGGGGCCTGTCCCCCAAACATATGAGTTTCAGAATGGCCTGCTGACGTTTACCCCGGGCTGTGCTGAAGTTGGTGGTGAAGGTGTGTGGCTGACTGGATGAGCAGGTGGAAGAAGAGGAGGAGGAAGCCGAGAAGGAGGAGGTGGCAACAGGAGGCAAAGAATGTTGCCCTGCGATCCTTGGCGGCGGAAGGACGTGCGCCAAACAGCTCTCCGCCTGGGGCCCAGCTGCCACTACATTTACCCAGTGTGCAGTTAGGGAGATATAGCGTCCCTGGCCGTGCTTACTGGTCCACGTATCTGTGGTTAGGTGGACCTTGCCACAGATGGCGTTGCGCAGTGCACACTTGATTTTATCGGATACTTGGTTGTGCAGGGAAGGCACGGCTCTCTTGGAGAAGTAGTGCCGGCTGGGAACAACATACTGTGGGACAGCAAGCGACATGAGCTGTTTGAAGCTGTCTGTGTCCACCAGCCTAAATGACAGCATTTCATAGGCCAGTAGTTTAGAAATGCTGGCATTCAGGGCCAGGGATCGAGGGTGGCTAGGTGGGAATTTACGCTTTCTATCAAATGTTTGTGAGATGGAGAGCTGAACGCTGGCGTGTGACATGGTTGAGACGCTTGGTGACGGAGGTGGTGGTGGTGGTGTTGGTGGTACATCCCCTGTTTGCTGGGCGGCAGGTGCCAACGTTCCTCCAGAGAGCCTGAGTGACTTCCTTGGTTTTAAGGTGTTTACTCCACTGCAGTTCATGCTTTGCATGCAGGTGCCTGGTCATGCAGGTTGTGCTCAGGTTCAGAACGTTAATGCCTCGCTTCAGGCTCTGATGGCACAGCGTGCAAACCACTCGGGTCTTGTCGTCAGCACATTGTTTGAAGAAGTGCCATGCCAGGGAACTCCTTGAAGCTGCCTTTGGGGTGCTCGGTCCCAGATGGCGGCGGTCAGTAGCAGGCGGAGTCTCTTGGCGGCGGGTGTTCTGCTTTTGCCCACTGCTCCCTCTTTTGCTACGCTGTTGGCTCGGTCTCACCACTGCCTCTTCCTCCGAACTGTGAAAGTCAGTGGCACGACCTTCATTCCATGTGGGGTCTAGGACCTCATCGTCCCCTGCATCGTCTTCCACCCAGTCTTGATCCCTGACCTCCTGTTCAGTCTGCACACTGCAGAAAGACGCAGCAGTTGGCACCTGTGTTTCGTCATCATCAGAGACATGCTGAGGTGGTATTCCCATGTCCTCATCATCAGGAAACATAAGTGGTTGTGCGTCAGTGCATTCTATGTCTTTCACCGCTGGGGAAGGGCTAGGTGGATGCCCTTGGGAAACCCTGCCAGCGGAGTCTTCAAACAGCATAAGAGACTGCTGCATAACTTGAGGCTGAGACAGTTTCCCTGGTATGCATGGGGGTGATGTGACAGACTGATGGGGTTGGTTTTCAGGCGCCATCTGTGCGCTTTCTGCAGAAGACTGGGTGGGAGATAATGTGAACGTGCTGGATCCACTGTCGGCCACCCAATTGACTAATGCCTGTACCTGCTCAGGCCTTACCATCCTTAGAACGGCATTGGGCCCCACCATATATCGCTGTAAATTCTGGCGGCTACTGGGACCTGAGGTAGTTGGTACACTAGGACGTGTGGATGTGGCAGAACGGCCACGTCCTCTCCCAGCACCAGAGGGTCCACTAACACCACCACGACCATGTCCACGTCCGCGTCCCTTACTAGATGTTTTTCTCATTGTTATGGTTCACCACAACAACAAATATATTATTTGGCCCAATGTATTGTATTCAAATTCAGCGGGATATAAATTTGAGGCCTAGTATTTAGGCGCTGGGTGACCGGTATGGATTTAGTGACAGAATTAGACTTGGAAATGCACAGAAGCGTGTGTGTGAAGTTATTCTGAATGACCCTATGTGCACCTTCAATATGATCTACCCTTTTAGGGATAGATTTCAAATAGCTCTGATATAGCAGAAACGACTAAATTATGAAATTGCTAAATTGGGAATTGTATTTCAACCCAGAACAAAAAATGTGCTTTGACGGACACTAAATAACTTTCCCAGCCACAACAGGACAGCGGTAACGAGAGATTTAGCGGGATATAAATTTGAGGCCTAGTATTTAGGCGCTGGGTGACAGGTATGGGTTTAGTGACAGAATTAGATTTGGAAATGCACAGTAGCGGGTGTGTGAAGTTATTCTGAATGACCCTATGTGCACCTTGAATATTATATACCCTTTTAGGGATAGATTTCAAATAGCTCTGATATAGCAGAAACCACTAAATTATGAAATTGCTAAATTGGGAATTGTATTTCAACCCAGAACAAGAAATGTGCTTGAACGGACACTAAATAACTCGCCCAGCTACAGCACTAGGGACAGATTTAGCGGGATATAAATTTGAGGCCTAGTATTTAGGCGCTGGGTGACAGGTATGGGTTTAGTGCCAGAATTAGACTTGGAAATACACAGTAGCGGGTGTGTGTGAAGTTATTCTGAATGACCCAATGTGCACCTTGAATATTATATACCCTTTTAGGGATAGATTTCAAATAGCTCTGATATAGCAGAAACCACTAAATTATGAAATTGCTAAATTGGGAATTGTATTTCAACCCAGAACAAGAAATGTGCTTGAACGGACACTAAATAACTCGCCCAGCTACAGCACTAGGGACAGATTTAGCTGGATATAAATTTGAGGCCTAGTATTTAGGCGCTGGGTGACAGGTATGGGTTTAGTGCCAGAATTAGACTTGGAAATACACAGTAGCGGGTGTGTGTGAAGTTATTCTGAATGACCCAATGTGCACCTTGAATATTATATACCCTTTTAGGGATAGATTTCAAATAGCTCTGATATAGCAGAAACCACTAAATTATGAAATTGCTAAATTGGGAATTGTATTTCAACCCAGAACAAGAAATGTGCTTGAACGGACACTAAATAACTCGCCCAGCTACAGCACTAAGGACAGATTTAGCGGGATATAAATTTGAGGCCTAGTATTTAGGCGCTGGGTGACAGGTATGGGTTTAGTGCCAGAATTAGACTTGGAAATACACAGTAGCGGGTGTGTGTGAAGTTATTCTGAATGACCCAATGTGCACCTTGAATATTATATACCCTTTTAGGGATAGATTTCAAATAGCTCTGATATAGCAGAAACCACTAAATTATGAAATTGCTAAATTGGGAATTGTATTTCAACCCAGAACAAGAAATGTGCTTGAACGGACACTAAATAACTCGCCCAGCTACAGCACTAAGGACAGATTTAGCGGGATATAAATTTGAGGCCTAGTATTTAGGCGCTGGGTGACAGGTATGGGTTTAGTGCCAGAATTAGACTTGGAAATACACAGTAGCGGGTGTGTGTGAAGTTATTCTGAATGACCCAATGTGCACCTTGAATATTATATACCCTTTTAGGGATAGATTTCAAATAGCTCTGATATAGCAGAAACCACTAAATTATGAAATTGCTAAATTGGGAATTGTATTTCAACCCAGAACAAGAAATGTGCTTGAACGGACACTAAATAACTCGCCCAGCTACAGCACTAAGGACAGATTTAGCGGGATATAAATTTGAGGCCTAGTATTTAGGCGCTGGGTGACCGGTATGGATTTAGTGACAGAATTAGACTGGGATATGGCCAAAAAAGTAAACAGACTATTGCTGGTTAAATGCACTTGGTGTGACAGCTTCACCCTGATGTAGGCTTTAGCCAAAAAACAACCACACCATTGAGGGTTAAATGCACTTGGTGACAGGCGCAGCTTGCCCCTGATTTAGTATATGGCCAAAAAATGAACAGACTATTGCTGGTTAAATGCACTTGGTGTGACAGCTTCACCCTGATGTAGGCTTTAGCCAAAAAACAACCACACCATTGAGGGTTAAATGCACTTGGTGACAGGCGCAGCTTGCCCCTGATTTTGTATATGGCCAAAAAATGAACAGACTATTGCTGGTTAAATGCACTTGGTGTGACAGCTTCACCCTGATGTAGGCTTTAGCCAAAAAACAACCACACCATTGAGGGTTAAATGCACTTGGTCGCAGCTTGTGCTGGCGCACCACAAGACACAAAATGGCCGCCGATCACCCCAGAAAAATGTGACTGACAAACGGTCTGGGCAGCCTAAAAACAGTGAGCAATTGAGGATCAGCAGCTCAATGATCCACAGCTGCAGATCGATCAGTTAATCAAGTCCTTTGGAGGAGTTAATCTGCCTAATCTCGCCCTACTGTCGCAGCCGCAACCTCTCCCTACGCTAATCAGAGCAGAGTGACGGGCGGCGCTATGTGACTCCAGCTTAAATAGAGGCTGGGTCACATGGTGCTCTGGCCAATCACAGCCATGCCAATAGTAGGCATGGCTGTGATGGCCTCTTGGGGCAAGTAGTATGACGCTTGTTGATTGGCTGCTTTGCAGCCTTTCAAAAAGCGCCAAGAAAGCGTCACAAAAGCGCGAAGAAAGCGACGAACACCGAACCCGAACCCGGACTTTTACGAAAATGTCCGGGTTCGGGTCCGTGTCACGGACACCCCAAAATTCGGTACGAACCCGAACTATACAGTTCGAGTTCGCTCATCCCTAGCCACTAATACACAACAAAAAGGGCTTTAGAACATATAACTGCACCGCTGAACGGCAAATAGGCCCTTATTATTTTCCACTTATACACGCCACAGAAGTCTTTAGAACATATAACTGCACCGCTAAACGGCAAATATATTTTTCTTTTGCCACTAATATACGCCAAACAGGGCTGTCTTTTTCACACTTCACCACACAACGGTTAATAAACCCTTTTTTCCACTAATACAAGCCAAAAAATGCTTTAAAACATATAACTGCACCGCACAAGGGCAAATAAGACTTAGAAATATTTCCTTTTAATAAACCCTGTTAATGGCTGTATCAAACAGCATTTGTACCCCAATAACGAGAACGGTTTGCTGTAATTACAGAGCTGTATAATGGCAAAGGGGTCCCCAGTCAGTTCAGCGAGGTGCAATCATTCCACAACATAAATGCTGTGGAATGATTCCACAGTATCCTTTCCCTAGACCTTAAATAATCTTTCCCTGAACTTGTAAATATTTTATATATATTTTTTAGCATATTTAAGTTTTTTCTAGCACTGTCCCTAGCACCTGCTGACGTTTCTCACTGCACTAAATACACTGAAAATGGCAGAATCCAAAATGGCTGAGGCTATTTATAGGGCTGTGACATCACAGGGCTAGCTGGATGCTGATTGGCTGCATGCATGGCATTATGGGTGATCCCGCCTCCCAGAGTTCATTTCTCCATGTCCTCACACATGCAGCAGCCATTTTAGGAAAAAATGTGATTCGTTACCACGAAGCGTGAGGAAATTAGTCAACTTTGATTCGCTCATCTCTATCTATGAGCCTTGAGATCTCATGACTCTACTGCCAGTTGTGGCCTTGGGCACCAATAACCCTGTTGGTTGTCCTTTTTTGGACCTCTTTTGGCAGAAGCAAACTACTGTGTACTAGGTACTAGGGTCATAGCTAAGAGGAGCTATATGTAATTTAGGCACACACAATGGGGCAATACAATATAATAACTATAGTGTTGGTCTTTAGTTTGATGGTCGACACCTATAGGTGGTGGTCCGATCCTTCTCATGGAGCGCAGCTATGTGTCCAGAGGCTACATCACTGCGCTCCATGAAAAGGATCAGACCACCACCTAGGCCAACCTCTCAATACTGCCTGTATATCGTTAGGCAAGTACTGCGCCCTGGTACGTAAGTGGAGCCTGGACTAAAGGCTACCACTGTAAGGTATCAATTGGGTCATCCACTGTTTACTATAACTGTGCATAACTATAGGTGTCGACCACCAAACTAAAGACCGACACTATAGTTATTATATTGTATTGCCCATTGTGTGTGCCTAAATTCCCCTGATGAGTTTTCTATACGAAACATGCGTGTAGGGATTAGCTACACTAGGGCACAATAGGGCCAAGTAGCAAAATGGCAAGGTTCCGGACGGGGTCGTTCTTATCAGAACGGGTGCTCCGTGAATAGGATGTTAGGGCCGAGATAGCACCCATATACTAGGGTTGTCTAGGTACCGCTAACCCACTAATGCCCCTGCCCAGCCTTAATTGCTCTTTTTTCAGCAAACCAAATTCTACTGAACATCCACGGTGACCAGAGGATCCTGGCCTGTACGGTAGGACCACTGGTTATTCAAGGTGCCGCCGCGCACCAACTTTTTTGTATCTAAGGTGCCACCATGCACATATTTATCTAGGGACTGTATTCTAGATCAAACAATTAAAAGTTAAGTTTTAACTAAAAATCACCATTTCCATTCTACCTACATAGGTACTAGGGTCACCCTACAAGTGTGCCATTTTGGAGATGTTCTGACCTAGTCATCTAATCATCATAAGTGGGTCCTTTTCAGAGTTGCCTAGGCTTGCATCAAATGTGGGACCTGTTTTTATATATCCTTCCCATTGATAAGTTTCATTGTATCAAGAAAATCAATATTATTGATTTCACCTGGAAATAAATTTGCTGATAGCTGATTGCTGTATATCAGGCATATTTATATTTGGAAACCAATTTTTTTAAAGCATAGCTTGTTATGTTTGGTAGTGTAGCTCACCCCCTTTGAAATGAATGAGATTGTTCTGCAATACCACTCACAGCATGTGGACAGATTCAGTGCAATTTTTGGAAGAAACTATTAATATTTTTTTAAACCTGGACAACCGGTTGAAAGTCTTAGGTCAGAGGAGCAGTGCTGGGCTTGGGAAATGTGGCTATAACGCTGAGCATGTTTCATATACACTATGAAATGTAGTGTAAGGCAAATGCACCAGAATTCTGGTGCATTTGTAATAGGACATCCACGGACGTACACAGAAATCATAGGTCCCCATAGCATAGGTCAGATTTGACCCCCACCCATATATAGCTAACCATATATATTTAATTTTACAACTTTTTTTTAGATTGTCCCTGCTAAGTCTTGTACCCGGGACCTGCTATATGGATGGCAACAATCTTATCACCTAAGCCACAGGATTAACTGTAGTGAATGGAAGAATTTTCACTGACTAAAAACCTCAATAGTATTCTTCCCATGCATAATGTATTGAAATCTGCAGATACATCTCTATATATACCAATACATTGTATTATTTCATTTTTTTTTTAAAGGAAAACAGTACAAGTACAACATATTTAATAATCCTAAAACATTTAATGGATAAAGATATATGTGCATTTTGTAGCCCAAGACAGTTCCTGCTGCCCTTGGATTGACCAGCACTGATCATGTGACCAGTGCTGGCCAATCCAAGAGCAGGGTTGGACAAATCAGAAGTGTATTGGGCTGCATCAGGTAGTTTGAGAAGTGGTGCAGCCATTTTGGATGGCAGAAGAGGAGCTCAGGAATTGACAGATCTTCAGCTAAAAAGATGAAAAGGATGGCACTATGTAAGTGTTCTGTTCATTCCCCAGTTAATGTGTATTGCCAGGACTCCATAGAAAAGACCAGGGTCTCCTTAGAGCAGTCTCAGAAAGGGGAAGGGGGGGGGGGGACTGAACTGTGACTTTATAGAGAAGAGCAGGAACTCCTTACAGGGGCCCCCAACCCCGCAGGCAACCACATGATCTGCCTCAACAGATGTTACGCCACTTAATTACCGTATTTTTCGCCGTATAAGACGCACTTTTTCTCCCCCCACAATGGGGGGAAAATGCCCCTGCGTCTTATACGGCGAATGCTGTCAATTTTACATCGCAAGCTGCGATGTAAAGCGAGCGGGGACTCGGGGAGGGACTGGGAGGAGGAGCTGGGGCCGGCAATAGCGGCGGGGCGGTGCAGTCACTGTACTATAGCCCCGCCCTGCCGCTATACTAATATAATATGTCATATTCAATTAATGGTTATTAAATATGCCCCTTTATGCCTAATAGTACCTTAAATCCTTAGCGCTTCAGTAGTATGCAGGCCGGGCGGGCGGCAGCGTAACTCCCTGATGTCACGTGCCTGCGCCGCCTACTTTATGAATAAAGCAGGCGGCGCAGACAAGTGACGTCAGTGAGAGATGCGCCGCGCCGGCCGCCCGTCCTGCCGGCATTGTACTGAAACGCTTAGGATTTAAGGTACTATTAGGAATAAAGAGGCATATTTAATAACTATTAATTGAATAAGACATATTATATTAGTATACTGGAGCGGCGGGGGATCTGTGGATGGCATAGTTATGGGCTGGGAGGGTCTGTGGATGACACATGTATAACAGTGCCATCCACAGATCCCCCCCCTGTAACAGTGCCAGCCACAGATCCCCCTGTAACAGTGCAAGCCACAGATCCCCCCATAAAAGTCCGTCATCCACAGTTCCCCCAATAACAGTGTCCGTCATCCACAGATCCCCCCATAACAGTGTCCGTCATCCACAGATCACCCCATAACAGTGTCCGTCATCCACAGATCCCCAGTAATAGTGCCATCCACAGACCACCATTAGTTCCAAACACACAGCACACCTTTTGGTTAAAAATATTTTTTTTCTTATTTTCCTCCCCAAAAACCTAGGTGCGTCTTATACGGCGAAAAATACGGTACTTAAAGAGAAATTATAGGCAGACTGCTTTAGTTTATTGTTTCTCATGGAAATCTTTACTATGATACATTCCTACACTGATCTACATTTTACCTGGGGTGAGGCAGTTTATTTTTTCAAAATGAGACTTTCCTGATCTATGTATCAATCGCAATCCAATATTCCTGTGTAACTGTATTAACTTCTACTGCAGATTATCTCTTAAGTGGTTGTGCAGACTTAGATTGTCCATCCTACTTTTGTTTTCTACTTCATATGATTTCAAGTAACAACAGCTAAAAGTTAGTGCCATATTACGCCACAAAGGGTTTTTAAACCAATTAAGAAAAAAGGGATTTGCAGTCTACTAAATTTCGAGCTCTGTTTCTATTATCTCATATTTCTTGTTATAATACCCTCCTTTTCCTATTTATCTTTGTAATCATCAATTACCTTGGCTTCTCTTTAATCCTGCACAATATCTATCTCCTTAATGCATAGTACATTATCCCAGAATGTCTGAAAAGCATAATGCACTCGGTCTATGTGTCACTATAAACCATTGCTCATTACCCATCCAGACCTGCAAAGCCTCTTTCAGATTTTATTTAAGATAGAATTTTAGTTCACTCTTCTAGTTTTCTTAAATCACATTTAGCCCATTGCAACAAAGACAACAGGCACAAATGGTTGAAAAAAGAATGTGAGCTATGAAAGAAAACTGATATTTGACTATACCTATACAGATGGCTGTGTGACTGCTGTATTGCCCATACGTTTGAGGCCTCATGCACGCAGCACTAATATGGTGCGGATAGTCAACCATGAGTCCATACTGTACCTCTGTGTGCCTACAATGGAGTTTTTTTCTCAGCAACCAGTAAAAAAAAAAAATCCTAACCTGCTCCATCACATGTCACATTTCAAAACATTCAAAATATTAACATAATAGCATAGTTTATAAGGCCGAAAAAAGACATCTGTCCATCCAGTTCAGCCTGTTATCCTGCAAGTTGATCCTGAGGAAGGCAAAAAAAAAACCGGTGAGGTAGAAGCCAATTTTGCCCACTTAAGGGAAAATAAATTCCTTCCTGATTCTGATCAGGCAATCAGAATAACTCCCTGGGTCTAGTAGCTGTATCCTATTATATTATTACACTCCAGAAATACTTCCAGGCCCCTCTTGAACTCTTATAGTGAACTCCCCATCACCACCTCCTCAGGCAGAGAGTTCCATAGTCTCACTGCTCTTACCGTAAATAATCCTCTTCTATGTTTGTGTACAAACCTTCTTTCCTCCATCTGCAGAGTATGTCCCCTCGTCACAGTCCTGAGGATAAATAGATGATGGAAGAGATGTCTGTACTGACCCCTGATATATTTATACATAGTAATTAGATCTCCCCTCAGTCGTCTTTTTTCTAAAGTGAATAACCCTAATTTTGATAATCTTTCAGGGTACTCTAGTTGCCCCATTCCAGTTATTACTTTATTTGCCCTCCTCTGGACCTTCTCCAGCTCTGCTATATCTGCCTTGTTCACAGGAGCCCAGAACTGTACACAGTACTCCATGTGTGGTCTGACTAGTGATTTGTAGAGTGGTATCACTATGTTCTTATCATGGTCATCTATGCCCCTTTGGATGCAGCCGATTATCTTATTGGCCTTGGTAGCAGCTGCCTGACACTGGTTTTAATAGCTTAGTTTGCTGTTCACTAAAATTCCTAGGTCCTTTTCCATGTCAGTGTTACCCAGTGTGTTACCATTTAGTATGTACTAGTGACTTACATTATTCCTTCCCATGTGCATAACCTTACATTTGTCATTGTTAAACCTCATCTGCCACTTCTCTGCCCAAGCCTCCAATCTATCCAGATCCCTCTGTAGCAGTATACTGTCCTCTTCCGTGTTAATTACATTACACAGTTTAGTGTCATCTGCAAAAAATGATATTTTACTGTGCAAGACTTCTAAAATATCATTAATAAATATATTGAAGAGAATAGGGCCCAATACTGACCCCTGAGGTACTCCACTAGTGACAGTGACCCAATCTGAGTGTGTACCATTAATAACCACCCTCTGTTTTCTATTACTGAGCCAGTTACTTACCCACATACAGACATTTTCTCCCAGTCCGAGCATTCTCATTTTATATACTAACCATTTATGTGGTACAGTGTCAAATGCTTTGGAGAAGTCCAGATATACGTCATCCATTGATTACCTCCTCATAGAAACTGATTCAATTAGTTTGACATGACCGATCCCCAGGGGCGTCGCTATGGCTTTTTATCCAGGGCCAGGGCCCCGAATCAAACTACCACTGCCCTGAACCTCGCCACAACAAAATCAGCAACAGTCCCAGCATCTCCTCTTATACTCTGCCCAGCGACATTCACAGCGCCAGCCGCCACTTCTGCAGAGGAATCAGGAAGGGCCGTGACATCACGCCACTGTCATGGTCTTACCTCCTTGCTGTTCCCTTCGTTTGACATGTGCTGGCGGCCATCTTGGTTTCTGGGTTTTCTTGTAGCCTCCCACCCTGCGGCTCCTCCTTCCCACTGGGAGGAGCTGGATGCCTAGCTCATATATATAGGAGGTCTGTGGCTTCAGTTCCTTGCTTGGTCCTCCTGTGTTCACATGCTTCCAAGACTGCTGCTGCTTCTGGTTCCTGATCCTGGCCTCGTCTGACTACCCCGTTGGTTCCTGATTCCGGCTTCGTCTGACTACCCCGTTGGTTCCTGATTCCGGCTTCGTCTGACTACCCCGTTGGTTCCTGTTCCTGGCTTCGTCTGACTACCCTTCTGGTTCCTGACCTCTGTCTCCGCAAGACCCTGCTTCGGTTTAGCCATCCGTTCGGACTTTGCTACGGCTTGCTCTTCAATAAAACCTTCTTATTTTCCACTTATCTCTTGTTGTACGTCTGGTTCATGGTTCCATGACAGCCACACGTCCAATCAGCTGGCGGCTTCAGCAAGAGAGGCTGCTGGTGACCGGCGGGGCGGCTTCATGTAAGTGACAGGGCCCGCTGCCATTGTGCTAGTAACCCTCTGATGAAAGCCTGTAGGTGCATTAGAGGGACAATACTGGGGCAGTTTGGAAAGTTACTATGGGCACTCTAGGGAGATTACTATGTGCACATTACTGTGGGCACTATAGGGACATTACTGGGGGCATGAACATTACCGGGGGCAGTTGGGGGTCATTACTGTGGGCGTTATAGAGACATTACTGGGAGCAGTGGGGAAATATTACTGGGGGGGCACTGTGGGGACATTATTACCAGAGAAACAATATGGGGCATTATTATCACCAGGGCACAGTAAGTGGTATGATAACTCAGGGCACTGTGGGAGTATTATTATTACTCGAGCACCACATAGGTTATTTTTATTATAGCGGTCACTAAGGGTGCATTTATAATTCTGGGGCACCATGGAGTCATTATTATTACTGGGAAAATTATGGAGGGCATTTCTATTAGTGAAGGCACTGTCAGGGTCTCAGGGGCATAATTAATACTGATAGCCCAACCGGGGCATTGCTATTGCTGGGACCACTGGTAAATACTAGTACACTGTAGGGGACATTACAGGGGGCCTTATAACTGCAGGGGCACTATAGGGATGCATTAGACAGTAACCACTGGTGGTCCTTCAGGGGAAACTATAACTACTGGGGACACTATAAAGGTCGATAAATACTACTGGAGGTACTACAGACATTATTATTAATACTATATAGAGCCTTATTACTGCTGGGTGCACTATGGTGGTCATTATTATGGGGCACAATATGGAGGGCACTCTCACTATCAGGGGCACTCTTGGGGAGCGGTATCATTATTGGGGGCATTATTGCTAATAATGGCTCACTGAGAAAGAATTATTGCTATTGGTAGGACTTTTATAGGACTATGGAGGGACTAACCTGTATGGCAATATAACTTTTGTGGTATAGTATTTGGGGAGCACAGCAGGCACAGTACTGGGGGCATCAGCAGGATAATACTCTGAAGAGACAAGATGCTGCTGAAAAAAGTAGTCATGGGCCAAGGGGAGAAGATGAGGAAAGAAAAA
This sequence comes from Bufo gargarizans, assembly GCF_014858855.1. Lineage (NCBI taxonomy): Eukaryota > Metazoa > Chordata > Amphibia > Anura > Bufonidae > Bufo > Bufo gargarizans. The sequence goes on along the minus strand of NC_058087.1, from coordinate 80,260,394 downwards.
TGATACATCAGAGGAGACTTCGCCTGTGAAGCCCTGGATGTAATAGGTGGTGCTGTGTTCTGTATGTTTGATAGTTTACAAGCAGCAAGTAAAATATAATATATGTTTAGTCCTAGGGTGTGTGTGTGGGAGGGAGGCAGGGCGGATACTTTGAGAATATGGCACATATGCATTGGGGCTTGTTCCCTGGATCTTTTGAGACGCTAGCAACGCCCCCTGACGATCCCTCATGAATCCATGCTGATATGGCGTTTTTGCTTATTTTCATTGAGGCACTCTAAGATAGCATCTCTTAGAAAACCTTCAAACAGTTTACCCACAACAAATGTTAAACTTAACAGCCTATAGTTTCCGGGCTCTGTTTTTGGACCCTTTTTAAAAATTGGCACCACATTTTCTATGAGCCAATCCTATGGAATACTCCCTGTCAGTATAGAGTCCTTCAATATCAGAAATAAGGGCCTGACTATGACATTACTTAATTCTCTTAGGATACTGGGGTGTATGCCATCTGGTCCTGGTGATTTGTCAATTTTAATCTATTTAAGACGCTGCTGTACTTTTACATTCTGCATATCATCACTATTTTCCTTAGTGAATACAGTAGAGAAAAAAATATTTTATAGCTTTGCTTTCTCCTCATTGCTCTCTGCAACTCCCCCCTCATTACTCTGTAAAGGGCCGACACTTTCAGATTTATACTTTTTACCATTTATATAATTGAAGTACATTTTAGGGTAAGTTTTGCTCTCTTTGTCAATTAATCTCTCGGTCTGTAGTTTGGCTGCTTTAATTTGTCACTTAAATATTTTATTTTTTTCCTTATAGTTTTTCAGTGCTTCCTCGCTACCCTTCTGTGTTAGTGTTTTAAATGCTTCCTTTTTGTCATTTATTTCTTTCTTTGCAGTTCTATTTATCCAAATAGTTTTTTTTCCCTGTTGCTTAATATTTTATTCCCATAAGGTAAGTACCACTCACAATTAGATTTTAGGATGCTTTTAAAAATATCCCATTTTGTGGCTGTATTTTTGAGGACTTTGTCCCAGTTAGGCCTATGGCCTATGGTGCTTTTGATTAGCAGGAGTCTGCATAAGGGTATAAATTCCTACCTCTCAGTTGAAGTTCCTGAGAGTGTGTGATAGGGTAAGTTCCACACCTGTTCACATCGTGGAGTACTGCACGGCGGCTATTTTTGCTTTGGTGCTGTCCTGATGGGTTGGTGGGGCCCAGTGCCAAGGTGGCTATGCCAGACAGCAGGGGTGCTGTTTGGCTACTGGGTTCTGCTGCCTGCTGGTGTGGTGCTGTGGCGTTGGTGGTCGCCGTGCAGTGCTGCGCCAAATTTAGGTTAGGGTCCCAATCAAAGAGGCAACCTTGTCGTGGTGAGCGGGCCTATGCTTTTTGATCAAATTGTATACTAATGCCTCATGTACAGTATTTAGCATAGAGGTAGGTATACGATATATTAGAAAGCATAGTATTGAGGATGTGCGATCCAGTTCTTTTGCTTATATTTTACACTATGGCCTCTCTTAGTTAGCTTAATTTAGCTTTCTTGAATTTTTGTATTTTTGTTCCTCCCTGAAGAAACACTCCTTTGAATGACAATTTAAAGGTTATTGCTTTATGGTCACTATTTCCCAGGTGTCCCCCAACCTGCACATCTGTTGTTCTGTCAGGTCTATTGGTTAATACTAAGTTAATACTAAGTATCTATTTTTCCCCCCCTATATTTATTATTTATTATTTTTTATCTAAAAGAGGACCCTTTTCAAGAGTTAAAACGTATTAAGGGCGTTATAGACAGTGGCGCACCTACAGGGGGGGTCCAGCGGGTCTGGACCCCCCCTAGAACAACCAGGCAAAAAAAAATTTTGATTCCTTCAGGGCCGCACCGCCGATCACCACAGGCGGCGCGGCCCTGGATGTAATTGCGGCTGCGGCGGCGGCGGCTGCGGCGGCCGTGGTACAAGCAATATATAGCTCTGTGCAGTGGAACTCTGAAGCGGGACGCCCCTCATATAGCTTGTGTAGCGAGACGCTGCTAACTTGCTACAGGACATTATTTTATTGCATACTATACATCAAGTGTAAATTACAATCATCGCTCTGAGTGACTGCATGGGAACCTTAGAGTGAGTTTTGCATGGGCTATTCTTTTATGTACGGCCGCATTTGAAGTGAGAGACTGTGCGCTATTCATAATTGGAAGATTACATATACCATAGGATCGCTACTGTTGTCCACTTTCTCGCATTTTATATGGTATAATATTTATTTTATTGAGCTATTTGTACAGTTTGTTGTGCTATCCATATAAATTTGCTTTATCATTGGCCCAACTATCAGTGAGTGCCCAGTTTGTATACAATGGTATTAAATCCAGTATTGCCGTTCCTCTAGTCAGGTTCTGACCCAGTTGGGAAAGGTAATTGTCTTTGTTCATTGCCTAGAACCTGTTTCCTTTATGAGATGTACAGGTTTCAGTTTCCCAGTCTATATCTGGGTAGTTAAAGTCCCCCATAATAACCACCTCATTATGATCTACTGTCTCATCTATCTCGTTTAGTAGTAGATTTTCTATGGACTCTGGTACATTAGGTGGTTTATAATAAACTCCTATTAGTATTTTATAATTTTTTGCCTCCACGTTTTTGTGCCCACAGTGACTCCACATGTTAATGTCCCTCACTTATATCTTCTCGGACGTTTGGCTTTAGACAGAACTTTACATAAAGGCAAACCCTTCCCCCTCTCCGGTTTTGGCGATCCTTTCTAAACAGACTGTAACCCTGTACGTTAACCGCCCAGTCGTAGCTATCATCCAGCCATGTCTCAGTTATTCCCACTATGTCACAGTCCTCCTAACACACACTAATTCCAGTTCCCCAGTTTTTTTAGTCAGGCTTCTGGCATTAGTATACCGTGGGGATTTGCTCTGGTAGGCAGCTTAGCGGACGCAGTATAAAGGCAATCACAAAGTCTTTAACTTAAATAGTTCAGTGTTTATTCAAACAAAATAACAGTTTGCAGTATTGGTGTATGTTCACACCATGGAAAATCCACAGAACACAAACGTTCACCTGGTTAGCAGTTTTTCATCGGCCATCCACTGCAGGCTTTAGGGGGCCAGTTTTCCAGCAATGCGGCTCTCAGCCCTTTAGCACGGCATATCTCATGCAGACTCCAAAACCACAGTGTCTCCACAGCTTCACTGTGAAGTGGAGGATAATCCACTCAGCTGAGACTGCTGGCTGGGCTTTTATATCCCAAACCAAAACCCGGCCTGGAACGTGGGAAGAAGCCACCCACCCTGCACTCTGGCTACTCCCAGTAAAAGTCGGCCTGGATTGGCTCTACAGCCATACTAAATAACAAATAGTGTCAGTCAGCACTAACTGCCGCTGACACTTAAAATTACCAGCTCTTACCTCACCGAGGCCAGGAATCTTTGTGACACATGCCTTCTGTCAATGACGGACCCTTGCGCCTTCCTACAATACATACAATTAAGAAGTTTATGTATATCTTTTACCCTACACCTTTCCTTCTGAACTGTTTTAGTCCCTCCTTCCATTTCTCCCCCAGTCCTCTATCTGCACTATCTTCCCATCCTGTAACGTAATTACCCTCTCCCCAAGTCCCTAGTTTAAACACTCCTCCAGCCTTCTAGCCATCTTCTGCCCCAACACAGCTGCCCCTTCCCCATTGAGGTGTCGCCTATCCCTACAATAGAGCTTGTAGCCGACAGAGAAGTCGGTCCAGTTCTCCAGGAACCCAAACCCCTCCTTCCTACACCAGTTCTTGAGCCACTTGTTAACCTCCCTAAACTCCCGCTGCCTTTCCTGTGTGGCTCGTGGTACAGGTAGTATGTCAGAAAACACTACCTTTGAGGTCTTTGTCCTAAGCTTTTGACCTAAATCCCTAAAAGAATTTTTAAGGATGCTCCACCTACCTCTAACTTTATTATTGATTCCGATTTGGACCATGACTGCTGCATATTCTCCAGCCCCTCCTAGCAATCTGTAAACACGATCCACAATATGTTGAACTCTAGTGCCAGGAAGACAACACACCGTTCGACGATCTCGGCCTTTGTGACAGATCGCTCTATCTGTGCCCCTAATTATTGAGTCTCCAACTACCAGCACCTGTCTGGCCTGCCCTGCTCTAATGGTCCTCTGCTTACTGGAGCTGACATTTCCCTGACTGGCAGAGGAAGTGTCCGGCTGCAGCAGTGCCAACCTTGCAAACTTGTTGGAGTGTGTCAGATCAGGGCTAGCCTCCCTAGCACTATTCCATCTACCCCGATATCTAATTGTTACCCAGCTAGCTACTCCACTTTCCTGAGCCTCCTCGCTACCACCCTCCCCCACGTCTGCCCCATAGAGTGCTTGCTCAGTGATCAGCAAACTATTTTCCAAATTGTCAGGGCTTCTCAGTGTTGAAACTCGTCCGGTTAGATACTCAATGTGCGATTCCAAACGGGCAATTTGCTCACATTTTGAACAAATATATGCACCCTCAAACGGCTGTTCCAGGACTGCATACATTAGACAAGATGTGCACTGGACTGCGCTGTCAATAATGGAACACATACTAAATGGGGATTACGCAAGGAAAGCGGAAAAATACAATACAGTACAGTGATAATAATGTAACTTACTGTAGTCCCCTCCTAAAGTCCCTGAATTTCAAGTCACGTAATCTAAAGTCACACACTTAATATAAACACACACTTGAACTCAAACACGCAAACACTCACAAACTCATGTTTGGCTGCTTGTATAAGTGCAGCTCTCAAACCGGTCAGCTTTTTTTTCTCTGTAATTACCATACAGTGGCAAACAAAGTGCCTAAGGGTCCATAATAAAGGTCAGTGGAACAAAGCAAAACTTATTACTAGGGAATACAACTGATCCACAAAGACAGAAGTGCACCATCAAAGAAAAGAATGTGTACCCTAGAGTTTGTGCATATGAAACACATACGGGAAGAGTATCTACCTGTGTTAATGAGCTCTTACAGAGTAAAAATGTTCAGAAATTACCCTTAACGGAACACTAAATAAGTAAATAGTAGATAAATATACCCACGCTATCTGTCACTCTGTAACATTTTCTGAATGTCCTGATACAAACTATCTTGTAGAAATCCTAGGGAGATTTCCTGCTGATCTGTTCCATTTTTGTCTAGTGGACATTTGACGAGGTGTGAGTGGTGGGGCTTAATCTTTGTGTTCTACTGCAGACATAGCAGAGGGAGGAGATTCCAGACACAAGAACGGCTGATCTCCTGGGACATAGAGAGAACATATTATTATATGTCAGTTCTAATTGGTACATAAAATAAAGAGATATTATTTTCTGGGATCTTTTGTGTGGATTTTACATGTTTAATTTTCTTTTAAAATTCAAAACAGAGTGAGCTGAAGGGCTCATAAGCACAGTCGTGTTACTGCTCCATTTTATAAAGAGCTGCAATAGGCATAGAGAGTTTCCATGACATGTGGTATTTATTGAGGTATCCTCCCATAGAAACAGGATAAGGATAAGTCAGCAGTATGTGATCGGTGGGGGTCCGACAACCAAGCCCCTGTCGATCAGCTGGTCGAGAAGGCAGTGCACTCTCAATGGCACTGCAGCCTTCTCTCAGCTTTTCGTAGGCCAGTGACAACGCGTTCATCGGTCACATGGCCTAGGGACAGCTCAGCCCCATTTAAGTGAATGGGGCAGAGTGTGATGCCAAGCATAGCCACTGTACAATGTACACAGCTGTGCTTGGCGAACAGGGAGAATGCCGCAGTGCTCACAGGGTGTTGGACCAACACCGATCAGATACTGATGACCTATCTAGAGGACAGGTCATCAGTATTAAAGTCTTGGAAAATCCTTTTAAGTCCTTAGTCTGCAAATAGGCTTGGTGTGAAATGTGCATTAGGACATGGGGATAAACTGATTGGTATTTACCTCTTTATGTACCCCCCCTTTTACCTCTTACTATAAGTTCCTTTGTGCCATTATATGCATACACTGGACCACTGCAGTAGAAATATTAAGTTATATTGGCACTTTGAGCCAGGCTTGGACTGGCGCACAGGGATACAGGTGAATGCCCCAGTGGACCCCTGAGCAAGGTCTCTCATCCCCTGAACATGTGGCACATAATACAATAGACTTTCTGCCCTACAAATAGATAGACAGCACAGAAGCAGCTCTAGACTTTGTGAGGCCTTAGGCAAAACTCAGACATGAAGCCCCCACGAAGATTGTTGGGATGCTCGTGATCTCCCGTACGGCGCCCCAGCTCAGTTCTCAAAAAATAAGCTGTGTGAACCACTGCACGGAGTGCTGTATCTGCGGCTCTCCCATTGATACATTGAGGAGGAGTGTTGACCACCGCTCCGGGATCAAGGAGATCCGGAGTACCATACAGGAGATCGTGGGGGATCTCATCGGCTGGACCCCCCCCCTCTCCCTGATCAGACACATCTTCTATCCTTTGGGATTAATTTTCCTATCCCGGAGTACCCTTTTAATATGCAGTGACATCACAGTAAAGGGTTAATATGCACAGTGACAACACAGTACAGGGCTTAAATTCACAGTGCATATTAACACTGCATTAACCCTGGCCCAGTTCTCTAAATCGACCCTCCCCCCCGCACACCGCATATTTCTGTACTTTCTATACAACAGCACATACCTGTCACATCCAGGGCCTAGAAGCAGAAGTGGAGAAAATAAAAAAGAAGGAGGTTATCCAAAAGCTACCAGGGACTATGCTTTGTCCCTGAAGAGAAGGATAAAGAAGGGGCGCCACCAGGACCATACGATAGAGGGATTGGGAAAAGAAAAAAAAGAAAACAGTAGGATGGAGAGGCAGCTCTGGTGTGGGATAAAACCAAACACCACAGAGAAGTCGAGATAAATCAGTGAAGGGTAGGAAACAGGGGGTAGTCACCCACCCCGAGTGTTACACCGGTCACTGTGAAAATATATACGGTTGAGCGCCAAACTCCCAAAAGACAGAATAAAAGTAGATGTTGGTGTTAGAAAATCGTTGACGGTATCAAAGATCACCAAACTCAGGCGCTATAGGCTGATAGGTAGAGCACAGTCGAGGGTAGGTAACAGGAATAAGATGATACTTGTAGTATTATTAGGTCAAATCATGCAGCACTAAAACTGAATAAGAAATAGATGCATAAAATGAAGTAAATTTTTCAAGAAGGTTAAAAATATTACAACTATAGAGACAATAATAAAGATAAAATCATTGGTAAAAATCCACTCACTTCACAGGGGGGTCGCCACCAGGATAAACTCATAGACACCTGTGGCAAGTCACCCCCCTAAGCCGGGATAGTGTATAAGTTGTTAGAGGTTGACGTCTACGACCCGGGTGTACACAGTGGCGTCTCTAGCTTTCAAATTTTGGGGGGGCACACTGGGGGCCAGGACAAAAGTAGGGGGGCAGCTATAACAACGATACATTTACACAAGTGCACTTAGAAATGCTGCGATACTTTACCCAATACCTAAAACCGCAATAGGGAAGAAAAACCCCAATCACTCAGATTTCAACATGTCCTAGCTGCCTGGGGATCTGTGGATGACACTTAGGGCTCTTTCACACCTGCGTTCTTTTCTTCCGGCATAGAGTTCCGTCGTCGGGGCTCTATGCCGGAAGAATCCTGATCAGTTTTATCCTAATGCATTCTGAATGGAGTGAAATCCGTTCAGGATGCATCAGGATGTCTTCAGTTCCGGAACAGAACGTTTTTTGGCCGGAGAAAATACCACAGCATGCTGCGCTTTTTGCTCCGGCCAAAAATCCTGAAGACTTGACGCAAGGCCGGATCCGGAATTAATGCCCATTGAAAGGCATTGATCCGGCCTTAAGCTAAACGTTGTTTTGGCGCATTGCCGGATCCGACGTTTACCTTTTTTAGAGTGGTTACCATGGCTGCCGGGACGCTAAAGTCCTGGCAGCCATGGTAAAGTGTAGTGGGGAGCGGGGGAGCAGTATACTTACCGTCCGTGCGGCTCCCGGGGCGCTCCAGAGTGACGTCAGGGCGCCCCACGCACATGGATGACGTGATCGCATGGCACGTCATCCATGCGCATGGGGCGCTCTGACGTCACTCTGGAGTGCCCCGGGAGCCGCGCGGACTGTAAGTATACCGCTCCCCCCTCCTACTATGGCAACCAGGACTTTAATAGCGTCCTGGCTGCCATAGTAACACTAAAAGCATTTTGAATAGGGATCAGTCTTCAAATGCTTTCAGTACACCTGCATTTTTCCGGATCCGGCGTGTAATTCCGGCAAGTGGAGTACACGCCGGATCCAGACAACGCAAGTGTGAAAGAGGCCTTATGGAGGGGGATCTGTGGATGACACATACCGTTTATAGCATCTTATGCTATGTGTCATCCACAGATCCACCCCATATCAGTGCCATATCGGGATCCCTCTCCCTATAAGGCCCCATTCACACATCCGAAATTTGCGTAACGGAATTGCGGACCCATTCATTTCTATAGGGCAGCACGGATACGAAAACACGGACCCGCACTTCCGGGTCCGCAGTTCCGTTCCCGAAAAAAAATGCGGACCCGCACATTGCCGCTGTTACGGATGTCTGAATGGAGCCCAACAGTGGCACAGATCCCCCCCCATAACCGCGTCATCTACAGATCCCCCTCCCTATAACAGTGTCATCTACAGATTCCCCCCCCCAGTAACAGTGTCATGACATCCAAAGACCCCCTCCCCTCCCTATAACACTATAAGAGTATCATCTATAGATCCCTCCCCCCATAACAGTGTAATGACTCATGACATCCACAGACCACAGATCCCCCTCCCACCGCTCACATTTGAACATGATTTCTCTAAACGGTAAAGTAAACACTGTAATCATCCAGGCTGCACTGACAGTAACTTTAAAGGGGTTCTGCACTTTCATTTAACTGATGATCTATCCTCAGGATAGATCATCAGCTTCTGATTGATGGGGGTCAGACACCCGGGACCCCCGCCGATCAGCTGTTTGAAAAGTCACCGGCGCTCGAGCAGCACCGCGGCCTTCTCACTGTTTACCGCCAGCCCACTGACGTCACGACTAGTATCAACTAGCGTGGGAGTGGCTAAGCTCCATTCAAGTGAACAGAGCTTAGCCGCGCTCAGGCTAGTTAATACTAGTCGTGACGTCAGTGGGCTGGCGGTAAACAGTGAGAAGGCCGCGGCGCTACTGGAGCGCCGGTGCCTTCTCAAGCAGCTGATCGGCGGGGGTCCCGGGTGTCTGACCCCCCGCCGATCAGAAGCTGATGATCTATCCAGAGTATAGATCATGAATTAAATTAAAGTGCAGAACCCCTTTAACTTTTAAATCAGGAAGATTCTGGGGCAGCCGCCAGCCAGCTCTCCTCTCAGACTCAGTCAGATCTAATCTCTCTAGTTAGAATAGAAAGAGACTTAGTCAGTCCACTCAGTCACTAGTCACTACTTGTAAGTCGTACCTTATTATTATTAAGTTAACCTGCTACACACCGTCACCACTAGGTCAGGCTCAGTCCAGTCTGTTCGGTATCGGTAGGGTAGGGCCACGCCACGCCACACACTGTCTGTTCTCTAGTCTGGGCCTGGCTGGCTTAAAGGGCTTCTGTCACCCCACTAAAGTCATATTATTTTTTGCCAACTTAAATTCCTTATAATGCGATATATCAATATATAGTGCTCTTACTCATTTTTTGAAGAAACTGCCCAACCAAAATGAGTAAGAGCATTATATATTGATAAATCGCATTATAAGGAATTTAAGTTGCCAAAAAAAAAAAAAAAAATGACTTTAGTGGGGTGACAGAAGCCCTGCAGCTGCTGCCAGTAGTTGAATGAATCAGAATCAGCTAGTCTCAACTAGCGGCACGCTGATTTATGCACAGCACTGCCACCGAGTTTGACTGAGTCTGACTCAACTTGTCAGGGCCGGGGGCGGAGCTGGGGGCGGGGCCGGAGCGGAGCTGGGGGCGGGGCCTGGGACGGAGCCGGGGACGCGGCAGCGGTGGGTGGAGACTATAGAATGAGACGGCAATGGCACCAAGTCAGATCATCAGATGTGAAGATGTCCGGTAGGGCTGCCTAGTGCCTACACAGTGCACAGCAGCGCAGCATAGACAATCCACCACCAAAATGAATGGGGGACATTTTAGTTGGGGGGGCACATGGGGGGGCACAGCTTGATGTAGGGGGGGCCGTGGCCCCCTCTGGCCCCCCCCCTGGCGACGCCACCGTGTACAGCCTGGTTGGTAAAGCAGGAGACAAATCCAAAAGGTACGTAATCAATCCTCTTTATTGGTATAATGTACGGCTCAACGCGTTTCAGGGGTTAAAATAGCCCCTTCATCAGGAGCAGGATATAGAATAGACATAATGTATGGGCTTTAAATACATGTGGATGTGCCGTTTTGGCGCCAAAAAACAGTGGGTTGAGTTACAAGAAATGACATCATCGTTATGGGAATCAGAATAAAGGTTGTTTTTATCATAAAATAAAGGTACATTGGTGGGGCTTGTGATGGGTATAAGGCTAAACACCTATATATAAAAAAAACTTATACAAAACTGCCCTCAGATCGTTAGTCTCTCCGTATTGTAAAATAGAGTGACCGGAAGTCAGGTGGGTGGAACACAGTGTGCGTTCCACCAGACCATATCCGGGACAGAGTAAGCCGCAACCGGAAGTTGCTATAATAGAAATGAGTGGAACGCAATATGCATTCCACCTAGTGCATATCCGGAACAAGGGGACCGGAAGTTGGCCTGTGGAACACACAGGTACACATGTGGCTATAGTAGAAGTAAGTGGAACGCAGTATGCATTCCACCTGGTGCATATCTGGAACAAGGAGACCGGAAGTTGGCCTGTGGAACGCATAGGTGTCCAACCATGCTACAAATGCAATCATCTCATCGGAGATATCGTCGCCCGAATCCGGAAGCGACGGCACTTGTTGTGGGAGGTTACTTTGGTGGAACGCAGATGTCAAAGTGTTCCGCGTTTCACCTAGTTGGTCTATAGGGGGGGGGGGGGGTTATGTGGAAACCAATGCTAAAAAAAGTCTATGGAATGCGAATATTAATTGCCTACTGGACATACAAGAAAAAGTGCACAAACATCTATAAACAAATAGTCATGGAAATATATCTGGCAAATCAGTCAATGGCATTAAAAAGAATTTTAAAGAGACAGGTAGTATAACAGTAAAAGGATCAGTAAAATAAAGAAATGTACGCACCTCGATTATCCCTATATATAGCTACAGGGATTATGTCACTGATAATAATAATAATATTAGTAATAATATAAAGAAATAAGTGGGTATCGACGTTAAAATCAAATGGCATAATAAACATACATAGAGACTGTTTTATATTGGTGTCTATGGGGAATATATACGCTTCTGCTGAACAGTATGGGGATGTTGTCTCCAAAAAATACCTATTTTGCCCCAACTGGAATATAAAAATGGGTGATGAATAAATAATAATAGCATAAATGTATAGTGATCATATCACAATAATATAATGAAAAATGGTATATCAATGTATAGATGAATGGATCTGTATATTTATTTATTTAAATAGTTTCCATTAAAGATTAGGTATATGGTGGTGTAATATCTGTAAATGAATCAAGACCTATGTAAATGTCTAATGGAAACTATTTAAATAAATAAATATACAGATCCATTCATCTATACATTGATATACCATTTTTTTATTATATTATTGTGATATGATCACTATACATTTTTGCTATTATTTATTCATCACCCATTTTTATATTACAGTTGGGGCAAAATAGGTATTTTTTGGAGACAACATCCCTGTACTGTTCAGCAGAAGCGTATATATTCCCCATAGACACCAATATAAAACAGTCTCTATGTATGTTTTTTATGCCATTTGATTTTAATGTCGATACCCACTTATTTCTTTATATTATTACTAATATTATTATCAGTGACTAGAGTTGAGCGAACACCTGGATGTTCGGGTTCGAGAAGTTCGGCCGAACATCCCGGAAATGTTCGGGTTCGGGATCCGAACCCGATCCGAACTTCGTCCCGAACCCGAACCCCATTGAAGTCAATGGGGACCCGAACTTTTCGGCACTAAAACGGCTGTAAAACAGCCCAGGAAAGGGCTAGAGGGCTGCAAAAGGCAGCAACATGTAGGTAAATCCCCTGCAAACAAATGTGGATAGGGAAATTAATTAAAATAAAAATTAAATAAATAAAAATTAACCAAAATCAATTGGAGAGAGGTTCCATAGCAGAGAATCTGGCTTCCCGTCACCCACCACTGGAACAGTCCATTCTCAGATATTTAGGCCCCGGCACCCAGGCAGAGGAGAGAGGTCCCGTAACAGACAATCTGGCTTCATGTCAGCAGAGAATCAGTCTTCATGTCATAGCAGAGAATCAGGCTTCACGTCACCCACCACTGTAATAGTCCATTTTCATAAATTTAGGCCCAGCACCCAGGCAGAGGAGAGAGGTCCCGTAACAGACAATCTGGCTTCATGTCAGCAGAGAATCAGTCTTCATATCATAGCAGAGAATCTGGCTTCCCGTTACCCACCACTGGAACAGTCCATTCTCAGATATTTAGGCTCCGGCACCCAGGCAGAGGAGAGAGGTCCCGTAACAGACAATCTGGCTTCATGTCAGCAGAGAATCAGTCTTCATATCATAGCAGAGAATCAGGCTTCACGTCAGCCACCACTGCAACAGTCCATTGTCATAAATTCAGGCCCAGCACCCAGGCAGAGGAGAGAGGTCCCGTAACAGACAATCTGGCTTCATGTCAGCAGAGAATCAGTCTGCATGTCATAGCAGAGAATGAGGCTTCACGTCACCCACCACTGCAACAGTCCATTTTCATATATTTAGGCCCAGCACCCAGGCAGAGGAGAGAGGTCCCGTAACAGACAATCTGGCTTCATGTCAGCAGAGAATCAGTCTTCATATCATAGCAGAGAATCAGGCTTCACGTCAGCCACCACTGCAACAGTCCATTGTCATAAATTCAGGCCCAGCACCCAGGCAGAGGAGAGAGGTCCCGTAACAGACAATCTGGCTTCATGTCACCAGAGAATCAGTCTGCATGTCATAGCAGAGAATCAGGCTTCACGTCACCCACCACTGCAACAGTCCATTTTCATATATTTAGGCCCAGCACCCAGGCAGAGGAGAGAGGTCCCGTAACAGAGGATCTGGCTTCATGTCACCAGAGAATCAGTCTGCATGTCATAGCAGAGAATCAGGCTTCACGTCAGCCACCACTGCAACAATCCATTGGCATATATTTAGGCCTAGCACACAGGCAGAGGAGAGAGGTCCCGTAACAGACAATCTGGCTTCATGTCAGCAGAGAATCAGTCTTCATATCATAGCAGAGAATCAGGCTTCACGTCAGCCACCAATGCAACAGTCCATTGTCAGATATTTAGGCCCAGCACCCAGGCAGAGGAGAGAGGTCCCGTAACAGAGGATCTGGCTTCATGTCAGCAGAGAATCAGTCTTCATGTCATAGCAGAGAATCAGGCTTCACGTCACCCACCACTGCAACAGTCCATTTTCATAAATTTAGGCCCAGCACCCAGGCAGAGGAGAGAGGTCCCGTAACAGAGGATCTGGCTTCATGTCACCAGAGAATCAGTCTGCATGTCATAGCAGAGAATCAGGCTTCACGTCAGCCACCACTGCAACAATCCATTGGCATATATTTAGGCCTAGCACACAGGCAGAGGAGAGAGGTCCCGTAACAGACAATCTGGCTTCATGTCAGCAGAGAATCAGTCTGCATGTCATAGCAGAGAATGAGGCTTCACGTCACCCACCACTGCAACAGTCCATTTTCATAAATTTAGGCCCAGCACCCAGGCAGAGGAGAGAGGTCCCGTAACAGAGGATCTGGCTTCATGTCACCAGAGAATCAGTCTGCATGTCATAGCAGAGAATCAGGCTTCACGTCACCCACCACTGCAACAGTCCATTGTCATAAATTCAGGCCCAGCACCCAGGCAGAGGAGAGAGGTCCCGTAACAGACAATCTGGCTTCATGTCACCAGAGAATCAGTCTGCATGTCATAGCAGAGAATGAGGCTTCACGTCAGCCACCACTGCAACAATCCATTGGCATATATTTAGGCCTAGCACACAGGCAGAGGAGAGGTTCATTCAACTTTGGGTAGCCTTGCAATATAATGGTAAAATGAAAATAAAAATAGGATTGAATGAGGAAGTGCCCTGGAGTCCAATAATATATGGTTATGGGGAGGTAGTTAATGTCTAATCTGGACAAGGGACGGACAGGTCCTGTGGGATCCATGCCTGGTTCATTTTTATGAACGTCAGCTTGTCCACATTGGCTGTAGACAGGCGGCTGCGTTTGTCTGTAATGACGCCCCCTGCCGTGCTGAATACACGTTCAGACAAAACGCTGGCTGCCGGGCAGGCCAGCACCTCCAAGGCATAAAAGGCTAGCTCTGGCCACGTGGACAATTTAGAGACCCAGAAGTTGAATGGGGCCGAACCATCAGTCAGTACGTGGAGGGGTGTGCACACGTACTGTTCCACCATGTTAGTGAAATGTTGCCTCCTGCTAACACGTTGCGTATCAGGTGGTGGTGCAGTTAGCTGTGGCGTGTTGACAAAAGTTTTCCACATCTCTGCCATGCTAACCCTGCCCTCAGAGGAGCTGGCCGTGACACAGCTGCCTTGGCGACCTCTTGCTCCTCCTCTGCCTTGGCCTTGGGCTTCCACTTGTTCCCCTGTGACATTTGGGAATGCTCTCAGTAGCGCGTCTACCAACGTGCGCTTGTACTCGCGCATCTTCCTATCACGCTCCAGTGCAGGAAGTAAGGTGGGCACATTGTCTTTGTAGCGTGGATCCAGCAGGGTGGCAACCCAGTAGTCCGCACAGGTTAAAATGTGGGCAACTCTGCTGTCGTTGCGCAGGCACTGCAGCATGTAGTCGCTCATGTGTGCCAGGCTGCCCAGGGGTAAGGACAAGCTGTCCTCTGTGGGAGGCGTATCGTCATCGTCCTGCCTTTCCCCCCAGCCACGCACCAGTGATGGACCCGAGCTGCGTTGGGTGCCACCCCGCTGTGACCATGCTTCATCCTCATCCTCCTCCACCTCCTCCTCATCCTCGTCCTCCTCGTCCTCCAGTAGTGGGCCCTGGCTGGCCACATTTGTACCTGGCCTCTGCTGTTGCCAAAAACCTCCCTCTGAGTCACTTCGAAGAGACTGGCCTGAAAGTGCTAAAAATGACCCCTCTTCCTCCTCCTCCTCCTCCTCCTCCTGGGCCACCTCCTCTTCCATCATCGCCCTAAGTGTTTTCTCAAGGAGACATAGAAGTGGTATTGTAACGCTGATAACGGTGTCATCGCCACTGGCCATGTTGGTGGAGTACTCGAAACAGCGCAACAGGGCACACAGGTCTCGCATGGAGGCCCAGTCATTGGTGGTGAAGTGGTGCTGTTCTGTAGTGCGACTGACCCGTGCGTGCTGCAGCTGAAACTCCACTATGGCCTGCTGCTGCTCGCACAGTCTGTCCAGCATGTGCAAGGTGGAGTTCCACCTGGTGGGCACGTCGCATATGAGGCGGTGAGCGGGAAGGCCGAAGTTACGCTGTAGCGCAGACAGGCGAGCAGCGGCAGGATGTGAACGCCGGAAGCGCGAACAGACGGCCCGCACTTTATGCAGCAGCTCTGACATGTCGGGGTAGTTGTGAATGAACTTCTGCACCACCAAATTCAGCACATGCGCCAAGCAAGGGATGTGCGTCAAATTGGCTAGTCCCAGAGCTGCAACGAGATTTCGCCCATTATCACACACCACCAGGCCGGGCTTCAGGCTCACCGGCAGCAACCACTCGTCGGTCTGTTGTTCAATACCCCGCCACAACTCCTGTGCGGTGTGGGGCCTGTCCCCCAAACATATGAGTTTCAGAATGGCCTGCTGACGTTTACCCCGGGCTGTGCTGAAGTTGGTGGTGAAGGTGTGTGGCTGACTGGATGAGCAGGTGGAAGAAGAGGAGGAGGAAGCCGAGAAGGAGGAGGTGGCAACAGGAGGCAAAGAATGTTGCCCTGCGATCCTTGGCGGCGGAAGGACGTGCGCCAAACAGCTCTCCGCCTGGGGCCCAGCTGCCACTACATTTACCCAGTGTGCAGTTAGGGAGATATAGCGTCCCTGGCCGTGCTTACTGGTCCACGTATCTGTGGTTAGGTGGACCTTGCTACAGATGGCGTTGCGCAGTGCACACTTGATTTTATCGGATACTTGGTTGTGCAGGGAAGGCACGGCTCTCTTGGAGAAGTAGTGCCGGCTGGGAACAACATACTGTGGGACAGCAAGCGACATGAGCTGTTTGAAGCTGTCTGTGTCCACCAGCCTAAATGACAGCATTTCATAGGCCAGTAGTTTAGAAATGCTGGCATTCAGGGCCAGGGATCGAGGGTGGCTAGGTGGGAATTTACGCTTTCTATCAAATGTTTGTGAGATGGAGAGCTGAACGCTGGCGTGTGACATGGTTGAGACGCTTGGTGACGGAGGTGGTGGTGGTGGTGTTGGTGGTACATCCCCTGTTTGCTGGGCGGCAGGTGCCAACGTTCCTCCAGAGGCGGAGGAAGAGGCCGAGGCGGCAGCAGCAGAATAGGCCGAGGCGGCAGCAGCAGAAGAGGTAGCAGGGGGAGCCTGAGTGACTTCCTTGGTTTTAAGGTGTTTACTCCACTGCAGTTCATGCTTTGCATGCAGGTGCCTGGTCATGCAGGTTGTGCTCAGGTTCAGAACGTTAATGCCTCGCTTCAGGCTCTGATGGCACAGCGTGCAAACCACTCGGGTCTTGTCGTCAGCACATTGTTTGAAGAAGTGCCATGCCAGGGAACTCCTTGAAGCTGCCTTTGGGGTGCTCGGTCCCAGATGGCGGCGGTCAGTAGCAGGCGGAGTCTCTTGGCGGCGGGTGTTCTGCTTTTGCCCACTGCTCCCTCTTTTGCTACGCTGTTGGCTCGGTCTCACCACTGCCTCTTCCTCCGAACTGTGAAAGTCAGTGGCACGACCTTCATTCCATGTGGGGTCTAGGACCTCATCGTCCCCTGCATCGTCTTCCACCCAGTCTTGATCCCTGACCTCCTGTTCAGTCTGCACACTGCAGAAAGACGCAGCAGTTGGCACCTGTGTTTCGTCATCATCAGAGACATGCTGAGGTGGTATTCCCATGTCCTCATCATCAGGAAACATAAGTGGTTGTGCGTCAGTGCATTCTATGTCTTTCACCGCTGGGGAAGGGCTAGGTGGATGCCCTTGGGAAACCCTGCCAGCGGAGTCTTCAAACAGCATAAGAGACTGCTGCATAACTTGAGGCTGAGACAGTTTCCCTGGTATGCATGGGGGTGATGTGACAGACTGATGGGGTTGGTTTTCAGGCGCCATCTGTGCGCTTTCTGCAGAAGACTGGGTGGGAGATAATGTGAACGTGCTGGATCCACTGTCGGCCACCCAATTGACTAATGCCTGTACCTGCTCAGGCCTTACCATCCTTAGAACGGCATTGGGCCCCACCATATATCGCTGTAAATTCTGGCGGCTACTGG
Organism: Bufo gargarizans; assembly: GCF_014858855.1. Taxonomy (NCBI): domain Eukaryota; kingdom Metazoa; phylum Chordata; class Amphibia; order Anura; family Bufonidae; genus Bufo; species Bufo gargarizans. The sequence continues at coordinate 80,242,732 of NC_058087.1, read as the reverse complement.
GACCTGAGGTAGTTGGTACACTAGGACGTGTGGATGTGGCAGAACGGCCACGTCCTCTCCCAGCACCAGAGGGTCCACTAACACCACCACGACCATGTCCACGTCCGCGTCCCTTACTAGATGTTTTTCTCATTGTTATGGTTCACCACAACAACAAATATATTATTTGGCCCAATGTATTGTATTCAAATTCAGCGGGATATAAATTTGAGGCCTAGTATTTAGGCGCTGGGTGACCGGTATGGATTTAGTGACAGAATTAGACTTGGAAATGCACAGAAGCGTGTGTGTGAAGTTATTCTGAATGACCCTATGTGCACCTTGAATATTATATACCCTTTTTGGGATAGATTTCAAATAGCTCTGATATAGCAGGAACCACTAAATTATGAAATTGCTAAATTGGGAATTGTATTTCAACCCAGAACAAAAAATGTGCTTTGACGGACACTAAATATCTTGCCCAGCAACAACAGTACAGCGGTAACGAGAGATTTAGCAGGATATAAATTTGAGGCCTAGTATTTAGGCGCTGGGTGACAGGTATGGGTTTAGTGACAGAATTAGACTTGGAAATACACAGTAGCGGGTGTGTGTGAAGTTATTCTGAATGACCCAATGTGCACCTTGAATATTATATACCCTTTTAGGGATAGATTTCAAATAGCTCTGATATAGCAGAAACCACTAAATTATGAAATTGCTAAATTGGGAATTGTATTTCAACCCAGAACAAAAAATGTGCTTTGACGGACACTAAATATCTTGCCCAGCAACAACAGTACAGCGGTAACGAGAGATTTAGCAGGATATAAATTTGAGGCCTAGTATTTAGGCGCTGGGTGACAGGTATGGGTTTAGTGACAGAATTAGACTTGGAAATACACAGTAGCGGGTGTGTGTGAAGTTATTCTGAATGACCCAATGTGCACCTTGAATATTATATACCCTTTTAGGGATAGATTTCAAATAGCTCTGATATAGCAGAAACCACTAAATTATGAAATTGCTAAATTGGGAATTGTATTTCAACCCAGAACAAAAAATGTGCTTTGACGGACACTAAATATCTTGCCCAGCAACAACAGTACAGCGGTAACGAGAGATTTAGCAGGATATAAATTTGAGGCCTAGTATTTAGGCGCTGGGTGACAGGTATGGGTTTAGTGACAGAATTAGACTTGAAAATACACAGTAGCGGGTGTGTGTGAAGTTATTCTGAATGACCCAATGTGCACCTTGAATATTATATACCCTTTTAGGGATAGATTTCAAATAGCTCTGATATAGCAGAAACCACTAAATTATGAAATTGCTAAATTGGGAATTGTACTTCAACCCAGAACAAAAAATGTGCTTTGACGGACACTAAATATCTTTCCAAGCAACAACAGTACAGCGGTAACGAGAGATTTAGCAGGATATAAATTTGAGGCCTAGTATTTAGGCGCTGGGTGACAGGTATGGGTTTAGTGACAGAATTAGACTTGGAAATACACAGTAGCGGGTGTGTGTGAAGTTATTCTGAATGACCCAATGTGCACCTTGAATATTATATACCCTTTTAGGGATAGATTTCAAATAGCTCTGATATAGCAGAAACCACTAAATTATGAAATTGCTAAATTGGGAATTGTACTTCAACCCAGAACAAAAAATGTGCTTTGACGGACACTAAATAACTTTCCCAGCTACAACAGGACAGCGGTAACGAGAGATTTAGCGGGATATAAATTTGAGGCCTAGTATTTAGGCGCTGGGTGACAGGTATGGGTTTAGTGACAGAATTAGACTTGGAAATACACAGTAGCGGGTGTGTGTGAAGTTATTCTGAATGACCCTATGTGCACCTTCAATATGATCTACCCTTTTAGGGATAGATTTCAAATAGCTCTGATATAGCAGAAACCACTAAATTATGAAATTGCTAAATTGGGAATTGTATTTCAACCCAGAAGAAAAAATGTGCTTTGACGGACACTAAATAACTTTCCCAGCTACAACAGGACAGCGGTAACGAGAGATTTAGCGGGATATAAATTTGAGGCCTAGTATTTAGGCGCTGGGTGACAGGTATGGGTTTAGTGACAGAATTAGACTTGGAAATACACAGTAGCGGGTGTGTGTGAAGTTATTCTGAATGACCCTATGTGCACCTTCAATATGATCTACCCTTTTAGGGATAGATTTCAAATAGCTCTGATATAGCAGAAACCACTAAATTATGAAATTGCTAAATTGGGAATTGTATTTCAACCCAGAAGAAAAAATGTGCTTTGACGGACACTAAATAACTTTCCCAGCTACAACAGGACAGCGGTAACGAGAGATTTAGCAGGATATAAATTTGAGGCCTAGTATTTAGGCGCTGGGTGACAGGTATGGGTTTAGTGACAGAATTAGACTTGAAAATACACAGTAGCGGGTGTGTGTGAAGTTATTCTGAATGACCCAATGTGCACCTTGAATATTATATACCCTTTTAGGGATAGATTTCAAATAGCTCTGATATAGCAGAAACCACTTAATTATGAAATTGCTAAATTGGGAATTGTACTTCAACCCAGAACAAAAAATGTGCTTTGACGGACACTAAATATCTTTCCAAGCAACAACAGTACAGCGGTAACGAGAGATTTAGCAGGATATAAATTTGAGGCCTAGTATTTAGGCGCTGGGTGACAGGTATGGGTTTAGTGACAGAATTAGACTTGGAAATACACAGTAGCGGGTGTGTGTGAAGTTATTCTGAATGACCCAATGTGCACCTTGAATATTATATACCCTTTTAGGGATAGATTTCAAATAGCTCTGATATAGCAGAAACCACTAAATTATGAAATTGCTAAATTGGGAATTGTACTTCAACCCAGAACAAAAAATGTGCTTTGACGGACACTAAATAACTTTCCCAGCTACAACAGGACAGCGGTAACGAGAGATTTAGCGGGATATAAATTTGAGGCCTAGTATTTAGGCGCTGGGTGACAGGTATGGGTTTAGTGACAGAATTAGACTTGGAAATACACAGTAGCGGGTGTGTGTGAAGTTATTCTGAATGACCCAATGTGCACCTTAATATTATATACCCTTTTAGGGATAGATTTCAAATAGCTCTGATATAGCAGAAACCACTAAATTATGAAATTGCTAAATTGGGAATTGTATTTCAACCCAGAACAAAAAATGTGCTTTGACGGACACTAAATATCTTGCCCAGCAACAACAGTACAGCGGTAACGAGAGATTTAGCAGGATATAAATTTGAGGCCTAGTATTTAGGCGCTGGGTGACAGGTATGGGTTTAGTGACAGAATTAGACTTGGAAATACACAGTAGCGGGTGTGTGTGAAGTTATTCTGAATGACCCTATGTGCACCTTCAATATGATCTACCCTTTTAGGGATAGATTTCAAATAGCTCTGATATAGCAGAAACCACTAAATTATGAAATTGCTAAATTGGGAATTGTATTTCAACCCAGAAGAAAAAATGTGCTTTGACGGACACTAAATAACTTTCCCAGCTACAACAGGACAGCGGTAACGAGAGATTTAGCAGGATATAAATTTGAGGCCTAGTATTTAGGCGCTGGGTGACAGGTATGGGTTTAGTGACAGAATTAGACTTGAAAATACACAGTAGCGGGTGTGTGTGAAGTTATTCTGAATGACCCAATGTGCACCTTGAATATTATATACCCTTTTAGGGATAGATTTCAAATAGCTCTGATATAGCAGAAACCACTAAATTATGAAATTGCTAAATTGGGAATTGTACTTCAACCCAGAACAAAAAATGTGCTTTGACGGACACTAAATATCTTTCCAAGCAACAACAGTACAGCGGTAACGAGAGATTTAGCAGGATATAAATTTGAGGCCTAGTATTTAGGCGCTGGGTGACAGGTATGGGTTTAGTGACAGAATTAGACTTGGAAATACACAGTAGCGGGTGTGTGTGAAGTTATTCTGAATGACCCAATGTGCACCTTGAATATTATATACCCTTTTAGGGATAGATTTCAAATAGCTCTGATATAGCAGAAACCACTAAATTATGAAATTGCTAAATTGGGAATTGTACTTCAACCCAGAACAAAAAATGTGCTTTGACGGACACTAAATAACTTTCCCAGCTACAACAGGACAGCGGTAACGAGAGATTTAGCGGGATATAAATTTGAGGCCTAGTATTTAGGCGCTGGGTGACAGGTATGGGTTTAGTGACAGAATTAGACTTGGAAATACACAGTAGCGGGTGTGTGTGAAGTTATTCTGAATGACCCTATGTGCACCTTCAATATGATCTACCCTTTTAGGGATAGATTTCAAATAGCTCTGATATAGCAGAAACCACTAAATTATGAAATTGCTAAATTGGGAATTGTATTTCAACCCAGAACAAAAAATGTGCTTTGACGGACACTAAATAACTTTCCCAGCTACAACAGGACAGCGGTAACGAGAGATTTAGCAGGATATAAATTTGAGGCCTAGTATTTAGGCGCTGGGTGACAGGTATGGGTTTAGTGACAGAATTAGACTTGAAAATACACAGTAGCGGGTGTGTGTGAAGTTATTCTGAATGACCCAATGTGCACCTTGAATATTATATACCCTTTTAGGGATAGATTTCAAATAGCTCTGATATAGCAGAAACCACTAAATTATGAAATTGCTAAATTGGGAATTGTACTTCAACCCAGAACAAAAAATGTGCTTTGACGGACACTAAATAACTTTCCCAGCTACAACAGGACAGCGGTAACGAGAGATTTAGCGGGATATAAATTTGAGGCCTAGTATTTAGGCGCTGGGTGACCGGTATGGATTTAGTGACAGAATTAGACTGGGATATGGCCAAAAAATAACCACACTATTGCTGGTTAAATGCACTTGGTGACGGGCGCAGCTTGCCCCTGATGTAGTATATGGCCAAAAAATGAACAGACTATTGCTGGTTAAATGCACTTGGTGTCACAGCTTGACCAACCACACTACTGAGGGTTAAATGCACTTGGTGACGGGCGCAGCTTGCCCCTGATGTAGTATATGGCCAAAAAATAAACAGACTATTGCTGGTTAAATGCACTTGGTGTGACAGCTTCACCCTGATGTAGGCTTTAGCCAGAAAACAACCACACCATTGAGGGTTAAATGCACTTGGTGACAGGCGCAGCTTGCCCCTGATTTTGTATATGGCCAAAAAATGAACAGACTATTGCTGGTTAAATGCACTTGGTGTGACAGCTTCACCCTGATGTAGGCTTTAGCCAAAAAACAACCACACCATTGAGGGTTAAATGCACTTGGTGACAGGCGCAGCTTGCCCCTGATTTTGTATATGGCCAAAAAATGAACAGACTATTGCTGGTTAAATGCACTTGGTGTGACAGCTTCACCCTGATGTAGGCTTTAGCCAAAAAACAACCACACCATTGAGGGTTAAATGCACTTGGTGACAGGCGCAGCTTGCCCCTGATTTTGTATATGGCCAAAAAATGAACAGACTATTGCTGGTTAAATGCACTTGGTGTGACAGCTTCACCCTGATGTAGGCTTTAGCCAAAAAACAACCACACCATTGAGGGTTAAATGCACTTGGTGACAGGCGCAGCTTGCCCCTGATTTTGTATATGGCCAAAAAATGAACAGACTATTGCTGGTTAAATGCACTTGGTGTGACAGCTTCACCCTGATGTAGGCTTTAGCCAAAAAACAACCACACCATTGAGGGTTAAATGCACTTGGTCGCAGCTTGTGCTGGCGCACCACAAGACACAAAATGGCCGCCGATCACCCCAGAAAAATGTGACTGACAAACGGTCTGGGCAGCCTAAAAACAGTGAGCAATTGAGGATCAGCAGCTCAATGATCCACAGCTGCAGATCGATCAGTTAATCAAGTCCTTTGGAGGAGTTAATCTGCCTAATCTCGCCCTACTGTCGCAGCCGCAACCTCTCCCTACGCTAATCAGAGCAGAGTGACGGGCGGCGCTATGTGACTCCAGCTTAAATAGAGGCTGGGTCACATGGTGCTCTGGCCAATCACAGCCATGCCAATAGTAGGCATGGCTGTGATGGCCTCTTGGGGCAAGTAGTATGACGCTTGTTGATTGGCTGCTTTGCAGCCTTTCAAAAAGCGCCAAGAAAGCGTCACAAAAGCGCCAAGAAAGCGACGAACACCGAACCCGAACCCGGACTTTTACGAAAATGTCCGGGTTCGGGTCCGTGTCACGGACACCCCAAAATTCGGTACGAACCCGAACTATACAGTTCGAGTTTGCTCATCCCTATCAGTGACATAATCCCTGTAGCTATATATAGGGATAATCGAGGTGCGTACATTTCTTTATTCTACTGATCCTTTTACTGTTATACTACCTGTCTCTTTAAAATTATTTTTAATGCCATTGACTGATTTGCCAGATATATTTCCATGACTATTTGTTTATTGATGTTTGTGCACTTTTTCTTGTATGTCCAGTAGGCAATTAATATTCGCATTCCATAGACTTTTTTTAGCATTCACTTCCACATAACACCCCGCCCCCCTATAGACCAACTAGGTGAAACGTGGAACACTTTGACATCTGCGTTCCACCAAAGTAACCTCCCACCACGAGTGCCGTCGCGTCTGGATTCGGGCGACGATATCTCCGATGAGATGATTGCATTTGTAGCATGGTTGGACACCTGTGCGTTCCACAGGCCAACTTCCGGTCTCCTTGTTCTGGATATGCACCACGTGGAACACATACTGCGTTCCACTTACTTCTACTATAGCCACATGTGTACCTGTGTGTTCCACAGGCCAACTTCCGGTCCCCTTGTTCCGGATATGCACTAGGTGGAACGCATATTGCGTTCCACTCATTTCTATTATAGCAACTTCCGGTTGCGGCTTACTCTGATCCGGATATGGTCTGGTGGAACGCACGCTGCGTTCCACCCACCTGACTTCCGGTCACGCGATTTTACAATACGGTGAGACTAACGATCTGAGGGCAGTTTTGTATATAGTTCTTTTATATATAGGTGTTTAGCCTTATACCCATCACAAGCCCCACCAATGTACCTTTATTTTATGATAAAAGCAACCTTTATTCAGATTCCCATAATGAAGATGTCATTTCTTGTAACTCCACCCACAGTTTTTTTGACGCCAAAACGGCACATCCACATGTATTTAAAGCCCATACATTATGTCTATTCTATATCCTGCTCCTGATGAAGGGGGTATTATGACCCCTAAAACGCGTTGAGCCGTACATTATACCAATAAAGAGGATTGATTACGTACCTTTGGATTTGTCTGCTGCTTTACCAACCAGGCTGTACACCCGGGTCGTAGACGTCAACCTCTAACAACTTATACGCGATCCCGGCTTAGGGGGGTGACTTGCCACAGGTGTCTTGAGTTTATCCTGCCTCCTGTGAAGTGAGTGGATTTTTACCAATGATTTTATCTTTGTTATTGTCTCTATAGTTTTAATATTTTTAACCTTCTTGAAAAATTTACTTCATCTATTTCTTATTCAGTTTGAGTGCTGCATGATTTGACCTAATAATACTACAAGTATCATCTTATTCCTGTTACCTTTTACCTACCCTAGACTGTGCTCTACCTATCAGCCTATAGCACTTCAGTTTGGTGATCAATGTGTCCTTGTGGCATACATTTTATAGGATTATCATGTGGTATGTATTGAAAGCACTAAAATGTGCAGGCTACTATACATGAAAAGTATATATCAAAAGCACAGTGCAAGTTTTAATCCTCCTAAATAAATAGAAATAAAACTTTAAAAAAGATATACATGTGGTATACAGTGTCATCACTTTATGTATCTTAGCATATTGTAGCTATGTATTATAGTCTATTCTTACAGTTCAAAAACAGCAAAAAACTAAATATGTCTTTTTGTTGTCAGGATGCTGTCAGGTAAAACAATCAAGGGTTTGAGAGGTGAGATCTTTGCTGCTTGTTCCAAAATTATCAAATTGGGTCTAGAATTCTGGCGGCAAATTAGAAAGAATTTTCAGTGAATTCCACAGCTGAAGCTCAGAATATTAGTCAGGATAAGGATATTGATACATCCTATGATTGGTAGGGCCTCTTTTGCAGACGATGAAAAGTCTAGGACCTGGAAAGAGAAGTTTCACATGTACCTAAAGCTGCCATATGTGTATACATGAGTTATAGCACTATACTTGACCGTAATATTACTTATGTCTGGATTTATAGCAGTTTTTGCCTTTTCTGTCTGCATCTATAATTCTCAGTTGTCTCTAAGCTAGTGGGTGAAGACTATCTGAAATTATGTCTGCTATGTGCTCTCACTGCACTTCCTGACTCTCTTCTCCATAGCCTCTATGGAATTATGTAGTCTGATCCTTCAGTGAGCAGGCAGCCCTTCTTGGTCTCACAAAATAGATTTCCTATAAATTTTAAAGAGAGAGCTAGTCTAGAAAAGGAGAAGGGGAAAAGCAGCTGTTAACTCTAGAACAAGGCATCGTTCTCTGATAAGATACATTACAAAGTTTTTTGTATATTCACTTGTACTATTGATTTATGCAAAGTTGTCTAAGAGTACAGTAACCATTTCAAATTTGAACACTCCCTATTTCAAAATGTCACTAAATTAGCATTATTAACATAATTTTAACCTAATATTGCAAAATAAATCGAATTTTCTAAAACCAGTGCTAAGGTTGTACCAGGCCTGACCCATATTCAGCACATTCATTATTATAATGTACAAAATACATCCCAATATTAACATGTAATCTGAAGCAGGTGTTACCAGGTTACAAACCAGAAGAGAATTGCAGGATTAACCCAGGTGTTATATTTCAAGAAAACTTACCTGTGAACAGAACAGTGACACATTTGCCATGGGATTGTACTGAATAAAGCACAAGGCATTGCTCTGGGACTATAAGAATCAAGACAATTTCATTTCCAAGAACAAAAGTACTTTTTTCATCCCTTCGGTAAAATAAAAGTGCTAGAAGGTTTTACAGAAATAACACTTGTTTCCAGTTACCACAGACCATTGTGAAGTTGAAATGTAAGAGCCCATCATGTGAGATTCATGATCCATACAAGGGCTTTTCCTGCACATTGTATTTCACTACTTTAAAAATATATTTCCTGTTTCAGAAATTCATTTTTCAGTTATTCAGGGGGGCTCTTGATTAATGAATTCAAAAGCTGGAAGTGGACAGTTCTAGTTTTACTACAGATATTAACTGACTGTAAGATTGCACGGCTTAAGTGCTGGAGGCTTTAAACGTATAAATTTAATTTATATTTATATCTTTAATCATTATTATAAAACCCATAAGCGCAAAAAGAGGAGCTTTTATGAAAGTGTCTTTTTTATCTTTGCTCTCAAATTCCTCAAAAGATTACCCTTTCCAGTACAGATTACGTGCAAGACTAGCTGGACAGAAAGATCAGTGATAAAAAGCAAAGAGATGATTGTCTCTTGAAAATACTACTTTTTATGCTTCTCAAGAATCCAATAAATTTCAAGGGCAAGACCAATGCTAATTAGAAAGGTGTATCAATTCTTAAGATTCTCCTCTTGAATAGACCAAAAAAATTAATAATAATTGGGAAGAATTTGAAATTGGACCATAGTAAGTAAAATACAATGGCCCACATTTATCATTAGACTAGCAGAAGGACCTGGCTTTGCACGGGTATATTTCATCTATTTAATTTAATGTTTGTGAGGGTTGTTAAAAGATATCCACAGTATCCCCCATAACAGTGAACCCAACAACCCCCCACCCCTTAACACTGAAACCCCCACAGTACCTCGCCACTTTCAAATGGGACCTCCACAGCAGCCTATCCCCTTAACTTTGACCTTCACAGCAGCCCTCCCCTTTAACAGTGAGTTTCACAGCACCCCACTCTCTTAACAGTGACCTCCTCAGGGGCCCGCCCTCTTAACAGTGACCTCTACATCATCCCGCCTCTTTAACAGTGAACCCAACACTCCCCCACCCCTTAACACTGAACCTCCCACAGTACCCCGCCACTTTAAAATGGGACCACCACAGCAGCCTATCGCCTTAACTTTGACCTTCACAGCAGCCCACCCCTTTAACAGTGAGTTTAATAGTACCCCGCTGCCTTGACAGTGACCTCCACAGCAGTTGCCCCTTTAATAGTGGCCCCTACCCCCTTAACAGTGACCTCCACAGTGTCCGCCCCTTTTACAGTGACCTCCACAGCGGCCTGCCCCCTTAACAGTAACATCCACAGTGAATGCCTCTAACAGTGACCTCCACAGTGCCCTGCTCCTTTAATGCTATGGCTACATGACAACATGTTTCGCACAACATCTTGTCCGAACTATTTTTATAATGATAGGCTGTGGTGTCATACTGCATCATTATGAAAATTGTCGCGTGGCATTGGTGCAACATCAATTTCACGTAACACATGTAGCAGTGTAGTTGTGCCCTATGTGTTGTGCGACTTATTGCCGCGCGACACATGTCATTGTGTAGCCCTAGACTAAAGCTGACCTACAGCGGTGAAGAAAAATGTCTGGGTTGTTATGGAAACCTGGAGTAAAACTGTGTGTATGTGGAGACTTAGGGCCTTCGAGCTTCTATTGGCTGATAAGGGACATGTGACTGTGTGTATGGCAGTTGGGATATGAAGAGAAAGGCTTCCAGGCTTGTATTGGCTAATGCAGGTCATTTTTGGGGAATATCTCAGGAATGGTACATCCTAGAAAGCTGTGACCCCCACAATATTTTTTTTCCAGGTAGCAACAGATGTGTATACCAAGTTTTGTTGAAATCGATGGTTACATTTTTGAGTGATCGCGGAACATACATACATTCTTCTTCATATATATATATATATATATATATATATATATATACTTGTGGTCATGGCTACGGCCAAGAGGTATCCGAAGAACCCTAGGGAGAAAACAACGGGAACAACCTAACCCAGCTAGGCGTGTCTTAGCTGACCTGACTAAATGGCTTGTTGTGTGCCCTAAGCCATGATCGTGGGTAGGCCTATAAGTGGGCATACCCTGTGGAAATGAGAAGATAAGGGAGGGAGGGTGGGGCACCTGAAAACACACACCTGTGAGTGAGGGTGTGGCTCGTATATGAAGAGCCTCCGCCCCTCCCACAAATGCAGGCTGACTAATCAGCCTTACCAACTTGTGGTCATGGCTACGACCAAGAGGTATCCGAAGAACCCTAGGGAGAAAACAACGGGAACAACCTAACCCAGCTAGGCGTGTCTTAGCTGACCTGACTAAATGGCTTGTTGTGTGCCCTAAGCCATGATCGTGGGTAGGCCTATAAGTGGGCAAAAACCAAGCCAAGTAGGGTAGAAAAGGAATTTGAATGGCATGTACAAACTAATCCCCAAGCCAACTGCAAGGCATCCGGGATCTAGAGCGAAAATTCAGGGTATGTGAGGCAAGACCAGTAGAAAACCTACAACCCATCTTGTGGATGACAAGGCCAGAGACATGATGCTCAATATTGCGGATACTGCACCAAAGCGGAATGGAGGACCGAGAATACGTTGTGAAATGGATCATAAACCAACTGAAACTTGTAAAGTTTGGTTCTAGTGCGAGTACTGGCAATGCCCTAGCGTCAGGAGATCGTGGGACCAAAGCCTAACTGCCTAGACTATGCAGGAATGAGGGCCAAAAAGAACCATGTAGATAGGAAGAGAATCCTTGAATAGTTACCCAGACAACAGCTATCCGCGCTTTGTTCTACTTTGCGCCCCTGAGAACTGTTTTTTACGCTTGAGACGTGAAGACCGACCTACTATCTGAATCTTCTACCGTGAGAAAATGCTGGAACTTGTCCAAAATCTGATTCAACGTGGTTGTAGGGAGTCGGAGGTTAGTGGGGCAAGAAGCTATGAAGCCATAATATACAAGATTCTGTCTATGCCCTCCCATGAGTGAGGGAATGCAATGCAATGAAGCTACTGGCGAAAATGAATTCCTGGTCGTGGTAAAAAGGCAAAGACTTTGCGCGGGGACCTGGTTGACAAGATATGATCGACTACGATCAGAGACTGAAATGCTAGAGCGAATTGCCGTACTTGTTCTTCCTCTGGCAGGACCTGAACGAAAGCATGAACAATTAAAGAAAGACAAAATATCTGCGTAAGACATGACAATAATGCTAGGGAAGCAGGTATGTATGCGATACATAGGGGCCAAATCAGCCTAGATGCACAGATGGACAACGAACCAGGCAATCAGTCCAGCAGGTTTGAAAACAGTCGTCGGGCCCCCGAAGCCATGGGGCCGAAGCAGTCGTCGGGCCCCCGAAGCCATGGATCAACATGGAGCGATCAACATGGATTATTAGGAAATTAGGGAAGCAGGTATGTATGCGATACATAGGGGCCAGCCTAGATGCACAGATGGACAACCAACCAGGCAATCAGCCCAGCAGGACTGAAAACAGTCGTCGGGCCCCCGAAGCCAAGGGGCCGAAGCAGACGTCGGCCCCCCGAAGCCATGGGGCCAAAGCAGGTCGTCGGGCCCCCGAAGCCATGGGGCCGAAGCAGGTCGTCGGGCCCCCGAAGCCATGGGGCCGAAGCAGGTCGTCGGGCCCCCGAAGCCATGGGGCCGAAGCAGGTCGTCAGGCCCCCGAAGCCATGGGGTCGAAGCAGGTCGTCGGGCCCCCGAAGCCATGGGGCCGAAGCAGGTCGTCGGGCCCCCGAAGCCATGGATCAACATGGAGCGATCAACATGGATTATTAGGAAATTAGGGAAGCAGGTATGTGTGCGATACATAGGGGCCAAATCAGCCTAGATGCACAGATGGACAACCAACCAGGCAATCAGCCCAGCAGGTTTGAAAACAGTCGTCGGGCCCCCGAAGCCATGGGGCCGAAGCAGTCGTCAGGCCCCCGAAGCAAAGCCATGGGGACGAGTTTTATTTTTTATTTTTTTGAGAATTATGACTATGAAAAGTGATATGAATGAGGTGCACGTGAATTAAACCATGAGCCTGACCGATGTGGCAGGCGATACCCAAGATAAACTACGTGGCCTGAATAACATGCAAGGCGAAATATCGTTAGGAACGAGACCTGACCGACGTGGAAGGTGACCCCAATAGTTCAACTGCATGACCTGAAAAGACGAAGGGAAACGTGACAGAAAATGGAGATAATAACGGACATTAACTAAAATTAATAACATAAGCTGGCAAGCAAGTAAAGATATGAGTCATTCAAAAGCATAGCTGCACAGGTGGACAGACAACCATTGGTCAGACCCCTGAAGCCATGGGGCTGAAGCAACCACCAGGGGCCCATGGGGCCGGGCAGCCGCTGGGATGCGAACCTTAGAATTAAGGACGGCTGGGGAAAAGATTGGGCCTTAACCCAACGGGTTTAGTAAGAAACCAGGACTCGATAACCTAGAAAGAGAAAGACATGGACTTGCATAACCTCCAACAGAAACCTGGGACACTAACCAGCCTACAACCATGTCGTACCCTTAACAAACAAAACATGAAAAGCGGTCAAGGGGCCCCCGGAACCATGAGGCCGGATCGGTCATAGGGCCCCCGAAGCCAGAGGGATGACGTTTCGGTGACGATAAGCAATTAAAACGTAAGCCGGACCTGATGGCATATGAAGCAAATTGAATGATTGGATTGGCTAGAAGGTGGCCTAAGGAACATGACTGCCAACAGGCGTTAAAAATATAGACATTAGTAATCCGAAGCACGTGCATACATAAAACACTATCCACCGCGAACCATAAACGTAAACATGAAATGCCTGGGGCATTGCAAGTTCGCTAAGAGAAGTCTCTTATCGTGACAAACAAATGAACAGCTTGTGAAAACATAGCAGGAAACGTACTCCTATCGGCCCACTGACCTCCGCTGAGGAGGTGTTTGGTGAACTGGGGCAGGAGACCAATCTGAGTGAATACGAACCAGAAGTAAAAGGAGACCAGTCTGAGTGATTATGAACCAGGATTAAACAGAAACTAGGCCTATGGAATGTGACAGACCACCGAGGAAGGGAACGTAAGCCTGAAAAGAATGCAGTTATGTTTGTCAGGAGAGAGGTACCAGAGCGGTGGGTGCAGACTGCCCCGGTGAGATTGAGCAAAACCATCATGTAGCAATGAACAGGAGAATGCAGCTTTGAGTGGAAGCAGAGTACAACACATGATGTAACAACAAATGGGTGAATGCAGCTTTGGATGCGAGTGGTACCTAAAAACATGGTATAGGCGCAGCTCTGAGTATGGGTAGCGTATGAAAAGCATGGTATAAAGCAGACGTATAAATGCAACCTGAAAGTGAGTAGAGTATTGACATGATGCGAAAGCAGACATGTGGACGCAGCTCTAGTAGTGAAAGGAGTATAGGACAAGATGTGAAAAGCAGACATGCGGACGCAGCTTTGGATGTGAATGGAATATTAACTTGATGTGACCGCAGACATGGAAAGCGGCTTTGGTGAGTGGGGTATACAACCTGGTGTAGCAGTAGAAGTGTGAACACAACTTTGGGTATAAGCAGAGCATGAAAATTGGTATAAACACAGCTCTGGTTGTGAGTGGAGCAAGGTGGGAACACCAGGGTGGTGCGTCCAGAGCATGAAAACGGAGTAACAGTAGCAGCTATGGCTGTAAGCCGAGTATACAACATGTAATAACAGGCATGTAATACGGATCCGGCTGTCAGCTGGGGACGGAAGGAGATGTAACAGCCAACAGGTGAGCGCAGCTTGATTGTGAGACATGTCATTGTGTAGCCCTAGACTAAAGCTGACCTACAGCGGTGAAGAAAAATGTCTGGGTTGTTATGGAAACCTGGAGTAAAACTGTGTGTATGTGGAGACTTAGGGCCTTCGAGCTTCTATTGGCTGATAAGGGACATGTGACTGTGTGTATGGCAGTTGGGATATGAAGAGAAAGACTTCCAGGCTTGTATTGGCTAATGCAGGTCATTTTTGGGGAATATCTCAGGAATGGTACATCCTAGAAAGCCGTGACCCCCACAATATTTTTTTCCAGGTAGCAACAGATGTGTATACCAAGTTTTGTTGAAATCGATGGTTACATTTTTGAGTGATCGCGGAACATACATACATTCTTCTTCATATATATATATATATATATATATATATATACACACACATATATATACAGGGAGTGCAGAATTATTAGGCAAATGAGTATTTTGACCACATCATCCTCTTTATGCATGTTGTCTTACTCCAAGCTGTATAGGCTCGAAAGCCTACTACCAATTAAGCATATTAGGTGATGTGCATCTCTGTAATGAGAAGGGGTGTGGTCTAATGACATCAACATCCTATATCCGGTGTTCATAATTAGTAGGCAACTTCCTTTCCTTTGGCAAAATGGGTCAAAAGAAGGACTTGACAGGCTCAGAAAAGGCAAAAATAGTGAGATATCTTGCAGAGGGATGCAGCACTCTTAAAATTGCAAAGCTTCTGAAGCGTGATCATCGAACAATCAAGCGTTTCATTCAAAATAGTCAACAGGGTCGCAAGAAGCGTGTGGAAAAACCAAGGCGCAAAATAACTGCCCATGAACTGAGAAAAGTCAAGCGTGCAGCTGCCAAGATGCCACTTGCCACCAGTTTGGCCATATTTCAGAGCTGCAACATCACTGGAGTGCCCAAAAGCACAAGGTGTGCAATACTCAGAGACATGGCCAAGGTAAGAAAGGCTGAAAGACGACCACCACTGAACAAGACACACAAGCTGAAACGTCAAGACTGGGCCAAGAAATATCTCAAGACTGATTTTTCAAAGGTTTTATGGACTGATGAAATGAGAGTGAGTCTTGATGGGTCAGATGGATGGGCCCGTGGCTGGATTGATAAAGGACAGAGAGCTCCATTCCGACTCAGACGCCAGCAAGGTGGAGGTGGAGTACTGGTTTGGGCTTGTATCATCAAAGATGAGCTTGTGGGGCCTTTTCGGGTTGAGGATGGAGTCAAGCTCAACTCCCAGTCCTACTGCCAGTTTCTGGAAGACACCTTCTTCAAGCAGTGGTACAGGAAGAAGTCTGCATCCTTCAAGAAAAACATGATTTTCATGCAGGACAATGCTCCATCACACGCGTCCAAGTACTCCACAGCGTGGCTGGCAAGAAAGGGTATAAAAGAAGAAAATCTAATGACATGGCCTCCTTGTTCACCTGATCTGAACCCCATTGAGAACCTGTGGTCCATCATCAAATGTGAGATTTACAAGGAGGGAAAACA
The DNA here is from genome assembly GCF_014858855.1 of Bufo gargarizans. NCBI lineage: Eukaryota > Metazoa > Chordata > Amphibia > Anura > Bufonidae > Bufo > Bufo gargarizans. The sequence goes on along the minus strand of NC_058087.1, from coordinate 80,226,441 downwards.
GTACACCTCTCTGAACAGTGTCTGGGAGGCTGTGGTTGCTGCTGCACGCAATGTTGATGGTGAACAGATCAAAACACTGACAGAATCCATGGATGGCAGGCTTTTGAGTGTCCTTGCAAAGAAAGGTGGCTATATTGGTCACTGATTTGTTTTTGTTTTGTTTTTGAATGTCAGAAATGTATATTTGTGAATGTTGAGATGTTATATTGGTTTCACTGGTAAAAATAAATAATTGAAATGGGTATATATTTGTTTTTTGTTAAGTTGCCTAATAATTATGCACAGTAATAGTCACCTGCACACACAGATATCCCCCTAAAATAGCTAAAACTAAAAACAAACTAAAAACTACTTCCAAAAATATTCAGCTTTGATATTAATGAGTTTTTTGGGTTCATTGAGAACATGGTTGTTGTTCAATAATAAAATTAATCCTCAAAAATACAACTTGCCTAATAATTCTGCACTCCCTGTGTATATATATATATATATATATATATATATATATATATTATATATATATTTCTCCAGTTTTCTACATTGAAAAACATTTTTTCAATAGCACTTACAAAAACTTATGCTCAAGAGCTGTTACTCTGCTGGCCTCACCACTTTCCCGAAATGGGGAGTGGAGAGGGTGTGAAAAGGTTAGGGCTGGCAGTGTCACCATATTTATCATTTTCTATGCCAGTTTTTTGGCTTAGAAAAAGAACATTAAATACAATGCTAGTTCAGGCGCCCGGACTGCCGGATGCGATGCTTAATTTATGACTAGATGTACACCTTGTCATAAATTAGGCGCAGCATCCAGCAGTGCACTAGGTTACCATAACCCGACGTATGCCGCAGAGCTATTATGAATCTGGACCATAGTCTTCTGAAGAACAGAGAGGTACTTTTTACCTTTTCTTAGTTAGGGTATAGTTGATCTGTTGCAAAGCCAGATATGTTGCAAAGCGGGCGGTGATCGGAACTGGGTGCCTGCTGAAATCAATCAGCAGGCACCCTGGGACAATGCTGAGGGGGGTCCTATGACCACCCCTAATCGGCGATCGCAGCAAACCGCAGGTCAATTCAGACCTGCGGTTTGCTGCGTTTCTGGGTTATTCAGGTTACTCTGGTGACCCGATAACCCGAATTAGGATGGTGATCGGTGGTGTGATAATACACCACCAATCACCATCCTGCAATCCTGAGGATCGCTTCCGATTGGCTGCAGGGCGGGCGGGCGGTTTAACTTACTGCAGCTCTGCCTCTTCCTCCTTTCTATGTCCAGATCCAGGAGAGAGTATAGCAGCGTCGTCCAGCTCCGGAGCCCAGTGAGCCCAGCACCACCAGCACCCCCACTGAGCCACCATAGTGCCATCTGGCACTAAAAAGGTACATTTGGACAGGTTAGGGAGAGCTTAGATAGGTAGGGATAGTCATTGTAGGTTTAGGGGGGAAAAAAAGTTGTATTTTTGTATCACCCTGATCGGGTGTCTGGGGTCCACAGCACACTCAGCTGTGTGACCCTAGACCCCCCAGGGGTGCTGCAGCTTGCCCCTCTGCCCCCCCCCCCGCCGCTCCACACACATTTTTTAAAGGCGCAAGCACTTTTTTGTGTGTGCGTGCGCTGACTGTGGCCGGCACTCTTAGCGTCCGGCCACTGTTAGCCCATCGCCCCAGAGTTTGAATCTTTATTAATTTTTTTAAACATTTTTGGGGCTTTTTTTTTTCTGTTAGGTTTAGGGATAAGTACGTGAACACCTGTGCCCCCACACACACACTCCCCTATGGCCCACCAGACATTCTCAGCCTAGGAGGCATACACCCTGCTTGCCTCCGACTCTAGCGATGATGATGAGCCCCCAAGGCGGTGGAAACGCCGCCAGGTGGAGCAAGGGGACCGCCATGACAGGGACCCTGTAGCGCACACTAGTATGAGCAGCTTTGGGGAAATATCCGGCCCACCAGATAAGTCCACCTGAGCCCCATACCAGTGAACTTGTCTGGTGTACCCCAGAGGATTTTGAGCCTGTGATTCCTGATTTTGCTGGCCAATCAGGAATCCAGATTCCTACAGTGGGCTTCACTGAATATGACTTTTTTTTTTTTTTTCAGTGACCACTTTGTGAATCTTATGGTGGAGCAAACAAACTTGTTCGCCCAACAGTTTATTGTTCAACACCCGGGCTCCTTTTTGGCTAGGTCCGGTAGCTGGACTCCGGTCAGTGCAGCCAAGATGAGGATGTTTTTGGGGCCTTGTGCTGCACATGGGCCTAGTCAAAAAACCTAGTGTCAGGCTGTACTGGAGTGGGGACGTTCTATACCAGACCCCACTTTAAAGTACGGCCATGACAAGGTTATCCTGCCTATGATCGCCTGTACAAAATCAGGCCGGTCATCGATCACTTTGGGGCCCAATTCTTGGAGGCTTATGTACCTGTAAGGGAGGTCGCGGTTGATGAGTCTCTTATTGCTTTCAAGGGGAGACTCATTTTCCGCCAGTATGTTCCCTCTAAGCGGGCAAGGCATGGCGTGAAGCTGTACAAACTTTGTGAGAGTACCTCAGGGTACACTTACAAGTTTCATGTGTACGAGAGGCGAGATTCCCGTATTGAACTCCCAGAATGTCCCCCCACTCTGAGTGTTAGCGGGAAACTTGTTTGGGACCTTATGCACCCACTGCTAGATAAGGGTTACCACCTGTACGTGGATACATTTTATACTAGTATCCCCTTGTTCCAGTCCCTCGCCGCCAGATCCATGTCCGCTTGTGGCACCGTGCGGAAATATCAACACGGCCTCCCTACCCACCTCCTCCAGGTACCTATCCCCAGGGGTGAGGCCTGTGCCCTTACCAGTGGAAACCTGTTGCTGGTCAGATATAAGGACAAGAGGGATGACCTTGTACTGTTCACAATTCACGGTAACAGCACCACCCCTGTCCTTGTGTGAGGTATCGCAACAGCGGTCCTCAAGCCCTATTGTATTGTCGACTACAAACGCTATATGGGAGGAGTTGATCTCTCCGATCAAGTTCTCAAGCAATATAACGCCATGCGCAAAACCTGGGCTTGGTACAAAAAGTTGTGGTCTACTTGGTAGAGGTTGCCTTGTACAACTCTTTTGTGCTGTCCTGGAGCGCTGGTAACACAGGGAAATTCCTCAAGTTCTATGAGGCAGTCCTCAAGGCCCTGATCTTTTCTGACCGGGAAAGAGCAGGCGGGAGTACCTCGGGAACTGGATGCGCCCGGAAAAAGTGCAGAGTGTGTCACAGGAGGGGGATACGGAAGGACACCACTACTTAGTGTGACACGTGCCCCGATCATCCAGGCCTCTGCATTGACGGTTGCTACAGGGAGTACCACACTTCCATGGAGTACTAGATTTATAATCCCCTTCACCAATTTTTATTCCATTTAGCCACTGACAATCGAAAAATATGGTTCTCAGACTTGAGACACCACACCCAAAAAAAATATATTTTTTCCCAAAAATGATATTTTGTAAAACTAAAATAAATAAAACAGAAGACATATTAGGTATCACCATGTCCGTAAGTATGTGCTCTATAAAAATACCCCATGACCCAACCCCTCAGATGTAAAGTGTGGATGGAGGGGGCACACCAATAAATACAAATACGATGAACACAGTCAAAAAAAAAAAAAGGTATTTTTTTGGTCACAAAAGATGTAATAGCAAGCTATCAAAAAGTCATATGCCCCCCAAAATAGTGTCAATAAAACCGTCCTCTCATCCTGCAAAAAATGAGCCCCTACTTAAGACAATCGGCAAAAAACAAACAAAAATGACTCTTAGGCCTCTTTCACACGGGCGTCATGTTTTTTGCTCGGATAAGATGCGGGTGTGTTGCAGGAAAATGCGCAATTTTTTCCGCGCGAGTGCAAAACATTGTAATGCGTTTTGCACGCGCGTGAGAAAAATCGGCATGTTTGGTACCCGAACTTCTTCTAGCAACCATGCGTGAAAATGCTTGCGGATGCTTGCGATTTTCACATGGCCCCATTCACTTCTATGGGGTCTGCGTTGCGTGAAAAACGCAGAATATAGAGCATGCTGCGATTTTCACGCAACGCAAGTGATGCGTGAAAATCACAGCTCATGTGCACAGCTCCATAGAAATGAATGGGTCCAGATTCAGTGTGGGTGCAATGCGTTCACATTACACATTGCACCCGCGCGGAATACTCACCCGTGTGAAAGGGGCCTTAGACTATAGAGATACTAAAAAAAATTGTTTGTTTGTTTAAAAAGGGATAATATAGTGTAAAACCTAAATAAATATAAAAAAATTAGATATATTAGGTATCGCCGTGTCCGCAAGAATCTGCTCTATATGACCTAACCCCTCAGATGAACACGGTCAAAAAGATAAAATAAAAGCTGTGCGCAAGAGTTAACAGCCAAATAAAACTTAATATTTATTACCCTGATTCTGCAGTTCACAGAAACACCCCATATGTGGTCCTAAACTGCTTTATGCCCAAACAGCAGGGCACAGAAGGAAAGGAATGCCATATGGTTTCTGGAAGGCAGATTTTGATGGCTTTTTTAGCACCATGTCCCATTTGAAGAACCTCTGATGCACCCCTAAAGTAGAAACTCCATAAAAGTGACCCCATCTAAGAAGCTACACCCTTCAAGGTATTAAAAACAGATTTTAAATACTGCATTAACCCTTTAGGTGTTCCACAAGAGTTATTGGCAAATGGAGATGACATTTCAGAATTTCAATTTTTTTGCAAATTTTCAATTTTTATCAATTTTTTACAGAAACAAAGCGAAGGGTTAACAGCCAAACAAAAATCTATATTTATTGCCCTGATTCTGTAGTTTGCAGAAACACCCCATAAGTGGTCGTAAACTACTGTACGGGCATACAGTAGGGCGTAGAGGGAAAGGAGCGCCGTGTGGTTTTTGGAAGGCAGATTTTGCTGGACTTTTTTTTTACACCATGTCCCATTTGTAGCCCCCCTGATGCACTCCTAGAGTAGAAACTTCATAAAACTCCTTTCATTCTGTGCCCTGCCGTGTGCCCGTACAGTAGTTTACGACCACTTATGGGTTGTTTCTATAATCTACAGAATCAGGGCAATAAATATTGAGTATAGTTTGACTGTTGACCCTTGCTTTGTTATTGGAAAAAAATAATTAAAATGGAAAATTTTCCCCAAAAATGAAATTGTGAAATTTCATCTCCATTTGCCAATAACTCTTGTGAAACACCTAAAGGGTTAACAAAGTTTGTAGTTTCTAAAATTGGATCATTTTTGTGTGGTTTCTATTATGTAAGCCTCCCAAAGTAACTTCAGACCTGAACTGTTCCTTAAAAAGTGGGCTTTGGAAAATTTCTGAAAAATTTCAAGATTTGCTTCTAAACTTCTAAGCCTTGTAACGTCCCCAAAAAAATAAAATGGCATTCACAAAATGATCCAAACATGAAGTAGACATATGGGTAGGGTTGAGCGAACCCGAACTTTACGATTTTTGGACCCTGAACATTTCAGTAAAAGTTTGGGTTCGGTGTTCGTCGATTTTTCTGCGCATTTTGAAAGGCTGCATAGCAGCCAATCAACAAGCGTTTAACTGTGTGACCTTAGAAGCCATCACAGCCATGCCTACTAATGGCATTGGCCAGTGCAGCATTTGACCCAGCCTCTATATAGGCTGGAGTCACGTAGCGCTGTACGTCACTCTGCTGTTACTAGTGTAGGGAGAGGATTCTGCTGGTGATTTCAGGGAGAGAATAGGACACAATCTGTGATTAGAACTCAAATCAAACTCAGCGATCTACATACATTTAGTTGTGTGGGTGCAGTGCACAATCTTTTTACCCTGCCTCGAGCCCAGTGACAGAAAAAATTTACTTTTATATGTCTATTAGTTCGGTGGGCGGCGGCGGCCATTTTATGCAAGCTCAGTGCACTAGCACTGCATCTGAGCTTTTGTGATATTCAAATCCAAGCTTGAAATACTGCACTAATAATCTGGTTTTAAAAAAAAAACACACTTTTTTGGCAATATCCAACATCTGGATTAGTCAGTGTGCAATTTAAGCTAGAAATACAGCCATAATTTTCTGGGTTTTTAAAAACACCCTTTTTGTGCAAAATTTTTCAGCCCTAGCTGCATCTGCACGTGTGAAATTCAATCGTTTTATACAGCTTTCATATTCTGTTATAAAAAAACAACCTTTTTTAAAAAAAAATACTTAATATTGCAGCCCTTGCTGCATCTGTGATTGTTAAAAACAAGTTTTACAAATTTAAATAATTTTCTGGCTTTAACCTCTTTAGGACATAGGGCGTACAGGTACGCCCTTATGTCCTGGTACTTAAGGACACAGGGCGTACATGTACACCCTGTGTATTTTCGATCACTGCTGTGTGGCTGGCTGTGATCGCAACCCGGTGCCTGCTCAAATCATTGAGCAGGCACCTGGGGCAAATGCGCGGGGGGGTCCCGTAATTCCCCCATGTCGGCGATCGCAGCAAACCGCAGGTCAATTCAGACCTGCGGTTTGCGGTGCTTTCTGCAGTTTCTGATCCCCGCGGTCCCTGACCGCGGGGGTCAGAAACTTTAGTATTCCTAAAATATATCTTTATCCCCCCCTGCACCCCTGAGTGATTTTATCCCTGTAGGAGGTGCAGGGGAGGGTTGCCGGCGGTGCGGGCGGTGCGGCAGGCGGGATCGCGATCCCCCGCCCGCCTCCCTTTGAATAATCGTTGGTGGCAAGTGGGTATACCAGGGTGTCAGCACATTGCTGACACCCTGGTATAAACGGCTGACATCTGTGATGTGATGTCAGCCGTTTAACCCTTTCCATGGAATGGAACCCTTTCCATGTTATGGAAAAAGTTAACAGTAAGAGGGGGCTCCCTCCCTCTCCCATTGGGGGGCTGATGTGCCTTTGCAGCCCCCTGATGGGAGAGGGAGAGAGCCCCCAGACAGATGCCCTCCTTACCCTTCCCCGTCTGCGAAGTTGTGGCAGATGGGGAAGGTTCCCATTGCAACAGGACGCCTTCTCAGGCATCCTGCTGTCCATGGTGCTGAACAGATCTGTGGTAAAGGCATGGATCTGTTCAGACAAAGTGTAAGTAAAATACAGTACAGTACACTATATAGTGTACTGTACTGTATTATACAGACATCAGACCCACTGGATCTTCAAGAACCAAGTGGGTCTGGGTAAAAAAAAAAAAGTGAAAAAAAATTAAAAATTTAAAAACCCATTTATCACTGATTAAAAATGAAAAAAATAAAATTCCCTACACATGTTATATATCAACGCGTCCATAACGACCTGATCTATAAAACGGTCATGTTCCTTTACCCGAACGGTGAACGCCATAAAAATAAAAAACTATGATGAAATTGAAATTTTGCCCACCTTACTTCCCAAAAAGGTAATAAAAGTGATCAAAAAAGTCATATGTATGCCAAAATAGTACCAATCAAACAGTCACCTCATCCCACAGAAAATGACACCCTACCTAAGATAATCGCCCAAAAACTGAAAAAAAAACTATGGCTCTCAGAATATGGAGACACTAGAATTTTATTAAAATATGATTTTTTTTGTTTCAAAAATGAAATAATTGTGTAAACGTACATAAATAAAAAAAGTATACATATTAGGTATCGCCGCGTCCGTAATAACCTGCTCTATTAAAATATCACATGACCTAACCCCTCAGGTAAATACCGTAAAAAAAAAAACGGTGTAAAAAAGCTATTTTTTGTCACCTTACTTCACAAAAAGTGTAATAGCAAGCGATTAAAAAGTCATGCGCACCCCAAAATAGTGCCAATCAAACCGTCATCTCATCCCACAAAAATCATACCCTACCCAAGATAATTGACAAAAAACGGAAAAAAACAATGGCTCTCAGAATATGGCGACACTAAAACTTGATTTTTTTTTGTTTCAAAAATGAAATCATTGTGTAAAACTTACATAAATAAAAATATTGTTTACATATTAGGTATTGCCGCGTCCATGACAACCTGCTCTATAAAAATGTTACATGATCTAACCTGTCAGATGAATGTTGAAAATAACAAAAAATAAAAACGGTGCCAAAACAGCTATTTCTTGTTACCTTGCCTCACAAAAAGTAATATAGAGCAACCAAAAATCATATGTACCCTAAACTAGTACCAACAATACTGCCACCCTATCCCATAGTTTCTCAAATGGGGTAAATTTTTTGGAGTTTCTACTCTAGGGGTGCATCAGGGGGGCTTCAAATGGGAAATTGTGTCAAAAAAATACCGTCCAGAAAAATCTGCCTTCCAAAACTGTATGGCATTTCTTTCCTTCTGCACCCTGCCGTGTGCCCGTACAGCGGTTTACGACCACATATCGGGTGTTCCTGTAAACTAAATAATCAGAGCCATAAATATTGAGTTTTGTTTGGCTGTTAACCCTTCCTTTATAACTGGAAAAAAAATATTAAAATGGAAAATCTGCCAAAAGAGTGAAATTTTGAAATTGTATCTCTAGTTTTCATTAAATCTTGTGGAACACTTAAAGGGTTAACAAAGTTTGTAAAATCAGTTTTGTATACCTTGAGGGGTGTATTTTCTTAGATGGGGTCACTTTTATGGATTTTCTACTCTAGGGGTGCATCAGGGTGGCTTCAAATGGGACATGGTGTCAAAAAAAACAGTCCAGCAAAATCTGCCTTCCTAAACCATACGACGCACCTTTCCCTCTACACCCTACTGTGTGCCCGTACAGTAGTTTACGGCCACATATGAGGTGTTTCTGCAAACTAGAGAATCGGGGCAATAAATATAGCATTTTGTTTGGCTGTTATCCCTTGATTTGTTACTGGAAAAAATTGATTAAAATGGAAAATTTGACAAAAAATTTAAATTCTCAAATTTCATCTCCATTTGCCAATAACTCTTGTGCAACACCTAAAGGGTTAATAAAGTTTGTAAAATCAGTTTTGAATACCTTGAGGGGTGTAGTTTCTTAGGTGGGTCACTTTTATGGAGTTTCTGCTCTAGGGGTGCATCAGGGGGGCTTCAAATGGGACATGGTGTCAAAAAAAACTGTCCAGCACAATCTGCCTTCCAAAAACCAAACGGTGCGCCTTTCACTCTACGCCCCGCTGTGTGACCGTACAGTAGTTTACGGCCACATATGGGGTGTTTCTGTAAACGTCAGAGTCAGGGCAATAAAGATACAGTCTTGTTTGGCTGTTAACCCTTGCTTTGTTAGTGGAAAAAAATGGGTTAAAATGGAAAATTAGGCAAAAATATTAAATTCTCAAATTTCATCTCCATTTGCCAATAACTCTTGTGCAACACCTAAAGGGTTAACAAAGTTTGTAAAATAAGTTTTGAATACCTTGAGTGGTGTAGTTTATAGAATGGGGTCATTTTGGGGTGGTTTCTATTATGTATGCCTTGCAAAGTGACTTCAAACCTGTAGTGGTCCCTAAAAATTGGGTTTTTGTAAATTTCTGAAAAATTTCAAGATTTGCTTCTAAACTTCTAAGCCTTGTAACATCCCCAAAAAATAAAATATCATTCCCAAAATAATTCAAACATGAAGTAGACATATGGGGAATGTAAGTCATCACAATTTATGGGGGTATTACTATGTATTACAGAAGTAGAGAAACTGAAACTTTGAATTTTGCTAATTTTTTTCAAATTTTTGGTAAATTAAGTATGTTTTTATGCAAAGAAATAAACTTTTTTGACCCAATTTTAGCAGTGTCATGAAGTACAATATGTGATGAAAAAACAATCTCAGAACGGCCTGGGTAAGTCAAAGCATTTTAAAGTTATCAGCACTTAAAGTGACACTGGTCAGATTTGCAAAAAATGTCCTGGTCCTAAGGTGAAATAAGGCTGTGTCCTTAAGGGGTTAAAAAGACACAACTTTTTGTCATTATTCAACATCTGGATTATTCAGTGTGCAATTTAAGCTAGAAATACAGCCATAATTTTTTGGGTTTTTAAAAACACACTTTTTTGGCAAAATACCAAATTTTACAGCCCTTGCAACATCAGCACGTGTGAAATTCAAGGGTTATATACTGTCATATTCAGTTATTAAACAAACACCCATTTTGGGCAAAAAAAGTTAATTTTGCAGCCTTTGCTGCATATGTTATTGTGAGATACACCCTTTAGATACTGTGGTTCTATACAGATATTTGCAAAACAGCCATTTTGTGCAAAAACCTTAAATTGCGGCCTAGTCTGGATCAGTCCATGTGAGATACACCCTTTAGATACTGTGGTTATAATCTTCCATTAATAAAACATCTTTTTTGGGCAAAATACACAATTTTACCGCCTAGCTGCATCAGCACGTGTAAAATTCAAGGGTTATATACTGCTGTCATTTATTAAGTTATTAAACAAACACCCATTTTGGGCAAAAAATGTATTCCGGCCTAGTCTGGATCAGTCCGTGTGCGCAGGAGGCAGCATTTCACCAATATGGTGGAGTAGTATGTGCGCACACGCCTATACGTACTGAATCACGGGTCTGCCCCCTTCAACTTCTGGGTCTCCAAATTAGGCACATGGCCTGAGCTTGCCCTTTACGCCTTGTAGGTGCGGGCCTGCCCTGCAGCCAGTGTATTATCTGAATGTGTGTTTAGCACGGCAGGGGGCATCATCACAGACCAGCGCAGCCGCCTGTCCACAGCCAATGTGGACAAGCTCATGTTTATTAAAATGAACCAGGCATGGATCCCACAGTATTTGTCCGAAACCTTGTGCAGAATACACATGTTTACCGGCCTTAACGAGCCATTGTTATACTACAGCGCAATTGCTCATTCTTGTATTTTGGATATTTCACACTCTTTTGGAGTGTACCCTAATAAAAAATAAAAAAATAATTAAAAACAAAAACAAGTGTTGGCTACCTCGTCCTCCTCCACCGCAGCTTCCACCTACACCGCTATGTCCACCGCCTCCTAAAACTCCTACTCCATATGGACCTCCACCTCTTAACCCATTAGGGACATAGCCTTATTTCACCTTAAGGACCAGGCCATTTTTTGCAAATCTGACCAGTGTCACTTTAAGTGCTGATAACTTTAAAACGCTTTGACTTATCCAGGCGATTCTGAGATTGTTTTTTCATCACATACTGTACTTCATGACACTGGTAAAATGGAGTCCCCAAAAATTTTTTTTTGCATAAGAAAGTACCTAATTTACCCAAAATTTGGTAAAATTTGCCAATTTCAAAGTTTTAGTTTCTATACTTCTGTAATACATAGTAATGCCCCCAAAAATTGTGATGACTTTACATTCCCCATATGTCTACTTCATATTTGAATTATTTTGGGAATTATATATTTTGGGGATGCTACAAGGCTTAGAAGTTTAGAAGCAAATCTTGAAATTTTTCAGAAATTTACAAAAAAAACAATTTCTAGAGATCACTACAGGTCTGAAGTCACTTTGCGAGGCTTACATAATAGAAACCACCCAAAAATGACCCCATCTAAGAAACAACACCCCTCAAGGTATTCAAAACTGATTTTACATACGTTGTTAACGGTGTTGCACAAGAGTTATTGGTAAATAGGGATGAAATTTGAGAATTTCATTTTTTTGTCTAATTTTCCATTGTAATCCATTTTTTCCACTAACAAAGCAAGGGTTAACAGCCAATCAAGACTGTATCTTTATTGCCCTGACTGCCGTTTACAGAAATACCCAATATGTGGCCGTAAACTACTGTAAGGCCACACAGCGGGGCGTAGAGTGAAAGGTGCACCGTTTAGTTTTTGGAAGGCAGATTTTGCTGGACTGTTTTATTTACACCATATCCCATTGGAAGCCTCCCTGATGCACCCCTAGAGTAGAAACTCCCTAAAAGTGACCCCATCTAAGAAACTACACCCCTCAAGGTATTCAAAACTGATTTTACATACGTTGTTAACCCTTTAGGCATTTTTTTGGGGACTATTTTTAGGGTACATAAGATTTTTGTTTGCTCTATATTACATTTTTGTGAGGCAAGGTTACCAAAAATTAAAATTCTGAAATTTCATCTTCATTTGCCAATAATTGTCGAGGAACACCTAAAGGCTTAAGAAAGTTTGTATAATAAGTTTTGAATACCTTGAGGGGTGTAGTTTCTTAGATGGGGTCACTTTTAGGGAGTTTTTACTCTAGGGGGCATCAGGGGGGCTTCAAAAATGACATGGTGTCAATAAAAAAGGCCATCAAAATTGGCCTTCCAGAAACCATGTTGGTCCTTTCCTTTTGCAGCCTCCCTTTTACTGATACAGCAGTTTACGACCACAAATGTGGCATTTCAGAGACCCGAATAACCCGGAAACGCAGAAAACCGCAGGTCTGAATTGACCTGCGGTTTTCTGCGATCGCCGACATGGGGGGTCACAGGACCCCCCGGCGCATTTAGCCTAGGTGCCTGCTCAATGATTTGAGCAGGCACCGGGTTCCGATCACCGTCCGCCGCACGCCGGTGATCGGAACCATACATGACGTACCGGTACGTCATGTGTCCTTAAAGAGGACCTTTCACCAGGTTCCCCTGGGTGGAGCCTAACTATGAAGATACCAGAGGCAATAACGAGAGAACGGAGCGGCGCCCAGGTATAACAGTAAGTGCAGGGCGGTCCCTGGGTGCCGCTCTACATGCCTGTATAGTTAGTTTAGAAGTTTTATTCTGGTGAAAGGTCCTCTTTAAGTACCAGGACATCATGACGTACCGGTACGTCATGTGTCCTTAAGAGGTTAAATCAATTTTTTTTTATTTGTAGGTATTTTATGTAATTTCACTACATTGTCACCAATACACCAATATTTGGTGTGATGTACCACTACTATACCTAGTAGACAGGTTAAAAAAATAAAAAAAATTGGCATGTTACATTTTCGGGTGAAATTCACCAATTTTTGGGTGTGATGTACCACTGCTATACCTAGTAGACAGGTTTAGAAAATAAAATGGCAAGTTACATTTTCGGTAGAAATTCACCAATTTTTGGGTGTGATGAACCACTGCTATATCTAGTAGACAGGTAAAAAAAAATATAAAATTTGTCTGTTACATTTTAGGGTGAAATTCACCAATTTTTGATTTTCGGGTGAAATCCAACAATTTTTGGGTGAGATGTACCACTGCTATACCTTGCAGACAGGTAAAAAAATACAAACAAATTTGTTTGTTACATTTTCAGGTGAAATTCACACATTTTTGGGTGTAATATACCCGTCCTTTACCTAGTTGACAGCTTAATACATTTCATTAATTTTTCTTTTACATTTTTGGGTGACAATAAACAATTTTTTCTGTCATAGACCCCTGCTCTACCAAGTAGACAGGTTAATAAATTTCAGTAATTTTTCTGTTACATTCTTGGGTTGACATTTTATAATTTTGGATGTGAATAAACCCCTGCTCTGCATAGGTGACAGGGAATTCAATTTCAGAAATTCTTCTTCAATTGATGCGCGCCACCTCCTTTCATTTAATGCTTAAACTTTAACAAGTTATATCACATTTGCGCTTCAATAATTTGTCCCACATTTGCGCCTTAATAACTTTTCCCATATTTTCTCGATCCCCAAAAAATTTAATCCATTTATATTCCTTGGATGTGGTCTCTCTTTCTCACGCTCCCTCTCCGGCGTGGAACCCTGATTCGCCGTTAACCGTGATCAACATGGTAGGCTCAGAAAAGAACATTGAAAGTTGATAGAGAAAATATCCAAATGGATGGTGGACGTCACGGGGGCACCTCTGCATAGGTGACAGGAACATAAATGTAAAAAAAAATTGTCTGTTACATTGTCAGGTGCCATTTTTCAAATTTTGCCGGATAGAAACCCCCTGCTCTTCATAGGTGACAGGGAATAACATTTAAGAAATTCTTCTTTCATTCAATACTTAAACAAGTTGTCCCACATTTGCGCTTCAATAATTTTTTACACATTTGCGCTTTAATAATTTGTCCCACATTTGCGCTTCAGTAATTTGTCCCACATTTGTGCCTCAATAACTTTTCCCATATTTCCGCTCGATGCAAAAAAAAAATATAAAAATGAATCAATTTATCTCCCTTGGATGTGGTCTCTCTTTCTTATGCTTCCTCTCCGGCATGGAACCCTGATTCGCTGATAACCATGATCAACATGGTAGGTGCAGAAAAGAACATCGAAGTTGACAGAGCAGATATCCAATTAGATCGTGAACATCACGGGGACGAGCAACATGGTGGGACAGTATGTGATCACACGCCTACAAGAACTGACTCACAGGGGACAGCCCCTGCAACTTCTGCGTCTCCAAATTGGGCACATGGCCCGAGCTCGCCCATTACGCCTTGGATGTGCTGGCCTTCCCTGCAGCCATTGTATTGTCTGAACGTGTGTTTAGCACGATTGGAGGGGGTTATCACAGGTTATATTTCCCAATTGGGGTGTACCCTAATTAAAAAAAATATAAATAAATTTAAAACAAAAAAACTGTATAGGCTACCTCCTCCTCCTCCTCCATCGCGCTTCCACCTACACTGCCACATCCACTGCCTCCTCAACTTCCTACTCCATATGGACCTCGTCCTCCTAGATCACGAATATTATATTTTTTTTACGTATTTTATGGTATTTAAAGTCATTTCCCTATCCACTTTTGTTTGCAGAGCACAGGGCATTTGCAGCCCTCTAGCCCTTTTCAAGATATTTTTACAGAAATGTTAGTGCTCAAAAGTTCGGGTCCCCATTGACTTCAATGGGGTTTGGGGTTAAGTTCGGGTCCCGATCTCAAACTTTTTTGTGAAGTTCGGTCAAACCTGTCAAACCCAAACATACAGGTGTCCGCTCAACTCTACATATGGGGAATGTAAATTAATAACTATTTTTGGGGGTATTGCTATGTATTATAGAAGTAGAGAAATTGAAACTTGGAAATTTGCAAATTTTTCCAAATGTTTGGTAAATTTGGTATTTGTTTTATAAATAAAAATGAATTTTTTTAACTCAATTTTACCAGTGTCATGAAGTACAATAAACAATCGAAAAAACAATCTCAGAATGGCCTGGATAAGTAAAAGCGTTTTAAAGTTATTCACACATAAAGTGACACTGGTCAGATTTGCAAAAAATGGCCTGGTCCTTAAGGTGAAATATGGCCGTGTCCTTAAGGGGTTAAAAGTAGCAAAACAAAAAAAATATATACAATTTTGTATTGCTGTATTCATATTGACCCGCAGAATAAGGACATTAAGTCATTTTTAGCGCACAATGAATGTCGTGATGTAAACGGCTCCAAAACCTTGGCTGACTAGTATTTTAAATTTTTTCAACTTAACCTCACAAATATATATTTTTTCCATTTTCCAATAACAATCATGGTAAATGGAATGGTACCCCTGAACAGTACAAATGATCACTCAAAAAATAAGTCATCATATGGATATATGAATGGAAAATTAAAAAGTTATGGCTATTGGAATGTTGGGAGGAAAAAACTAAAATGCAAAATAAAAAATGAGCCCCGTACTATGTGCTCTGAAAACAATGCAAACAATGAAGAACTTTAACTCCTTAGGGACTTGGGCTCATTTTCACCTTAAGGACCAGGCCATTTTTTGCAAATCTGACTAGTGTCGCTTTATGGGGTGATAACTTTAAAACTCTTTGACTTATCCAGGCCATTCTGAGATTGTTTTTTTGTCACATATTGTACTTCATGACACTGGTAAAATGGAGTAAAAAAAAATCATTTTTATTTATAAAAAAATACCAAATTTGCCAAAAATGTTGAAAAATTTGCAAATTTCCAAGTTTCAATTTCTCTACTTCTATAATACATAGTAATACCAACAAAATATTTATTACTTTACATTCCCTATATGTCTACTTTAGGTTTGGATCATTTTGGAAATGACATTTAAATTTTTGGGGATGTTACAAGGCTTAGAAGTTTAAAAGCAAATCAAAAACCCAATTTTTAAGGACCAGTTCAGGTCTGAAGTCACTTTGTGAGGCTTACATAATAGAAGCCACCCAAAAATGACAGCATTCTAGAAACTACACCCCTCAAGGAATTAAAAATAGATTTTACAAACTTTGTTAACCCTTTAGGTGTTCCACAAGAATTAATGGAAAATAGAGATGCAATTTCAAAATTTCACTTTTTTTGGCAGATTTTCCATTTTAATATTTTTTTTCCAGTTATAAAGCAAGAGTTAACAGCCAAACAAAACTCAATATTTATGGCCCTTATTCTGTAGTTTACAGAAACACCCCATATGTGGTCGTAAACTGCTGTACGGGCACACGGCAGGGCACAGAAGAAAAGGAATGCCATACGTTTTTGGAAGGCAGATTTTGCTGGACTGGTTTTTTGACACCATGTCCCATTTGAAGCCCCCCCTGATGCACCCCTAGAGTAGAAACTCCAAAAAGTGACCCTATTTTAAAAACTATACCCCGCAAGGTATTCAAAAGTGATTTTACAAACTTTGTTACCCCTTTAGGTATTCCACAAGAATTAATGGAACATAGAGATACAATTTCAAAATTTAACTTTTTTGGCAGATTTTCCATTTTAATAATTTAGGGTGGCAGTTTTATTGGTACTAGCTTAGGGTAGATATGATTTTTGGTTGCTCTATATTACACTTTTTGTGAGGCAAGGTAACAAGAATTAGCTGTTTTTGCACCGTTTTTATTTTTGTTATTTACAACATTCATCTGACAGGTTAGATCATGTGCTATTTTTATAGACCAGGTTGTCACGGACGCGGCGTTAGCTAATATGTATACTTTTTTTATTTATGTAACTTTTACACAATGATTTCATTTTTTAACCAAAAAAAAATCATGTTTTAGTATTTCCATAGTCTGAGAGCCATAGTTTTGATTGGTTTTTTTTTTTACGGTGTTCACCTGAGGAGTTAGGTCATGTGATATTTTTATAGAGCAGGTTATTATGGATGCGGCGATACCTAATATGTATACTTTTTTAATTTACTTAAAGCTTTTTTTTAAACAAAAATATATATTTTAGTGTCTCCATATTCTGAGCCATAGTTTTTTATTTTTGGGGCGATTGTCTTAGGTTGGGGCTAATTTTTTGCGGGATGAGGTAAAGGTTAGATTGGTACTATTTTGGTGGGCATACGCCTTTTTGATCCCTTGCTGTTGTACTTTTTGTGATGTAAGGTGACAAAAAAATTGTTTATTTAGCACAGTTTTTATTTTTTACGGTGTTCATATGAGGGGTTGGGTCATGTGATATGTTTATAGAGCCGGTCGATACCTAATATGTCTCCCCAAATGTTTTCAATTTTTTTTTTACTTTATTTGTACCACTTTGGGACTTCAACTTTTGGGGTCTAATCCCCTTTATAATGCATTCTAATATTTCTGTATTGGAATGCATTGGCTGTATGAGTAATACAGTGTGTATTACTCATACAGCTTCCTGCCTGTGAGATCAGGGGGATGGATCTCACAGGCTCGTCACCGGAAGGCAGAGCCAATGCCTAAGGAAGGCATTGCGCTGCCTTCCATGCCATCGGGTCCCCCTTACAGCCACACGTGGACCCGATGGCAGTGCCGCCCGCCGCAGCAACCTGCTGCCACGCATTGTCCCAGGGTGCCTGCTCAATTATTTGAGCAGGCACCTTGTTTCGATCACCGCCCGCTGGGTGGCGGTGATCGGAACTACACATGACGTATCGGTAAATCATGTGTCCTTAGTACCGGGACATCATGCCATACCAGTACGTCATGTGTCCAAAAGAGGTTAAAAAACGGACTGAGAATAAATATGCACATGGAAAACTACTGAAAGAAAATAAATTATTTATTAACACGGTAGACATGAATCCTTTAAAAAAAAGAATGATTTCTATATTCCAAGTGTGAAATCAAAAACTATACAAATATATACTATTGTGGGGGATTAGCTCTTTTCCGGTGGTTGCAATCACACATTTCTTCACAGACACCAGGATTTAGGGGCCAAACTGTGCTTTATTGTGGCACACGGCATAAAGAAAAAACACACAAAGCCAAAATAAAATACCTTGCCCGTCTGGGCCCTATCTAAACACCTAGGTTTCCCTGACTCACCTAAAGCGTACCACAGTTCACACCCGTGATGAGATGCGGCTTTCCCAGCCCTTTCTCCAGCAGCCTCCAGGCTGCTCCCACACCAGGGTCTCTTGGGGGATAGTGGTCTCTCAGCCCTCCTGGCTCAGACCACACAGAGCCACTCCAGCCTTCTGTGTGCAAGTCCCCCTCCCCCTCTCACTCTGAGGATTCCTTTATCCCCAGGTGATTACTGCACCTGGTCTTTCTTCAGACCTGGCGATTCTAGGGGAAGACACAGCAAATCCTGCCATATATCTCCCCTAACAACCAGGAGGCATGTCACTGCCTCACATACCTCCCCCCTTTGTTCAAGCCCGTAGGGGTGAACACTAGCATCAAATCCAGATGCTCGTGAATGGGCATTAACCTGGCCTACAGTCTTCCCCTTATTGTGCCAGACCCAGGACAACAGCGCTTGGTTTGTCATCCTCATGAGTTTATTATGGAGCTGACAAGGCCTCTGGGTATTTCTTGTCCATCTCATGAACAGGTACTGTCTTTTTGGCTTCTGCACAGGCTCCTCACGTCCTTTCTTGGACTGCGGCAACTCTTGACTGAACTGGTCCCAGTCATGGTCGTGTCCCAACCCTTTCTCTTTTGCCTTGAGTCTCGCTCCTTTTCCACGCATCTGGACCCCTTTACCATTATTCTCAGCAGGTGTTTCTTCGGGTTTGGAGCCAGCTTCAGAGTCTTCTGCGTCTTCAGTGGCTTTTCCCACTTCAGCAGTCGCTCTTTCCGCCCTAACCTTAGTCTCTGGGACATCCAAGGTTTTCTCCCATTTCAAGAGCTCGGCCTTAGCTTCCTTTGCCTCGGTCTCTTTGGCCTTTACTTTATTAGCCTTCTCACCATTCAGGGACATGGCATCATATCCTTGCTTTCTTAATTCCTCCTTCCCTTTCGCATCAAGGTTGGAGGCACTGGGGTCTACAGCATACTTCTTGTCTTCTGGCGTTTTCTCCAGAGGCTCACCCAGGACACTGGTCTCCTTTTGGGGAGGAGTCAGGAGAGACAGCCCATCGTAATAGCCCAGATCTGTATACTGGTCGTCCATCTCCTCATATTTCTTCCCCGGCAGGCTGCTGGCTACTTGGAAGGCCTTATAGGCGGAGGGGACGTCTTTTGTGACCTGGTCCTGGTTACACACTGTCATGAGACTCTGGCCTCTGCATCGACATCAGCCCCATCAACTGGTTCAGCCGATACCTTTTCTACCTTCTCTGCCTTGGCCAGTACCCTGGCACCACCATCTCCAGACCCTCTCTTACCAGGCTCTGACTTCTTGGCACCTTCCAGAGGATCTTCCTCTTCCGGTTTCTCGCTTTCTTCCACCTGCTGTGCAGGAGCACGCTTAGGCTTCTCCACCTCATAGATGGCATCTTTTGAGCTCATGAGAGCTTCCATCTCTGCTCTGAGTTGCTTGTTCAGCCTCTCTAATTCATTTCGCTCCTCAAGCACTTCTTCAAGAGCTCTAGCCAAGGAGAGGGTCTTGGACTCTTTCTCCCAAGCATCAGCCTCCGCTTGGTCACGTTCTTCGGCATATCGAGCCGATATGTATTTCTCATCAACCAAGAGCTGGTCAAACGTCTTTTGTTTCTTCTCCAATCTAGATACAGTTTGTCTCTGGTGGTCCAGGTCCACCATGCGATCACATAACTCTTGATCAAGTTGAGCCATCCTGGCTTCCAAATATCTTTTCTCCTCCAAGAGAGCAGATTTTTCTGAGGCGCTGTTTAGAACCTCATCAGCCAGCTCATCTCTTTCCTGCTCTGCATGAAGTCTGGATCGCTCAGAAGCTTCAAGTTCCTCTTGAAGTTGGAGAATTTCCGCTTCTATTAGTGACTCTAGTTCCTTTAGTTCATTCATCTCTTTCTGTGACTCCTCTGGAGATTCCTGCAGTTGCTCTGCGAGAACCGCTAGCCCCATCTCTAGTGTATCTAGGGACTGTGCAGAGCGAGCAAAAACATCTTCAAGTTTGTAGCTGTACTGTCCTGTCAGATCATCTACAACTGTCAGGATATGAGCTTCAGACACTAGGCTGTCACCCGACTGAACTCTCGTCTCAGCAATCACAGCAGGCTTATCCGCCTGTTCAGACACAGTTTTTTCTCTGTGTGACTTATTACCTACTGGCCCAGCAGGTATCAACTGCCGCCGGCTCACTGTCACTGGCTCTGCCACATAGTTAATAACAGGAACAGTCTTACCCTTTGTAATCAACTATTCTGGTAAAGCAGTGACATTCTCTCCCGCGGACTCATCAAGGTTGTGGTCGCTCCTAGCAACAGCTTTACCGCACCTCCGCACTCCCTCTCTAGGACTCCGGACACAGTCGCAGGGAAGATATGCACTCCTGAGAACCGCACCGCTCTCCACCTCTTTGTCTTCCCGACGGTTGCCCTTGGCAACGGCACATATCTGCTGTTCATCGGATTCTCCAGGTACACAATTTGTAGCATTTTCTCCGCTCCACAGCTGCCAAAATAATGGGAAGTCTTTGCCAAGCACAAACTCCACTTCCAGGGTCTTACATTTTAAGAGCTCCCATTGCACAGGGTCATAGTCTGTTAAAAAGGTCAGAGACACAGTGACATCTGTCTCTGGCCCTCTCTCCAGAAAGTCCAGCACTTTAGGCCAGACGCGAGACACCTGCTGGCGGGCATCTAGAGTGACCCCCAGCGGGATTCCCCCGATCACTAAATCACAGGATTTCTCCCACGGGCTATACCATTTTGCAGCCATTTCCACTGATCAGTCTTTTGTACTGGGCTTCTGGCCCTTTAAATCCTGCACTGTTTGCACCACAGAAAAAAAAATTTCCAGATTAACACCATCAGTCTCTGCTCCTGCAAACTAGCAGGCTTCCAGCACTTTAAATCACTGCACAGTAACACAGCAATTCCTTGGCAACATTCAGCAGCACCTGCTCTTTTCAGTGATGTTGTTGCCCCTAGCAACCACGTTGCTTTTTTTTTTTTCTTTTCAGCACGGACATGTGCCCGCATCCGACACCAATTGTGGGGGATTAGCTATTTTCCGGTGGTTGCAATCACACATTTATTCACAGACACCAGGATTTAGGGGCCAAACTGTGCTTTATTGTGGCACACGGCATAAAGAAAAAACACACAAAGCCTAAATAAAATACCTTGCCCGTCTGAGCCCTATCTAAACACCTAGGTTTCCCTGACTCACCTAAAGCGTACCACAGTTCACACCCGTGATGAGATGCGGCTTTCCCAGCCCTTTCTCCAGCAGCCTCCAGGCTGCTCCCACACCAGGGTCTCTTGGGGGATAGTGGTCTCTCAGCCCTCCTGGCTAAAACCACACAGAGCCACTCCAGCCTTCTGTGTGCAAGTCCCCTCCCCCTCTCACTCTGAGGATTCCTTTATCCCCAGGTGATTACTGCACCTGGTCTTTCTTCAGACCTGGCGATTCTAGGGGAAGACACAGCAAATCCTGCCATATATCTGCAACACGCCAGACCTGCAGGGTATAGCGAAGTGAGGTCACGGTTATGGGCAATCGAGGGTTGCCAACTGTATTGGAGAACCCTGGGCAGGCATGTGGCAGTGAAGGAGAGGTAGACACGGTTCCTCTGGGGCACACTCTGTATGTAGGGACCAGGCCTGATGGTGGATGAGGTGCCCTGGATGTTACGGGTATTTTGAGTGCCTGGGGCAAGGTCCCTTTAAGGTTCGTGACGCCAGTGCCTTTGACGATGGCACACCGGTTGATAGTTGGAATAAGTGAGGTACACAGGTGGTATAGTGAACCAAACGTTGCTTTACTTAACAGTCCAACTTTGTACATATAGATGGTAACACAGTCTTTTAGATCACAGCTTTACAAGCAGGCTTATTCCACAAGATGGCAGGTATTGATTATGCAAGATACTCAGAGGGTAAATCCACAATGCACTCAGAATCAGGTTGTACCTTTCCTCAGAAATAGTGTACACTGTTCTTTCTAGAACTCCTGTCTGGCTTTCTATCCCAAGGCCCGGATGCCTAAATGGTGGCTTAAATCCTTGGTAAAAACTATATCTTCCTCTGGTATTAGATCCTTGCTTTACTTTCTTTTTTTTTTTTTTTCCATTTTTATTTACAAAATAAACCAAAACATTTTTATGCAGCTTTTCTGTCTTTTTTCATTTTGTAATTTAATATAACCACTTTAACCAAAATGTTTTGCAATACAATAAAATATTCTAACTCATGTGTATAGCAATACCACATATGTATACCTTGCACACAAACATGCATAGCTGCTGAGAACAAAGGATGCTTCCTGCATTTGGATACCAGTTCTAAATACAGTGTTCACTTTCAGCACTGTGCTTAGCATTTTCTTCTCAGCCTGATCTCTTTGCTGACTATGCAGTGTGAATCGCCATTAAAGTTAAGACTGCAGATTTATGCCCTGGCTGCAGGAGTCATAGTTAGCTAGGATGTACATCTGCAGATTGGAGGGGGGGGGGGGGGGGAAGGGGTTAGGCAGACAACACCAATCTTCCCAACAGCATCACGTCCCCTCATTGGACATTTAACCAGCATTTAATAACCTGAATGTCTCTCAAATATTATAGTGCTTATTAGCCAAAGATATCAAATAATGTAAAAGATGTATGTACATAGCAGGCATCGGTGTACAGTAGAGCTTCAAACGCTTATATAGGTGCCATACTTTGGCCCTATACAACTGAGAGGATATACAGGACTGTATATATGACTGATATGTTTGTGCGCCTGTGCCCTAAAATATGGCAAACCTACAGTAGATTTTGAAAAGACCATTTAGTTGCATAAGACTTAACTGCATGACAGATATACCTTTTATAAGGGTTTTGCTCAAGAGTGATTAGAATGATGTCACAAATTATCATATCACCATGAATGTATTCAATAATTATTATATACAGCAACATTTTAGCTTTGTTGTAGCAAATAAGTATATTATGTACATGGGTATAATTGTCTTACTCTTAGAATATTTTATGCGGTGACCTACATCTTATACATAACCGAGTTATTTTGGTGGGTGGCTCTAAAATAAAAATCTGTATTTCTATAGTACTATATTCTCTCTCTGGAAACATTTCACCCAAACAAATCTGAAAAAAAATCTGATTTTGGTCTAATTTTGATTCTAATGAATTGATTCACTCATCTCTAGACATTATAGTAGTTAATTTCACAGGATGATTCCAGAACATGTATTTCATTGTTGAGGTTATGACAGCACATTTGAAAGAAGATAGAAAGATACCAGAAGATAGAAGTTAAAGGGTACCTTAGTTTTCATGCAATCTTGAAAATAATGCATGTTATTGTGGAGAATATTGTGTGCAGTCTGCAAGTGCAACACTGGTCTAAACTTCCTTTCTCATACTTTCCATGCTGCTGTGCGGCTCACTTTTTTTTTTTTTTTTTTTCCCTTTCCGCGGGGCTGCCATATCTGCATCTTTAACATTATTATTGTTTCCAATTGCCAGTGGCCCCCCCTTCTCTTCCACAAAACCGCTGTACCCTCATAGACTGTCATTATTTCCAGTTACCCCAGATCCGCAGCCAGGCTGCCTTTTTCCGTGCTGTTTGGGCTAGGGTGTGTTCATACTGCCTAAGGCCTCTTTCACACGACAGTATGTCCATTTCAGTGTTTTGCGGTCCGTTTTTCACGGATCCGTTGTTCCGTTTTTTGCTTCCGTTGTGGTTCCGTTTCCGTTCCGTTGTTCCGTTCCGTTTTTCCGTATGGCAAATACAGTATACAGTAATTTCATATAAAAAATTGGGCTGGGCATAACATTTTCAATAGATGGTTCCGCAAAAAACGGAACGGATACGGAAGACATACGGATGCATTTCCGTATGCATTCCGTTTTTTTGCGGACCCATAGACTTTAATGGAGCCACGGAACGTGATTTGCGGCCAAATATAGGACATGTTCTATCTTTAAACGGAACGGAAAAACGGAAATACGGAAACGGAATGCACACGGAGTACATTCAGTTTTTTTTGCGGAACCATTGAAATGAATGGTTCCGTATACGGACCGTATACGGACCGCAAAAAACGGCCCGCAAAACGGAAAAAAAAAACGGTCGTGTGAAAGAGGCCTAACTCTGTTCATCCACTCCAACCACTCCTGAAAACTGGGGTATTTCATGGTGCCCCAGTGTTTCACAATTATTATTTTGGCTAGTGCAATGCCCCGAAACCACAGTATCTGCTCTGTTTTATTTTCGTCTGTCTCTGGGAGTGTACCCAGAATGGCATAATCAATACATGCCTGGTATTTCATTGGGGAAAGATCCTGCAGTTTCCGAAATATTTTTATCCAATATTCATTTATCCCTGGGCATTCCCACAGCAGATGTTTATAATCTCCTCTGTCCTTGTTACATTTATAGCAGTTCTGTTTCCTATCTTTATAAATGGTATGTAATAATGCTGGTGTATAATAAAGACGGTGTATAATTTTCAGAAGAATCCATGCATCAGCGGGTGAGACGGTCGATCTTTTAATGTTTCTGTACACAGTATTCCAGATAATAGGTTCCCCTTTATGTAAATCTCTTTCCCATTTAGCTTCACCCCTAAATGTGATCGTTTTTGTGTATTCATATTTAAACTTAGCGTATATATGTGATATAGAGCTGTTAAATGTCATGTCAAAGCAAAAATCTAAAAAAGTGTTCCTTACTATCTTCAAATAATTCTTATTCTCCGTGTATTGTATAGCGTGACGTAATTGTTCATATCGAAATTTATCAATAAATCCTAATATAATGTCTGGTAATATTTCATTTAAGGGCTTAATCAGTCCCTGATGAAAAAATTGTGCAATGAAATATATCCCATTTTTTTCCCAATATTCAGCGTGACCTAATTGCATAACTTGTGATAAGTGTGCGTTCCCCTACAGTGGGGTGTACTGAACTGCCTCAGATATGCCCGTCATATCTCTAATTTGTTGCCAGATATACCCGAGCATTCTACAAAACGGATTTGTTATTGTTTTCTTCTTAAGAATACCGGTTTCAAGAATATGAAAAAGATCCGACCATGGTCTACAATGCTCCCCAAAAAGAAGACAGATGCATTTATTCCTCCGATTCTTAGTGCACCATCTCAGTTGGGCAGCTAAGTAATATCCTTTTAAGAAAGGGATGGACATTCCACCCTCTTCTTTATACAGATACTGAATCTTAATTCTAACTCGTTTGCGGCCCCAAATAAGTTCATTAAAAAGGGTCTCTAGCTTGTTGAAAAACTTGTCTTCTATCGTGATTGGACTGGCGTTGAAAACATATAATAACATTGGTAATAATGTCATTTTAATAAGCGCTATTCGGTTAATTTGTGATATAGGGAGTTTTAGCCATGTTCTAATTTTTTCCCTAACTTTATCTATTATTGGGATTATATTCAGTTTCAAATAGTGTTCCAATTTGGTCCCTATCTGGATACCCAGGTACAATAGGGAGTCTGCTGGGGTCAATATACTGACCCGAAAATTGTGGCCCCGTGGAACTGGGCGTCTCAGTGGGAGAAATTTAGATTTTTCCCAGTTTATGTCGTATCCAGATAGGGATCCAAACTCATCCAGACTATCCATAACCCTGGGCAGGTCAATATACCCCTTTCCCAGATAGAGCAGCATGTCGTCCGCATATAAACTAATTTTATCAGCTTCCCCCTCGCACCCGAAGCCAGATATTTCCTCATCTGTTCTAATTTTGCATGCAATTGGCTCCAGGAATAGCGAGAAGAGCAAAGGGGAAAGGGGACAGCCCTGGCGTGTTCCTCGGGTCAGGGGAAAGGGGGCAGAGTACTCTCCACTAATTCGGATCCTCGACACCGGGTTTTGGTACAGAATGCGAACCCATCTAGAGAAATACTCGCCCATCCTCACCCGTGATAATACTTTCCAAAGGAAGGGCCACTCCACCCTGTCAAAGGCCTTAGCGGCATCAAGAGACAGGATGGAGCAGTCCCCCCCGTCCCCCGTCTGGATGTTCAAGAACGCCCGCCTTATATTATCCTGTATATTTCTTTTGGGAATAAACCCGGTTTGATCTACATGGACAACTTTATGTATTACAGTTTTTAATCTGTTGGCTAACAATTTGGCAAGAATTTTATAATCTGTGTTCAACAGAGAGATAGGGCGGTAGGAGGCAGCCAACAACGGATCCTTCCCCTTTTTGGGGATCAATGTGATGATGGCTTCCATCCATGAGGGGGGTAGAGAACCCTTTGTCCAAGATTGATTTAGTACCTCCAACATTGGGGGAAGAATCGTTCCCTCATGTTGCCGATATACTTCGAATGGAAAACCATCCGCCCCTGGGGACGTATTACCCTTGATGGAGTGCAACGTGGTCTGTAGCTCGGTCAGTTGTATAGGTCTATTTAACCAATCGATGTCTTGTTGGTCAAATTCAGGGATGTCAATATTATCCAAATATTGATCTATTTTTCCTCCCTGATTTTGGGACCCGGCTTGATATAATGTAGAAAAATACCTAGTAAATTCCTTTAGGATGTCATCAGGGTCTCGTAAGATATTCCCTGCCTCTGTCCTAATTCCAGTAATATTGGAACCTCCCCTTTGATTTTTTACTATCATAGATAATAATCTGCTTGGCTTTCCGGACTCACTAAAACTCCTCAACCCTGAAAAAAACATTTTGTTTTGTGCTTTTTTGTATAAATTTTGTTTATATTCCTCCTGTGCCTTTTTAAGTTGGAGTTGTTTTTCTATAGTATTTGCAAAGATAATCTCATTCGTTATCCGGTTGAGCCTCCCTTCTATTTCTTTTTGGGTTTGGGCGAAAAGATTTTTCTGTTTCCTGATTTCATGAGAATATATACCCCGGAGGTATGCCTTAAGCGAGTCCCAAACCATATGAATATGTGTTGAATTAACATTATCCCTCCAAAAGAGTTTTATTTCTTCATTAATCTTATCTAGATCCCTTATCAATGTCATCCAATGGGGGTTAAGTTTAAAGATTCTGTTTTGGTTTGGTTTCTTAGGGCTGTCCAGTATTACCATGACCGGGCTATGGTCAGAGATACCATGACATTCATAATTCATTTTTTTAACCCTATTAATAAGCCCGGGGCTGGCAAGAGCCAGATCAACTCGAGACATGGACCTATATGTGTTACTAAAGCAAGAAAATACCTGCTTATTTCCGTAAAGGGATCGCCAGATATCGACCAGAGCCATCTCCGTACTGATTCTGGATAGCACTGTACTTGATCCCAGATTTGATTCATAGTTAGTTATGGTGGAGGTCCTATCTTTCTTGGTGTCCATGACCGAGTTGAAATCACCCATCACCAGCACCGGGCACTCCTCTCGTGCTGTAATATATGCCATCAATTTACATAATACAGTAGTAGTAAAGGGGGGCGGAATATATATAAACGCTAAGATTATCCTTTGCCCCTGCCAATAGCAGTGCAAGAAGATGTACCGGCCCTCTTGATCAATTAGCTGTTCTATTGGGTCATAGTCTACCTGTCTATGAACATACACACTGATTCCCCTGGAGTATATAGAGTGGCAGGAATGGTATTCGTGAGAGGCCCATCTCCTTCCGCCCAGTGCCGCTATTTTATCACCTGTAAGGTGTGTTTCTAACAGGGCCACTATTGCTGGTAAATGTCTAGAGACCAAATCGAACACTGCGCACCTCTTAATTTTATCCGCAAAACCGCGGATATTCCATGTCAATATGCTAGACATTTTAAGGAATATAGCAACACTGAGCGGGAGAACAGGGGAGCCACCAGCGACATATCCTCAACACCACGACAGGCCCCCGCGGAAAGAAATCCCCTCCCCCAACCCCCAAAAACCCCAATCCCATTCTGACCTGCGAGTCGCGGAACGCGGCTCATAGGTCTCTAACTGTAGACTATCCCCCCCCCCCCCCACCGCCGACCACCCCAGCTCTCCCCCACCACGACCATAGGCGAGTTATTTAATGCCCTGAGAGTCCATCCAATCGACGGCGTCGCTTGGGTTGGAGAAAAATTGTACGGTTTCTTTATAGATGATCCGTAGTTTCGCAGGGTACATCATGGAATATTTTAGTTGGGCTTGTATCAGTCTCTTTTTAACATCCTTATATTCTCTTCTTTTATCCTGCGTAGTTTTCGAAAAGTCCGGGTATATCTCTATATTAGTATCATTATATTTCACCGTTTGCGCTTCTCTCTTCCACTTAAGGATATTATCCCGATCCCTTGAGGAGGTCATTTTAATTAACAAAGGCCTTGGTGCTAGCCCTGGTAGGGGTTTTCTTGTTGGAATACGGTGTGCTCTCTCCACTGTGGGTCCTAGAGCTGCTCCTGAGGCTGCTATATTATCTAACAGCCATTTTTGTGTGAAACCTATAGGGTCTCACTGTCACTGGCTCTGCCACATAGTTAATAACAGGAACAGTCTTACCCTTTGTAATCAACCAGTCTGGTAAAGCAGTGACATTCTCTCCCGCGGACTCATCAAGGTTGTGGTCGCTCCTAGCAACAGCTTTACCGCACCTCCGCACTCCCTCTCTAGGACTCCGGACACAGTCGCAGGGAAGATATGCACTCCTGAGAACCGCACCGCTCTCCACCTCTTTGTCTTCCCGACGGTTGCCCTTGGCAACGGCACATATCTGCTGTTCATCGGATTCTCCAGGTACACAATTTGTAGCATTTTCTCCGCTCCACAGCTGCCAAAATAATGGGAAGTCTTTGCCAAGCACAAACTCCACTTCCAGGGTCTTACATTTTAAGAGCTCCCATTGCACAGGGTCATAGTCTGTTAAAAAGGTCAGAGACACAGTGACATCTGTCTCTGGCCCTCTCTCCAGAAAGTCCAGCACTTTAGGCCAGACGCGAGACACCTGCTGGCGGGCATCTAGAGTGACCCCCAGCGGGATTCCCCCGATCACTAAATCACAGGATTTCTCCCACGGGCTATACCATTTTGCAGCCATTTCCACTGATCAGTCTTTTGTACTGGGCTTCTGGCCCTTTAAATCCTGCACTGTTTGCACCACAGAAAAAAAAATGTCCAGATTAACACCATCAGTCTCTGCTCCTGCAAACTAGCAGGCTTCCAGCACTTTAAATCACTGCACAGTAACACAGCAATTCCTTGGCAACATTCAGCAGCACCTGCTCTTTTCAGTGATGTTGTTGCCCCTAGCAACCACGTTGCTTTTTTTTTTTCTTTTCAGCACGGACATGTGCCCGCATCGAGCACCAATTGTGGGGGATTAGCTATTTTCCGGTGGTTGCAATCACACATTTATTCACAGACACCAGGATTTAGGGGCCAAACTGTGCTTTATTGTGGCACACGGCATAAAGAAAAAACACACAAAGCCAAAATAAAATACCTTGCCCGTCTGAGCCCTATCTAAACACCTAGGTTTCCCTGACTCACCTAAAGCGTACCACAGTTCACACCCGTGATGAGATGCGGCTTTCCCAGCCCTTTCTCCAGCAGCCTCCAGGCTGCTCCCACACCAGGGTCTCTTGGGGGATAGTGGTCTCTCAGCCCTCCTGGCTAAAACCACACAGAGCCACTCCAGCCTTCTGTGTGCAAGTCCCCTCCCCCTCTCACTCTGAGGATTCCTTTATCCCCAGGTGATTACTGCACCTGGTCTTTCTTCAGACCTGGCGATTCTAGGGGAAGACACAGCAAATCCTGCCATATATCTGCAACACGCCAGACCTGCAGGGTATAGCGAAGTGAGGTCACGGTTATGGGCAATCGAGGGTTGCCAACTGTATTGGAGAACCCTGGGCAGGCATGTGGCAGTGAAGGAGAGGTAGACACGGTTCCTCTGGGGCACACTCTGTATGTAGGGACCAGGCCTGATGGTGGATGAGGTGCCCTGGATGTTACGGGTATTTTGAGTGCCTGGGGCAAGGTCCCTTTAAGGTTCGTGACGCCAGTGCCTTTGACGATGGCACACCGGTTGATAGTTGGAATAAGTGAGGTACACAGGTGGTATAGTGAACCAAACGTTGCTTTACTTAACAGTCCAACTTTGTACATATAGATGGTAACACAGTCTTTTAGATCACAGCTTTACAAGCAGGCTTATTCCACAAGATGGCAGGTATTGATTATGCAAGATACTCAGAGGGTAAATCCACAATGCACTCAGAATCAGGTTGTACCTTTCCTCAGAAATAGTGTACACTGTTCTTTCTAGAACTCCTGTCTGGCTTTCTATCCCAAGGCCCGGATGCCTAAATGGTGGCTTAAATCCTTGGTAAAAACTATATCTTCCTCTGGTATTAGATCCTTGCTTTACTTTCTAATGCATCTGCCCATCAGGGTTACTTATCTTTGCCTGTGATATCCTTACTTGTCTGGTGAATGACCGTGGGTTTCTCCCAGGAGGTTCTGTCCTGCTACTGGGGTGACTTCAGAGCTAACTAAGGCTCTCTTGGCTTCAGGCAGGCTAGGTCTCCTCACTAGCCTCCTGGTCATAGCTAGCAGCCAGGGCTATCAAGCTGCATGTCAGGAGGAGGCCCTCTAACTTCTGTCTTCTCAGACTCCTGACTCTGCACTAACTCTCCCTGTCTAGGCCTGGACATTTATACTAGGAGCTTTCTATCTCCCTCTAGTGTCTGTGATGTCTAACTACACCCAACTAGGCCTGCTATTGCATCATACAGGGGAACATTGCATATAAAAACACATTAGAAAATACATTAAATGCACAATTAAATATAAAATTTCTGTCCCTTGTGAGTAGGAGTAACGCGCACACCAATTGACCCTTGTGTAGTGCCCACCCCTACCTAGTGGGACACTACATATCTCCCCTAACAACCATGAGGCATGTCACTGCCTCACACTATGAATAGGATGGAATTTTGTTATAACATTTTGCCTACCGCCACACAATTTTATACATGGTGGCGGTAGGCTCCTATCTGTAACCCGACGTATAAAAGCACCGGGTTAAATTCTGGTCTGCCGGCAGCCCGTAACGTTGCAGATCGCTATGACAGCACTGTCATTACACAGCTACAGTCACAGGGAGAACTCTCAAAGTCAGCAGGAGTGGTCAGGCTGCGAAAGATCCTTGCAGAACCCTGCTACAAGGATCTATCAGTGTTAAATGTAAAAGCCGTCAGGGAGTGTTTTTCCTTATGTCCGAGCGAAACTTGCTGGCTATAAAGTTAACTGTCTGTCCTGACTGTGGCAGGAAGGTGTTAATTCACTTATAAAAAAATAGAAAGTGAAAAATAAATAAATTATTTTAAAAAATTAAAATAAGTGAATAAAAAGAGAAATACGGAAAATAAAAAAATAAAAAGTTATAGTAATTGTTAGGCCTTGTTCACACTTCAGTTATTTGATCAGTTATTGTGAGCCAAAACCAGGTGCGCGTCAAAAACACTGAACTTTTCATTATACCTTATGTCTGTGTAGCCTCCACTCTTGGTTCTGGCTCACAGAAACTGATGTAAATGACTGATCAAATAACTGAAGTGTGAACAAGGGCTTACTAGTATTAGCAATAGTATAGAGGAGTACATACAAACCCATACAAACTCCCCCCCCCCTAATAAAAAAATAAAATAAAATAATTTTTTATTATATTTATATATATTTATTAATTTTAGCAATATTGTGGAATTTGTGTGTGTAAAATATACAAACATACATACTTTCTTGTATCTAGGTATTTGTTTTAGCTATATTTTGTATAGCAGGGTTTTTTTTCTGTGTAAAATATACAAACACACTCATATTTTTTTCATTTATAAAAAATAAATAAAAAAAATGGCCATATTTCCTCGAGATTAATACTAGGGGCACAACATAAGGAAAAGTCACTTTGAAGGGGCTTGTAAAATTTGGGTGCTGTACAACAGTTTTCTGGCAGTATAGTGCCATAGAACCAGCAATAGAAAAATGGGCTGCCAAACTTCAAAATACACTCCAGTCTTTTGAAGTCTTGTGGTGGGCCCAGCCAGTAGATAAATTACATAAATAGTGTACATTTTTAGGGTACAAGTGTATGGTAATGGTTTTAGAAATGTTTTGTCTTGAAACCTTTGTAATAGTTAGGAAAAATAGATAAGAAAAAGGAAAAATATATTTTTTTTTCATCATTTTCAGAGTTTTTCCTTAAATAAAATAAAAAGTTATATCCATCTTCTAATGGCAGAAAAGAAAGGTGTATGGTGGCCCATGAAAAATATTGTCAAATACGTGTAGGCTGGCTCAGAAATTAATCAGTCATTTGCAGTTAGGCCCATTGCTACAACAACAAAAAAATGGCCTGGTAAGGTAGGGGGATAAACACTCTGGTAATGAAGCAGTTAAACATATATTACAGTTAATATCAGATGGGGCAAACAAGGTGGATGTATCAAACATGGCTGCAGGATTGTTGCTATAAGGAAAAGGAGCATGAAAATTAGCTGTCATATAATATGGTGGCCAAACAGGGGCTGTTGCTGGTATGAGATTTTTCTGAAAATTATTGCAGTTATGGCCTGCAATGTCCTGAAAATGCCCCTTTTCTAAATAATTACATAAAGGGGCTACATGGGGCCAATAGTGGACCACTATATACATTTTAACTAAAAATTAAAGTTATACTTACCTTTAACCTTGCATCCTAAACCTACATAAGAAGAGTACCTCTCAGTGCAGCAGGTGACCGGCAGTTGGATCCAAGGAACTGATAAAAGAGGAGAGAAAATGGGGCATGGGGCACTCCCAGAGTGACAGATGAAAAAAGCCCCCTTCCTTCATCCCCAGTTGTGAACCACCTTCTCCAACCCCAACTGCTCTCCAACCCTACAAATGGAGGACCTTTCTTCTGCCATCTGCCTTTTCTCCTTTTCCACATCATCTAATACCAATGATATGTCATCCGTAGAGTTGAGTGAACCCGAACTGTAAAGTTAGGGTTCGTACCGAACTTTTTGATTTTTGGCACCCGGACCCAAACCCGAATATTTCCGTAAAAGTTCGGGTTCAGTGTTCGGCGATCTCTTGGCGCTTTTTGAAAGGCTGCAGGGCAGCCAATCAACAAGCATTTAACTACTTTGCCCTAAGAGGCCATCACAGCCATGCCTACTAATGGCATGGCTGTGATTGGCCAAGTGCAGTATGTGACCCAGCCTCTATATAAGCTGGAGTCACATAGCACCGCATGTCACTCTGCTTTCTTCAGTGTAGGGAAAGCTGCTGCTGCTGTGAGGGACAGATTAGGATAGAATTCTGGTGTTGTACATTCTGCAAACTACAGCGATAATTGAGGGTGCTATGCTACAATATTGTACCCAGCCCTGAGCCCAGTGATACTCCAAAATAATTTTTAATCCGTCTGTTAGTGAGGTCGGCGTCGGCTGACATTTTGTTAAATGCAGCCACCTTGAAACTGCATGTTAACTGCCTGTGTGCCAGGGACATTAGTCTACTTCTGTTCTGGTAGCTTAGTGGAGGTGAAATTCCCTTTTTTGGCAGGTCAAGTACCCAAACAGCCGACAGTACACACCTGGCATTGAAAATTATTCAATTACATTAGTCTGTCAGACTGTCACACATTTTGTGACCTAAAGCGAGTTTTCTTGATCTGTCTGCCACAGGCACTGCATATCTGACAGTCCATTAAACTGTCAAATAGTGCCATTACCTTGCTGCTGTACAAAAGCACAATTTTTGTGCTAGATAGCACTTTTGCGTACAGCGCAGTATTACCTATTTTATAATTAAGCATTGAAATACTGCATTTCTAGAGTTATTTGCCCAAAAAACTGTTCTAGTGCCACAGTGCACATTTGCGTAAAGCGCAGTATTACCTATTTTATAATTAAGCAGTGAAATACTGCATTTCTATAGTTGTTTGCCCAAAAAAGTGTTTTAGTGCCGAAGTGCACTTTTGTGTACACCTCAGTATTAATACCTCTTTTATAAATAAGCTGTGAAATACTGCTTTTCTATAGTTGGTTGCCAAACAATTTGTTTTACTGCCCCAGAGCACTTTTGCGTACAACGCAATATTACCTATTTGACCATTAAGCAGTGAAAAACTGCATTTCTACAGTTGTTTGCAATGAACACTGGTTTTAGCCTATATAGCTGATGTGAGGCCTACCCTGTATTTTCTTTCATGTGGAGTAACCAGTGGAACTATGCATTTACACAGTTGGTTGCCAAAAAACACTGTACTATTGCCCCAAAGCACTTTCGCGTACAACACAGTATTACCTATTTTAGTATTTACCTGTGAAATACTGCATTTCTAGAGTTGTTTGCAATAAACACTGGTTTTGTGGTAGATTGCACATTTTCGGTGTACGCTGCGTTTCTGACAGTCAAATTAAACTGTTATCTTCTGCAGTTGTTGGTTTGAAAATTCAAACTTATGGTGATATTGAAGTAATTGTATTCAATTGCTCTGTTACACTGTTGTGTGACAAATAAATTTATTCTGTTTATGACACAAGCACTGCCTTAGGCCTCATGCACACGACCGTTTTTTTTTAAGGTCCGCAAAAACGGGGTCCGTAGGTCCGTGATCCGTGACCGTTTTTTCGTCCGTGGGTCTTCCTTGATTTTTGGAGGGTCCACGGACATGAAAAATGAAAAAAAAATCAAAGTCAAGTTTGCCATTGAAATGATAGGAAAAAAGGGACACGGATCACGGACACGGATCACGGACACGGATGACAATCTTGTGTGCATCCGTGTTTTTTCACGGACCCATTGACTTGAATGGGTCCGTGAACCGTTGGCCGTGAAAAAAATAGGACAGGTCATATTTTTTTCACGGCCAGGAAACACGGATCACGAATGCGGCTGCAAAACGGTGCATTTTCCGATTTTTCCACATACCCATTGAAAGTCAATGGGTCCGCGAAAAAAAACGGAAAACGGCACAACGGCCACGGATGCACACAACGGTCGTGTGCATGAGGCCTTACTGTTAGGCCTCATGCACACAACAGTTTTTTTTCACGGTCCGCAAAAACGGGGTCCGTGGGTCCGTGATCCGTGACCGTTTTTTCGTCCGTGGGTCTTCCTTGATTTTTGGAGGATCCACGGACATGAAAAAAAAGTCGTTTTGGCGTCCGCCTGGCCGTGCGGAGCCAAACGGATCCGTCCTGAATTACAATGCAAGTCAATGGGGACGGATCCGTTTGACGTTGACACAATATGGTGCAATTGCAAACGGATCCGTCCCCATTGACTTTCAATGTAAAGTCA
Organism: Bufo gargarizans; assembly: GCF_014858855.1. Taxonomy (NCBI): domain Eukaryota; kingdom Metazoa; phylum Chordata; class Amphibia; order Anura; family Bufonidae; genus Bufo; species Bufo gargarizans. Next base: position 80,191,052 of record NC_058087.1, on the reverse strand, counting down.
GGAGTCCCTTTACTTTCACACTTGTGTTCATAATGCAGACGGTGGCTCCGTTCAGAGCGGATCCGTCTGCATTATATTGTTAAAACATTGTGTGAAAATAGCCTCAGACGGATCCGTCCAGACTTTACATTGAAAGTCAATGGGGGACGGATCCGTTTGAAAATTGAGCCACAGTGTGTCATCTTCAAACGGATCCGTCCCCATTGACTTACATTATAAGTCTGGACGGATCCGCTTGCCTCCGCACGGCCAGGCGGACACCCGAACATAACTTGAAGCGTCCCCATCACCATGGGAACGCCTCTACGTTAGAATATACTGTCGGATATGAGCTACATTGTGAAACTCATTTCCGACAGTATATTCTAACACAGAGGCGTTCCCATGGTGATGGGGACGCTTCAGGTTAGAATATACTGAAAAACTGTGTACATGACTGCCCCCTGCTGCCTGGCCGCACCCGATCTCTTACAGGGGGCCGTGATCAGCACAATTAACTCCTCAGGTGCCGCACCTGAAGGGGTTAATTGTACTATCATATCCCCCTGTGAGAGATCAGGGCTGCCAGGCAGCAGGGGGCAGACCCCCCCCTCCCCAGTTTGAATATCGTTGGTGGCACAGTGTGCGCCCACCATCGGCCCCCCCCTTCCTCCCTCTATTGTTATAAATCGTTGGTGGCACAGTGTGCGCCCCACATCGCCCCCCCCCCCTCCCTCCCTCTATTGTAATAAATCGTTGGTGGCACAGTGTGCGCCCACCATCGGCCCCCCCTCTCTCTATAGTAGTAACAACCATTGGTGGCAGTGTGCGGCCTCCCATTTCCCCCCCCCATCATTGGTGGCAGTGGAGTTCCGATCGGAGTCCCAGTTTAATCGCTGGGGCTCCGATCGGTAACCATGGCAACCAGGAAGCTACTGCATTCCTGGTTGCCATGGTTACTTAGCAATAGTACAATTGTAGAAGATTCATACTTACCTGCTTGCTGCTGCGATGTCTGTGACCGGCCGGGAGCTCCACCTACTGGTAAGTGAAAGGTCTGTGCGGCGCATTGCTAAAGAACTGTCACTTACCAGTAGGAGGAGCTCCCGGCCGGTCACAGACATCGCAGCAGCAAGCAGGTAAGTATGAATCTTCTACTGTTGTACTATTGCTAAGTAACCATGGCAACCAGGGCTGCAGTAGCTTCCTGGTTGCCATGGTTACCGATCGGAGCCCCAGCGATTAAACTGTGACTCCGATCGGAACTCCGCTGCCACCACTGATGGGGGGGGGGGGGGGAATGGGAGGCCGCACACTGCCACCAATGGTTGTTACTACTATAGAGAGAGGGGGGGCCGATGGTGGTTGGCACACTGTGCCACCAACGATTTTTAACTATAGAGGGAGGAAGGGGGGGCGATGGTGGGCGCACACTGTGCCACCAACGATTTTTAACTATAGAGGGAGGAAGGGGGGGGCGATGGTGGTTGGCACACTGTGCCACCAACGATTTTTAACTATAGAGGGAGGAAGGGGGGGGCCGATGGTGGGCGCACACTGTGCCACCAACGATTTATTACAATAGAGGGAGGGGGGGGGCGATGGTGGGTGCACACTGTGCCACCAACGATATTCAAACTGGGGAGGGGGGGGGGTCTGCCCCCTGCTGCCTGGCAGCCCTGATCTCTTACAGGGGAATATGATAGTACAATTAACCCCTTTAGGTGCCGCACCTGAAGGGGTTAATTGTGCTATCATATCCCCCTGTAAGAGATCGGGTGGTGCCAGGCAGCAGGGGGCAGTCTTGTACAAAGTTTGCAGTGTATTCTAACTAGAAGCGTCCCCATCACCATGGGAACGCTTCTGTGTTAGAATATACTGTCGGAAATGTGTTTTCACGATCTTCGGATCCGTCTGTATGAAAGCAACCTACGGCCACGGATCACGGACACGGATGCCAATCTTGTGTGCATCCGTGTTCTTTCACGGACCCATTGACTTGAATGGGTCCGTGAACCGTTGTCCGTCAAAAAAATAGGACAGGTCATATTTTTTTGACGGACAGGATACACGGATCACGGCCTCGGCTGCAAAACGGTGCATTTTCCGATTTTTCCACGGACCCATTGAAAGTTAATGGGTCCGCGAAAAAAAACTGAAAACGGCACAACGGCCACGGATGCACACAACGGTCGTGTGCATGAGGCCTTAAGGAAATTAATTGTTGACTATTGGCAGTTTAATTGACACCTGGTGGGTGAACGCAAATAATGAGTAGAACATCAAATAAGGGATGTGGACATGGTCGTGGAGGTGTTTGAAAGCTCAGAGTTGGCACCTGCAGCCCATGCCCATCAGCCTTTCACCTCACCCCCTTGCAAATCAGCCAAGCAGTCTGAGCCCCAAGTCATACAGCAGTCTCTTCTGCTTTTTGATGACTCTGCTGGCAGGGTTTCCCAGGGCCATCCACATAGCCCGCCCCAGAAGTGGAAGAGATTGAATGCACTGATGCCCAAACACTTATGTTTCAGGATGAGGACATGGGAATACCACCGCAGCACATCTCTGATGAGGACGAAACACAGGTGTCAACTGCTGCAGCTTTCTGTAGTGTGCAGAACGACAAGGAGGGCAGGGGTGAAGACTTGGTGGAAGATGATGTGGAGGACGATGAGGTTCTAGACCCCACATGGAATGAAGGTCATGCCAGTGACTTTCATAGTTCGGAGGAAAAGGCAGTGGTCAAACCAAGCCAACAGCACAGCAAAAGAGCGAGCAGGGTGCAAAAGCAGAGCGTCCGCTTCGAAGACAGTATGCCTGCTACTGCCCACCGCACCCAGGGACCGAGCACACCAAAGCCAGCTCCAAGGAGTTCCCTGGCATGGCAGTTCTTCACACAATGTGCTGATGACAAGACCCGAGTGGATCGCACGCTGTGCCATCAGAGGCTGAAGTGAGGCATTAACATTCTGAACCTCCTCCTCTTCTACCACCTCCTCATCCGGTCAGCGAAAGAGCTTCACCACCAACTTCAGCACAGCCAGGGGTAAACGTCAGCAGGCGGTTCTAAAACTGATGTGTTTAGGGGACAAACCCCACACCACGCAGGCGCTGCGGAGGAGTATAGAAGAACAGACCGATGAGTGGTTGCGGCCAGTGAGCCTCAAGCCTGGCCTGGTGGTATGTGATAATGGACGAAATCTCGTTGCAGCTCTAGGACTAGCCGGTTTGACGCACATCCCTTGCCTGGTGCATGTGCTGAATTTGTTGGTGCAGAAATTCATTAACAACTACCCCGACATGTCAGAGCTGCTGCATAAACTGTGTGCCGTCTGTGCGCGCTTTCGGCGTTCTCATCCTGCTGCTGCTTGCCTGTCTGCGCTGCAGCGTAACTTTGGCCGTCCTGCTCACCGCCTCATATGCAACATGCCAACCAGGTGGAACTCCACCTTGCATATGCTACAGAGACTGTGCGAGCAGCAGCAGGTGATAGTGGAGTTTCAGCTGCAGCACGCACGGTTCAGTCTCTCTGCGGAACAGCACCACTTCACCACCAATGAGTGGGCCTCCATGCGAGACCTGTGTGCCATGTTGCACTGTTTCTAGTACTCCACCAACATGGCCAGTGGCGATGACGCCATTCTCAGCATTACAATACCACTTCTAGGTCTCCTTGAGAAAACACTTAGGGCGATGATGGCAGAGGATGTGGCACAGGAGGAGGAGGAGGAGGAAGAGGGATCATTTCAAAGGGTTTCAGGCCAGTCATTTATAAGTGTCTCAGAGGGTGGGTTCCTGCACCAGCAGAGGCCAGTTACACATTTGGACAGCCAGGGCACAGTTCTGGAGGATGAGGAGGAACCATGTTCACAGCAGGGTGGCACTCAACGCAGCTCGTGGCCATCACTGGAGCATGGCTGGGGGGATACAGAGGACACAGACGATACACCTCCTACAGAGGACAGCTTGTCCTTACCTCTGGGCAGCCTGGCACACATGAGCGACTACATGCTGCAGTGCCTGCATAATGACCACAGAATTGCCCACATTTAACATGTGCAGACTACTGGGTGGCCACCCTGCTGGATCCCCGTTACAAAGACAATGTGCCGTCCTTAATTCCCTCACTGGAGCATGATAGGAAGATGCGCGACTACAGGCACACACTGGCAGACGCGCTTCTAAGAGCATTCCCAACTGACACCGGGGGACAAGTGGAAGCACAAGGCAAAGGCAGAGGAGGAGGAGGAAGAGGCCTCCAACGCAGCTGGGTCACCGCCAGCACCTCAGAAGGCAGGGTTAGCATGGCCGACATGTGGAAAAGCTTTGTCACCTCGCCACAACAACCGGCACCACCAGCTGATATGGAACGTCTTAGCAGGAAGCAGCATTTGAACAACATGGTGGAACAGTACCTGTGCACACGCCTATACTTACTGACCGATGGTTCTGCCCTATTTAACTTCTGGGTTTCTAAATTGTCCACATGGCCTGAGCTTGCCCTTTATGCCCTGGAGGTGCTGGCCTGCCGTGCAGCCAGTGTACTCTCTGAACGTGTATTTAGCACGGCAGGGGCATCATTACAGATAAACGCAGCTGCCTGTCCATAGCCAACGTGGACAAGCTCACGTTCATTAAAATGAACCAGGCTTGGATCCCACAAGACTTGTCTGTACCTTGTGCAGAATAGACATGTATACAGGCCTTACCCAGCCATTGTGTTATACTACAGCACAATTGCTCGTTGTATTTTTTATATTTCCCACTCTTTTGGGGTGTACCTTAATAACTAAAAAAAAAGAAAACTGTGTTGGCTACCTAGTTCTCCTCCTCCTTGTACATATTTTATTTTATGTAATTTCACTAATTTGTTTGTTACATTTTTGGGTGAAATTCACCAATTCTTGGCTGTAATATACCCCTGCTCTACCTAGTAGACAGGTAAAAACATTTTATTAATTTGTCTGTTACATTCTCTAGTGAAATTAACCAATTTTTGGCTGTGATATACCACTGCTATACCTAGTAGACAGGTAAACAAATTTCACTAATTTGTCTGTTACATTCTCGGATGAAATTAACCAATTTTTGGCTGTGCTATACCATTCCTATACCTAGTAGACAGGTAAACAAATGTCACTAATTTGTCTGTTACATATTTGGGTGAAATTCACTAATTTTGGGCTGTAATATACCATTGCTATACCTAGTAGACATGTAAACAAATTTTACTAATTTGTCTGTTATATTATCAGGTGAAATTCACCAATTTTTGGCTGTGACATACCACTGCTATACCTTGTAGACAGGTAAACAAATGTCACTAATTTGTCTGTTACATATTTGGATGAAATTCACAAATTTTTGGCTGTTGTATACCATTGTTCTACCTAGTAGACAGGTAAAAACATTTCACTAATTTGTCTGTTACATATTCGGGTAAAATTCACCAATTTTTGGCTTTGATATACCCCTGCTCTACCTAGTAGACAGGTTAATAAATTTCACCAATTTTTCAGTTACATTCTTGGTTGACATTTTACAATTTTTGCTGTGAATAAACCCCTGCTCTGCATAGGTAACAGGGCCCGAAATTTTAAAAAAATCATCTGTTCCATTGGTGGGTGACATAAACCCATTTATGGCAATAAAAAAAACCTGCTCTGCATAGGCGACAGGGACTTAGATTTCTAAAATTAGTCTTTAATTGGCCCTTTCATTCGATCCTTCTGCTTCAATAGCTTCTCCCACATTTCTGCTCGATCACATTGAAGCCATTAACCTGCCTTAGATGTGGTCTCTCTTTTTCACACTCCCTCTCCGGCGTGGAACCCTGATTCGCCGATAACCGTCATCAACATGGTAGGCGCAGAAAAGAACATCGAAAGTTGATAGAGATGATATCCAAATGGATGGTGGACGTCACAGGGGCACCTCTGCATAGGTGACAGGAACATAAATTATCAAAAAAAATCGTCTGTTACATTGTCAGGTGACATTTTACCAATTTTGCTGGATATAAACCCCTACTCTGCATAGGTGATAGGGAATTAAATTTCTAAAATTCTTCTTTAATTGATGCGCGCCACCTCCTTTCATTCAATGCTTAAACTTTAACAAGTTGTCCCACATTTGCGCTTCAATAGTTTGTCCTACATTTCCGCTTTATATGTAATTTGAAATAATTAACCTCCCTTGGATGTGGTCTCCCTTTCCCACGCTCCCTCTCCGGCGTAGAACCCTGATTCGCCGATAACTGATCAACATGGTAGGTGGAGAAAAGAACATCGAAAATTGATAGAGATGATATCCAAATGGATGGTGGACGTCACAGGGGCACCTCTGCATAGGTGATAGGGACATCAATTTAAAAAAATCGTCTGTTACATTGTCAGGTGACATTTTACTAATTGTGCCGGATAGAAACCCCTGCTCTGCATATTTGACAGGGAATTACATTTCAAAAATTCATCTTTAATTGGCTCTTTTATTTAATTCTGCTTTAATAACTTGTCCCATATTTCCGCTCCATCACATTGAAGCCATTGACCTCCCTTGGATGTGGTCTCCCTGTCTCATGCTCCCTCTCCGGCGTGGAACCCTGATTCGCCGATAAAGAACATCGCAGAACATCGTAGAAAAGAACATCGAAAGTTGATAGAAAAGATATCCAAATGGATCGTGAACATCACAGGGACGAGCAACATAGTGGGTCAGTATGTGTGCACACGCCTATACGTACTGACTGATGGGTCTCCCCCCTTCAACTTCTGGGTCTCCAAATTGGGCATATGGCCTGAGCTTGCCCTTTACGCCTTGGAGGTGCTGCCCTGCCTCCAGTGTATTGTCTGAACGTTTGTTTAGCACGACTGGAGGGGGGTTATCATGGGTTATATTTCCCAATGTTTTGGGGTGCACCCTAATTAAAAAAATATATATATATTAAAACAAAAAAACTGTGTAGGCTAGCTCCTATACCGCCGCTTACACCTACACCACCACATGGTCCGGTTTCTTTGCGTTTGTCATGCGTTTTTTTATTCAGATGCGTTTTGTGTACAATCGCTGCTTAAATATGACATAAAACATAATGTATAGAAAATAAATATAAAATATATTAAGTTTATATAAAATTTTGTATAAAACACACTGTTAAACCACAATTCAGCCATAAAATTTTAAATCTCCGGGTGCTTTAACATATATATATTTATAAAACTCATTAGTTCAAGGGGGGGACATAATTTGATGTCCCCCCCTTGTACCAAGGAATGTTTTATAGGAACCCAAATAGCTCCCAGTCCGCATTTAACCCGTTGGGGACCAATGAGTCAAAGTCAAATATGAATTTCGACTCCAATCTTGACATCTTTTTTATCAGATCGCCCCCTCTCCAGTCTGGTTCATCTTTGGCCAGTGCCGTGTAAACCAGACCAGTAGGGTCTTTATTATGACACAATTTAAAATGTTTTGAGACAGTATGGTTCTCATAGCCTCTGCGTATGTTGGCCACATGCTCAGATATCCATTTTTTAAAAAGTCTCTTAGTGCGGCCAACATATTGTCTTTTGCAGGGGCATGTCAACAAATAGATGCCACTTTTACTATTACATGTTAAGAAGGTCCTTATTTCATGTGAATAGCCATTACTATTTGAGATGGCCTTCACCATTTTTTTAGGAAAACTTGTTATTTTACAATTGTGGAAAATATTTTACAAATTGGAAATTGTTGAGTTACATCTAAAAAAAACTCAAAACATAGCCAGTGTTTGTCTTTTAATTGATTGGATCTCTTTGCCGTAGGTGCTGCCTTTAAACCCAAATTTTCAAACCCAAAGTGCCTGGTCTACCTCTTATATAAAGTCTCTTAATAGTTTATTAGAAATAATGCAGACAATTTAAAAAATCCCCATCAATTCCAATACAAAGCAAGTACAGAGCTCAGAACTAAATTATTTCAGGATGTCATAATGGTTCGTTAATTCGACAATGGTTAATCAATTTCACACACATCCCCGGATAGGGGACGTAACAGGGATTAAACTGATAGGAATAGTAGTAGTTAAGACACCACTCATATAGGGTGTAACAGCACATTGCTCCGTGCACGTGCGGTGTCCCAACTTGGGAGTAAGAAGACCGACCAAGCTGCTTTTTCCATCTCCCGGTTCCTAAAATCAATTCAGTTTGGTGTATCAGAGTTTGGTCTGTCACTGTGACACTGTGTCACAGTATTTGTGAGTGAGTGACACCCTGTAACGGTATGAGTGGAGGCCTAGCCAGTGGCCACAGTACAGTCTGTGGGCCAGACACACACTGGCTTGCAGCTGGGATTATATCACAGAAAAATATTAAATAGAATTTTTTTTATCTGCAAGGTATTTGTGACTCACACCCTGTAACGGTATGAGTGGAGGCCTAGCCAGTGGCCACAGTACTGTCTGGGGCCAGACACACACTGTCTTGCATCTGGAATTACATCACAGGAAATATTAAATTGGATTTTTTTTTATCTGCAAGGTATTGTCTGTGACACCCTGTATAAATGGTGTGCACACAGTACTGTCTGTGACTGAGCCTGCAGCCTCTCACACATAGGCAGCCAGGCAACTGCAATATATATATATATATATATATATATATAAAGCACACTGATGTACCAGCCCTGAAAAGGGCTTTTTGGGGTGCTGTCAGGACACTGCCCTAGCTAACGCTTTCCCAATTAGATCAGCAGCAGCAGCACTGTCCCTCCTCTCACTGAGAATGCAGCTTCTGAATGAATCTAAAATGAATGCTGTCCAGGAGGTGGGAGGGTCTGGGAGGGAGGGTCTGCTGACTGTGAGGTACAGGGTCAAAGTTTACTCAATGATGATGTATAGGGGGCGGACTGAACATCACATATGTTCGCCCGCCACGGCGAACGTGAACAAGCTATGTTCACCCGGAACTGTTCGCCGGCAAATAGTTCGGGACATCACTATTGGCCAGATGTGCATTCAGCTTCTGTGCAGATAGATGAGTGCACACATACTGCTGTCTTTCTACAATCACCTTGGTGATTGCTGCTAAAACAAGTAACGAGGAGTAGTAGTAGTAGAAGCTTTAGGAGCAATAGATGACATTGAAGTCAATGGGAAGAAATGACAGCTTCCTTCTGCTGACATTGGCATGCCCTGATTACTGGAGAGGGGGAGTGGGCTGGTGGGAGATGCAGCGGTTGCTGTATCAGGTTGTAAAACTAAATGAGTGGCAAGGTTTTCCTACTCCACTTTATAGTGATGCTCCATGTGTTGACGCAGGGCCATCGTGCCAACAATAGCACCCTGGATGCGCCTCACCAGCTGCCCACATATCCTGCATACCGCCACGCTAATGTCCCACAGTGACTTAGTGAAAAATTCCCAGACTGGCGAGTATGACATTTTCCCTCCACCACTGTGTGATGCCTGTCTACCGCTGCTTTTATGAACCTGTGCACTGCTAGTGAGTTTTTCACAGGTAGTTTCCCGAGTAGCAGATGGTATACCCTTCCTGCATTTGGCTGCAGATCTTCACTGCTTCCACCCTGCTTTCTCACAGGCATGCTGCCACCCTAACCTACTGATGATTACGATGCCCCCCTCTTCACCCGGCTTCCAAGTGCGATCGGCTACATCATCATCTACATCTGTTTGGTTATCACTTATGTCACCCTAACCTGTCTCTTGCGCACGTCCCTGACCTGCCATCATCAGTAGTCGCGTGCCTAGAGAAGTCCGCAGTGGACCTCTCCTCCAAGTCTGGGCTGTTCTGTAACTGCTGACTGTCCTTACAAAGATTATTCTTGCTGAAAAGGGGAGCAGAGCCGGTGACATACATTAATTGGCTAGTAGAAAGAGCAGCAAAAGCAGGAGGCAGGTTCAAGACAGGAGAGGGCACAGAGGGAGTTCCTAGGCAATGCAAATTGAGCATGATGTCAGAAGAACTCACCGATTCCTGGCTGTGTGTATCTGTTTTCACTTGAGATAATGTTAAAGAGCGAGTCAACTATTCCAGTACAGCTGGATTTTTTTTCAAAACATGACCGCTGGATAACAGTGATGGTTTTGCCTGTTGCTCTGGCTGCTACCACCCCACTTCTTCTGCTGCTACTTGTGCAACATTTTTGCCACTGCCCATTCCTTTGGTGGGCCAAGGCAACTGTCTGTTGGCCATACCATACAGTAACTGTGTCAGTAATGTAACAGATTAACTATGAATGTCGTAGCAGTTGAACAAGATGCGCGTGGCAATATATTAGATACCCCTTTCATACTGAGTCTGACACACAGTAAGTCTATGTGCAAAATAATGGATTAACTATGAATGTTTCAGCAGTGGAGCAAGATTCACACAGCAATATTTTAGACTGCCCTTTAATACTGAGCCTGACGCACAGTAGGTCTATGTATAAAATAACAGATTAACTATGAATTCTGCAGCAGTTGGAGAAGATGCATGTGGCAATATATCAGACTGCCCTTTAATACTGAGGCACAGTAAGTCTATGTATAAAATACAGATATACTATCAATCAGGGGCGTCGCTAGGTTAAAACATTCGGGGCCTGGGCCCCGGATGTTTTGTCCCATGCCCTGAATGTCCTGCCTGCCTGCTACATACAACTGTATTGCCGTACACAGAACGGCAATACAATTGAATCTTACACTGGGAAGAGGTGAAGGACCTTTGGTGACATCACAGGTCATGTGATCAGCAAAACAGGCTGTGATAGGATGACCTGGATGATGTCACCATCATGTGACCAGTGCAGGATTGTACCGGAGTGAAGAGGAGAAGGAGCCTAATGATGATGTTTGTACAGGAGAGGTAAGTGAAGGGAGAGGCAGAGCAATGCTGGGAGTTGTAGTTATTTAACTGGGATGTATGTTAGGGCTGAAGGGAGGGATGTTATTGACATGGAACTGTGTGCTTGAGGTGGCTGGGGGAGGGAGTGATGTTATTTACATGGGACTGTATGTGGAAAGTGGATGGTGGGGGGGAATGATGTTTATGTATATGGGACTTAATGTTTAGGCCCGTGTTTCCCAACCAGTGTGCCTCCAGCTGTTGCAAAACTACAACTCCCAGCATGTCTGGGCAGCCTTTGGCTGTGCGGGCATGCTGGGAGTTGTAGTTTTGCAACAGCTGGAGGCACACCGGTTGGGAAGCACTGGTTTAGGCTACGTTCACACTTGCGTTTGGTGATCCGCTTGTGAGATCCGTTTCAAGGCTCTCACAAGCAGCCCCAAATGCATTAGTTTAACCCCAATGCATTCTGAATGGATGCGGATCCATTCAGAATGCATTCGTTCGGCTCCGTACGGCCCCCGTTCCATTTTGGAGGCGGACCCCAAAATGCTGCAAGCAGCGTTTTTGTGTCCGCATGGCCTTGCGGAGCCAAACGGATCTGTCCTGACTTACAATGTAAGTCAATAGGGACGGATCTCTTTGCATTGACACAAAATGGTGCAATTGTAAACGGATCCGTCCCCCATTGACTTTTAATGTAAGTCAGGACGGATCCGTATTGGGACTTAGAAATTCAAATCTAATACAAACGGATCGGTCCTGAACGGATGCATTCGTTTGTATTATATCGGTGCAGATCCGTCCTGTACAAGTACATAACAGATCTGCACGAACGCAAGTGTGAAAGTAGCCTTAGGAGGTGATGTTTACATGGGATTGTGCGTTGGAGGCAGCTAGGGAGGAGGTGATGTTATTTACATGGGACTGTATGGTGGAGGGAGGATTATAACTGCAGGGGGCACTGCAGATCCAGGGGACATTATAGGCTACTTATAGGCTATCTTATTACTACTGGGGGCTCTATAGGAGGGTCTTATAGATCCGCCTTATTTCTACTAAGCGCACTATGGGGGTCTTATTGCTACTGAGGGGTCTGTAGGGAGCTTTATCACCACTGGGGGAATAATAGGGGGCCTTATTTCTACTGGGTACTCTGTGAGGGTATTATTAATATGGGAGGGCTCTTGTAATAATGGGGGCATTGTTGAGGAGCATTATCACGGTTGGGGCAGTGTTACTAACGAGGGCATTCTAGAAGGGAATTACTATTGGTGGGACTATGAGGAGCACTATTACTATGGGGGGGGGCAGTAATGTTTCTTTAGGATAGTATTTGGGGGTATTGGGGGGGGGGGTTGAGGTTTTGGCACAGCAAGCAGCAGGATAACACTGTGGGAACTCCAGTTGGGGGATAATGATAGAATGCGAGGAAGCTAAGATGTCTGTGTGTCACACTCTGCAGAGACAAGGTGGCTGAGAGAAGTTGTCCGGACCAAGTGGAGAAGATGATGACAGAGAGGAGACGTCACCTGGAGGCCCTGGATGTGACAGGTAAGTGCCGCTGTATAGCAAGTACAGCATAGTGCGGGGGGGACACATATTTATTGGGGCTTGTGCCCCGGATCTTTTGAGACCCTAGCAACGCCCCTGCAGCAATGTAGCAGCAGCTGAACAAGATGCATGCAGCAATATATTAGACCGCCCTTTAATACTGAGTCTGACGCACAGTAAGTCTTTGTATAAAATAACAGATTAACTACGAATGTTGCAGCAGTTGAACAAGCTGCAGGCAGTGATATATTAGATTGCCATTTAATAATGAGTCTGATGCACAGTAAGGCTATGTGTAAAATAATAGATTAACTATAAATGTTGCAGCAGTTGAACAAGATGCACACAGAGATTTATTAGACCACCATTTAATATTAAGTCTGGATCCCAGTAGGTCTATATATAACATAACAGATGGACTATGAATGCTGCAGCAGTTGAACAAGAAGCACACAGCGATATATTAGACCTTCCTTTAATACTGAGACACAGTAAGTCTATGTGTAACATAACAGATTAACTATTAATGTTGTAGAAGTTGAACAAGATATACAGTACAGACCAAAAGTTTGGACACACCTTCTCATTCAAAGAGTTTTCTTTATTTTCATGACTATGAAAATTGTAGATTCACACTGAAGGCATCAAAACTATGAATTAACACATGTGGAATTATATACATAACAAAGAAGTGCGAAACAACTTAAAATATGTCATATTCTAGGTTCTTCATGAGCACTTGTTATATCACTGCCTATGCTCATTAGTGATGAGCGGGAGGTGCCATATTCGATTTCGCGATATTTCGCGAATATTCGAATGAATATTCGTGTTATATTCGTCGAAATCGAATATTCGTAATTATTCCAATTATCGCGAATAATATACGATTTTTTTTTCGCGTATTGCGATTATTTATCTTGATAGTATAAGGCAACGTTCCTATGCTAATTAACTATGGCTAGGCTAATATGTGTATTTTACGAAATTTCGTGATTTGCTCTAACTTCGTCTCTTAGAATATTACGAATATTCTAAAAGACGAAGTTAGAGCAATATTACGAAATTTCGTAAAATACACATATAGATTGTAATTTAGCTAATATACTGCTATAATCCCTTTTTTTGCCTCAAATTTTTTTTTTGCCTCTTCTGAACTTAAGTTTTGTAAAATATGTACACTATTAAAAAATATTACTATAGCAGTATATTAGCTTAAATACAATCTATGTGTATTTTACGAAATTTCGTAATATTGCTCTAACTTCGTCTTTTAGAATATTCGTAATATTCTAAAAGACGAAGTTAGAGCAATATTAAGAACATTTGCAAAAGCCGAAATTGCGATGCGAGTAATATAACACGAAATAATCGCATGAAGATTTCAACTTAGCACTGCTATATTCCATATTCTAGCCTAATATGGACTATAGCAGGGCTAAGTTAGCACTGCTATATTCCATACTAGGCTAGAATATGGAATATAGCAGTGCTAAGTTGAAATCTTCATGCGATTATTTCGTATTATATTACTCGCATCGCAATTTCGGCTTTTGCAAATGTTCTTTTTTTTTTTTTTTCTTTTTTTTTTTTTTTCTTTTCAAAATATTTAGAAAACCCTCCCCTCCCTCCCTCCCAGTTTGTGGTGCGTCAAAGTAGGACCCTTATATATAAAACAACTTGATCTCAGCTAACCAGACCTCCAACCACCCCATATCCTGGTCCATTGATATTCATTTTCCCTCCGTCTGTATAAAATTTTTTCGTAGTTCATTACCTTATCAATTAAATTTATCCATGTGTTTTTGTTTGGAGTAGATCGGGCAAACCAGGTGCGGCTGATCAAAACTCTAGCCAACATCAATACTCTACTCAAAAGAATCTTTTGATACTTATGATTTTTTAATTTGGAGAGATCATTGAGAATAAATACTTGTGGTTCAAAAGGAATTCAAATTTTTAGTTTACACATAATATAGTTATTGATACCGTTCCAGTAGTTTATAAGTTCTGGACAGGTCCATATCATATGGAGAAAGTCTGCTCCTACAGTGTCACATTTGGGACAGTTGGACGTGTCTCTTAACCCACATTTGTTCATCCACAATGGAGTAATATATAATCTGTGGCAGATATAAAATTGTATCAGGACATGGTTAAAGTTCTGGGATAGTGAAGATAGATTCCCAAAAATATTATCCCACCCTTCTATTTGTACATTCGGACAGTCCACCTCCCACGCTTTTTGTCCTGGAGAGTGTATGTCACTAAACCGTGCTTTAAGTAATAACTTATATATATTTGAAATTTTTATTTTGGAATGTGTACCTCCTACCCAATCATTCAGAAAGGATACATTATCTATATCCAACAGCCGCTTATCATCCAAGCTGGATAACACAGAACGCAATTGGAAATACCTAAACCATGAAAGATTTTTTAAATTTTGTATCATTTCTATATAGGATTTAATTTCTCTATCTTTAACTACCTGTAAGATATATAAAATTTTATTCTTCTGCCAAAATGTGTCAGCTGCAATTTCATCCAGCCTTTGTAAATACAAATTATGCCAAAGAGGCGTAAATGTAAGTGAACCCTTAACTTTCAACCATGTCCTAGTTGTAGCCCACACCTTAAGGAGTAGTTTTATAGTCTCTCTGTAGCCTTGCTCATAGCTCTTCAATAGGCCAGATTCCAACAAGGAAAAAATATTATTGTGGGCATGACTATTTACCAACTTCCCCAGTAGTGCGCTATGCTCTGATTCATAGCACCTCAATAGCTGGGCTGCAATAAAGTATCCCTTAAAGTAGGGGAGATTTAAACCCCCGCACTCCACTGATCTATACAAATACTCCAACTTAATTCGAACTCGCTTTCTTCCCCATATTAAATCATTAATTAGTCTCTCTATAAGTTTAAAATGTTTGTCTTGTATCCAAATAGGTGTATTCCTGAGCACATAGAGCAATTGTGGTAATATCACCATTTTGACTAGTGAAACTCGATCAGCTCTAGATAGGGGAAGTTTCAGCCAAATTCCTATTTTAGCTCTGATCTTTACTATTATGGGGATCAAATTAAGTTCTACAAAATTTTCGACCCGAGGCGATATCGTCAAACCCAAATATTGAAAAGTATCAACAATATCCAACTGTGTAACAGGAATCTCTTTCTGTGGTAGGGGGTCTATTGGAAGCAGACTAGTCTTGGTCCAGTTTATAAGAAGACCAGAAACCTCACCAAATAATTTAACCATTTGAATAATCCTAGGGAGAGTGGTTTCCGTATGATCTATAAGGCTTTTGCAAATGTTCTTAATATTGCTCTAACTTCGTCTTTTAGAATATTACGAATATTCTAAAAGACGAAGTTAGAGCAATATTACGAAATTTCTAAAAGACGAAGTTAGAGCAATATTACGAAATTTCGTAAAATACACATAGATTGTATTTAAGCTAATATACTGCTATAGTAATATTTTTTAACAGTGTACATATTTAACAAAACTTAAGTTCAGAAGAGGCAAAAAAAAATAGAGGAAAAAAAAGGGATTATAGCACTATATAAGCTAAATTACAATCTATATGTGTATTTTACGAAATTTCGTAATATTGCTCTAACTTCGTCTTTTAGAATATTCGTAATATTCTAAAAGACGAAGTTAGAGCAATATTAAGAACATTTGCAAATTTCGCAAGTTGCGATGCGAGTAATATAACACGAAATAATCGCATGAAGATTTCAACTTAGCACCGCTATATTCCATATTCTAGCCTAGTATGGAATACAGCAGTGCTAACTTAGCACAGCTATATTCCATATTAGGCTAGAATATGGAATATAGCAGTGCTAAATTGAAATCTTCATGCGATTATTTCGTGTTATATTACTCGCATCGCAACTTGCGAAATTTCGTAAAATACACATATAGATTAGATTGTAATTTAGCTAATATGGAATATAGCAGTAAGTTGAAAACACCACTGACTGGAGCAGCCAGGAAGCCAGGAATCCAAAGGACAGGTAAGAACAACTTTAGAGAAGTGGGAAAGAAAAAAAATATTATAATAAAAAAAAAAAATACGAATATTCGAATTCGCGAATATATAGAACGATATTCTAAATATTTGCGAAATCTCGAAATTGCGATATTCGAGAAAAAAATTCGTAATTCGAATATTCGCGCTCAACACTAATGCTCATCTCATAGTGAAATGAAATGGTGGAGAGCGACACTGATGAGTCTTTTGTATGGGGCTGGTAGCACTGTGCAAGCATGACGCCCAATCGCGTCAGAGACCTGCAGCTAATTACCGCACCGGCAGTAATGCAGTAATTAAACGCTTTAGATGCCATGATCAAGTGAGATCACAGCACCTGAATGCGCAAAAACCCGGAAGCTTAGTACTAAAGTCCTGTGCGGCCAATCGGGACATCAGTCCATAAGCTGAATGCTCTGAGTTTCTATGAAGAAATTCACAGCATTAATTCTGCAATTCTTATTTTGGCTACCCGATGGCAGGCCAACATAAGAAAGGAGCAAAATGCAAAGAATTGTCATTTTTTATTTATTTATTATAGGTCAAAATTAAAAATTTAAAAACATCATTGTTAAAAGAGTCCACTGCACCCTAAATTTGAAAGGGGTTGTCCCTCAAAATATATTCTACATTTTTTAAAACAGTATCTGGATGTGAATGCTCTTGCAATTGCATATAATAAAAAAAAGTTATCTGTATAGTACCACCTGCTGTTCTTTTCTTTATTTCTCTGTTCAACTCACTGAGGTGGTTACACATGCTACCAGATTTATCTTCTGCTAGAAGCTGTGACAGTTAGAAAGGACACA
Source organism: Bufo gargarizans (assembly GCF_014858855.1). Classification (NCBI taxonomy): domain Eukaryota; kingdom Metazoa; phylum Chordata; class Amphibia; order Anura; family Bufonidae; genus Bufo; species Bufo gargarizans. The sequence goes on along the minus strand of NC_058087.1, from coordinate 80,173,835 downwards.
TCCCCTCATAAAGTGCACACCTCCAGAGCTGCCAACTATAAAATAAATATAGAAATGGAATAAAAGCAAGGTATATGGAGTAGGGATGAGCGAACTCGAACTGTATAGTTCGGGTTCGTACCGAATTTTGGGGTGTCCGTGACACGGACCCGAACCCGGACATTTTCGTAAAAGTCCGGGTTCGGGTTCGGTGTTCGTCGCTTTCTTCGCGCTTTTGTGACGCTTTCTTGGCGCTTTTTGAAAGGCTGCAAAGCAGCCAATCAACAAGCGTCATACTACTTGCCCCAAGAGGCCATCACAGCCATGCCTACTATTGGCATGGCTGTGATTGGCCAGAGCACCATGTGACCCAGCCTCTATTTAAGCTGGAGTCACATAGCGCCGCCCGTCACTCTGCTCTGATTAGCGTAGGGAGAGGTTGCGGCTGCGACAGTAGGGCGAGATTAGGCAGATTAACTCCTCCAAAGGACTTGATTAACTGATCGATCTGCAGCTGTGGATCATTGAGCTGCTGATCCTCAATTGCTCACTGTTTTTAGGCTGCACAGACCGTTTGTCAGTCTCATTTTTCTGGGGTGATCGGCGGCCATTTTGTGTCTTGTGGTGCGCCAGCACAAGCTGCGACCAAGTGCATTTAACCCTCAATGGTGTGGTTGTTTTTTGGCTAAAGCCTACATCAGGGTGAAGCTGTCACACCAAGTGCATTTAACCAGCAATAGTCTGTTCATTTTTTGGCCATATACAAAATCAGGGGCAAGCTGCGCCTGTCACCAAGTGCATTTAACCCTCAATGGTGTGGTTGTTTTTTGGCTAAAGCCTACATCAGGGTGAAGCTGTCACACCAAGTGCATTTAACCAGCAATAGTCTGTTCATTTTTTGGCCATATACAAAATCAGGGGCAAGCTGCGCCTGTCACCAAGTGCATTTAACCCTCAATGGTGTGGTTGTTTTTAGGCTAAAGCCTACATCAGGGTGAAGCTGTCACACCAAGTGCATTTAACCAGCAATAGTCTGTTCATTTTTTGGCCATATACAAAATCAGGGGCAAGCTGCGCCTGTCACCAAGTGCATTTAACCCTCAATGGTGTGGTTGTTTTTTGGCTAAAGCCTACATCAGGGTGAAGCTGTCACACCAAGTGCATTTAACCAGCAATAGTCTGTTCATTTTTTGGCCATATCCCAGTCTAATTCTGTCACTAAATCCATACCGGTCACCCAGCGCCTAAATACTAGGCCTCAAATTTATATCCAGCTAAATCTGTCCCTAGTGCTGTAGCTGGGCGAGTTATTTAGTGTCCGTTCAAGCACATTTCTTGTTCTGGGTTGAAATACAATTCCCAATTTAGCAATTTCATAATTTAGTGGTTCCTGCTATATCAGAGCTATTTGAAATCTATCCCAAAAAGGGTATATAATATTCAAGGTGCACATTGGGTCATTCAGAATAACTTCACACACACCCGCTACTGTGTATTTCCAAGTCTAATTCTGTCACTAAACCCATACCTGTCACCCAGCGCCTAAATACTAGGCCTCAAATTTAAATCCCTCTAAATCTCTCGTTACCCACCGCTGTACTGTTGTTGCTGGGCAAGATATTTAGTGTCCGTCAAAGCACATTTTTTGTTCTGGGTTGAAGTACAATTCCCAATTTAGCAATTTCATAATTTAGTGGTTCCTGCTATATCAGAGCTATTTGAAATCTATCCCAAAAAGGGTATATAATATTGAAGGTGCACATTGGGTCATTCAGAATAACTTCACACACACCCGCTACTGTGTATTTCCAAGTCTAATTCTGTCACTAAACCCATACCTGTCACCCAGCGCCTAAATACTAGGCCTCAAATTTAAATCCCTCTAAATCTCTCGTTACCGCTGTACTGTTGTAGCTGGGAAAGTTATTTAGTGCCCGTCAAAGCACATTTTTTGTTCTGGGTTGAAGTACAATTCCCAATTTAGCAATTTCATAATTTAGTGGTTCCTGCTATATCAGAGCTATTTGAAATCTATCCCAAAAAGGGTATATAATATTCAAGGTGCACATTGGGTCATTCAGAATAACTTCACACACACGCTTCTGTGCATTTCCAAGTCTAATTCTGTCACTAAATCCATACCGGTCACCCAGCGCCTAAATACTAGGCCTCAAATTTATATCCCGCTGAATTTGAATACAATACATTGGGCCAAATAATATATTTGTTGTTGTGGTGAACCATAACAATGAGAAAAACATCTAGTAAGGGACGCGGACGTGGACATGGTCGTGGTGGTGTTAGTGGACCCTCTGGTGCTGGGAGAGGACGTGGCCGTTCTGCCACATCCACACGTCCTAGTGTACCAACTACCTCAGGTCCCAGTAGCCGCCAGAATTTACAGCGATATATGGTGGGGCCCAATGCCGTTCTAAGGATGGTAAGGCCTGAGCAGGTACAGGCATTAGTCAATTGGGTGGCCGACAGTGGATCCAGCACGTTCACATTATCTCCCACCCAGTCTTCTGCAGAAAGCGCACAGATGGCGCCTGAAAACCAACCCCATCAGTCTGTCACATCACCCCCATGCATACCAGGGAAACTGTCTCAGCCTCAAGTTATGCAGCAGTCTCTTATGCTGTTTGAAGACTCCGCTGGCAGGGTTTCCCAAGGGCATCCACCTAGCCCTTCCCCAGCGGTGAAAGACATAGAATGCACTGACGCACAACCACTTATGTTTCCTGATGATGAGGACATGGGAATACCACCTCAGCATGTCTCTGATGATGACGAAACACAGGTGCCAACTGCTGCGTCTTTCTGCAGTGTGCAGACTGAACAGGAGGTCAGGGATCAAGACTGGGTGGAAGACGATGCAGGGGACGATGAGGTCCTAGACCCCACATGGAATGAAGGTCGTGCCACTGACTTTCACAGTTCGGAGGAAGAGGCAGTGGTGAGACCGAGCCAACAGCGTAGCAAAAGAGGGAGCAGTGGGCAAAAGCAGAACACCCGCCGCCAAGAGACTCCGCCTGCTACTGACCGCCGCCATCTGGGACCGAGCACCCCAAAGGCAGCTTCAAGGAGTTCCCTGGCATGGCACTTCTTCAAACAATGTGCTGACGACAAGACCCGAGTGGTTTGCACGCTGTGCCATCAGAGCCTGAAGCGAGGCATTAACGTTCTGAACCTGAGCACAACCTGCATGACCAGGCACCTGCATGCAAAGCATGAACTGCAGTGGAGTAAACACCTTAAAACCAAGGAAGTCACTCAGGCTCCCCCTGCTACCTCTTCTGCTGCTGCCGCCTCGGCCTATTCTGCTGCTGCCGCCTCGGCCTCTTCCTCCGCCTCTGGAGGAACGTTGGCACCTGCCGCCCAGCAAACAGGGGATGTACCACCAACACCACCACCACCACCTCCGTCACCAAGCGTCTCAACCATGTCACACGCCAGCGTTCAGCTCTCCATCTCACAAACATTTGATAGAAAGCGTAAATTCCCACCTAGCCACCCTCGATCCCTGGCCCTGAATGCCAGCATTTCTAAACTACTGGCCTATGAAATGCTGTCATTTAGGCTGGTGGACACAGACAGCTTCAAACAGCTCATGTCGCTTGCTGTCCCACAGTATGTTGTTCCCAGCCGGCACTACTTCTCCAAGAGAGCCGTGCCTTCCCTGCACAACCAAGTATCCGATAAAATCAAGTGTGCACTGCGCAACGCCATCTGTAGCAAGGTCCACCTAACCACAGATACGTGGACCAGTAAGCACGGCCAGGGACGCTATATCTCCCTAACTGCACACTGGGTAAATGTAGTGGCAGCTGGGCCCCAGGCGGAGAGCTGTTTGGCGCACGTCCTGCCGCCGCCAAGGATCGCAGGGCAACATTCTTTGCCTCCTGTTGCCACCTCCTCCTTCTCGGCTTCCTCCTCCTCTTCTTCCACCTGCTCATCCAGTCAGCCACACACCTTCACCACCAACTTCAGCACAGCCCGGGGTAAACGTCAGCAGGCCATTCTGAAACTCATATGTTTGGGGGACAGGCCCCACACCGCACAGGAGTTGTGGCGGGGTATTGAACAACAGACCGACGAGTGGTTGCTGCCGGTGAGCCTCAAGCCCGGCCTGGTGGTGTGTGATAATGGGCGAAATCTCGTTGCAGCTCTGGGACTAGCCAATTTGACGCACATCCCTTGCTTGGCGCATGTGCTGAATTTGGTGGTGCAGAAGTTCATTCACAACTACCCCGACATGTCAGAGCTGCTGCATAAAGTGCGGGCCGTCTGTTCGCGCTTCCGGCGTTCACATCCTGCCGCTGCTCGCCTGTCTGCGCTACAGCGTAACTTCGGCCTTCCCGCTCACCGCCTCATATGCGACGTGCCCACCAGGTGGAACTCCACCTTGCACATGCTGGACAGACTGTGCGAGCAGCAGCAGGCCATAGTGGAGTTTCAGCTGCAGCACGCACGGGTCAGTCGCACTACAGAACAGCACCACTTCACCACCAATGACTGGGCCTCCATGCGAGACCTGTGTGCCCTGTTGCGCTGTTTCGAGTACTCCACCAACATGGCCAGTGGCGATGACACCGTTATCAGCGTTACAATACCACTTCTATGTCTCCTTGAGAAAACACTTAGGGCGATGATGGAACAGGAGGTGGCCCAGGAGGAGGAGGAGGAGGATGAGGAAGAGGGGTCATTTTTAGCACTTTCAGGCCAGTCTCTTCGAAGTGACTCAGAGGGAGGTTTTTTGCAACAGCAGAGGCCAGGTACAAATGTGGCCAGCCAGGGCCCACTACTGGAGGACGAGGAGGACGAGGAGGAGGAGGTGGAGGAGGATGAGGATGAAGCATGGTCACAGCGGGGTGGCACCCAACGCAGCTCGGGTCCATCACTGGTGCGTGGCTGGGGGGAAAGGCAGGACGATGACGATACGCCTCCCACAGAGGACAGCTTGTCCTTACCCCTGGGCAGCCTGGCACACATGAGCGACTACATGCTGCAGTGCCTGCGCAACGACAGCAGAGTTGCCCACATTTTAACCTGTGCGGACTACTGGGTTGCCACCCTGCTGGATCCACGCTACAAAGACAATGTGCCCACCTTACTTCCTGCACTGGAGCGTGATAGGAAGATGCGCGAGTACAAGCGCACGTTGGTAGACGCGCTACTGAGAGCATTCCCAAATGTCACAGGGGAACAAGTGGAAGCCCAAGGCCAAGGCAGAGGAGGAGCAAGAGGTCGCCAAGGCAGCTGTGTCACGGCCAGCTCCTCTGAGGGCAGGGTTAGCATGGCAGAGATGTGGAAAACTTTTGTCAACACGCCACAGCTAACTGCACCACCACCTGATACGCAACGTGTTAGCAGGAGGCAACATTTCACTAACATGGTGGAACAGTACGTGTGCACACCCCTCCACGTACTGACTGATGGTTCGGCCCCATTCAACTTCTGGGTCTCTAAATTGTCCACGTGGCCAGAGCTAGCCTTTTATGCCTTGGAGGTGCTGGCCTGCCCGGCAGCCAGCGTTTTGTCTGAACGTGTATTCAGCACGGCAGGGGGCGTCATTACAGACAAACGCAGCCGCCTGTCTACAGCCAATGTGGACAAGCTGACGTTCATAAAAATGAACCAGGCATGGATCCCACAGGACCTGTCCGTCCCTTGTCCAGATTAGACATTAACTACCTCCCCATAACCATATATTATTGGACTCCAGGGCACTTCCTCATTCAATCCTATTTTTATTTTCATTTTACCATTATATTGCGATGCTACCCAAAGTTGAATGAACCTCTCCTCTGCCTGTGTGCTAGGCCTAAATATATGCCAATGGACTGTTGCAGTGGTGGCTGACATGAAGCCTGATTCTCTGCTATGACATGCAGACTAATTCTCTGCTGACATGAAGCCAGATTGTCTGTTACGGGACCTCTCTCCTCTGCCTGGGTGCTGGGCCTAAATTTATGACAATGGACTGTTGCAGTGGTGGCTGACGTGAAGCCTGATTCTCTGCTATGACATGCAGACTGATTCTCTGCTGACATGAAGCCAGATCGTCTGTTACGGGACCTCTCTGCTCTGCCTGTGTGCTAGGCCTAAATATATGCCAATGGACTGTTGCAGTGGTGGGTGACGTGAAGCCTCATTCTCTGCTATGACATGCAGACTGATTCTCTGCTGACATGAAGCCAGATTGTCTGTTACGGGACCTCTCTGCTCTGCCTGTGTGCTAGGCCTAAATATATGCCAATGGACTGTTGCAGTGGTGGGTGACGTGAAGCCTCATTCTCTGCTATGACATGCAGACTGATTCTCTGCTGTCATGAAGCCAGATTGTCTGTTACGGGACCTCTCTGCTCTGCCTGTGTGCTAGGCCTAAATATATGCCAATGGACTGTTGCAGTGGTGGGTGACGTGAAGCCTCATTCTCTGCTATGACATGCAGACTGATTCTCTGCTGACATGAAGCCAGATTGTCTGTTACGGGACCTCTCTGCTCTGCCTGTGTGCTAGGCCTAAATATATGCCAATGGACTGTTGCAGTGGTGGGTGACGTGAAGCCTCATTCTCTGCTATGACATGCAGACTGATTCTCTGCTGTCATGAAGCCAGATTGTCTGTTACGGGACCTCTCTGCTCTGCCTGTGTGCTAGGCCTAAATATATGCCAATGGACTGTTGCAGTGGTGGGTGACGTGAAGCCTCATTCTCTGCTATGACATGCAGACTGATTCTCTGCTGACATGAAGCCAGATTGTCTGTTACGGGACCTCTCTGCTCTGCCTGTGTGCTAGGCCTAAATATATGCCAATGGACTGTTGCAGTGGTGGGTGACGTGAAGCCTCATTCTCTGCTATGACATGCAGACTGATTCTCTGCTGACATGAAGCCAGATTGTCTGTTACGGGACCTCTCTGCTCTGCCTGTGTGCTAGGCCTAAATATATGCCAATGGACTGTTGCAGTGGTGGGTGACGTGAAGCCTCATTCTCTGCTATGACATGCAGACTGATTCTCTGCTGACATGAAGCCAGATTGTCTGTTACGGGACCTCTCTGCTCTGCCTGTGTGCTAGGCCTAAATATATGCCAATGGACTGTTGCAGTGGTGGGTGACGTGAAGCCTCATTCTCTGCTATGACATGCAGACTGATTCTCTGCTGTCATGAAGCCAGATTGTCTGTTACGGGACCTCTCTGCTCTGCCTGTGTGCTAGGCCTAAATATATGCCAATGGACTGTTGCAGTGGTGGGTGACGTGAAGCCTCATTCTCTGCTATGACATGCAGACTGATTCTCTGCTGACATGAAGCCAGATTGTCTGTTACGGGACCTCTCTGCTCTGCCTGTGTGCTAGGCCTAAATATATGCCAATGGACTGTTGCAGTGGTGGGTGACGTGAAGCCTCATTCTCTGCTATGACATGCAGACTGATTCTCTGCTGTCATGAAGCCAGATTGTCTGTTACGGGACCTCTCTGCTCTGCCTGTGTGCTAGGCCTAAATATATGCCAATGGACTGTTGCAGTGGTGGGTGACGTGAAGCCTCATTCTCTGCTATGACATGCAGACTAATTCTCTGCTGACATGAAGACAGATTCTCTGTTACGGGACCTCTCTCCTCTGCCTGTGTGTGTGCTGGGCCTAAATATATGCCAATGGACTGTTGCAGTGGTGGCTGACGTGAAGCCTCATTCTCTGCTATGACATGCAGACTGATTCTCTGCTGACATGAAGCCAGATTCTCTGTTACGGGACCTCTCTCCTCTGCCTGTGTGTGTGCTGGGCCTAAATATATGCCAATGGACTGTTGCAGTGGTGGCTGACGTGAAGCCTCATTCTCTGCTATGACATGCAGACTGATTCTCTGCTGACATGAAGCCAGATTCTCTGTTACGGGACCTCTCTCCTCTGCCTGTGTGTGTGCTGGGCCTAAATATATGCCAATGGACTGTTGCAGTGGTGGCTGACGTGAAGCCTCATTCTCTGCTATGACATGCAGACTGATTCTCTGCTGACATGAAGCCAGATTCTCTGTTACGGGACCTCTCTCCTCTGCCTGTGTGTGTGCTGGGCCTAAATATATGCCAATGGACTGTTGCAGTGGTGGCTGACGTGAAGCCTCATTCTCTGCTATGACATGCAGACTGATTCTCTGCTGACATGAAGCCAGATTCTCTGTTACGGGACCTCTCTCCTCTGCCTGTGTGCTAGGCCTAAATATATGCCAATGGACTGTTGCAGTGGTGGCTGACGTGAAGCCTCATTCTCTGCTATGACATGCAGACTAATTCTCTGCTGACATGAAGACAGATTCTCTGTTACGGGACCTCTCTCCTCTGCCTGGGTGCCGGGGCCTAAATATCTGAGAATGGACTGTTCCAGTGGTGGGTGACGGGAAGCCAGATTCTCTGCTATGGAACCTCTCTCCAATTGATTTTGGTTAATTTTTATTTATTTAATTTTTATTTTAATTAATTTCCCTATCCACATTTGTTTGCAGGGGATTTACCTACATGTTGCTGCCTTTTGCAGCCCTCTAGCCCTTTCCTGGGCTGTTTTACAGCCGTTTTAGTGCCGAAAAGTTCGGGTCCCCATTGACTTCAATGGGGTTCGGGTTCGGGACGAAGTTCGGATCGGGTTCGGATCCCGAACCCGAACATTTCCGGGATGTTCGGCCGAACTTCTCGAACCCGAACATCCAGGTGTTCGCTCAACTCTAATATGGAGCTCTGGTTCCTTGTGAGGTACAGGACTGATTCTAGCTTTGGTATATTTAGATTGTCATACTATATAATATATGATTATTATATTTTTTTTACATTAATCATGGGATAAACCCTATAACTTAGAAAACAGTTCTATTGGAGACATTGCTAGGCAAGATGCCATGGCAATCACATGGCTATGATATTGGTAATGCAGTGCTAGTGGATGCAGCAGTCAGCATGATGCAGGAAGGTGACAAGACAATGACAATAACATTACTAGTAAAGTAGTACAGGAACCAACACGCAAAGAGTTTGTGTGCTGTTACCTGTACTACCTTACTAGATTGAGACCCTGAAAGAAATTCATCCTTATCAGTAAAAAGCATGAAAGTCCTTACATCTAGTGCAGGCCAGACCTGGGGCTGAAAGCCTGGGGGGAAGGCCTGGCATGACCAGGTTGGGAGGGAGTGGTAGTTGAAGGAAGGTCAGGGAAGGGTTAATATAGGGGAAGAGGGGGCTAGGTTTTATAAGGGGGAGCAGGAGTGGGAAAAGGGTCAGTGCAGGGGGACAGCCGTAGTGTAGCAGCCCAGCAGAGAGTGTGACAGTTACCTGTGGCGAGCAATGTCTGCCCTGATGTCTGAGGTGGAGGTGCTGTTGGCGCAACAGCGGGCCGCAGTGATGAGCAGAGGGACGGAGTGGCTACAGGAATCCATCCGTGGATTGCTACCGGGGTCGGGGGATGCAGGTGCCATAGTGTCCCTCAGTTGCCGGACGTGGAGGACCAGGCCTCTGGCTCCGGATCAGTAGCCCCTCCAGGGACCCTCTCCGGCACGTGCCACGGGCATTAGCGCAGGTGCCCGGCAGTCGCGTGCTGGGAGGAATCCAATTGTCAGGCAGGACCCGGGTAGTGGGAGGCTGGACGCCTCCTCCTCAGCAGCAAGCGGCGGGGGAGCTGGAGCGGGATCGGCAGCTGCCCCAGGCAGGGATGAGTGTGCCCGGCGTGGGAGAGCGATGCGGTCGGGTCCAGGTGAACGGCAGGGTCAAGATGGTCGCCCTGTGCATGAGAAAAGAGTCGGGCAGCAGGAGGCTGGCCTAGAAGTGGCGGCGGCCCCGGTGGTGGCGGCCCCTAGTGGCGAAGCTGCGGTACTGCAGGCTTGGAGGACTGTGATGTCAGGAGAGAGGTCGTTGGTTGCTGAGGAGCTGGGGACGTCCAGAGGAGTAGTCTATGCCGGTCAAGCTCCACTACCTCACGTTGCAGCTGGTGGAGTCACAGCGTCCACGCAGCTAGGTGAGACACAGTTTTTTTTTCCCTTAACGATTCATTGTTTTGGGGAGGACTCCTGTGGTTGGGGGGGGGCCCAGGTGCATCCGTCACGGGCGGTCTGGGGGAGTTGTTATTGGGTTTGCGGGAGCTGGTTAAGGGGCTAGTGGGAACTGGGCCAGGGTCCGGGTCGCTGGAGGGGGGTTGCTGGGGCTTCCACCAGCGGTTACTAGTGGGGCGGGGGTCATTGGGGCGGAGACGGCCGGGAGCACACTCGGGGGGTCGTCGATTGCGCAAGGCTCGGTTGAGAGGGAAGGGGCTATGGAAAAAGGGGAACCTCGTCTGGATGATGCTGCAAGAGGCGAGGTTTACGTGTGCTTTGAGGGGCCTCTGGGGGCTCATTTGAAGCCTGAGGTTAAGGAAAGGATCTGGAAGGGGGAGTACTTGGATATATTCTCGTTACTCCCACTGGAAATATTTAATTTGGATAGGGACCGGAGGGAAGATAAAAAGAAGGAGGATAAGCGGCTGATTCCGCTGACTTTTTCCAACTGGCTGCAGGCATTTGTGATCCTGGCCAGCGTCATTGGGGAGAAGGCGCCGGAAAATTGTTCTGCGCTTATTTGTTACCAGGATGCGATTGGGGAGGCGTACCGGGTGTACAGGGGACTGGGTTGGCTGAGATATGATGAGCAGTTTCGGCACGAAAGGCGGTTCGTACGAGCATCCGGTGGGACCACAAAGACATTGGCTTGTGGATGCGGGTGATGGCTCCAGTTAAGGGAGGACAGTCCTTTTAGGGAGGAGTCGGGGGTTTCGGACACTCAGAGCTCTCTGTGGCCTCTCAAAAGGGGCTATGTTTCCAGTTCAACGAAGGGGGCTGTAAATATGGGGATAAGTGCAAGTTTAAGCATGAATGTTCCTCATGTGGAGGGAATCACGGAGCACAGAAGTGCTTCAGAGGACGCAAGGGAAGAGCTGGGGGGATGCAGCTGGAAAAGGGGCAGACGCCAATTCGGTTGTCCGCGATGGTGCCGTTCCTAAGTAGGTACCCGAACACGGGGGCGGTGGAGTTCCTTTTGGAGGGGTTCAGGGAGGGTTTTCGCATCCCGTTCGTGGAGGGGTAGGTTGGGAAAGGGGGGAGGAATTTGAGGTCGACGGCGGAGTTACCGGGGGTGGTGTCCGAGAAGTTGAGGAAGGAAGTCGCCGCTAGGGGTGGTACCCAAGAGGAGCCTAACAAATTTCGTCTTATACACCACCTCTGATTTCCAAAAGGGGGTTCGGTTAATGACGGGATTGCGCCGGAGTTGTGTTTGGTGGTTTACACATCGTTCGATGAAGCGTTCGTTGGGTTAGGGAATACGGGCAGGGGGTGGACATTGAGGCGGCATTTTGTCTTTTGCCGGTGCACCCTGTGTCAACATTTGCTGGGCTGTTTTTGGGAGGGTGTTTTTTTTGTTGATAGGTGTCTACTCATGGGTTGTTCAGTTTTGTTTGCTTATTTTGAGTCGTTTAGCAAATTCTTGGAATGGGTGGTGCGGGAATGGTCGGCTGGGGGTCCATCATCCACTATTTGGATGATTTTTTGTTCATAGGGCTGCCGAACGCAAGCGGTTGTTCGGTTATGTTACACTCCTTTGAGGCAATGGCGCATCGTTTTGAGGTCGCCTTGGCGTCGGAAAAAAAGGAAGGCCGTACTACCGTTTTGATGTTTCTAGGCATAGTTATTGACATGGTGGCAATGGAGTGCAGGTTGCCAGAGGACAAGGTGGCAGATTGTGGCGTCGGCCTGCGGGTGGAAAAAAATGGGGCTACTGGAGATTCAGCCTTTGTTAGGGAAGCTCAACTTCGCGTGCCGTATCATGCCCATGGGGCGGATTTTTTGTAGACGGTTGGCTAGGACAACAGCGGGAGTCCAGTCCCCTCCTCATTTTGTGCGGCTCCATCGTGAGCTGCATGAAAATTTGGGGGTGTGGGAGTCCTTTTTGGAGGCGCATAAAGGCGTTCATTGTGGATGGCTGACGTGATGGTAGCAGCAGACCTTGACTTTTTTACTGACGCGGCGGGGGGTTTGGTTTTGGGGCTTATTTGCAGGGTAGTGCGTGGGGGAGTAGCCGGCGCAATGGAGGGAGGAGGGTTGGGTGAAGAATTTGGTGTTGCTAGAGCTCTTCCCCATTGTGGTGGCGGTGGTTATTTGGGGGGAGTTTTTCCGTAATAAAAGAGTTCGCTTCCATTGCGACAATTTGGGAGTGGTGGAATCTATCAACTTTCGGCCTCATCTCCTCCGGTGGTGCGCTTACTGCATCACCTTGTTTTGGTTTGTTTGTCCTTGAATTCTTTGGTAGTTGCGGCCCATGTTCCTGGGGTGGATAACTCAATTGCTGATGCTTTGTCTTGTTTCCAGTGGGACCGGTTTTGGGTGCTGGCACTGTAGGCGGACGAGGAAGGAGTGGGCTTCCCTTAGGAATTGTAAAATCTGCCATTTGGTTGGTAGACGAGTTGGTGAGGCAGTCATTGGCGTCTGGGACCTGGGCGGCGTACGGAAATGCATGGGATCTGTGGTGCACTTGGAAACAGCGTTTTCAGGGGTATGAGCTGAAAGAAGGGGTGTTGTTGCTGCTGTTTGTGGGACATTGCAGAGTGGAGGGTTGGTCGGTATCCAGGATGAATAAGTTTATGGCGGGTGTGGCGTTTGGTTGCAGGAGTCGGAACCTGCAGGATGTTACAAAATCATTTTGTGTTGTGCAGGCTTTAAGGGGTTTGAGGAGGTCGTCGTCAAAAGGGGATCAAGGCCGGCCGGTCTCTTTTGAGTTGTTAAGGGATTTGTTTGGACAGTTAGTGCAGGTTTGTGTGTCGGTAGGGGAAGAGAGGTTGTTTAGATTGGCTTTTTTGTTAGCCTTTTTTGGTGGGTTGCATATTGGGGAATTGGTTAGCCCAAGTAGGTGCCATGCGGGGGGTTTGAAAAGGGTGGACATAGAATTATTTCATGATAGAATCGAATTTGGGATTAGGTGGTCAAAAACTGATCAGTCGGGTCGGGGTTGTTGGGTAGTTTTGTTTCAAGTGAAGGGTTTGGTGGTGTGCCCGGTACGGTGTCTTAGGGAATTTGGCGTTTGGAGGGGCCGTTGTTGGTTTGCGAGGACGGATCATTCTTGTCTCGTTTTCAGTTTATAGCTGTTTTGCGTGTTTGTTTGAGGCAGTTGGGTAGGGACCCCTTGCTGTTTGGAAGTCACTCCTTCCGCATCGGGGTGGCTACTGAGGCAGCTCGTAAAGGTCTGTGGGACGATGTAATTCGCCGCATTAGTCGGTGGGAGTCCATTCGGTTCCGGTCATATGTTAGGCCGGCGTTATTATTGTAGGGATAGTCGAAAGTTGGGGCTAAGGCATGGTGGGGGGGTGAGGGCCTTCTATTGTTGATTATGTGTTTTGTTTTTGCAGGTGGTACGGCTTGTGGTTTGGATTATGGGCCACTCCTATGTTTTTTGGGGGGCGTTGCGGGCAGATGTCAGACTGGTTAGTAGGCAACTGAGTTTTTCAAGGGACGTGGCGGTGATTAGGTGGTTAGGTCTGAGGGGCATGAAGTGGAGCAGGGTGCTACCTGAGTTCCACAGGTTTGCAAGGTTGGATTCTTCCCCGGGGGTCTTAGTGTTGCATGTGGGGGGGAATGATTTGGGGGTGCGCCCCTGCAGGGAGCTGACAAAGGATATAAAGTTTGACCTGCTGAGGTTGTGGGTGCAGTTTCGAAATATGGTGACGGTTTGGTTCGACATTGTGCCGAGATAACAGTGGAGGGAGGCCAGATCGGTTGAAAGGATAAACAAGGCACGGAAAAAGGTCAATAGAGCGGTAGGTCGCTTCGTGACAAGGAATGGAGGGGTTGTGGTTAGGCACAGGGAGCTCGAGGCAGGGGAGGGGGAGTTTTGGAGGAGTGATGGGGTGCATTTGAATGCAGTGGGCATCAATTTGTGGTGCTCAGGGTTGCAGGACGGGATTGAAGTGGATTTGCAGGTTGTGGCCCCCTTGAGTCGTGGGCGGTCCTTGTAGTTGGTGGTTATGATGGCTCTGGCATGGTGGGGAGGGAGCCAAAGTAGGTCCCCAGGTATTGGATGATTGAGTGGCGTATGGCGGGTATCTGCCCTCGTGTTGCCCACGGTTAACGGGTTCTGCCTTTGAGCTGGCATTTAAAGGCTAGAGGTAATCTGAAGGAGGGGCTAGGGTAGTTACCCAGAAGGTTTATGGGGTCCAGGGACCCTCCCCGTGTTTTTTCAGTGTAGGTTATGTGGGCGGGAGGGACCAGGTTTGGAGGGAGTGGTAGGTGAAGGAAGGTCAGGGAAGGGTTAATGTAGGGGAAGAGGGGGTGGCATTGCAGGGGAGGGGGCTAGGTTTTATAAGGGGGAGCAGGAGTGGGTAAAGGGTCAGTGCAGGGGGACAGCCGTAGTGTAGCAGCCCCCACCAACCCACCCTTGGGGAGGCTACGTTTACTGGATGGAAGGAGGTGTGCAGGCAGCGGGGAGGTTTTGGGGGGTTATGAAGGGGTGGAGTTCAGTTGGCCAGGCAGGGCGAGCCTTTTTTGTCATAGCGGCCGAGGCAGGGTGGTGGGGGGTCCTTGGAGTTGGTGGTTATGGTGGCTCTGGCGTCATGGGGAGGGAGCCAAAGGAGGCTCTGGACTCCCCAGGTATTGGATGATGGAGTGGCATATGGCGGGTATCTGCCCTCGTGTTGCCCATGGTTAACGGGTTCTGTCTCTGAGCTGGCATTTAACGGCTAGAGGTAATCTGAAGGAGGGGCGAGGGCAGTTACCCAGCTGGTTTATGGGTCTCCCCGTGTTTTTTCAGTGTATCTTATGTGGGTGGGCCCCCAGGTAGGGAGGCCCGTTTTAAGGACTACTGTGTGTGTGTGTGTGTGTGTGTGTGTGTGTGTGTTTGACAGCAGCAAGATATTTTTATTTATTACCTATTAGTGACAAAAACTGTACATCATCACAGACTGTGTCTTTTTGCGTAAATTCAATTAATCAGCGCCTCATTTATTGTCTATACTGTGCGTTTAATACACATCCGCGACATATACAGTACTCCATCCGAAAACTGTTTCTTTAGTGTAAATTTAAATAATCAGTGGCCAGCCCTCATCTACTGTCTCTATAGTGTATGCGTGTAATACACATCTGTGAGATATACAGTACTCCATCCGAAAACTGTTTCTTTAGTGTAAATGTAAATAATCTGTGCCTAATCTAGTGTGCCTAATCTAGTGTCCATAGTGTGTGGCTTTCTGTGACATATACAGTACTCCCTCCGAAAACTGTTTCTTTAGTGTAAATGTAAATAATCTGGGCCTAATCTAGTGTGCCTAATCTAGTGTCCATAGTGTGTGGCTTTCTGTGACATATACAGTACGCCATCCGAAAACTGTTTCTTTAGGGCAAATTTAACTAATCTGGGCCTAATATAGTGTTCATATTCTGTGGGTTTCTGTGATATATACTGTCCTGCATCCGAAAACTGTGTCTGTATTGCAAATTCCAATAATCTGGGCCTAATATAGTGTCCATAATCTTTGGTGTTCTGTGACATATACTAGAGACAAAGAAAATTTCTGTGTGATATCAGGAAGAGGTGAAGCAGCAGTCCCAAAATTTGGAGTAAGTCCCTTCTCCAGAAAATCAGCCAAAGTACATATGTATGGGTCCGCGCTAGGTTTCCACAGGCAGGCTTTTACTCACAGGAAGATTCTATAGAGATTCCACGATGTTATAGGCACATCTCCAATAACAATCCCCATACCGACCAGCAAAGTTTCTTTCCTCCTCTCCTTCAGGAGAAACAGAACATAGTGCAATACCCAGGGTGTTTAATATTAAGTAAGGTTTATTGTACTTACAAACATCAATAGGTAAAAGCGTGTGTAGATGCCCGACCCGGGTTTCGCCCCAGATGAAGCAGAGTAGAGGAGGAAAGAAACTTTGCTGTGACATATACTGTCCTGCATCAAAATACTGTGTCTGGATTGCAAATTCCAATAATCTGGGCCTAATATAGTGTCCATAATCTGTGGTGTTCTGTAACCATGGAACCAACATGTACGGTAAACATAGCTTGTTCGCATTCGCCGCGGCGGGCGAACATATGCGATGTTCGGTCCGCCCCTTATACATCATCATTAAGCAAACTTTGACCCTGTACCTCACAGTCAGCAGACACATTCCAGCCAATCAGCAGCAGACCCTCCCTCCCAGACACTCCCACCTCCTGGACAGCATCCATTTTAGATTCATTCAGAAGCATTCTTAGTGAGAGGAGGGACAGTGTAGCTGCTGCTAATTTAATAGGGAAATAGAAAGCTAGGGCAGTGTTCTGTGTCCACAGACTCATCTGCTGTAAGGACAGCGTCCTGACAGCACCCCAAAAAGCCCTTTTTAGGGCTGGTACATCAGTCTGCTTTTTTTAATATATATATATATATATATATATATATATATATTGTGGCGAAACCAACCTCGCCACTGGGTTTTGGAGGGGGCTGTTTAAAAGCCTCTTGCCTCAGGATTATGGCCCATAGTAACTTTTAAACCCCTGAACCTATTCCAGGGAATTTTGGATAGGTTTGTCCCCCAAGTTATACTGTTTAAATTGATGTAAGTTATATAAATGGACAATGTAACCTCACAAAGTTGTAACAACTTATTATAAGGGTAACTTGTCAGCTTGGGAGGAATATGCTGGGTGTGGTTCTATTGTCCCATTGTGTGTTTAAATGGTGATGTCTGTCCTGTTGTCTCCACATGTGTATTGGCGACCTCCCCTTTGTCCTGAGAGATAATTGGATTGTCTTCGGTCGTCTCCCAGGCAGAGAGGAGGAAACCATGATGCATTGTGGGGATATGTTGTATCTGTCCTGTGTCGCAGTCTCCCTTCTGGTCCTCTAGGGGGCGGGAACGATTGGTTGCTGTATTTACATTGTGTGTGTTGTGAATTACTGATTGGTTGGATTTCAAAACCCTGTGGGCAGTACTATGTTTGGTTTTTATCAATAAAAGAGGCTGTACTTGAAGTACAGTCAGACCACTGCTTGACCCTGATCACGGAGCCTTGTCTCGTCATTGGGAGGATTCCCTGTATGCTGTAGGAGACTGATTGCCAGGAGTGTAAGCTGACTGATACTCTTTTCCTGTTCTTCTGCTGACAGCTATTCGCGAGGTTCCAGTTTGGAGTGCTATTTTGTATCCAGTTCGGGAGGTTGGTGTTCTGCAGTAGCTGTGCCTGTCTCTCGGAAAGGGGCATATCGCCTAAACGGATCTTAACCCCTTGTCTGCTTAAACGGTCCGTTATATATATATATATATATATGTATATTGCAGTTGCCTGCCCGTGTGTGAGAGGCTGCAGTCCCACAGACTGTACTGTTCGCACACCATTCATACAGGATGTCATTGTATTTTTTCTCTGTAATAAATATAATCGCAGTTGCAAGCCAGTGTGTGTCAGGCTCACAGACTGTACTGTGGTCACTGGCCAGGCCACCACTCAAACCGTTACAGGGTGTCACAATACCTTGCAAATAAAAAAAGGTCAATTTAGTTTTTTCTCTGTGATATAATCGCAGTTTCAAGCCAGTGACTGTCTGGCCCACAGACTGTACTGTGGCCACTGGCCAGGCCACCGCTCATACCGTTACAGGGAGTCACAATACCTTGCAGATAAAAATAAGTCAATTTATTTTTTCTCTGCAATAAATATAATCGCAGTTGCAAGTCAGTCTGTGTCAGGCCCACAGACTGTACTGTGGTCACTGGCCAGGCCACCACTCATACCGTTACAGGGTGTCACAATACCTTGCAGATAAAAAAAGTTACTTTTTCTTTCTCTGTAATAAATATAATCACAGTTGCAAGCCAGTGTGTGTCAGGCCCACACATACTGTAGTGCGCCCACTGTCCACCACTTATATAGGGTGGCACAGTACCTTGCACGCATAGTACCACTTATCTAAAAAAAAATGACAGGCAGAGGCAGGCCACCCCGCAGAGGCAGCCGTGGTCATGGTGCTGTGATTTCCACTGGCCCTGGAATAATGCCCAGTGTTCAGAGGCCACGTACCTTGAACCCAAAAAATTCTGAGGACATAGTTGACTGGCTTACACAGGACACCCAATCTTCAACAGCCTCCGCTAAGAACCTTGACGCACCATCCTCCTCCAGCTCAGCTTCGGTCACCTGCTCTCAAGTTACCACTCTCCCGCCCGCCACCACCACTTCCACCACAGCCACCACAGCCGCTTCACTTGATCCGTCAGAGGAGTTATTTACACATCAGTTGGATGAAATTAGTGATGCGCAACCATTATTGCCAGAGGATGTAGATAACAGGGATAGGTCTCAGTCAGGCAGGATTACACACATAAACGTACAGTGTAATGATGATGATGTTGATGATGATGTTGTACCCGCTGCTGCTTCCTTTTCTGAGGTTTCAGATACAAGTGAAATGGTTGATGATGACGATGTGTCAGTGGATGCCACGCGGGTGCTTGCTCGAAGGGAAGAAGAAGAGGGGGAAAGTTCAGAAGGGGAGACAGAGAGAAGAAGGAGACGAGTTGGAAGCACGGGGAGGTCGTCGCAAGGAGCTAGTGGCACAGTCAGACAGCATTTATCGGCCCCCGGAGTCAGCCAGACAGCACGCCAATCAACGCATGCTGTTGCCACCACCAGAATGCCGTTATTGCAAAGCTCAGCAGTGTGGCATTTTTTTTGTGTGTCTGCCTCTGATAACAGCAATGCCATTTGCAACCTGTGCCCAAAAAAACTGGGATCAACACATGAGTACAAGCAGCACACAAACTCAAAGCCACCATCCTCCTGCTGGTCCAGCCACGTCAACCACTGCTATCCTCCTTGCCCTTCTCAACCACCCGCCACTCCGCCTCTCACCTTCAGCAGTTCCATCTCATCTGCCCACAGTCAGGTGTCTGTCAAGGAAATGTTTGAGCGTAAGAAGCCAATGTCACAGAGTCACCCCCTTGCCCGGCGTCTGACAGCTGGCTTGACGGAACTCTTAGCCCGCCAGCTTTTACCATACCAGCTGGTGGAGTCTGGGGCCTTCAAAAAATTTGTAGCTATTGCGACACCACAGTGGAAGGTACCCGGACACATTTTTTTCAAAAAAGGCAATCCCAAACCTCTACTCTGTTATTGAAAAGGAAGTCATGGCATCTCTGGCATACAGTGTTGGGGCAAGGGTCCATCTAACCACTGATATCTGGTCTGCAAAGCACGGTCATGGCATGTATATCACGTACACTGGGCATTGGGTCAACCTGCTGACGGCTGATAAGCATGGAATGCATGGCTCTGCAGCGGAGTTGGTGACACCGCCATGACTTGCAGGCAGGCCTACTGCCACCTCCTCTACTCCTCCTACTCCATGGTCTTCGATAACCTCCTTGGCTGAGTCCTCTTCTGCAGCGGCGTCTAGCTGCACATCAATTGAATACCCCCAGCTCTCCAGGGGCTATTCCACATCCCGGATATGACAGTGTCACACTGTCTTGGGGTTGACTTGCCTGAAAGCAGAGAGCCACACTGGACCAGCACTCCTGTCCGCCCTGAACACACAGGTGGATCAGTGGCTGACCCCGCACCAACTGGAGATCGGCAAAGTGGTGTGTGACAATGGAAGCAATTTGCTGGTAGCATTGAATTTGGGCAAGTTGACACATGTGCCGTGCATGGCACATGTGTTGAATCTCATCGTACAATGCTTTGTGTCTAAGTACCCAGGCTTACAGGACGTCCTCGAGCAGGCCAGGAAGGTGTGTGGCCATTTAAGGTGTTCCTACACGGCTGTAGATGAGTGTGAAGAGGAAGAGGAAGAGTTGTGGTCATCATCACCACCAGAAACAGCCTTGTCATCATCGCTTGCCGGACCTGCGGCAACGCTGGAAGAGGAGTATAAGGAAGAGGAGTCAGAGGAGGAATGTGGCTTTGAGGAGGAGGAAGACCAACCACAGCAGGCATCCCAGGGTGCTCTTTGTTGTCACCTATCTGGGACCCGTGGTGTTGTACGTGGCTGGGGGGAAGAACAGACCGTCAATGACATCAGTGAGGACGAGGAATGGGAAATGAGTAGCTCGGCATCCAACCTTGTGCAAATGGGGTCTTTCAAGCTGTCATGTCTTTTGAGGGACCCTCGTATAAAAAGGATGAAGGAGAACAATCTGAACTGGGTGCCCACGCTACTAGACCCCCGGTATAAGCAGAAAATGGTGGAAATGTTACCAAATTACCGAAAGTCGGAAAGGATGCAGCATTTCAAAACCAAACAAAAAAAATATGCTTTACACAGCTTATAAGGGGGATGTCACAGCACAACGGGAATCTAACTGGGGAAGAGGTCAAAGTAATCCTCCTCCTACCACGACCACGGATTACAGGACGCTTTACAGATGTGTTGTTGATGGAGGACATGCAGAGCTTTTTCAGTCCAACACATCGCCACAGCCCTTCGGGATCCAGCCTTAGAGAACGACTCAACCGGCAGGTAGCAGACTACCTCGCCTTAACTGCAGATATCGACACTCTGAGGAGCGATGAACCCCTTGACTACTGGGTGTGCAGGCTTGACCTGTGGCCTGAGCTATCCCAGTTTGCGATAGAACTTCTGGCCTGCCCCGCTTCAAGTGTCCTGTCAGAAAGGACCTTCAGTGCAGCAGGAGGCATTGTCACTGACAAGAGAAGTCGCCTAGGTCAAAAAAGTGCTGATTACCTCACCTTTATTAAGATGAATGAGGCATGGATCCCGAAGGGACTGACAATGGGGGATACGTTTGACTAACAATAGGCCTGATGACATGCCTTGGCCTCAAAATGGTCCCCATGCTGCTGTATTTAATGTCTGCATTCTGGATGACTTTCGTGAAGTCTCCGCCACCAACTAGGGTTCAAGCCGCAATGTTTTAGTCACCTTTCTGCCTGGAAAACATCATTTTTTCCGGCCGCTGCTACAACAGCGGCTGAAACAATACCATTGTTTTTCAGGCATGTGTACCTAATTTTTCTGTCCTCTGGTGCTGCACTGTGGATGCAAAAACAAAACAAAACAAAAAAAGGCACATACAAGTGTCAATTCCCCTTCGTGATCGTTACCTTGTTGTGGTGAAGGGGCTTGTGTATCACAATTAAGCAATCATCACCTCTATGAGTGTGTTGGCAATGTTGCCACACCCCAGATGATAAGGCCGTTGCTTCATTATGTTCATACCAAAAGCGATCGGCTGGATAATTTTTCATAGAAAAAACATTAATTTTCTTTTTTTTTTTAAGTTGCATGAGTTTTTAATACATAAAATAAAAAAAATCATAATAAAGTCTCTTAACAGTTTATTAGAAATAATGCAGAGAATTAAAAAAATCCCCATCAATTCCAATACAAAGCAAGTGCAGAGCTCAGAACAAAATTATTTCTGGATGTCGTAATGGTTCGTTAATTCGACAATGGTTAATCAATTCGACACACGTCCCCAGATAGGGGACGTAACAGGGATTAAACTAATAGGAATAGTACTAGTTAAGAAACCACTCATATAGGGTGTCACGGCGCAGACGCAGTGACCGTGGATTCAAACAAAGGGGAGGGAGACAGCGATTTTTTAACCATCTCCCCATTTGAAAAATCAATTCAATAAATGGACCCCAGATTGGGGACGTAACAGGGATTAAACTGATGAGAAGAGAACTACAGAAAATACCACTCATATCGGGTGTGACAGTAAATTGCACGGCGCAGACGCAGTGACCGTGGATTCAAACAAAGGGGAGGGAGCCAGCATTTTTTTAACCATCTCCTTGTTCGAAAAATCAATTCAATAAACGGATCCCAGATTGGGGACGCAACAGGGATTAAACTGATGAGAAGAGAACTACAGAAAATATTACTCATATCGGGTGTGAGAGTAAATTGCACGGTGCAGACGCAGTGACTGTGGATTCAAACAAAGTGGAGGGAGCAAGCGTTTTTTTAACCATCTCCCTGTTCGAAAAAAAAATCAATTCAATTCACCTTTCGGGGACCCTTGGTGTTGTACGTGGCTGGGTGGAGGAAGAAACCGTCAATAACATCAACGGGACATGGCTAGCTTGCTATCCAACCTTGTGCAAATGGGGAGTTTGCAGTTGGGCATATGGACTGTTTGCGGTGAATTAAAAGGGGAGTTTGGTCTGTCAATGTCTGTGAAGCGGGCGTAACCCTTACACTACATGATCGATACAACATTATACCTGATTGTATACACACACTGGATGTTTTAAACCACGTTGTTAAAAAAAAATTAGGATTGTTAGGTGATTTATGCCCTTTATGGATTAAAACCCAACTCTGCGTCAACTATGTCATTTTCCATGGGAGTTTTGCCATGGATCCCCCTCCGGCATGCCACAGTCCAGGTGTTAGTCCCCTTGAAACTACTTTTCCATCACTACTGTGGCTAGAAAGAGTCCCTGTGGGTTTTAAAATTTGCCTGCCTATTGAAGTCTATGGCGGTTCGCCCGGTTCGCGAACATTTTTCATAGGTTTTATGGAATAGATTTTAGGAACCGGGAGATGGAAAAAGATGCTTGGTTGGTCCTCTTACTTCCAATCTGGGGCACTGCGCGTGCGCCGTGCAATGTACTGTGCTACCCGATATGAGTGGTATGTTAAGTAGTACTATTCCTATCAGTTTAATACCTGTTACGTCCCCTATCAGGGGACGTGTATGGAATAGAGTTTAGACAGCCGCAAAGAGTTGTCAATAGTTGACACACTCATTACATAAATTTTATTCCTCTATGCGTCAATCTTGGTGTAGTGATGTAGTGATTTGGGAGATTGCAGTCAATGGCGGTTTTTCAAAGCCTATGGTCATGCTGAGGTAGTTCACTGACAGTTAAGTGACCCAGAAAACAATGATTCTGCAGTGTGGGCCCATTGTTGGCCTAGTAGGCTTTAATGATCACCTTAGATCAGGCATGTCCAAACTGCGGCCCTCCAGCTGTTGCAAAACTACAACTCCCAGAATGCTTGGGTAGCTTACAGCTATTAGGGCATGCTGGGAGTTGTAGTTTTGCAACAGCTGGAGGGCCGCAGTTTGGACATGCCTGCCTTAGATGATCACAAAGAAATTAATGTTTTTCTATGCAAAATTATCCAGCCGATCGCTTTTGGTCCGTTAACAATGAAGCGACGACCTTATCTCATCTGGGGTGTGCCAACATTGCCATTGCCAACACACTCATAGAGGTTATCGCTTCATTGTGATACGCAAGCCCCTTCACCACAACAAGGTAACGATCACGAAGGGGAATTGACACATGTATGTGCCTTTTTTTTTGTTTTGTTTTTGAAGCCACAGTGCAGCACCAGAAGCCAGAAAAATTAGGCATGTACACATGCCTGAAAAATTTGGTATTGTTGCACACGCTGCTATAGCAGCGGCCAGAAAAATCGATGTTTTCCAGGCAGAAAGTGCCCTAAAACATTGCGGCTTGAACCCTAGTTTGTGGTGGAGAAGTCACGCAAGTCATCCGGCATGCAGAGAGTAAATACAGCAGCGTGTGGACCATTTTATAGCCCAAGGCATCTCATCAGGCCTTTTTTAGTCAAATGCATCCCTCACAGTCAGTCCCTTCGGGATCCATGCCTCATTCATCTTAATAAAGGAGAGGTAATCTAGACTTTTTTGACCTAGTCGACTTCTCTTCTCAGTGACAATACCTCCTGCTGCGCTAAAGGTCCTTTCTGACAGGACACTTGAAGCGGGGCAGGCCAGAAGTTCTATCGCAAATTGGGATAGCTCAGGCCACAGGTCAAGCCTGCACACCCAGTAGTCAAGGGGTTCATCGCTCCTCAGAGTGTCGATATCTGCAGTTAAGGCGAGGTAGTCTGCTACCTGTCGGTCGAGTCGTTCTCTGAGGGTGGACCCTTAAGGGCTGTGGCGATGCGTAGGACTTGAAAAGCTCTGCATGTCCTCCATCAACAACACGTCTGTAAAGCGTCCTGTCCTTGCCGGCATGGTCGTGGTAGGAGGAGGATTACTCTCACCTCTTCCCCTGTTAGATTCCCATTGTGCTGTGACACCACCCTTATACGCTGTGTAAAGCATACTTTTTAACTTGTTTTGGAACTGCTGCATCCATTACGACTTCCAGTAATTCAGTAACATTTCAGGCACTTTCTGCTTATACCGGGGGTCTAGTAGCGTGGCCACCTAGTACAGGTCGTTCTCCTTCAGCCTTTTTTACTAGGGTCCCTCAACAGGTATGACAACATGAAAGACCACATTTGCGCAAGGTTGGATGCCGAGCTACTCATTTCCCGTTCCTCGTCTTCACTGATCTCATTGAAGGTCTGTTCTTCCCCCCAGCCACGTACAACACCACGGGTACCAGATAGGTGACAACGAGCACCCTGGGATGCCTGCTGTGGTTGGTCTTCCTCCTCCTCAAAGCCACATTCCTCCTCTGACTCCTCTTCCTCAGACTCCTCTTCCAGCATTGCCACAGGTCCAGCAATAAGGTTGTTTCTGGTGGTGATGGTGACCGCAACTCTTCCTCTTCACGCTCATCTACGGCCTGATCCAGCACTCTTCGCAGGGCTCGCTCCAGGAAGAAAACAAATGGGATAATGTCGCTGATGGTGCCTTCGGTGTGACTGACTAGGTTTGTCACCTCCTCAAAAGGATGCATGAGCCTACAGGCATTGCGCATGAGCGTCCAATAACATGGCAAAAAAATACCCAGCTCCGCAGAGGCTGTCCTGGCACCCCGGTCATACAAATACTCGTTGAAGGCTTTTGCTTGTTGGAGCAGATGGTCGAACATTAGGAGTGTTGAATTCCAACGTGTCAGGCTGTCGCAAATCAAGCGCCTCACTGGAATGTTGTTTCACCGTTGAATATCTGAAAACTGCGCCATGGCCATGTAGGAACGCCTGAAATAGCCACACACCTTCCTGGCCTGCTTGAGGACGTCCTGTAAGCCTGGGTACTTATGCTCAAAGCGCTGTACGATCAGATTCAACACATGTGCCATGCACAGTACATGTGTCAACTTGCCCAAATTCAATGCCGCCAACAAATTGCTTCCGTTGTCACACACCATTTTGCTGATCTCCAATTATTGCGGAGTCAGCCACTGATCCACCTGTGCGTTCAGGGCGGACAGGAGTGCTGGTCCGGTGTGACACTCTGCTTTCAGGCAAGTCAACCCCAAGACGGTGTGACACTGTCGTATTCGGGATGTGGAATAGCCCCTGGGGAGCTGGGAGGGTGCCGTTGATGTGGAGCAAGAAGCAGCAGCAGAAGAGGACTCTGCCGAGGAGGTTAGCAAAGAGGATGAAGTAGGAGGAGTAGAGGAGGTGGCAGCAGGCCTGCCTGCAAGTATCACGACCATGGTCATGGTCGTGACTCCTGTACCGCAGGCTGTTGCCTGCGGTCTGGTTTTGTTGTTCAACCACAGGTGAGTGCCGCTATTATGTTGCCTCACTTGTGGTTGCCGCTGGCAACATGTTGTTATTGTCAGTATAGCAGCCTGAGCTGTGCTAGGCTGCTTGATGCTATGTGCATGCGGTTGCACCTGGCAACCTCTCTTTATAGGTGTGCCTTTTATCCATTTGGTGTGCATGGGGTGTTATATGTGTGTGTGCACTGTGTTGTTCCGTCACTTTTGGTTGTCTGCGGCAACGTGTTCTTTGTTTACATGTGTTAGCAGTGTCTTGGCTCCCAGGACACGGTTGCCACGCATGTCGTTGTCGCCGGTAACAGCTGCAGTGTAATAGTTGTTTGTGCACTTCCCCTTTTAGTGGCTTCACTACCCCGTTTGGTGATGGAAGGGTTAACTCCCTTCCCACAGTGTGTCTGTGTGGGTGTGGACACTTTGGGCTATAAAGCCTCTGTGGAGACCTGAAGCTGAGGGGTTCTTCAGCCATGGTTTGCTGGAGACATCCTCCTGGTTATTCACCATCTCTCCAGTGAGGGCCACCCTTGTGGTCATAACTCTTGTTTGATGTTATGAAGATGTGTCTGTGGTATGATTGTTTATTGCACCTTATGGTCCTGGGTTCTTGTATGATGTGTGTCATGTGCTGTGTCCTTTTGTAGTGGATAGCAGCACTTGCACATGGGTTCCAGGCTTAGTGTCTGTGGCAGGTGAATGTTGTGTTTGTGGCATGTACCTGCCATTGCCATAAGTTGTATATGTTCCCCCTTCCTTGCAGCTTGGCCAGTGAGACTCCTGTTCCTCCATATCCAGAAGGAACAGGTCGTCTTACCCTACTCCTAGTTTAGGGCCACCCTGAGGGCTAGCAGGGACTTCAAGGTTCCAGAGTATGAGCCCTCCTACTATCAGGGTCGGCTCATACAGCTAGGAGTCAGGGTTAGATTAGGGATGCGATTAGGAGGTGACCTGCTCCCTAATTCTGTCTTCCTGGTCGAGCAGCGACCACCATCTTCTGTCATTGCACGGCTGAGGGTTTTTCCCATCCTCAGCCTTGACAGCAAATCGTGGCGGTGTTACCAACTCCTCTGCAGAGCCACGGATTCCATGCTTGGCAGCCGTCAGCAGGTTTACCCAATGCGCAGTGTACGTGATATACCTGCCATGACCGTGCTTTGCAGACCAGGTTTTAGTGGTCAGATGGACCCTTGCCCCAACACTGTGTGCCAGACATGCCATGATTTCCTTTTCCACAATAGACTACAGGTCGGGGATTGCCTTTTGTGAAAATAAATTTCGGCCGGGTACCTTCCACTGCGGTGTCCCAATAGCTACAAATTTTTTGAAGGCCTCAGACTCCTTCAGCTTGTATGGTAAAAGCTGGCGGGCTAAGAGTTTCGACAAGCCAGCTGTCAGACACCGGGAAAGGGGGTGACTCTGTGACATTGGCTTCTTACGCTCAAACATTTCCTTGACAGACACCTGACTGTGGGCAGATGAGCAGGAACTGCTGAAGGTGAGAGGCGGAGTGGCGGATGGTTGAGAGGGGGCAAGGAGGACAGCAGTGGTTGACGTGGCTGAAGATGCTGGACCAGGAGGAGGACGGTGGCTTTGAGTTTATGTGCTGCTTGTGCTCGTCATCATGTGGTGATCCCATAGGCGTTTGTGATGTGAGATCATGTGCCTTCTCAAATCAGTTGTACCTAGACACAAAAAAAAATGCCACACGACTGAGCTTTGCAATGATGGCATTCTGGTGGTGGCAACAGCATGCGTTGATTGGCATGCTGTCTGGCTGACCACGGATGCCGATACATGCTGTCTGACTGTACCACTAGCTCCTTGCGACGACCTCCCCCTGCTTCCAACTCTTCTCCTCCTCCTCTCTGTCTCCCCATCTGAACTTTACCCCTGTTCTTCTTCTCTTCAAGCGGGCACCCACGGACACATCGTCATTATCAAGCGCTTCACTTGTATCTGACAACTCATCAAAGGAAGCAGCAGCGGGTACAACATCATCATCATCACACCATACGTCCATGTGTGTAATGCTGCCTGACTGAGACATATCCCTGTTATCTACATCCTCTGGCAATAATGGTTGCGCATCGCTCATTTCTTCCAACTGAGGTGTAAATAACTCCTCTGACAGATCAAGTGAAGCAGCTGTGGTGCTAGTGTTGGTGGTGGCAGCAGGCGGGAGAGTGGTAACTTGAGAGGTGCCCGAAGCTGAGCTGCGGGATGATAGTGCGTCAAGGTTCCGAGCAGAAGCTGTTGAAGATTGGTGTCCTGTGTTAGCCAGTCAACTATGTCCTCAGAACTTTTCGAGTTGAGGGTACGTGGCCTCTGAACACTGGGCATTATTCTAGGGCCAAAGACCACGACCATTCCTCTGCCTGTCATTTTTTTTTCGATTAGTTGTACTATACGTGCAAGCTACTGTGACACCAGATATGAGTGGTGGCACTGGCAGTATTGGGCACAGTACACACTGTGGGCCTGACACACACTGGCAGGCAACTGCAAGTAGATTACAGAGAAAAAAAAAGCAGACTGATGTAGTAGCCCTAAAAAGGGATTTTTAGGGTGCTGTCAGGACGCTGTCCTTACAGCAGATCAGATGAGTCTTTGAGGACTGGAGTGGACACTGAATACACTGGCCTAGCTATCGATTTACCTATTAAATCAGCAGCAGCTGCACTGTCCCTGTGTCACAACCAGACAGCTGAGAAGCTCTGACAGAGGCCTTTCAGAACCTCCTCCTTGAGTTTTCTTTGTTATGGTATTCAGTTCCTCATCTCGTTAGCCTCTCTCAGCTGTCATATAGTTGGACTGATTGCTTCCCTTTAAATTCCTCCCCATAATGCTTTACTGGGCGGCTTATACTTCTTTCTGGAGTGTGTGTGCATGCTGATCCTGTTTCCCAGTCTGCTACAAAGTTAAGTGCTGTACATTTATCTGTTATTTTCTGTTTGCTGGATCCCAGGTGACCCTGACTCCCTCCGTGTCTGGTGTAGGGAGCCGGTGGTCGTGTCCCCTCACTATTGTAGGGTATTCAGGGGTTATATAGTCGAGGTACGTGGATATGCAACCATCCACCTTTGGGATCTTTGCATAGGCTGAGCAGCCAGGGAAAGTGCGAGGTCTTGTGCAGGGGTCTCTCTTTTGGTTCCTTAACTTTGGATCCAGTGAGTTATATATGCATGTTGCTTTGTCTTGTTTCCTGTACACCGTCCGTGACATTATAAGCCGCCAAAACCGTCTCAAGCATGGATCCGGTTTCACTTTTGGCTAAACGCCTTCAGGGTCTTTCATTGGAGGGAGCTGATCTCCGCAGGACTTTTTCTCAGTTTCAAGTGACCGGTTCAGCTGGCGTTCATGGTGTTTGTTCTGAGCCTAAGATCTCGCTCCCGGATACGTTTTCCAGGGGTAGTGAGAATTTTGTGCGTTTTAGAGAGGCTTGCAAACTCCATTTTCGCCTTCTTCCCCATTCCTCTGGTGATGAGGAACGGAGGGTGGGGATCATTATATCGCTGCTCAGGGGTAACGCTCAGTCCTGGGCCTTTTCGCTGCCGGAGGGGGCACGGCCCCTCCGTTCAGTGGATGAATTCTTTTTAGCCCTGGGTCAGATATATGATGATCCGGATCGTTTTGCTCTGGCTGAGTCTAGACTATGTCTATTATGCCAGGGTAAACAATCCGCAGAGATATACTGCTCAGAATTTCCGAGATGGGCAGCTGATACTGGTTGGAATGATGCTGCACTCTGAAGTCAATTTTGCCATGGTCTTTCAGAGGGATTGAAAGATGCATTTGCCTTTCATGAAAGGCCTATTTCCTTGGACTCTGCTATGTTTCAGGCCGTTCGTATTGACAGGCGTCTTAGAGAGAGAGGAAAGATCTCTCCTTCCTGTCATACTCAGTCCCAGGACAGTGCAGCGGTCCCATTCTGTGTGCAGGGGTCTCAGTCGCTGTCAGCCCCTTCTGAGCAGGAGCCCATGCAGCTGGGGTTGATTGCTTCTGACAATAGAAGATTCAGCCCGCATGGGAGGGTTTGTTTTTGTTGTGGAGGTATAAATCATTTGGCAAATGTTTGTCCCTCTAGGAGATTCAGGCAGTTCTCTGGGAGTAATAAAGAAACAAAGAGGAAAAAATCTTTTAAAAATGTTCCGTCTGTTACTATTGGCAGGGTTGAGGCGGAAATTGAAGGTTTTCCGTTTGCTTGTAGTTCCCGTTTTGTCCTGCCTGCTAGGGTGACGCTAGAGAGCAAGAGCATTTTTTGTGAGATTTTTGTGGATAGTGGAGCAGCGGTCAATCTCATTGATAGTCAATTTGCAATAACTCATGGTTTCCAGGTGTGCACTTTGGGAAAGGATATTCCTGTTTTTGCTATTGATTCCGCTCCACTTTCTCAGAAATCATTAAAGGGCATAGTTCACAATATTCGTTTAATTGTGAGTGATGCTCATGTTGAGGATGTGTCATGTTTCGTCCTTAGCAGTTTGCCTACTCCTCTAGTGTTGGGGCTACCCAGGCTCACTAAACATAACCCCACCATTGATTGGCAAGCGAGGCAAATAAATGGTTGGAGTGACTTTTGCAGAGAGAATTGCCTCACGACATCTGTTTCTGAGGTTGCTACTAAGACTGTACCATCTTTTCTCTCTGAATTTTCGGATGTCTTCTCTGAGAGTGGAGTTCAGGATTTGCCCCCGCACAGGGAGTACGATTGCCCTATTAATCTCATCCCAGGCGCCAAGCTGCCTAAATCTCGTTTATACAATCTTTCCCAACCTGAAAGGATCGCTATGCGTGCTTATATCTCTGAGAGTCTGAGAAAAGGACACATACGACCCTCGAAGTCACCTGTTGCCGCTGGTTTTTTCTTTGTTAAGAAAAAAGATGGTTCTTTAAGACCTTGTCTGGATTTCAGGGAGCTGAACAGTATCACTATTCGTGACCCTTATCCGCTTCCTCTAATCCCGGACCTGTTTAACCAGGTTGTTGGGGGCTAAGTCTTTTTCAAATTAGATCTAAGAGGGGCATACAACCTGGTCAGGGTCAGAGAAGGAGACGAATGGAAGACGGCCTTCAATACCCCTGAGGGCCATTTTGAAAATTTGGTTATGCCTTTTGGTTTGATGAATGCCCCAGCCGCTTTTCGGCATTTCGTGAACAGCATTTTTTATCATTTGATGGGAAAATTTGTATTAGTGTATTTGGATGACATTTAGATTTTTTCTCCTGATTTCAAAATTCATACGGAACATTTACGTCAGGTCTTGCTCATTCTGCGGGAGAATAAATTATATGCGAAACTGGAAAAATGTGTGTTTGCGGTTCCAGAAATTCAATTTCTGGGGTTTCTTCTCTCCGCTTCTGGTTTTCGCATGGACCCCGAGAAGGTCCACGCTGTGCTTGAGTGGGAGCTTCCTGAGAATCAGAAGGCGCTGATGCAGAAGAGACATGCTATTAAGCTACTTCAAAAACAAGAAAATGTGGTAATACGCCCAGCAGATAGAGGGGCAATAGTGATAATGAATGCAGAACAATACAATAATGAGTGTTTGAGACAATTGGTGGACACGAC
The DNA here is from genome assembly GCF_014858855.1 of Bufo gargarizans. Lineage (NCBI taxonomy): Eukaryota > Metazoa > Chordata > Amphibia > Anura > Bufonidae > Bufo > Bufo gargarizans. The sequence goes on along the minus strand of NC_058087.1, from coordinate 80,142,823 downwards.
AACATATATGAAATTGAAAGGAGATCCACATGAACAATTTTATCAGGAACTCCTACAATATTGTAAAATTGGATTTGAGAAAAATATTTTATTAAAGCGGGAATATGACTTCATTTCTAAAACTCAATGAAGATTACCAGTATTTTACTGCCTCCCCAAAGTGCACAAAGATCCCCAAAATCCTCCGGGTCGCCCTATAATTTCGGGCATTGGGTCATTGACCTCAAATTTGTTGCAGTACATAGATAGAATGCTACAACCAACAGTGAAAAAGAGTGCCTGAAATATAAAAGATACCACCCAAATCACTGAAATTAGAATGTAATCCAGAATGGCCAGTTGGATGTGAATTCTCTATATACAGTAATTAATCACGAACAGGGGGTCTCTGCGATGAAAACCCAATTAGAAAAAAATAGTACATTGTGTGCAGAACTGATAGATTACCTGGAAGAAGGGGTAAAATTTATATTGCCACACAATTATTTTTTCTTTGGATCAGAATATTTTCTCCAGACAAGGGGGACCACCATGGGCATCAAGTTTGCCCCCAGCTATGCCAAATTATTTATGACCAATTGGGAAGACACTTATATAGGCCCAAGGCTGAGGACAGACCTGGCGCTCTAGCGGAGATTTATAGACAATATTATTTTTATCTGGAAAAGCGGAAGAGAAGAACTGATGACCTTTTTAGACACCATTAACAACAATCCGTTTAATTTAAAATTCACCAGTAATAACAATGTAAAGCCCAAATATTTGGATCTATTGTTTAAGAGGGAAGATGGGAGATATATATGTAGCACTTTTCAAAAGCCAACATCTAGAAATAGCTACATATTATTCACCAGCTGCCATCTCCCAAGATAGCTACTAAATATTTCATTAGGACAATTTGGTAGGCTAAAGTGGAACTGTACTAGGGAGGAACAATTTGAAATGGAAGCTGAAGACAGGAAAGCCTGTTTTTTTTTAAACAAAAACTATCCCCCATCTATATTTTCTATCCAAAATAAGAGAGAAAGATAGAACTACTTTTTTAAATCCAAGAATGAAAATAAATCTGAAAGATGAAACTCCACTGATTATTTTGCCCTTTAATTCTGAATATAAGCAGGTGGAGCGAATTATTAAGCGATATTGGCACCACATCCTAGATGATAAGACTATAGGTTCATTAGTCTCTAAAAACCCTCAATCTGTATACACAAAAGCCCCGAATTTAGGATATAAAGTAACACAAACGACTAAACAAATAATAAAAAAGAAAGGAATTTTACAACATTGGGATCACCTAAAAGTATTTTATAGGTGTGAGAGGTGCTCCAATTGTAAGTACACTACTTTCCAAAGAAAGACCGCGGAAGTGCAATCTTTTCAGAATAATTTTAAGATAGAAATTTATGAACTTTTGACATGCAATTCCAGCAATGTACTGTACATAATTCAATGCCCTTGTGGCAAACAGTATATAGGACACACAGAGATTGTTAAAAACAAGAATAGCAGAGCATGTAACAAATATATAGAAAGGCTATGAAAAACATACCCTATCCAGACATTTTAAACAGTACCACAACCAGTGCCCCTCAGGTTTAATATTTATAGCATTCAAAAAAGTGACCAAACACTGGAGGGGAGGTGATCAAATCTCCAGGATGTCTCGACAAGAGTCAAGGAGGATTTTTGAGTTCGATACCATTCAACCAAGTGGTCTAAATGCAGAACTTGAAATCTTCAGTTTTCTTTGAAATAGGATGCCCCTGGCCGACGGACGATGGGGGTTTCTGTTTTGTTATCAACACCCCCGACTTGCTTTGACTGGGGGCCTCCTATATAACCACACACTTTCCTGGAGAAGTATATATTTTTAAGAAAAATATTATATTGCATTTTTTATATATATATTTCCAGGAAAATATCCCTTTTTTTATATTTTTTATATATTTCTTTCTTTTCTATTTTTTGGGGAAACATTTGAGAAAAGGAATCCCGTAGAACATACAGTCGTGGCCAAGAGTTTTGAGAATGACACAAATATTAGTTTTCACAAAGTTTGCTGCTAAACTGCTTTTAGATCTTTGTTTCAGTTGTTTCTGTGATGTAGTGAAATATAATTACACACACTTCATACGTTTCAAAGGCTTTTATCGACAATTACATGACATTTATGCAAAGAGTCAGTATTTGCAGTGTTGGCCCTTCTTTTTCAGGACCTCTGCAATTCGACTGGGCATGCTCTCAGTCAACTTCTGGGCCAATTCCTGACTGATAGCAACCCATTCTTTCATAATCACTTCTTGGAGTTTGTCAGAATTAGTGGGGGTTTTTTTGTCCACCCGCCTCTTGAGGATTGACCACAAGTTCTCAATGGGATTAAGATCTGGGGAGTTTCCAGGCCATGGACCTAAAATGTCAACATTTTGGTCCCCAAACCACTTAGTTATAACTTTTGCCTTATGGCACGGTGCTCCATTGTGCTGGAAAATGCATTGTTCTTCACCAAACTGTTGTTGGATTGTTGGAAGAAGTTGCTGTTGGAGGGTGTTTTGGTACCATTCTTTATTCATGGCTGTGTTTTTGGGCAAAATTGTGAGTGAGCCCACTCCCTTAGATGAGAAGCAACCCCACACATGAATGGTCTCAGGATGCTTTACTGTTGGCATGACAGGACTGATGGTAGCACTCACCTTTTCTTCTCCAGACAAGCCTTTTTCCTGATGCCCCAAACAATCGGAAAGAGGCTTCATCGGAGAATATGACTTTACCCCAGTCCTCAGCAGTCCATTCACCATATTTTCAGCATAAGATCAATCTGTCCCTCATGTTTTTTTTGGAGAGAAGTGGCTTCTTTGCTGCCCTTCTTGACACCAGGCCATCTTCCAAAAGTCTTCGCCTCACTGTGCGTGCAGATGCGCTCACACCTGCCTGCTGCCATTCCTGAGCAAGCTCTGCACTGGTGGCACGCCGATCCCGCAGCTGAATCCTCTTTAGGAGACGATCCTGGCGCTTGCTGGACTTTCTTGGACGCCCTGAAGCCTTCTTAACAAGAATTTAACCTCTTTCCTTGAAGTTCTTGATGATCCTATAAATTGTTGATTGAGGTGCAATCTTAGTAGCCACAATATCCTTGCCTGTGAAGCCAATTTATGCAACGCAATGAAGGCTGCACGCGTTTCTTTGCAGGTCACCATGGGTAACAATGGAAGAACAATGATTTCAAGCATCACCCTTTTAACAGGTCAAGTCTGCCATTTTAACCCAATCAGCCTGACATAATAATCTCCAGCCTTGTGCTCGTCAACATTCTCACCTGAGTTAACAAGACGATTACTGAAATGATCTCAGCAGGTCCTTTAATGACAGCAATGAAATGCAGTGGAATGTTTTTTTTTGGGGATTAGGTTAATTTTCATGGCAAAGAAGGACTATGCAATTCATCTGATCACTCTTCATAACATTCTGGAGTATATGCAAATTGCTATGATAAAAACTTAAGCAGCAACTTTTCCAATTTCCAATATTTATGTAATTCTCAAAACTTTTGGCCACGACTGTACATTCCATTGTACCATTTTATATTTATATATATATATATATATATATATATATATATATATATTTTTATGTTTTTAATTTATTTTTACATGAATTAATATCTACAATATTTTAATTAGGAGCAGCATAATGAGAAAATAATAATAATAAAAAAAGGCATGTTTCAGGATCCCTGGTTTTATGAACGATTGGGACGCGATAAAGAATGTTCGCGTGTTGGATACTCATAATAATTTTAAACAGCATAATGAAGACGAATAAATGAGTAAAATTTCAAAAAGACAATCCAGGATTCTGTTCCGGGCTTTATGGATGACCTGGACGTGATAAATAACTGCTGAATGTTTGGTATGCTTGACCACTGAGGAAGGAGCAAGGTTACGCTCAGAAACATATCTGTTGAAGAAGCATACAAATACAAAGAGTAATATCGTTGGAGCGCTCTAAGTAGAAGGAGAAAATAGAATCACAGACATCTGACCCTATTCCTGTACATTACAAGTGGAACACCAGCAGCAGAACAAAGAGGCGAAACCGAGCAGGTGAAACCGAGATAACACAGAGATGCCACCAGAGATGAAACCGAGATAACAGAGATAACAGAGATGAAACCGAGATAACACAGAGATGCCACCATAACAGGGATGCCGAGTCAAACCATGAGTAAACCATCCTGCATAACTATACCTCATCAACAAACGGAGTACTTGGTACTATTGAGAAAATTTCTGACTATCTCCGCATATACAGGATTAAGTCCAATTCATTTTTGCGCCTTAATATCAATTCATCATTGACATCAACTCACCGTCAGTATCTTTGTTACTGTTACCAACAGTGCTACTACCATTGATATCGACGTTGTTAAAACATTGTTATCAGCACAGTGCACTTTAATTCTGCTGTTTCAACACTAACAACATTGACATTGAAATAGTGTATTTTTGAACATTGACTCAACTGTTACTGTCAACTCTATTCCTAACTAATATTGCTAGGATTCCGGCACCTGCCCGAATATCCAGCACGCTAGATTATAGCCGCTTCTAGCCGTTTTTCATATATGGGTTATTTAATGCTGCTATATTTAATGCAAATGCTGCTATAATCTGATATCATTCACTGTTAGAATAACGATATATATAGAAATTTTATTTTATAATTTTATTGTCTAAATATTTTACTGCTGTATTAATTAGAAATAATAAATATTTTCCTATATACATAATTTCTTCATGATCCCATAATTAGAGTCCCTGCCCGCTATTACTATTACCATAATAAACAAATAGCTCACTGTGGGGGCAATTTTTTCTTACCCTATCAGAATCCCGATGAAATCCGTTCTTGATCTCATCACCTTGAAAGCATGGCCTTATACTTTTCATGCTTCGGTGTCAAAACACCATACAAATTAAAAATATAATCAGTAATTAGCTCATATCATTTTAGTTTAATCAGTAAACCATTCTGAAACATTATGTTGCATGCATCGTTTGTCACTAATCTCCCGGATTACCAAAACACCCTCCCACCAAATTATAATTCTGAGTACCCCTCCCCCTTAGGCCTCTTACACATGAAAGTATTTTTTTTCTGTTTCCATTTTGGGGTTTTTTGTGTTCTATTTGCGGAACCATTCACCTCAATAGGTCCACAATAGGTCCACAAAAACAACGGAAGGTACTCCGTATGCATTCCGTTTCCGTATTTATGTTTCGTTTAAAGATAGAACATGTCCTATTATTACCCGCAAATCATTATTACCCGCAAATCATTTTCCGTGGCTCCATTCAAGTCAACGGGTCAGCAAAAAAACTAAATGCATACAGAATGCATCCGTTTATCTTCTGTATCCTTTTCATTTTTGCGGTACCATCTATAGAAATTTTATGCCCAGCCCAATTTATTAACGTACATACTGTTTAAACATTATTGTATGCGTTCTTTTCCTTTTACGATCCACAAAAAATGGATCACAAACGGAAACCAAATGGAAAAAAACGGAACGGAAACACCACTGAAACAAAACCTAAAAAAACTGATCTGTTAAAAACGGACCACAAAATACAGAAAAGGACTTACTGCAAGAGGCCTTACTGAAATATCTCCTTTAAAACGTCAAACATCTTTTTATAGTCTTTGTAATAGTGCAGAACCCCAAACAACCAGACAGAGTTTAAACAATGGTGGATTAATTAAATGACGGCAGTCCAGTCCAGACTAGAAATCATATGCAGGTAATCAATCCAAATAATAACTTGTGCAGGAAAACTCACAAGGGACAGCCAGACCAGGCCAAAGTTCATATGCACAGAAATAGTCCGTGTAACGTAGTACCTAGGGACGAGACATTTCCAGGATACGATCCGAGGTCCAACACGAGACAAACTGTTCTGCATAGAAGCTTCCCACAGGCAGTCTCTAGAGATGGATTGAGGAAGTCAGAGGTCATGCATAGTTAGTCTGGAAGAATGTGAACAGCAACATACACCCGGGTTGTCAAAACAACAGTGGGCACTGACCAGCCAGGGAGATCACCTCTTAAGCACCTGCTAGCCAATCACAGAGTGCCATGTGTCTATTTCTCATAGGCCATATGATTATGATTATCCTAATCCCTGACACCTGTGCGGCCTTAGCTGGTCATTGATCACTTAACCCATGCCTCCCCTCTAATCTCCTAGAGTTTATGTACAGGTATATTCCCCGTCAGCGGCCAGCGTAACGAATAAGATGCGCGTACGTTCGGCTGCGTAACCCTTTGCAAACCTCTTCTCAAGCGTGCACGCTGACACTCAAGTGGCCCAGCATGGATACGCAATCGTGTCAGCACTACAAAGGAGTCGGAACCGAAGATTCCGCATGCACATGCGTGAACTGTCCCGCTACTCCAATGGGGTCCCCCGCAGGCCGAGCCCCATAAGAATTCCCGTGGGCCGGGAAACAGGAGAGTGTCTTACAGTCTTCCTTTGGTGCAGTGGTATTTCATTCAATAGATCTATTTGGTCCCATGCTTTGGCACATAGAGAGGAATTTATTAAGAACGGCATAGTATTAATCTCTGACCTGCTTGAGTCAGATGTGCCACAATAATTAAAGGGGTTATTTTATATTTATAACTTTGTATTTACATTCAATTACAAAAGTATTCAGATCCAGTTGCTGGTTTGAAAAATGTAGAGTATGTTTTGTGACACAACCCCTTTAACTGGTGCACACCTCTTAATAATTGTAGCTTATTTTAAGCAGTCTGTATGCCAAAACTGAAATGTACACCAGGTATAAATTATGCAGTTTCCTAGTGTAAATTATTTTAAATATGCCAGGCTACCTTGAACTCGCCTCATGCCACCGTGTGGAAGGAAAATGAAAGTGAAATCTTTAAATGTGCGACTTTCTGATACTAGAATACTGGCATCTAATATATAATGAATTTCCCTGATAAAGTTTATAATTGAACTTATGGTTCCCAATACAAAATCTATAAAAGATGTAGCATCTACCATGTACTATGTATCATACTGCTGTTTGAGGGCAGAGGAACCTTTGAGGCATTTTAAGCAACACCTCCTACAAACTACACACCTATATTCTCTTGCATAAACACTTGGAAGATGGCATAGAATAAAAATATTTATATTTTGTCCCAATTTTTTAATTTTTTGTTTGATTATTCAACATTATGATTTTTAAAGGGATTCTGTCACCAGGTTTCACCCCCTCCAGATAAAAATATGGTAATGTTCAGGGAGCTTTAACCATTACTAATGTGGTCTTATAAATGTAATCTGTAGGCTCATTTTTCTAAAAATACGCTATTACTAATCTGTCATTCATAAAAATAAGGTGCCCAAGGGGATGTAAATGGATCCAAGCTGCCGCCCGCACCCGCCGCCGTTCTTGCCCAGCTCCGCCTTTCCCGACCTCGGCGCCGCCTCATAATCTTCTGTGTGACGCCTCCCGCTCTCCCTCCCTCCCCCTCCTCCTGCTGTAACATTGCGTGTTACAGCAGGAGGAGGGGGGAGGGAGGGAGAGCGGTAGGCGTCACAGCAGGAGGAGGGGGGAGGCGTCACAGCGATGTTACAGCAGGAGGAGGGGGGAGGGAGAGCGGGAGGCGTCACAGAAGATTATGAGGCGGCGCTGAGGTCGGGAAAGGCGGAGCTGGGCACAAACGGCGGCGGGTGCGGGCGGCAGCTGGGATCCATTTACATCCCCTTTATCACCTTATTTTTATGAATGACAGGTTAGTAATAGCGTATTTTTAGAAAAATTTGCCTACAGATTACATTTATAAGACCACATTAGGAATGGTTAAAGCTCCCTGAACAAAACCATATTTTTATCTGGAGGGGGTGAAACCTGGTGACAGAATCCCTTTAATATACTTTTTGCACTTTTTGCATGTGTTATGGTGCTTTTATAAGTAGTTTTTTAGTGGTGTTTTTTAGTCATGCAACATTTTGCTTCCCTTATTTTCCTAGATAGAAGTATGTGGCAAAAATATTGAAAAAACATCATCTTAAAGAATCACTACTAAAAAAATGTGTTTGTAGGGTGCTTTAAAATGTCCTATTGACCAACAGGTAACATCTGGCCAAGGAATTGTTTGCCCCCCCCCAAAAAAAGGAACAAAAAATGCAGCATTTAAAAAAAACAAAAAAACACACACTCTTAACCACTTCACATCCGGGCCATTTGCCCCCTTCCTGACCAAGCCTAATTTAGCAAATCTGACATTCCACTTTATGTGTTTTTTGGGGGGATGTTAGAAGGCTTAGAATTTTAGAAGCAATTCTTAAAATGTTTACGAAAATTGCCAAAACCCACTTTTTAAGGACCAGTTCAGGTCTGAAGTCACTTTGTGGGGCTTACATAGTGGATACCCCCATAAATAACCCCAATTGTAGAAACTACACTCCTCAAGTTACTTAAAACTGACTTTTCAAACTTTGTTAACCCTTTAGGCGTTTCACAAGAATTAAAGGAAAATGGAAATTTTTAAATTTCACGTTTTGGCAGATTTTCCATTTTAATCCATTTTTTTCTTTAACACATTGAGGGTTAACAGCCAAACAAAACTCAATATTTATTACCCTGATTCTGCGGTTTACAGAAACATCCCACATGTGGTCGTAAACTGATGCGCCTCATGGTTTTTGGAAGGCAGATTTTGCTGAACTGGTTTTTAGATGCCATGTCCCATTTGAAGCCCCCCTGATGCACCCTTACAGTAGAAACTCCCAAAAAGTGACCCCATTTTGGAAACTAGGGGATAAGGTGCCAGTATTATTGGTACTATTTCTGGGTACATATGATTTTTTGATCATTCATTATAACACTTTATGGGCATAACACTTTATAACACTTTTTTTTTTACATTTTTTTTTTTTTTTTACAATGTTCACCCGAGGGGTTAGGTCATGTGATATTTTTGTTATGGACGTTGCGATACCTAATATGTATACTATTTTTATTTATTTCACTTTAACACAACAATAGCATTTTTGAAACAAAGAAATTATGTTTTACTGTGTCCATGTTCTGAGAGCTATAGTTTTTTATTTTTTGAGAGATTTTCTTATGTAGGGGCTCATTTTTTGCGGAATGAGATGACAGTTTTATTGGTACCATTTTGTTGGACATACGCCTTTTTGATCACTTGGTGTTGCACTTTTTGTTATGTAAGATGGCAGAAATTGCTGTTTTTGACACAGTTTTTATTTTATTTTTGTATGGTGTTTACCCAAGGGATTAGGTCATGTGATATTTTTATAGAGATGGTTGTTATGGACACAGCGATACCTAATATGTATACTCTTTTTCAATTTATTTCACTTTAACACAATAAAGCATTTTTGAAACAAAAAATTATGTTTTAATGTGTCCATGTTCTGAGAGCTATAGTTTTTTTTTATTTTTTGAGCGATTTTCTTATGATGGGGCTAATTTTTTGCAGAATGAGGTTTCATTGGTGGGACATATGCCCTTTTGATCACTTGGTATTGCACTTATTGTGATGTAAGGTGACAAAAATGGCTTTTTTTGACACTTTTTTTTTAATGGTGTTCATCAGACTGGGTGGATCATGTGATATGTTTATAGAGCCAACCATCACGGACACGTCAATTCCAAATATGTCTATTTAATTTCATTTTTTTCTATTTTTAACATTTTTTTTATTCCTATTTTGGACCTCTGGGGGACATTTAACTTCACTTTTTTTTTTTAGGCCCCTTTCACACGGCCGAGTATTCCGCGTGGATTTCTATGGGGCTGTGCACATAAGCAGTGATTTTCACGCATCACTTATGCGTTGCGTGAAAATCGCAGCATGCTCTATATTGTGCGTTTTCCACGCAACGCAGGGCCCATAGAAGTGAATGGGGCTGCGTGAAAATCGCAAGCATCCGCAAGCAAGTGCGGATACGGTGCGATTTTCACGCACGGTTGCTAGGAGATGATCGGGATGGCGACCCGATCATTATTATTTTCCCTTATAACATGGTTATAAGGGAAGATAATAGCATTCTGAATACAGAATGCATAGTACAATAGCGCTGAAGGGGTTAAAAAAAATAATAATAATTTAACTCCACATGATCCATCACCATGGTAAAATATCATATCATGGACCATGTGATGACCGGAGTGACGTCACCACAGGTCCTTTTTCTTGCACACAGCACCAGAAGACAGGCAGAAGAGATGCCGGGCTGCGCAATCAAGTTTTTAACCCCTTCAGCGCTATTGTACTATGCATTCTGTATTCAGAAGGTTATTATTTTCCCTTATAACCATGTTATAAGGGAAAATAATACAATCTACAGAACACCGATCCCAAGCCCGAACTTCTGTGAAGAAGTTCAGGTTTGGGTACCAAACATGCCGATTTTTTGCGTGTGCAAAACGCATTACAATGTTTTGCACTCGTGCGGAAAAATCGTGCATGTTCCCGCAACGCACCTGTACCTTTTCCCACAACGCACGTCTAAAAGAGGCCTAAGGCTTGCCCTTCTATCACTGACAGCAGGCAACCCTATCTGCAGATGCCCGATTAGCGTGCACCTGCGATCTCTTAATGAACGTTCATTTTTTCAAACCCCAGCTAGCTAGCTGTTTTTTAAGACACCTTCCATAGAGTTCTCTATTGGAAAAAAAAAAAGGTATCGTAAAAAAAATGCAACTAAACCACTGCCACTAAACAAAAAATTCAAAGCAAAACAAAACATTAATTCAACCCCCCCCCCCCCCCAGTAAGCAGCAGAGACTTATTGATGCTAACATTTGTCTCCCTAATAAAAATGAAAGATCATTAAAGCTGTGGTGACGTCAAGTGGATTTTCAGTTTTCAAGTGATCCAAAGTAAAATGTTCACTTTATCATCTGATCCTTATACATTATTCTACATCCGCAGTATAAACAATTTAACATGGTTTGGTAGTGGCTGTAATGAGGTTTAGAGAACAAGGGAGAAAGTGGAGCTGGGTTAAATCCTAAAATAGTCACCATGTTTTAATAAGTAGGTCTTCCCTTGATTATCGTAAATGTCTCTTTTAGCAGATCAAAAGGATGGAGTCGAGTGCATGTTGCTTACTTGAGGAATTCATTATGGTAATAGTCTATCAGAGTATAGCCACATTACTCTGTAATGTCTTCCAGCTTATTCTCTTTGATCTGTTGTGGCCTTTGTCTGCTCCTGTGGTTAATCTACATTTTGTTCATGTCACAACTTTTCACTATCTGAAGCACTGAGGTTTGCAAAAAATAAAGGATATATTAAATCACACAGAATGAAAAATACAGACACACACACACTGCTTATGAGTTAATATAAGTAACAGACCATGATGATAATGACAACCCCACAAAGACAACATGGAGATAACGGGGAGGTGAATTAAGGCCCCTGTACACTGGACGAGAGTCATCAAATAATCGCCAACAAGTGTTCATAGGAACGATCGTTAGTGATGATACTCCTGTGTGAAGGTGCCGCAGGTTTACTGATGAATGAGCAAACTCCAAGTTTATGGGGTAATATGATCGTTTGTGCGGTCATAAAAATCACCATTTGCTAGAAGCAGATCGTGCTGTCTAATCACCTCTGCTGCCAGCAAATAATGATTCTGTATGGGAACGAGCAATGGCATTAGCTAACACTCCCCCCCCCCCCCCCCCCCCATACTGTATTGCTGAAGGGCAAGTGCTTACCAGGAAGGAACGCTTCCTTTCTGACAAGCAGCTCTTCTGAGCAGTGTAAAGGGGCTTTTAGATACGCGGGTGGAATTCAGTATGCTGTTCCAAACAGGAGAATAATTTATTGAAAAATAAAAACAAATTACATAAAATAAATGTTTAAAAAAGTCTAGAATGAACGTGTTTTTGAAGTAGTACAGCCTCCTAAAACACACGGGTCCAAAAAGTCGTTCATTATAGACCTTTATAACCGTTTATTTTATTTTATTTGTTTTTATTTTTCCATAAATTATTCTCCTGTTCGGAATAGTGCCCTGAATTCCACCCACTTGTTTAATACACATTGTCTACCATTATCTATTAGGCTACTTTTACACTTGTGGCAGAGAGATCCGGCAAGCAGTTCCGTCGCAATCTGCATGCAAACGGGCAGCATTTGTAGACGGATCCGGATGCAGATCCGTCTTACAAATGTATTGCAAGAAAGGATCCGTCTCTCCGAATGTCATCCGGAGAAACGGATCCGTTATATATTTTTTTCACATTTTTACCGGTCTGTGCATGCGAATGTCGGAGGGACGGATCCGGCATTGAAGTATTTTTAATACATTTCAAAGTAAATTAATGCCGGATCCAGCATTCCGGAAACTAATTCAGTATTTTGGATGGAGATAATAACGCAGCATGCTGCGCTATTTCCTCCGTCCAAAACGCCGTTCAGTGACTGAACTGAAGACATCCTGATGCATCCTGAACAGATTTCTCTTCATTCAGAATGCATGGGGATCAAAATGATCAGTTCTTTTCCGGTATTGAGTAGTGTTGAGCGCGAATATTCGAATAGTGGATTTTTCTTGCGAATATCGGCACTTCGGTAATTTGCGAATATTTTGAATATATAGATATTTATTAGCTAAAACAAATATTTTTATTTTTTTTATTTTTTTTATCTGAACCCAATAGTGATAGTAAATGTAATGGGTTCAGATGAAAAAAAACATTATTTAAATTTATATTCGTATTACGAATATAGAGCTATATTCTACATATTCGACAATTCTACCAAAGCAACCCAATCGGAAAGTTGCTAAACACCCTTACGCGATTCGATTAACACGCATATTTAATTTCCAATTTTTCGCATAAGATAGACTACATTAGATAATGAAGAATATTCTAATTCAGTATTGACTAAGATATTTTAGCCTTCTCACATTGGCCCACAAGCAAAAAGCAGGCAGTTAATGAACCATTACTTGTGGGCCAAGTGGTAGGGATACTAGGGGAGTTGGTTCTGGTGCTGGACCGCTGCCAACATGGGGTCGCTCCTCTAGCCACGGACAGGCGGGTACATTGTGTCAGGGGCGTCCACCTGATCCGTGAATTTTTCGGGCATGGCAGCTGCCCCATTAGTTCTCAAGATGCCGAGGCTGTGTTGGCTCTCGTGGCAGATTCCAGTGCCACCGAGTCCTCTGCCCCGCCTCCCAGCAGCAACAGCACTCCGCCTCCTGTAGGACCAACCCCCCAAGAATCTTTCCTGCTCCTGTTCGAAGACAGCGACAGTGAGAGGGACGTCTTGTGGGAGGCAATGCAGGAGGCGGAATTGCATTTTAGTCCTCCTGATGGGCAGGACCTTTTGGAAGGGATGGGGGATGAGGAGGAGGAGGGGGTAATGCCTGTAAATACCCCAGTGAAATCCCTTCCAACTGGTGCGGGTGATGTCAGCCACACAACCGCTGCACCTAGTCAGACCCAGACATCAGCAAAGGGACAGATTAACCCGGTCAGGGGCTCCATGTCTGCTGTTCCCCTCAGTCCACCACTGGTTGGCCCTGGGTCTGACATTATAGGGGATGTAGAGGAGGGTGATGCAGAATGGGTGCAACCTCCTTTGTCAGGTGACAGCAGCACCGATGAAGGTAGGCACCCGAGGAAAATGGTGCGGCAGGTCACAAAGGAGCCCAGTGTAAGGGGCTCCACTTGTAATGGAGCAGGAGTAGGCAACAGCAGCAGCAACCAGCTCAACCTGTGCGCACTGAACCTGCAAGTCAGCACCAACCCATCTGACAGGAGATCGGTACAGAAGTTGTCTGTTTGGGCTTGCTTCACACAGAGGGAGGTCTGTGGCTTGGCTGGGTACCACTGCCCTCACCCAGCACATGCGAGTCCACCACTGGCGGGAGTGGGAACAGATGCAGGGTGGTCGTAGCAGCAGCGCCACCAGCAGTGTGCAGGGGACAGCAGCTCCTGCCACTGTACTGCAGCCACCCCAACCCCTTCCACCGATTCATTCCCACTCCCCCGCTCCCTCTCCTAGAGGTACTGGTACCGGCAGCCAGACCTCTGTCTCCACTGCACCCTCCTCTATCTCCTCCTCCTCTGCCATCTGGTGCCAGCCATCTGTTGCAGATGCATTTGAACACACTGCACCCTACGCCCCTGGGACCGACGCGTGCATTCACTCAATGGGCTCCTGGCAAGGGTTATTGCCCAGCATCTGCTGCCCTTCAATCTTGTGGATAGCAATCGATTCAGGCAAATGTTGGAGCAGGCCAAACCCAGAAGGCATGTCCCCAGCCGCCATTACTTTGCCAGGACCAGTGTCCCTGCCCTACACTAGCACCTTGTGGAGAATGTATCCCTGTCGCTGGATCATCCTGTCAGCAACAGGGTGCATCTGACAATGGATGTTTTATACCAGCAAACATGGGCAGGGACGATACATCAGCTTTACTGCCCATTGGGTGTCCCTCTGAGGCGCTGGGGAGGGATCAGCAGCATCAGAGTTTGTGGTGCCACCCCGGGGTGTCCAGGGGAGAACTGCTGCTCTTCCGCAAGCCACTGTTTCCACGGCTGCCAAAGTTGAGTGACATTGCGCAAAGGGTACGGAGAATTGCCAGCCACTTCCGATGCTCTCCAAACGCCTCCGTGCCCCTGTCCAAACTGCTGAAGGACAACAGCCTGCCCCCACATAGGCTGATTGTGGACAGTGTAACGCAGTAGAACTCCTCACTCCACATGCTGGAGAGGTTGTGGGAGCAGCGATGGGCGGTGAGGGAATGTCTGCTGGATCTGGGCACTCAAGGGCCATCAGACCCACTCCCGTACATCACTAATGCGGAGTGACAGGTCTGCCACTTGTTGGCCCCATTTGAGTAGGCGACCAAGATGGTCAACGGGGACCATGTAGGCATCAATGACGTGCTCCCCTTAGTGTTCCTGCTGGACAGGACACTAGATCGCCTGCTCGAGGCTGGGGGGAGTGCCTTGAGGAGGAGGAAGAATTTGTCGACGTCCAGGAGTCAGGTCCCGGTTAGGAGGGAGAACCTATGCTGGGGGCACCGTTAGTCCGGGGGTGGGGCTTCTCCGACCGGGAGCAGCAGCAATAGCAACAGGAGGACCAAGAGGTCATGGTCCCGGGCCCCATGAAGAGTCACAGTGGGCTGTCCTCTTCCCAATGGCTGCCCATATGCTGCGATGCCTCAGGAGGGCCCCCCTGATCAGGAAAATTAAGGGGAGGGATGATTATTGGTTGGATACCCTTTTAGACCCTCGCTGCAAGGGGAAAATGGAGCAATTCATCCCAGCCAGCCGGAGGAAGGACAATATGCAAAACCTGCGGGCCCATCGGCCTCACGCTCCAGTTCTCTCCGCTCATCTCACCCAGCAGGCGGCTGGCCCCCGCAGCACCAGCCGAGCAGGTGACCTTATGGGTGAGATTTGGCTGTTCTACCAGTCTGCATGACCCAGCATAAGCAGCATTAGTCACCACCAGCTGCTGGCCCACATGGTGGCAGACTACATGGGGTACGTTGGTGTTTCCAACAGCATGAGCACTGACGACCCCATGGAATACTGGGTTCCTAGGCTGGACACCTGCCATGAGCTCGCTCAGTATGCGCTGGAGTTACTGTCTTACTCCCCCTCCAGTGTACTGTCTGAGCGGACATTCAGAGCGACAGGTGGGGTGGACTTGACATATAAAATCATATCCTGTTTGTTTGTGAAAAATGTACAGTAATCCAGTCTTCTACAATGCAGATATTTTGATTGGTAGAAAATTTATGGTCTACCTTGGAGAGATGTGGTACATAGATAATTTATACCAGGATGGACAACTTGTATATATACAAACCGGATTCCGAAAAAGTTGGGACACTAAACAAATTGTGAATAAAAACTGAATGCAATGATGGCATTGTGGAGATGGCATATGTCAATATTTTATTTGTAATAGAACGTAGATGACAGATCAAACGTTTAATCCGAGTAAATGTATAATTTTAAAGGAAAAATACGTTGATTCAAATTTTCACGGTGTCAACAAATCCCCAAAAAGTTGAGACAAGTAGCAATAAGAGGCTGGAAAAAGTAAATTTGAGCATAACGAAGAGCTGGAAGACCAATTAACACTAATTAGGTCAATTGGCAACATGATTGGGTATAAAAAGAGCTTCTCAGAGTGGCAGTGTCTCTCAGAAGCCAAGATGGGTAGAGGATCACCAATTCCCGCAATGTTGCGCAGAAAGATAGTGGAGCAATATCAGAAAGGTGTTACCCAGCGAAAAATTGCAAAGACTTTGCATCTATCATCATCAACTGTGCATAACATCATCTGAAGATTCAGAGAATCTGGAACAATCTCTGTGCGTAAGGGTCAAGGCTGTAAAACCATACTGGATGCCCATGATCTCCAGGCCCTTAAACGACACTGCACCACAAACAGGAATGCTACTGTAAAGGAAATCACAGAATGGGCTCAGGAATACTTCCAGAAACCATTGTCAGTGAACACAATCCACCGTGCTATCCGCCGTTGCCAGCTGAAACTTTACAGTGCAAAGAAGAAGCCATTTCTAAGCAAGATCCACAAGCTCAGGCGTTTTCACTGGGCCAGGGATCATTTTAAATGGAGTGTGGCAAAATGGAAGACTGTTCTGTGGTCAGACGAGTCACAATTCGAAGTTATTTTTGGAAATCTGGGACGCCATGTCATCCGGACCAAAGAGGACAAGGACAACCCAAGTTGTTATCAACGCTCAGTTCAGAAGCCTGCATCTCTGATGGTATGGGGTTGCATGAGTGCGTGTGGCATGGGCAGCTTGCATTTTCTGGAAAGGCACCATCAATGCAGAAAAATATATTCAGGTTCTAGAACAACATATGCTCCCATCTCTTTCAGGGAAGACCCTGCATTTTTCAACAAGATCATGCCAGACCACATTCTGCATCAATCACAACATCATGGCTGCGTAGGAGAAGGATCCGGGTACTGAAATGGCCAGTCTGCAGTCCAGATCTTTCACCTATAGAGAACATTTGGCGCATCATAAAGAGGAAGGTGCAACAAAGAAGGCCCAAGACAATTGAACAATTAGAGGCCTGTATTAGACAAGAATGGGACAGCATTCCTATTTCTAAACTTGATAAACTGGTCTCCTCGGTCCCCAGATGTCTGTTGAGTGTTGTAAGAAGAAGGGGAGATGCCACACAGTGGTGAAAATGGCCTTGTCCCAACTTTTTGGGGATTTGTTGACATCATGAAATTCCGATTCAACATATTTTTCCCTTAAAATGGTACATTTTCTCAGTTTAAACTTTTGTTCCGTGATTTATGTTCTATTCTGAATAAAATATTAGAAGTTGGCACCTCCACATCATTGCATTCAGTTTTTATTCACGATTTGTATAGTGTCCCAACTTTTTTGGAATCCGGTTTGTACATCTATTCCGGGAATCCCTTTATAGTTCTTCCCCTTCCTGAGATCTGCATTATAGAGGACAGGATTAGTGTACGTAAGTTAGATGAATAAGAATTTCTATGTATACAAAACAAAAAAAAATTAAGCACTGCTGGATTAGTTATGTGGGTTCAGTTTACCGGCAGTTCTGTGTAACTACAGCACACATGGTGCCTTCTAAACAGGCTCCAAAATCCTCTCTGCTGGATTACAGTGTAGGTGCTCCCCTGTGCCTGTCAGCCCCTTCCTGGTGAAGTCTACTCCGGGCTGTGTGACACAACTCCCCATGTGTAGCCAAGCCTTGCAGCTAAAGCCTTATTCTGCATCATGAACTGCAATAGATGAACCAGGCTGCGCACTGGAGGCAGCCGCAGAGGACCCCGCCAGTAGCCAGGGACCGTGACAGAGTCATGACCCAGGGGAAGGGGAACTAACCGCGGCATCTGAGCTGGGGACACTTCCACACCTGGCCCAAGGCAAGCAAGTTCTTCACTGGTTTCTGGGCTCTGACGGGCAGAGGATGCCGGGGTTGTGTCAATGTCCTTAGCCCAGAGTGTGTGCAGCACTGATCGTGTATGGGTGGGTCGACCAGCGGTACACATGCCTCCTCACAGACAAAAGGAGGACGACAGCTGCTGCTAAACCCTGCCAGTCCGTCCGCCCTCTGGCTCAGAGGAATCAGCACACGGTGAGTCAGGCTGCGTTAACACAGTGTTCTTCTACAGACTAGATGTGCGTGATATGGAAACTGAGAGCAGAAGTGTGTCGGCGGAGTGACTAGCTTATTTGTTACTCATTTATATTAGAAGGTTAAATAGCTTTCCCTTAAAAAATTTAAACTAAAAACATTGCATTCACTATCCATGTTATCCAATTAAAGCTTTACACAATGATCCTACTACTGTAACATGTGTTTTATTCTATTTTTGGTTTTGCCCGGTGTAGTGGGGGTCCATTCCTGGGAACACATTCCTTCTGCAAACTTAGAACCTGCTGCAGTCAGAGGTGTCTTTGTTTATTTTTGGTATTGCCCAATTCTGGTGGGGGGTCCATTCCTGGGATCACATTCCTGCTGCAAACTTAGAACCTGCTGTGGTCAGCGGTATCTTCATTTAGTTTTGGTGTTACCCAGGTCTGGTGGGGGGGTCCATTCCTGGGAACACATTCCTGCTGCAAACTTAGAACCTGCTGCAGTCAGAGGTGTTGACACCGCCAGTTCTGTGAGAAGGTCTGGCAGACGTTCTTCTCTACCTCTTGTATGACGTTTTCTTAGATAAGTCTTTTCCTTTATTGTGTTTCTTTGCTGGCTTGATTCTAGGTGACCCTGACCTCTTCCATATTAAGTGCAGGGAGCCAGTGGTCATGTCCCCTCACTATTATATAGTTTTCAGGTGTCACACAGTCTTAGGTACGTGGGCATGCAATCGTTAACCATTGAGACCCTTGCATGTGCATAACAGTCAGGGAGAGCTCTTGTTGTGGAATCATATATCTAGTATCAAATGTATACTTGCTTGTATTATATCTAACAGTTTGCTTAACAAACAAGATGGCCCCTGAAGTAGCAGCCAGCTCCCTTAATAATCCCTTACTAAACACTTTATGATATTGAAATTGCTGACATAGTGCTGACATTGCTAAAGTATGGAGTGATAATGTGATACCTTGTCATGGGACTTAGTAATGTGACAATTAGATCATCAAATTAGCCGAGTCATAAAGTTCCTCTTTTTTGCTATAAAAAATCATGTAATCTCAATAAACGCAGCATCTTGCATTGACTGACTTCTCTGTGACAGTCTGTGTGTGATCTCTTTCAAGGCGTACGTATGCCAATCATTTTATACCATTCGGAGCAATACATCAATCTTCACTGACTATATTGGAGTCAGATCCAGAACCATATCAGTTGGCGCCAAACGACGTGGGGCCTGAGGATTGGACCTCCTGCTGGCGTACCCCCAGAGACTGGACCCAGAGAGACAAGCCAACGGACACCGGGACCGCGGCCCGTAATAAGAGGTGAGAAAATATATTCATCTTACCTATTCTGTGTCCCTTGGCTTAGTCTATCCATATTTGTTCTAGGGAGGGGTGCACCGACAGTGAGGCATCCTCAGGGGCATGAAAGTAAGAACCCCATTGTATTGATAAGCTTGATGTATTGTGTTTTATTATTTTTTTGTGTATGGTTGGTTTCTCTGGTCTCTGGGAGAAAGGAGAGGCATAGACTGACAGAACAATAGAAGTCTCCTAAAGTGCCTACATTGAGGGGTAACCCTGGTGTGTAACCCCAAGAAATAGTAGAAGGGAAGGAGACGGCTTGCTGATAACCCAGTGGTGTGTTAATCTCAAGCTCAAGGTGTTTGTTTGTCAGTGTCTGTGCTAATCCAACTATCAGAGACAGACAGTAAGTGAAGGCTCCAGAACGTGTTGTTTTGAAAAAAATGGGTAACCGAAATAGTGTCCCGAAGGGCTATTGTTCACCTGAACAGTACGTGGCGGACCGGAGAGGAAAAGGTTATGTTAAAGGATTAAGCAAGTTAGAAAAGAATTATGGTATTGCAAAAGGAGGTGTATTGTGTTCTGCTATGTGGCAGACATTGTTGACTGAGAAAAGAGGCAAATTGAATGATGATAAGTTGATAGATACAGTCAGGGTATGGCTGGACTGTAGCAAAGAATTTGAACAGACAAAAGGAGAAGCAATGTTTGATGAAAAATCAGGACTCCATTACTATCGGCCTGGCCCAGTCTTAGTACAGGAACAGCCACCGCCCTATAACAGTGGCGCAGCTGAAAGAAAAAGGGGAAGTTGGACTTGTACACATTGTGGTCAGCAGAACCCTGCCCCCCGTGATACGTGCTTAGCCTGTGGTGCTCCACGCCCACATAATCATGCTCTTTTAGCCCCCCAGCACGTCTCACCAGTCCCAGCAATGACGCCATCTTGTCCTCCGCCAACGCCCAAGGCTGGACTTGTAATCTCCCCAAACCCTGCTCTTTCTGTCATGCCACAAGTCACTACTATATACCCACTTGTAAATCCTGACGGCACCTACATGCTACCCAGTCAGCCCATAGCTCCAGCTCATATAATGGTAGGAGGAAGTGGTGCTGTAGATCAGGAAGATGAGGATGGGGAGAAACAAAAGGAAGATGCAGGGGAAGACTCACAGCAGACAGTGGACTATGCACCAGGTGCTGCAGCACAAACCCCGGGATATCGCAGCCCCCCACCGCACCTTGGACAATTTTCTGATATTACCCTAAGTAGCCAGCAGGGTGCAGCAAGAGCAATGAATGAGTCTTTTCAAAACCAAATTACAGAGCTGCAAAGAGAGATCCATAACATAGGACAAGGAAATCTTGAAGCCTTAAGGGAAATATACTTGAACACTCGCCCAGTCGGGCCACCTAGGTATGTGTCCTTTACCCCCCAGCAGTTGTTCACCATAGTGAACCTCATGCCTGACCCAGATACACACCCTATGCCCTTTTATAGAAAATTGGCACAAGTTTATCAAACCTACGGGTGTACTTGGTCAGACTTGCAAAGTATTGTGCAAAATAAAACTGGTGAATTTTCTTCACTTATAATGGATCACATACGCCAACCAGAACTCCCTGGAGCAAATTATGACACTCGTGATTCAGAATCTGGCCGTGATTTCATTCAGCAATTATATAAGTGGGCGAAAGACAGACTAGCAGAGCAGTCCACGACCCTGCAAGACATGGTGCAGGATAAAGCAGAGTCAGTAGAAAAGTTTGTACAAAGAGTTAAACAAAACTATAAAGATATGGGATTCAGTCCAAATGAACCTGTGCACTTAAGACTCCTAGCACGGTCATTTGTAGATGGCCTTAGGCCAGATCTGAACAAAGCTCTTGTAACCTGTCGCCCAGAATGGAAATCATTAACATTGGAAATTTTAGAACAAGTTGCAAAAGGGCTGGAGAGTAGTACAAAGAAATCCCGCATATCAGTCATGGCAGTCATGACGGGAGAAGAAAGAGAGGAAAGACCCCCGCCCCGTGTCTGTTATGGGTGCGGCAAACCAGGGCACATTAAGAGAAACTGTCGCTCCAAACATCTGTGGCCAGCAGATCAGAGCCAAAGAGGAACTCCTCCTCCATGGCCAGCTCCATCCCACTAGGACGTTGGCAAACCAGTGTTGCTGGGAGGGGACACCCCGTGTATGGCAGTCTCTGCCCCTCCTGCAGGCCCCGCCCCTCGAATCACCCTCGATGTGGCAGGGAAGGAACTCTCATTCCTTGTAGACACTGGTGCAGCCCGCAGTGTGTTATGTGAGAACGCCATACTCCCTTCCTGGCTCACAGATATGCATTTACCCTGCTCTGGTTTAGAAGGGGTCACCCAGCACAACCCTGTTACTAAGCCTCTCTTGATTACTCCCTCTACTAAATCCCAAAGCCAATCTCCACAGTTACATCTGCCCACTGGAGTAATGTCACAATTTGTTGTAAGCCAGACATGTCCTTATAACCTATTAGGCTCAGATTTTCTTCAGAAAATACGGGCCAACATCCAGTTCAAGGAAAATGGTACAGTTGTTTTAGGTACGGCATTGAGTCCTGAAGAAACCTGCCTCCTAATGGCATTAAAATCCCAGTCACTTGAATCACATGAACAAGGGGATTCGCTGCAAAGCATTTTGCACCTCATCCCTGATACCCTTTGGACCAAAGGTCCCCAAGACATTGGGCGTCTCAAAGTCCCGCCAGTCACTGTAACCTTGAAGAATCCTAACTTACTGCCTTATAAAGCACAATACCCTCTCTCCATTTCCCAGAGAGATGCTATCACCCTCCAGATACAGGCTCTTCTTGCAAATGGAGCTATTAAAATTACCACCTCACCATGTAACACTCCCTTATACCCAATTAAAAAGAAGAGTGTGAAGGGACAGCCTCCTGTATATCGCATGGTACAAGACCTCAGAGCAGTTAATGAGGCTACAGTCTTTGAAACCCCCATTGTACCAAATCCCCACACTTTGCTTGCTAGCATTCCTCCTGTGGCTGCTATCTTTACTGTCATTGATCTAGCAAATGCCTTTTTCTCTGTCCCATTACATGAAGACTCCCAATTTCTCTTTGCTTTTACACATGATGGAAAACAATACACCTGGACGGTGTTGCCTCAAGGAGCTCATAATAGTCCTTCCTGCTTTAGCAAAGCAATGGCATCCATCTTACAACCATGGCAAGCAGATCACCCAGAGGTGGAACTCTTACAATATGTGGATGATTTACTCCTCTGTGCTGACTCACACCCCGTCTGCCTGAACTCATCTGCCTCACTTCTTGCCTACCTGGCGGATGCTGGGTGCAGAGTCTCACGTTCTAAATTACAGTTGTGTCTTCCAAAAGTCGTTTTCCTAGGTCACTGCATCTCACAAGGCAGTAAGCATCTTACGGATGCCAGAAAGAAAGCAGTCTCAGACATCCCACTGCCAGATACCCCTCACCAACTGCAAACCTTTCTGGGACTCATTTCATACTGTAGACCATGGATCCCTGATGCATCCGTTCTGATGCAGCCACTATTTGATTGCATACCCCGTATTGCTACTGTCCCTTTCCAAATCACTGCAGAAGCCATAAAAGCATTCCAATCCCTCAAACAAATCATTGTCACTGCCCCAGCTCTTGGCATCCCTAACTATCAGCTTCCCTTTCGCCTTTATGTCATGGAACGTCAGGGCCATGCCACTGGAGTTCTCACCCAGAGCCATGGAGGTCGTAGTAGACCTCTAGGCTACTTCTCAAAACGTCTAGACCCTGTAGCCAGAGCCACCCCTTCCTGTGTCAGGGCCGTTCATGCTGCTAGTTCTCTCCTGAACGCTACAGCTGACATCGTCCTGGGACACCCACTCACCATCATGGCTCCCCATGACATCTCAGCTATCCTGCAACAAACACAACCTAAACACCTCACTGCACAACGCCACCTCAGGCTCCAGTGTAGCCTGCTTCTGCCAGATAATGTCACCATCCAGAGATGCCACATCCTCAATCCTGCTGCACTCCTTCCTCTCCCAAGGGGGGAGTGTACTGCAGATGGAGATTCTGCAGATTTTATTGATCTACGTGCTGAAGAAGATCTTCAGGAAGAAGAACTATGGGCCTCAACCGACTCTCTTTACAAAGAACAAGAACATGATTGCATTACAATGATGGAAGCTGAAGTAGGAACTCCACCATCAATACAGGATACTCCTTTGCAAAACCCACACTGGACACTCTTTGTAGACGGTTCAAGGTATGCCGATGACAAAGGGAAATTCCATACAGGCATGGCAGTTACTAGTGAGTATGAAGTACTGTGTGCAAGGCAATTGCGCCCAGACCAGTCAGCACAAGAGGCTGAACTCATAGCTCTTACTGAGGCCTGCCTCATAGCAAAAGACTCCACTGCTAACATCTACACAGACTCCAGATATGCTTTTGGAGTAGTTCATGATTTCGGAATAATATGGAAGGCCAGAGATTACATTACAGCAGCAGGAACCCCAATTAAACATGCTTTAGCAGTGGAGGCTTTGATGACTGCAGTACTCCTGCCCACCAAAGTAGCAGTAATCAAAGTAAAGGCACATACCCGTGCTGACACACCAGAAGCCAAAGGAAATGCATTGGCGGACCAAGCAGCCAAACAGGCAGCAATGGAAGAGGAAAGAGCACAGCCAGATAAAATCATGTTAGCACAACCGGATGTCAAGCAACAAGAAATATCATGGGATCTACTGAAACAGATGCAGAAGCAAGCCACCCGCTCAGAAAAGGAAACCTGGCTAAAGGAGTCAGCCCTGGAAGAAGAATCCGGACTTTGGACACAAGGGAAGAAAGTGTGCTTGCCTAGAGCACTCTATCCTGTAATAGCCTCTGTGGCCCATGGGCCCACTCATCAATCTAAGACGATAATGAAAGAGCTCATCGATAAAATATGGGTAGCCCCAGGAATCACTCCTGTACTAGTGAAATATGTCCAGTCATGTTTAATCTGTGCCCAATGCAATCCAGGTAGGACTGAGCCCACGCCAAAAAATGTCTCCCAAAAGCCTTATACCCCTTCCAGAGGATCCAGATTGATCATATCCAGATGCCAATGTGCCAAGGGTTTCAATACGTGTTAGTAGTGGTAGACATGTTCTCTGGGTGGCCAGAAGCCTACCCCGTCAGGAATCAGACAGCAACAACTACTGCTAAAAAATTGATACAGGAAACTGTCTGTAGGTACGGGGTACCTGAGGTCATTGAGAGTGATCAGGGCCCAGCATTCACTGCTAACCTAACCCAAGAGGTCTGGAAGATGGTAGGGTCACACCTGGCATTCCACACCCCTTACAGACCCCAAAGTAGCGGCAAAGTCGAGAGACTGAATGGGGTATTAAAGTCAAAAATGCTGAAAATGACTAGGGAGACAGGGCTCAATTGGGTTCAGTGTTTACCAATAGCACTCTTTGCAGTCAGACACACTCCCAAACCTCCCCATAAGCTGACTCCACATGAGATATTGTTTGGGTCGGGACCCCGGATGGGGCTGTACTTCCCTCAACAGTTGCAAATGCATTATGAATCTGTTGCAAAGTATGTGATAGCTTTGAGCAAACAGTTGTCTAACATCCATGTGCAAGTCTTTTCTTCCATTCCAGATCCTGACTCCCTAGAAGGCAGCCACACTCTGAAACCAGGAGAGTGGGTAGTGGTCAAGAAACACGTCAGAAGTACCCTAGAACCACGCTTCGAGGGGCCTTACCAAGTACTACTGACCACTCCAACTTCTGTAAAGCTCGAAGGGAGATCCACCTGGATCCACGCCTCTCACTGCAAAAGGATAAGGAACCCGCCAGATTCAGAAATAACAAAATGATTTTCTTTTATCTGCTAGCACTGATGACACTCACCAGTGCATACATTCCTCCCCCGGCGGAAATGGATGATGACGGGTGGGACAATAAGTTTGTCAAACATCATCAAGTGTTGTATAAAAGTCTGAAGGAAGGTGATTCTGACACCACCACCTCTTCACTAAAAGATTGTTGGATATGTACACATGGCCCAGTAAATGCTAGAGCTATGCCTTATTTAGCTGTGCCCCTAACCTTCCAAGAGATAAAAGATTTGGCAGGATCAGCTGTTTTCCTTTCTAGCATAAAAGAGGTTAATACCAAAAATGGCAACAGAAAAGCTTCCCTAATAGTAGTAGCATGGGATGGGTCCCCATGGCTAATGATAAACAGAACAGGACCCTCAGCTCAGAATAGCAATATGCCCTGGAATGACTACAGTCATGTGAAAAAATTAGGACACCCTTTGAAAGCATGTGGTTTTTTGTAACATTTTTAATAAAAGGTTATTTCATCTCCGTTTCAACAATACAGAGAGATTAAAGTAATCCAACTAAACAAAGAAAACTGAAGAAAAGTCTTTTCAAGATCTTCTGTAAATGTCATTCTACAAAAATGCCTATTCTAACTGAGGAAAAAGATAGGACACCCTTGCCCCTAATAGCGAGTGTTACCTCCTTTGGCTGAAATAACTGCAGTGAGACGGTTCTTGTAGCCATCTACCAGTCTTCGACATCGGTCTGAGGAAATTTTACCCCACTCCTCAATGCAGAACTTTTTCAGCTGTGAGATGTTTGAGGGGTTTCTTGCACGTACAGCCCTTTTCAAGTCACCCCACAGCATCTCAATGGGATTCAAATCTGGACTTTGACTTGGCCATTCCAGGACTCTCCATTTCTTCTTTTTCAGCCAATCTTTGGTTGATTTACTAGTATGTTTTGGGTCATTGTCATGTTGCATGGTCCAGTTCCGCTTCAGCTTTAATTTTCTAACTGATGGTCTCACATGTTCTTCAAGCACCTTCTGATACACAGTAGAATTCATCGTGGATTCTATGATGGTGAGCTGACCAGGTCCTGCTGCAGCAAAGCAGCCCCAAACCATGACACTTCCACCTCCATGCTTCACAGTTGGTATGAGGTTCTTTTCTTGGAATGCTGTGTTTGGTTTACGCCAAACATGTCCTCTGCTGTTGTGTCCAAATAATTCAATTTTGGACTCATCTGTCCAAAGAACATTATTCCAGAAGTCCTGGTCTTTGTCAACTTTATCTCTGGCAAATGTCAGTCTGGCCTCGATGTTTCTCTTGGAAAGCAAAGGTTTCCTCCTTGCACACCTCCCATGCAAGTTAAACTTGTACAGTCTCTTTCTGATTGTAGAGGCATGTACTTCTACATCAACAGTAGCCAGAGCCTGCTGTAGTTCTCGAGATGACACTTTAGGGTTTTTGGAGACCTCTTTTAGCATCTTGCGGTCTGCTCTTGGGGTGAACTTGCTGGGGCGACCAGTCCTGGGCATGTTGGCAGTTGTTTTGAAAGCCCTCCACTTGTAGACTATCTTCCGGACAGTGGAATAGCTGATTTCAAAATCTTTTGAGATCTTTTTAAATCCCTTCCCAGACTCATAGGCTGCTACAATCTTTTTTCTGAAGTCCTCTGACAGCTCTTTTGCTCTCACCATGGTGCTCACTCTCACTTCAACAGTCAGGAGCACACCAAACTAAATGTCTGAGGTTTAAATAGGGCAAGCCTCATTCAACATGCAGAGTAACGATCTACTAATTATGTGCACCTGGTGTGATATACCTGTGTGAGATCTGAGCCAATTTAAGAGGGAATACATGTGAGGGTGTCCTATCTTTTTCCTCAGTTAGAATAGGCATTTTTGTAGAATGACATTTACAGAAGATCTTGAAAAGACTTTTCTTCAGTTTTCTTTGTTTAGTTGGATTACTTTAATCTCTCTGTATTGTTGAAACGGAGATGAAATAACCTTTTATTAAAAATGTTACAAAAAACCACATGCTTTCAAAGGGTGTCCTAATTTTTTCACATGACTGTATATGTGGAGCAATGTATCCTGCTTCCCAAATTGGACCCACTGTTACTGCCTACAGGTACAAACCCATGGTATGGTTTTCAGTTCCCATAACAGATCAGGCTGTAATGATTCCAACCCAGACAGTCCAGTACAGTGCATTGGTATATATGCTGAAGCAAGTGGTGATCTGGCCTGCGCCCGGCGCAGTGTAAAGGACTTGACAATAGGGATGACTAGTAAAACCACAGAGGGTCAAGAAAAGGGTCAAAAACTGGCAGAAGGTATCAAACTAGCCCACTTAATCACTCGTTTGTTCAATAGCACAGTGGTTTCGGTCCCAAAAAAATATATACCTAGTATGTGGACACAGGGCATATAAATGGCTCCCTTCGGATTTCAAAGGTTTATGTACAATTGCTAGGCTCACACCAGCCACTTTTACACTGCCTCATGGAAAATTAAATGTCAATGCTATCCCCAAACACACCTTATATAAAAGAGCCGCAGATAACATTCCTAGACCAAATGGAAAACCCCATCTTGTGGAAATGAGTGGTGCCAACAAGTTCTTTAGTACTCTATTAATCTATCCTATGCTTACACAAACATATGACAAGCTAGTAATGGCTACCGACTACTTGGATGATCAGATTTGGGAAATTATGAAACTGATGAATACATCTAATGTTGTCCAGAATCAGCTCATCATAGTCACTAATCAACACACTTTAGTATTAGACTACTTGACTGCAAAGGATGGAGGTATGTGTCAGGTAGTAGGTACTGCATGCTGCCATTATATCGATCCACAAGGTAATCTACAAGTAAAAGCTGGTTTGGAAAAGATGAGTGAGATACGTGATGAATGGCTAGAGGCTCACAGTGCAGATAAGTCAACATGGTGGTCTGACACTTTCTCATTCCTTAATCCCAGTAACTGGTTCAAGGGAATTAGTGGATGGACGATGGGAATAATTCAGGGAATATTACAGATAGCCCTAATATTGATGGTAATCTACATATTTATCAAATTTGTTGTTTCCTGCATTAACCGTATCACCAACAGAAAGAAGCCTGCTGAGGAAGCCATACTACTTCTCTATGAACAAATGGCTAGCACCGCAATAGATGTGGATGTCGTCCCTGCATTCCCGACACCCCCTACATTCCCGACACCCCCGCCTTCTCCAACTCCCGCGGATGAAGCTCCTCCACCCAGGCCTGAAGATCCAAGAGATGATGAAAATTAGGGACAAATGAATCCCAGGGTATTACCAGAAGTCCGCTCAATCGGGAACTTATTCACAAGGGATAAGTTGTCGCCACTGTGGGTGAAGAGGATACGAATGGTATGCCAGGGGATTCGCTAGGTTTAGGGAAAGTCTACAATCAAGTCTACAATCAAGTCTACAATCAAGTCTACAAGGGGGGACTGTTGTGGAATCATATATCTAGTATCAAATGTATACTTGCTTGTATTATATCTAACAGTTTGCTTAACAAACAAGATGGCCCCTGAAGTAGCAGCCAGCTCCCTTAATAATCCCTTACTAAACACTTTATGATATTGAAATTGCTGACATAGTGCTGACATTGCTAAAGTATGGAGTGATAATGTGATACCTTGTCATGGGACTTAGTAATGTGACAATTAGATCATCAAATTAGCCGAGTCATAAAGTTCCTCTTTTTTGCTATAAAAAATCATGTAATCTCAATAAACGCAGCATCTTGCATTGACTGACTTCTCTGTGACAGTCTGTGTGTGATCTCTTTCAAGGCGTACGTATGCCAATCATTTTATACCATTCGGAGCAATACATCAATCTTCACTGACTATATTGGAGTCAGATCCAGAACCATATCACTCTTAGAGTTTTATAAGGCTCACCTATATGCTCCTTAGTTTGGGATCAAGCCAGTCGGTCCTTTATTTATAAGTTCCAGCTATCTGCAACTTCATCGGTGACATTATAAACCGCCATAACCGTCTTAACCATGGATCCGGTTTCAGCCTTGATTGACCGCATGCAAGGTCTTTCGCTGGAGGTAGCAGATCTCCGTAAAACTGTGTCTCAGTTTCAGGTGACCAGTTCTGCTGGAGTTCATGGAGTTTGTTCCAAACCTAAGATCTCATTTCCGGATACATTCTCCGGGGGTAGTGAGAATTTTGTTTGCTTTAGAGAGGCTTGCAAACTCCATTTTCACTCACTGATAACGCTCAGTCTTGGGCCTTTTCGCCACCGGTGGGGGCACGGCCCCTCTGATCGGTAGATGAATTTTTTGTAACCCTGGGGAAAATATATGATGACCCGGATCGTATTGCTCTGACTGAATCTAAACTGCGTCTTTTATGCCAGGGTAAACAGTCCACAGAGATTGTTCTGAATTTCGGAGATGGGCAGCTGATACTGGTTGGAATGATGCTGCACTCCGAATTCAATTTTGCCATGGTCTTTCGGAAAGATTGAAAGATGCATTTGCTTTTCATGAGAGACCGTCTTTAGAGTCTGCCATGTCTCTAGCTGTTCGTATTGACAGGCGTCTTAGAGAAAGAGGAGACTACTCTTTCCTGTCATATTCAGCCCAAGGACAGTGGGGTTGTCTCATTCAGTGCGCAGGGGTCTCAGTCTGTCTTAATCCAGTCTGAGGAGGAGGCCATACAGCTGGGTTTGCTTGCCTCTGATACTAGAGGATTCAGCTCTCAGAGGAGGGTTTGTTTCTTTTCTGTTGTAGGGGTATAAATCATTTGGCTAATGTTTGCCCCTCAAGGAGATTCACAGAGTTTTCTGAGGGTAATAAAAAAAAAAAACTCTAAAAACTTTTCATTTGCTACTATTGGCAAGGTTGATGTGGAAATTGAACGTTTGCCGTTTGCTTGTAGTTCACGCTTTCTCCTACCTCCCACGGTGGCACTAGACAGCAAGAATATTGATTGTGAGATTTTTGTAGATAGTGGAGCAGCTGTCAATCTTTCCAGGTGTGCACTTTGGAAAAGGATATATCTGTTTTTACTATCGATTCTGCTCCACTTTCTCAAAAATCGTTAAAGGGCATAGTCCACAATATCCGTTTGACTGTGGGTGACGCTCATGTTGAGGATATGTCATGTTTCGTCTTAAGCGGATTACCTACTCCTCTAGTGTTGGGGCTACCCTGGCTCACTAAACATAACCCCACCATTGATTAACAAGCAAGGAAAAACATTTTTGGAGTTAGTTTTGCAGAGAGAATTGCCTCACGGCATCTCTTTCAGAGGTTTCTACCAAGACTGTGACATCTTTTCTCTCAGAATTTTCTGATGTGTTTTCCGAGAGTGGTGTCCAGGAGTTGCCCCCTCACCGGGAGTACGACTGCCCTATTAATCTCATCCCAGGCACCAAGCTGCCAAAATCACGATTTTACAATCTCTCCCAACCTGAAAGAGTCGCTATGCGTACTTATACCTCTAAGAGCCTTAGACTCCGACCCTCAAAGTCACCTGTTGCCGCTGTTTTCTTTTTTGTTAAGAAAAATGATGCTTCTTTAAGACCTTGTCTGGATTTCAGGGAGCTGAACCATATCACAATTCGTGACCCATAGCCACTTCCTCTGATCCCGGACCTGTTTAACCAGATTGTTGGGGCTAAAGTTTTTTCTAAGTTGGATTTAGGAGGGGCATAAAACCTAGTCAGGGAAGGGGACGAATGGAAGATGGCCTTCAATACGCCTGAGGGTCATTTCGAGAATTTGGTTATGCCCTTTGGTTTGATGAATGCTCCGTCCTTCTTCCAACATTTTGTGAACAGCATTTTTTATCATTTAATGGGGAAATTTGTACTGGTGTATCTAGATGACATTTTGATTTTTTTTCTCCTGATTTCAAGACTCATCGGGACCACCTATGTCAGGTCTTGCTGATTCTGTGGGAGAATAAATTGTACGCTAATCTGGAAAAATGTGTGTTTGCGGTTACGGAGATTCAATTTCTTGATTTTCTTCTCTACGCTTCTGGTTTTCGGATGGACCCTGAGAAGGTCCGCGCTGTGCTTGATTGGGAGCGTCCTGAGAATTAGAAGGCGCTGATGCGGTTTTTGGGTTTTGCCAATTATTACAGAAAGTTTATTTTCAATTATTCCTCTGTTGTTAAGCCACTCACTGATATGACTAAAAGGGGGTGGATTTTTCCTCGTGGTCGGTAGATGTGCTTGAAGCCTTTTCTAGTATTAAAGAGAGTTTTTCTTCTGCTCCCATTTTGGTACAACCTGATGTCTCTCTACTTTTTATTGTTGAGGTGGATGCTTCTGAGGTGGGTGTAAGTGCGGTCTTATCTCAGGGTCCCTCTCCTGCCAAATGGTGACCGTGTGCCTTTTTCTCAAGGAAACTCTCCTCTGCAGAGAGAAATTATGATGTGGGAGATAGGGAGTTGTTGGCCATCAAATTAGCTTTTGAGGAATGGCACCATTGGTTAGAGGGAGCCTGACACCCTATTACCGTGTTTACCGACCATAAGAATCTGGCCTAATTGGAATCGGCCAAGCGTCTGAACCAGAGACAGGCCACATGGTCTTTGTTCTTTTCTAGGTTTAATTTTGTTGTTACGTTCGCGCTGGGGTTAAAAATGTGAAGTCGGATGCCCTGTCACGTTGTTTTCCGGGAGGGGGGAACTTTGAAGACCCGCCTCCCATTTTGGCTGAAGGGGTGGTCGTCTCTGCTTTTTATCCTGATTTGGAGGCAGAGGTTCAGGCAGCCCAGGCAGAGGCTCCTGATGTTTATCCTCCTGGGAGGTTGTTTGTGCCTCTCGCTTTTCTGACACAAGGTTTTTAAGGAGCACCATAATACTGTCCTTGCTGGGCACCCGGGGAGTAGGGCCACAGTGGATCTCATTGCTCGGAAATTCTGGTGGCCGGCTCTTCGTAAGACGGTTGAGGGTTTTGTGGCAGCCTGCGAGACCTGCGAAGGTCTCTCATTCACGGCCAACGGTTCTTTCCTCCCGTTACCCATTTCTTCCCGTCCTTGGACGCATCTGTCCATGGACTTCATTACGGACCTACAACATTTCAGATGACCCACTAACCCAGGAGGTCAAATTCAATATTCCAATAGTCTGCTGACTATAATTTCCTGTTTCTGGTCTTATAATTAAAATATAACCATTATTTTCCTTTTATTAAACACTATATTCCACACAAAAAAAACACTCTTATTAAAATGTATATGGAGGGCTTGGACCTGTGGGCTCAGTGTCTGTATTATTCAGATTGATCAGGAGGACACTCTCTCACAGAAATTCACATGTGGGCTATTTGTATCTGATCTGTGTAATTACACTTTAGTGCCTGGAGGTGTCACCCGACACCAGGCATATGATCAATTATGCCGCATCATAGCCTAGGACGCAACATTCATAACAAAGTGCGCCGTAATTGATCATATGCCTGGTGTCGGGTGACACCTACAGGCACTAAAGTGTAATTACACAGATCAGATACAAATAACCCACATGTGAATTTCTGTGAGAGAGTGTCCTCCTGATCAATCAGAATAATACAGACACTGAGCTCATTATGGACCTGCCCCGTTCCTCGGGGAAGACTGTGATTCTGGTGATAGTGGACCGTTTTAGCAAAATGGCGCATTTCATTCCCTTTCTTGGGTTACTCAATGCTAAGACGCTGGCGCAAGCTTTTGTTGATCACATTGTTAAATTGCATGGAATTCCTTCAGACATCATTTCTGATAGGGGCACGCAATTTGTTTACAGATTCTGGAAGGCCTTCTGTTCTCGCTTGGGAGTTCGGTTGTCGTTCTCTTTTGTTTTCGACCCGCAGACGAATGGTCAGACCGAACGCGTCAATCAGAATCTGGAGACATATCTGCGCTGTTTTGTGGCGGAGAATCAGGAGGATTGGTATTCTTTTTTGTCCCTTGCTGAGTTTGCTTTAAATAACCGTCGCCAGGAGTCCTCTGATAACTCACCATTTTTTGGCGCATATGGTTTCATCCGCAGTTTGGGACATTCTCTGGAGAGGGGTCTTCTGGTTTACCTGATGAGGAGAGATTTTCCTCGTCTTTGTCATTTATTTGGAAAAATATTCAGTGTAATCTGAAGAGGATGAGTGAGAAATATAAGCGTGTGGCGGATAAGAGATGTGTGCCTGGTCCGGACCTGAATGTGGGTGATCTGGTGTGGTTGTCTAT
Source organism: Bufo gargarizans (assembly GCF_014858855.1). Taxonomy (NCBI): domain Eukaryota; kingdom Metazoa; phylum Chordata; class Amphibia; order Anura; family Bufonidae; genus Bufo; species Bufo gargarizans. The sequence continues at coordinate 80,109,225 of NC_058087.1, read as the reverse complement.
AAAGAATATCAAACTGAAGGTTCCCTCCTGGAAGTTGGGTCCTAAGTTTATTGGGCCTTACAAGATCTTCTCCGATCTTCATCAATCCCATTGCCTTACGTCTTGATCTTCCTCAGACTTGGAAGATCCATAATGGTTTTCACATGTCCCTATTAAAACCTTATTTCCAACCCACTGTACCCTCCTCTTTGCCTCCTCCTCCAGTTTTTGTTGATGATAATCTTGAATTTCAGGTCTCTAGGATTGTGGATTCTCGCATTATCTGTGGTTCTCTTCAGTACCTCGTTCATTGGGAGGGTTATGGTCCTGAGGAGAGGATGTGGGTCCCAGTGGCAGACATTAAGGCCACTCGTCTCATCAGGGCTTTCCATAGGTCTCATCCTGAGAAGGTGGGCTCTGAGTGTCCCTCACCCATAGAGGGAGGGGTACTGTCACTGCCAGTTCTGTCAGAAGGTCTGGCAGACGTTCTTCTCTACCTCTTGTATGACGTTCTTTGTTTTGGTTTCACTTTGTCATCTCCTTCCCTTCTGCCATGTGTCACTTATTTAGACTAATCGTCTTCCTTTATATTCCCTCCCATACTGCCTCACTTTGCGGTTTATACTACTTCCTGGATGAAGTGTTTACTGCTGGAGGCTGTTGCTGCTGTTTTCTCAGATAAGTCTTTTCCTTTATTGTGTTTCCTTGCTGGCTTGATTCTAGGTGACCCTGACTCCGTCCATATTAAGTGCAGGGAGCCGGTAGTCATGTCCCCTCACTATTATAGGGTTTTCAGGTGTCACACAGTCTTAGGTACATGGGCATGCAATCGTCTACCATTGAGACCCTTGCATGTGCATAGCAGTCAGGGAGAGCTCTTACAGTTTTATAGGGCTCACCTATATGCCCCTTAGTTTGGGATCAAGCCAGTCAGTCATTCATTTATAAGTTCCAGCTATCTGCAACTTCATCTGTGACAGGTGTCTTCGTTTAGTTTTGGTGTTGCCCAGGTCTGGTGGGGGTCCATTCCTGGGAACACATTCCTGCTGCAAACTTAGAACCTGCTGCAGTCAGAGGTGTCTGTTTTGCTTTGTTTTTTTTTATTCAAAAATATAAATTTACAATCTATCAATTCAATATCCAAAGAAATGTGATACAGCATAATTTCATTTTGTGTTAAGTCTCCCTCTTATCTTTTCCCTTCTAATCCCTCCCTCCACCCCCCTTTTTCACGGAGCTACCGGCAGGTCACCAAATATCCTCATTTCCAATTACCCTATATCCGTGGCCAGGCTGCTTTTTTTTCCTGATGTTTGAGCAAGACCATTTTCGCATTCCTTAACCCTATTCATGAGTTCCATCCATTCCTGGAAATTTAGATATTTCCTGGAGCCCCAATGTTTGACTATTATTATTTCAGCCAAAGCTATACCCCGAAGCCAAAGTAGTTGCTCAGTTTTGTTATTATCTATTTCTGGGAATAGACGCAGAATAACATATTCAATACATACTTCATATTTCATAGGGGAACTATTCTGCAGTTTCCAGAATATTTTAATCCAGTAGTCTTTTATCACCGGGCATTCCCACAATAGATGTTTGTAATCTCCTCTATCTTTGTTGCATTTATGACAATTCTGTTCTCTATCTTTGTAAATAGTATGCAATAGTACTGGTGTATAAAAGAGACGGTGTATAATTTTCAAAAGAATACATGTATGGGCAAGGGAGACCGCAGATCTATTGATGTTTCTATAAACAGTATTCCACGGGATTGATTCCACGTTCTGCAAATTTCTCTCCCATTTAACCTCACCTCTAAATGTGATTGATTTTGTGTATTCGTATTTTAACTTTGCGTAAATATGTGATATAGCGGAAGTGTTTAACGTCATATCGTGACAGAAGTCTAAAAAGGTGTCCCGTGCAATATTTAAATAATTCTTATTTTCTGTATAGTGTATAGCGTGTCGTAACTGTTCATATCGGAATTTATCAAGAAATCCTAAAGTTATATCTGGAAGGATTTCGGTTAGAGGCTTAACCTGTCCTTCATAAAAAAACCTGTGCAATTAAGTGTATCCCCTGTTTTTCCCAATACTCAACATCCGTTAACTGCATAACTTGTGGTAAGTCTGCATTCCCCCACAAGGGGGTGTAGTGAACCGCTTGGGATACTCCGGCCATAAGCCTAGCTTCTTTCCAGATGTGCCCAAGCATTCTACTAAACGGATTCGTTATTATTTTATTCTCAAGAATACCAGTTTCCAGAATGTGAAAAAGATCCTCCCAGGGTCTGCAGTTCTCCTCAAAAATAAGCCGTATACAGTTATTCTTTTGATTTCTCACACACCATCTCAACTGTGCAGCTACATAATATCCTTTTAGAAAAGGGACGGAAATTTCACCCTCATCTTTATACAGGTATTGTATTTTGATTCTTACCCGTTTGCGCCCCCATATTAGTTCATTAAACAGAGTCTCTAATTTATAACAAAAAAAATCTTCAATCGCTATTGGGCTGGCATTTAGTACATACAGTGGGATGCGAAAGTTTGGGCAACCTTGTTAATCGTCATGATTTTTCTGTATAAATCGTTGGTTGTTATGATAAAAAATGTCAGTTAAATATATCATATAGGAGACACACACAGTGATATTTGAGAAGTGAAATTAAGTTTATTGGATTTACAGAAAGTGTGCTATAATTGTTTAAACAAAATTAGGCAGGTGCATAAATTTGGGCACTGTTGTCAATTTATTGATTCCAAAACCTTTAGAACTAATTATTGGAACTCAAATTGGCTTGGTAAGCTCAGTGACCTCTGACCTACATACACAGGTGAATCCAATTATGAGAAAGAGTATTTAAGGGGGTCAATTGTAAGTTTCCCTCCTCTTTTAATTTTCTCTGAAGAGTAGCAACATGGGGGTCTCAAAACAACTCTCAAATGACCTGGAGACAAAGATTGTTCACCATCATGGTTTAGGGGAAGGATACAGAAAGCTGTCTCAGAGATTTCAGCTGTCTGTTTCCACAGTTAGGAACATATTGAGGAAATGGAAGACCACAGGCTCAGTTCAAGTTAAGGCTCGAAGGGGCAGACCAAGAAAAATCTCGGATAGACAGAAGTGACGAATGGTGAGAACAGTCAGAGTCAACCCACAGACCAGCACCAAAGACCTACAACATCCTCTTGCTGCAGATGGAGTCACTGTGCATCGTTCAACCATTCGGCGCACTTTACACGAGGAGATGCTGTATGCGAGAGTGATGCAGAGGAAGCCTTTTCTCCGTCCACAGCACAAAAAGTGTCGCTTGAGGTGGGCTAAAGCACATTTGGACAAGCCAGCTTCATTTCGGAATAAGGTCCTGTGGACTGATGAAACTAAAATTGAGTTATTTGGCCATAACAAGCGGCGTTATGCATGGAGGAAAAATAACACAGCATTCCAAGAAAAACACCTGCTACCTACAGTAAAATATGGTGGTGGTTCCATCATGCTGTGGGGCTATGTGGCCAGTGCAGGGACTGAGAATCTTGTCAAAGTTGAGGGACGCATTGATTCCACTCAGTATCAGCAGATTCTGGAGATCAATGTCCAGGAATCAGTGACAAAGCTGAAGCTGCGCCGGGGCTGGAACTTTCAACAAGACAACGACCATAAACACTGCTCAAAATCCACTTAGGAATTTATGCAGAGGAACAAGTACAACGTTCTGGAATGGCCATCTCAGTCCCCAGACCTGAATATAATTGAAAATATGTGGTGTGACTTAAAGAGAGCTGTCCATGCTCGGAAGCCATCAAACCTGAATGAATTAAAGATGTTTTGTAAAGAGGAATGGTCCCAAATACCTTCAACCAGAATCCAGACTCTCTTTGGAACCTACAGGAAGCGTTTAGAGGCTGTAATTTCTGCAAAAGGAGGATCTACTAAATATTGATTTCATTATTTTTTTGTGGTGTCCAAATCTATGCACCTGCCTAATTTTGTTTAAACAATTATAGCACACTTTCTGTAAATCCAATAACCTTCATTTCACTTCTCAAATATCACTGTGTGTGTCTCCTATATGATATATTTAACTGACATTTTTTATCATAACAACCAACGATTTATATAGAAAAATCATGACGATTAACAAGGTTGCCCAAACTTTCGCATCCCACTGTATAGTAGCATTGGTAATAATGTCATTTTTATAAAGGCTATACGATTGATTTGTGACAGAGGAAGTTTTAACCATGTTCTAATTTTTTTCCTTTACTTTGTCTATTGATGGGAGAATATTCAATTTCGTATAGTATTCCAGTTTAGTCCCTATGTGGATACCCAGGTATAATAAAGAGTCTGATGGGGCCAATGTACTGACCCGAAAGCGGTAACCCGGTGGAACTGGGCGTATTTATGGGAGAAATTTAGATTTTTCCCAATTTATTTCATATCCAGAAAGGCATCCAAAGTTGTCCACGCTTTCCATCACCCTGGGCAGATTCATGTACCCCCTCCGTAGAAAGAGCAGAATGTCGTCTGCATACAGGGAGTGCAGAATTATTAGGCAAGTTGTATTTTTGAGGATTAATTTTATTATGGAACAACAACCATGTTCTCAATGAACCCAAAAAACTCATTAATATCAAAGCTGAATATTTTTGGAAGTAGTTTTTAGTTTGTTTTTAGTTTTAGCTATTTTAGGGGGATATCTGTGTGTGCAGGTGACTATTACTGTACATAATTATTAGGCAACTTAACAAAAAACAAATATATACCCATTTCAATTATTTATTTTTACCAGTGAAACAAATATAACATCTCAACATTCACAAATATACATTTCTGACATTCAAAAACAAAACAAAAACAAATCAGTGACTAATATAGCCACCTTTCTTTGCAAGGACACTCAAAAGCCTGCCATCCATGGATTCTGTCAGTGTTTTGATCTGTTTACCATCAACATTGCGTGCAGCAGCAACCACAGCCTCCCAGACACTGTTCAGAGAGGTGTACTGTTTTCCCTCCTTGTAAATCTCACATTTGATGATGGACCACAGGTTCTCAATGGGGTTCAGATCAGGTGAACAAGGAGGCCATGTCATTAGATTTTCTTCTTTTATACCCTTTCTTGCCAGCCACGTTGTGGAGTACTTGGACGCGTGTGATGGAGCATTGTCCTGCATGAAAATCATGTTTTTCTTACCTTGCAGACTTCTTCCTGTACCACTGCTTGAAGAAGGTGTCTTCGAGAAACTGGCAGTAGGACTGGGAGTTGAGCTTGACTCCATCCTCAACCCAAAAAGGCCCCACAAGCTCATCTTTGATGATACCAGCCCAAACCAGTACTCCACCTCCACCTTGCTGGCGTCTGAGTCGGACTGGAGCTCTCTGCCCTTTACCATTCCAGCCATCTGGCCCATCAAGACTCACTCTCATTTCATCAGTCCATAAAACCTTAGAAAAATCAGTCTTGAGATATTTCTTGGCCCAGTCTTGACGTTTCAGCTTGTGTGTCTTGTTCAGTGGTGGTCGTCTTTCAGCCTTTCTTACCTTGGCCATGTCTCTGAGTATTGCACACCTTGTGCTTTTGGGCACTCCAGTGATGTTGCAGCTCTGAAATATGGCCAAACTGGTGGCAAGTGGCATCTTGGCAGCTGCACGCTTGACTTTTCTCAGTTCATGGGCAGTTATTTTGAGCCTTGGTTTTTCCACACGCTTCTTGCGACCCTGTTGACTATTTTGAATGAAACGCTTGATTGTTCGATGATCACGCTTCAGAAGCTTTGCAATTTTAAGAGTGCTGCATCCCTCTGCAAGATATCTCACTATTTTAGACTTTTCTGAGCCTGTCAAGTCCTTCTTTTGACCCATTTTGCCAAAGGAAAGGAAGTTGCCTGATAATTATGCACACCTGATATAGGGTGTTGATGTCATTAGACCACACCCCTTCTCATTACAGAGATGCACATCACCTAATATGCTTAATTGGTAGTAGGCTTTCGAGCCTATACAGCTTGGAGTAAGACAACATGCATAAAGAGGATGATGTGGTCAAAATACTCATTTGCCTAATAATTCTGCACGTAGTGTATAAACTTATTTTACCATTTGCTCCCTCGCACCCGAAGCCCTGTATTTCCTCATCTGCTCTGATTTTACATGGCATTGGCTCCAGGAACAACGAGAAGAGCAGAGGGGAGAGTGGGCATCCCTGATGTTACTCGGGTCAGGGGGAAAGGGGAGGAGTATTCCCCATTTACTCGAAACTCTGAATACCGGATTTTGATACAAAATGCGAACCCATCTAGAGAAGTATTCGCCTATTTTCACCCGCGACAACACTCTCCAGAGAAAGGGCCGCTCCACCCTGTCAAAGGCTTTGGCCGCGTCCAAAGACAGGATGGAGCAGTCCTCCCCACCCCCCATCTGTATATTCAGAAAGGCCCTCCTTACATTGTCCTGTATGTTCCTTTTGGGAATAAACCCGGTTTTTAATCTGTTAGCTAACAATTTGGCAATAATTTTATAATCTGTATTCAACAGAGAGATGGGGCGATAGGAAGTCACTAACAATGGGTCTTTCCCTTTTTTGGGGATTATTGTAATGATTGTGTCCATCCATGACGGAGGCAGAGAGCCCAATATCCACGATTGGTTTAATACCTCCATCATTTGGGGGAGAATAATTCCCTCATGCTTTCGATATAATTCGAATGGGAAACTATCCAACCCTGGAGACTTATTACCCTTAATAGATTTCAACGTGGTTTGTAACTCGATCAATTCAATCGGTCTGTTCAACCAGTCTGTGTCTTTTTTATTGAATTCTGGAATCTTAATGTTGCCTAAATATTGATCTATTTTTTCTCCGTAATCTATAGGCCCAGCCTGGTATAACGTGGAGAAATATTGAGTGAATTCCTCTAGAATATCTTCAGGGTCTCGTAAAATATTTCCTGCCTCTGTCAAAATTCCCGTAATGTTGTTACTCCCTCTTTGATTTTTTACTATTGTAGATAGCAATTTACTTGGTTTACCAGATTCACTGAAGGTCCTCTGCCCCAAAAAGAATATTTTAATCTGCGCTTTTCTATATAGATATTGTTTATAATCATCTCGCGCTATTTTTAATTGATCTTGTTTTTCAGGGGTGTTTACCTGAGTGATCTCATGCATTAACTGATTAAGCGTCCCTTCTATTACTTTTTGAGTTTGGGCAAAGGAGTTCTTCTGTTTCCTAATTTGATATGCATGTATACCTCTAAGGAATGCCTTGAGCGAATCCCAGACCATATGAACGTGTGTTGAGTTAATGTTGTCACTCCAAAAGGACTTTATTTCTTCATTAATCTTATTACTATCCCTTATCAATTTCATCCAGTGGGGATTGAGTTTAAAAATCCAATTTTTGTTAGGCTTTTTGTAGCTATCAAATAATACCATAACAGGGGAATGGTCGGAAATACCATGACTTTCATAATTCATTTTTTTAACCCTATTGATAAGCCCGGGGCTGGCGAGAGCCAGATCAACTTGCGACATGGACTTATATGTTTTACTAAAGCAAGAAAATACTTGCTTATTTCCATAGAGGGATCGCCATATATCGACCAATGCCATTTCTTTACACATTCTAAATAATAATGTATTTGAACTGGCACTTTGTTCATAATTAGTTATGGTAGATATCCTATCTATTTTTATGTCCATGACCGAGTTGAAGTCGGCCATCACCAACACCAGGCACTCCTCTCTTAATGAAGTATATTCCATCAATTTACATAGCACAAATACTGTGAAGGGGGGTGGTATATACCGTATTTATCGGCGTATAACACGCACGGGCGTATAACAAGCACCTTCATTTTAGAGGGAAATTTCAGGAAAAAAAATTAAATTTCAAATAAAGCCTCTGATCTGCCCCCTCTGGTAACGCAAACCCCCCCCTCCCTCCCCAGTATTAATCATTGGTGGCAGTGGCCACAGGGTCCCCCTCCTCCCCCCATCATTGGTGGCAGTGTCAGTTCCTATCGGAGCCCCAGCAGTGTAATGCTGGGGCTCCGATCGCTTACCATGGCAGCCAGGAGTCACGCTACTGAAGCCCTGGCTGCCATGGTATGTTAGTGAGCAGAGAGCAGCGCATGATACTCACGTGCGCTGTGGCCGCCGGTCGCTCCTTCTCATAGGTCTGTGCGGCGCATTGCTAATGCTGTAAGCATTAGCAATCCGCCGCACAGACAGAAGAAGGAGCGACCGGCGGCCACAGCGCACGTGAGTATAATGCGCTGCTCTCTGCTCAGACATGCAAATGAGCGAGAGGCTGCAGCTGCTGTAAAGGAGAGATCAGGGAGCGATCTTATCAAGAACTGGTTTATGTACTCAGCGATCTACAGAAAAAGTGTTTTGTGGGTGCAGTGCACAATTTTTTTAAGCCTGCACAGAGCCAACTACTGCTGAAAACAAACTTTTTTTTCGTCATTTCATCAATATCAATACCTGATCAGCAGCCATTTTATGCAACAATAGTGCACCAGCATAGGCTATCCGCAAGTCCAGAAATACAGCTTTGGCATACTGGGGTGAAAAAACCCTATAATATAATGCACATCTGGGATTAGACAAGCATAAGTGACTGTCACATTTAGGGCAGAAATACAGCTTTTTGGTTAGGGTGAAAAAAGCCACTAATATACTGCACATCTGTGATTACACGTGCATAAGTCACTGTCACATTTAGGACAGAAATACAGCTTTTTGGTTACTGGGGTGAAAAAAGACTGTAATATACTGCACATCTGTGATTACACGTGCATAAGTCACTGTCACATTTAGGACAGAAATACAGCTTTTTGGTTACATACTGCACAACTGTGATTACATGTGCATAAGTCACTGTCACATTTAGGACAGAAATACAGCTTTTTTCTTACTTGGGTGAAAAAACCCTCTGATATACTGCACATCTGTGATTACACGTGCATAAGTGACTGTCACATTTAGGACAGAAATACAGCTTTTTGGTTAGGGTGAAAAAACCCTCTAATATACTGCACATCTGGGATAGCGATGTCCCGTACTATTCGCCGGCGAACAGTTCCCGGCGAACATAGCTTGTTCGAGTTTGCCACGGCGGGCGAACATATGCGATCTTCAGTCCGCCCCCTATACATCATCATTGAGTAAACTTTGACCCTGTATCTCACAGTCAGCAGACACATTCCAGCCAATCAGCAGCAGACCCTCCCTCCCAGAACCTCTCACCTCCTGGACAGCATCCATTTTAGATTCATTCGGAAGCTGCATTCACAGTGAGAGGAGGGACAGTGCTGCTGCTGCTGATTCAATAGGGAAATCGTTAGCTAGGGCATTGTACTGTGTCCACAGACTCATCTGCTGTAGGGACAGCGTCCTGACAGCACCCCAAAAAGCCCTTTTCAGGGCTGGTACATCAGTGTGCTTTGTTTTGTTTTTGTTATATATATATATATATATATATATATATATTGCAGTTGCCTGGCTGCCCGTGTGTGAGAGGCTGCAGGCTCAGTCACAGACAGCACATGCACACCATTCATACAGGGTGTGACAGAAAATACCTTGCAGATAAAAAAAAATTATATTTAATATTTTTCTGTGACATAATCACATTTGCAAGCCCGTGTGTGTCAGGCCAACACAGACTGCATTGTGGCCACTGGCTAGTGGCTAGGCCTCCACTCATACCGTTACAGGGTGTCATTCACTCAAATACCTTGCAGATAAAAAAAAAATATTTAAAAATTTTCTATGATATAATCACATTTGCAAGCCTGTGTGTTTCAGGCCCACACAGACTGTATTGTGGTCACTGGCTAGTGGCTAGGCCTCCACTCATACCGTTACAGGGTGTCATTCACTCAAATACCTTGCAGATAAAAAAAATTATATTTTACATTTTTCTGTGATATAATCACATTTGCAAGCCTGTGTGTGTCAGGCCCACACAGACTGTATTGTGGCCACTGGATAGGCCTCCACTCATACCGTTACAGGGTGTCATTCACTTAAATACCTTGCAGATGAAAAAAAATTATATTTAACATTTTTCTGTGATATGATCACATTTGCAAATGGCAAGCCCGTGTGTCTCAGGCCCACACAGACTGTATTGTGGCCACTGGCTAGTGGCTAGGCCTCCACTCATACCATTACAGGGTGTCATTCACTCAAATACCTTGCAGATAAAAAAAATTATATTTAAAAGTTTTCTGTGATATAATCACATTTGCAAGCCCGTGTGTGTCAGGCCCACCCAGACTGTATTGTGGCCACTGGCTAGGCCTCCACTCATACCGTTACAGGGTGTCATTCACTCAAATACCTTGCAGATAAAAAATATTCTATTACAAATTTTTCTGTGATATAATCACATTTGCAAGTTCGGGTCCCCATTGACTTCAATGGGGTTTGGGTTCGGGTTCGGGGTCAAGTTCGGGTCCCAAACCCGAACTTTTTTTTTCAAGTTCGGCCGAACCTGCCGAACCCGAACATCCAGGTGTCCGCTCAACTCTAGTAATGATAATTTGCACATGCTAATTTTATACAAACACTGCTTTAAACTTAGCAGTATAAACATATATAATGTTTTTTAATTCAATGTCACCATTTTGAGAGTGATTATACTCATTGCATCACATATTTATGTCAGTAAGGCGGAAGCTATGCTCTGACATGCACAGTTAACAAGCCGGGACGCTATCTTGGATCCATGCTGGTTAGTTCTTAGCCCACACGTTATATTTATTTGTATTGTAAAAGTTTTTTTTGTTATGACACTTTTTTTTTCAAATATTGTTAAAAATTCTCACTCAGATGAATTAAGCTAATGTTATTTATACACATAGCGTTAGTGAGGTTCTTAATCTGTTGACTGTATGGATACTAGTATCAAATGTTCTTATATTTTTTTATTATATTTAATTTATAGAAAATTTTATAAGCATGTTAATTTTTGGTGATGTACCTAATAATATTTTTCTGTAAAAATTCACAACATTTGATATTAAATCTTGGACTTGGCACTATCCACTTTGGTCACTACTTGAGAAATGTCCCATTGTGTTGACCAAAAAGTTATTTACTGTTAAACAAACACACAATTTTTGTTTGAACTTACGGGGTATTCGTTTTTTGTTATTTAAAATATTGGACTATTTTATATTGGCCTCTACAATCTTAAACAAATAAATTAGATAAAAAAATGTAATGTGAATGCGGCTGTTGGGGTAGTATAATTTTGTTATAGTTATTTACCCCGTCTGGCGGGGGCATATTCCTGGGAACACTTTCCTTCTGCAAACTAATAACATGCTGCTGTCTGTTCCTGCTGAGTTAGGCCGAGCTATGTGTAGGCCTTAACCGCCTCCGGACCGCCTAACGCAGGATTGCGTTCCGGGGGGGTTGACGCGCCGGCGATATTTCCTGTGAACGCGCAAACACCGGAGTGTATCTGCAAAACACATACGGACCTCTGAATGGAGCCTTACAGGGGGGTGATCAGACGTCCGTATGTGTTTTGCAGATCCACTGATCCGCGGATCCGCAAAACACGGACACCGCGGATCTGCAAAACATGGACACCGGCAATGTGCTTTCTGCATTTTGCGGATCCGCACATTGCCAGAACTATATAGAAAATGCCTTTTCTTGTCCGCAATTGCAGGCAAGAATAGGACATGTTCTATAGGCTCTACAAAAGATGCAGTGTTCACCCGATCAGGCCTGATCTTGTGCGCAAACTTGCGTTCAGTCCGCCCCACCGCAGTAACCGAATTATTTTTTTCTGATCACTGCAAAAACACTGTAAGATCACTTTTAAGGGGCATGGCGAGTTCGTGGAAGAATTTTTTTTGGGGGGCACAAGTTAGCGGAAATAGTTTTTTTTTTCTTACAAAGTCTCATATTCCACTAACTTGTGACAAAAAATAAAATATCACATGAACTCACCATACCCCTCACGGAATCCAAATGTGTAAAATTTTTTAGACATTTATATTCCAGACTTCTTCTCTTTAGGGCCCCTAAAATGCAAGGGCAGTATAAATACCCCACAAGTGACCCCATTTTGGAAAGAAGACACACCAAGGTATTCTGTGAGGGTTCCTAGAATATATATTATTTTTTTTTGCACAAGTTAGAGGAAAATGATTTATAATTTTTTTTTTCTCTTACAAAATCATTTTCCGCTAACTTGTGCCCAAAAAAATATATTCTAGGACTTCGTCATGCCCCTCACAAAATACCTTGGGGTGCCTTCTTTCCAAAATGGGGTCACATGTGGGGCATTTATACTGCTTTGGCATTTTAGAGGCCCTAAAGCGTGAGAAGAAGTCTGGAATCCAAATGCCTATCGTGGAACCTGTCTGAGCCTCAAGTCATGCAGCAGTCTCTTATGCTGTTTGAAGACTCTGCTGGCAGGGTTTCCCAAGGGCATCCACCTAGCCCTTCCCCAGGGTTGGAAGACATAGAATGCACTTACGCACAACCATTTATGTTTCCTAATGAGGACATGGGAATACCACCTCAGCACGTCTCTGATGATGACGAAACACAGGTGCCAACCGCTGAGTCTTTCTGCAGTGTGCAGACCAAAAATGAGGTCAGGGAGGAAGACTGGATGGAAGACGATGCAGGGGATGATGAGATCCTAGACCCCACATGGAATGAAGGTCGTGTCACTGACTTTCATAGTTCGGAGGAAGAGGCAGTGGTGAGACTGAGCCAACAGCGTAGCAAAAGAGGGAGCAGGGTGCAAAAGCAGAGCAGCCATCGCCAAAACAGTTTGCATGCTACTGGCCACTGTCACCAGGGACTGAGCACACCAAAGGCAGCTTCAAGGAGTTCCCTGGCATGGCACTTCTTCACAAAATGTGCTGATGACAAGACCCGAGTGGTTTGCACGCTGTGCCATCAGAGCCTGAAGCAAGGCATTAACGTTCTGAACCTTAGAACAACCTGCATGACCAGGCATCTACATGCGAGACACGGGCTGCAGTGGAGTAAGCACCTTCAAAACCAAGAAAGGTCTCAGGCCCCTCCTGCTCCCTCTTCTGCTGCTGCTTCGGCCTCTTCCTCCGCCATCTCCACCATGTCACATGGAAGCGTTTAGCTCTTTATCTCACAAACCTTTGAGAGAAAGCATAAATTCCCACCTAGCCACCTTCAATCCCTGGCCCTGAATGCCAGCATTTCTAAACTGCTGGCCTTTGAAATGCTGTCATTCAGGCTGGTGGAGACGGACAGCTTCAAACAGCTCATGTCGATTGCTGTCCCACAGTACGTCGTTCCCAGCAGCCACGACTTCTCCAGGAAAGCCGTGCCCTCCCCGCACAACCAAGTATCGGATAAAATCAAGTGTGCACTGCGCAACGCCATCTGTGGCAAGGTCCACCTAACCACACATACGTGGACCAGTAAGCACGGCCAGGGACGCTATATCTCCTTAATTGCATACTGGGCAAATGTAGTGGCGGCTGGGCCCAAGACGGAGAGCTGTTTGGCGCACGTCCTTCCGCCGCCAAGATTTGCAGGGCACCATTCTTTGCTTCCTGTTACCTCCTCTTCCTACTCAGCTTCCTCCTCCTCTTCTACCACCTCCTAATCCAGTCAGCGACAAACCTTCACCACCAACTTCAGCACAGCCAGGGGTAAACGTCAGAAGGCCGTTCTGAAACTGACGTGTTTGGGGGACAGGCCCCACACCGCGCAGGAGTTGTGGTAGGGTGTAGAACAACAGACCGACGAGTGGTTGCTGCCGGTGGGCCTCAAGCCCGGCCTGGTGGTGTGCGATAATGGGCGAAATCTCGTTGCAGCTCTGGGACTAGCCGGTTTGACGCACATCCCTTGCCTGGCGCATGTGCTGAATTTGGTGGTGCAGAAATTCATTCACAACTACCCCGACATGTCAGAGCTGCTGCATAAAGTGCGGGCCGTCTGTGCGCGCTTCCGGCGTTCTCATCCTGCTGCCACTCGGCTGTATGCTCTACAGCGTAACTTCGGCCTTCCCGCTCACCGCATCATATGTGACGTGCCCACCAGGTGGAACTCCACTTTGCACATGCTGGAGAGACTGTGCGAGCAGCAGCAGGCCATAGTGGAGTTTCAGCTGTAGCACGCACGGGTGAGTCGCACTGCGGAACAGCACCATTTCACCACCAATGACTGGGCCTCCATGCGAGACCTGTGTGCCCTGTTGCGCTGTTTCGAGTACTCCACCAACATGGTCAGTGGCAATGGCGCCGTTATCAACGTTACAATACCACTTCTATGTCTCCTTGAGAAAACACTTAGGGCGGTGATGGAAGAGGATGTGGCCCAGGACAAGGAGGAGGAAGAGGGGGTCATCTCTAACACTTTCAGGCCAGTATTTTAGATGTGGCTCAGAAAGAGGATTTTTGCAACAGCATAGGCCAGGTACAAATTTGGCCAGCCAAGGCCCACTACTGGAGGACGAGGAGGAGGAGGATGAGGAGGAGGATGGGGATGAAGCATGTTCACAGTGGGGTGGCATCCAACGCAGCTCGGGCCCATCACTGGTGCGTGGCTGGGGGGATACGGAGCACGCAGACGATACGCCTCCCACAGGGGACAGCTTGTCCTTACCCCTGGGCAGCCTGGCACACATGAGCGACTACATTCTGCAGTGCCTGCACAACAACTGCAGAGTTGCCCACATTTTAACATGTGCTGACTACTGGGTGGCCACCCTGCTGGATCCCTGTTACAAAGACAATGTGCTGCCATTAATTCCCTCACTGGATCTTGATCGGAAGATGTGCGACTACAGGCGCACGCTGGTAGACGTGCTCCTGATAGCATTCTGACGTCGGGGGACAAGTGGAAGCACAAGTCGAAGGCAGGGGAGGAGGAAGAGGTCACCAACGCAGCTGTGTCAGCGCCAGCACCTCAGAAGGCAGGATTAGCATGGCCGACATGTGGAAAAGTTTTGTCACCTCGCCGCAACAACCGGCCCCAACTGCTGATATGGAGCATGTTAGGCAGCATTTGAACAACATGGTTGAACAGTACCTGTGCACACGCCTACATGTACTGACTGATGGTTCTGCCCCATTCAACTTCTGGGTCTCCAAATTGTTCACATGGCCAGAGCTTGCCCTGTATGCCTTAGAGGTGCTGGTCTGCCCTGCAGCCAGTGTACTCTCTGAATGTGTATTTAGCACGGCAGGAGGCGTCATTACAGACAGACGCAGCCACCTGTTCACAGCCAATGTGGACAAGCTCACGTTTATTAAAATAAACCAGGCTTGGATCCAACAAGACTTTTCTGTACCTTGTGCAGAATAGACATTTATACCACTATCAAACATACATTCTTGTACTCAAGTCAAATGCAATGATTCTTTGTTTTATTTTATTTTATTTGTCCCAATATTTTGGGGGCTACCTACCCCAATAAAAAATAAAAAAAAGAACATTGTTGGCTACCTCCTCCTCCTCCATTGCTGCCTCCACCTACAACACCACTTTCACCGCTTCCTCAACCTCCGACTCCATATCCACCATTTTGTTTCATTTTAAGTTATTTCCCTATCCACATTTGTTTGCAGAGCAGTTGCCATGCTCTTAAGCACATTTTACTGCCTTTTACATCCCTCTAGTCTTTTCAAGGACTATTTTAGAGCCATTTTAATGCAAAAGTGCCAATTCTAGTTCCCTAATTTGAAAAAAATCTTATTTTCAATTGTCAGGTGGCATTTTACCATTTTTGGCGTATACAAACCCTTGCTGTGCCTGGGTGACAGGGGCCTAAATCTCTCAAAATCCTCTGTTCTATTGCTGAGTGACATGAACCCCCTTTTGCCGTGAAAGAACCTCTGCTGTGCCTGGGTGACATGGGCCTAAATCTCTCAAAATCCTCTGTTCTATTGCTGGGTGACATGAACCCCCTTTTGCCGTGAGTGAACCCCTGCTGTTCCTGGGTGACATGGGCCTAAATCTCTCAAAATCCTCTGTGCAATTGCTGGGTGACATGAACACTCTTTTGCCGTGAATGAACCCCTGCTCTGCATTGCTGACAGGAAACTAAATTTAGTGAAAACATCTGTTATTGATCGGAAGATGCGCGACTACAAGCGCACGCTGCTGATGGCATTCCCACCTGACAGCGGGAGCACAGTAGAAGCACAAGGCGAAGGCAGAGGAATAGGAGAAAGAGGTCGCCAACGCAGCTGGGGCACCACCAGCACCTGAGAAGGCAGGGTTAGCATGGCCCAAATGTGGAAAAGCTTTGTCAGCCTTGGAGGTGCTGACCTGCCCTGCAGCCAGTGTATAGTGTGAACGTGTGTTTAGCACAGCAGAGAGCATTATCACAGGCCACAGCCAATGTGGACAAGCTTACGTTTATTAAAATGAACCAGGCATGGATCCCACAGGACTTGTCCGTACCTTGTGAAGAATAGACATTTATACCAGCCTTAACCATCCATTCTTGTACTCAAGTGCACTTATTCTTTCTTTTATTTTGTTATATGTCCCAATAAAAAAATAAAAAATAACAAATGTTGGCTACCTATTCCTCCTTCACCGCCGCTTCCACCTACACCACCACGTCAACCTACACTGCCACATCCACCCATCCACCGCATCCTCAACCTCCTACTCCTAGATCCAGATTTTTATTTTTAATTTTTCTGTATTTTCTGTTATTTTAAGTCATTTCCATATCCATTTATTTGCAGAACAGTTGCCATGCTCTTAAGCACATTTTGATGCCTTTTGCAGCCCTCTAGCCCTTTCCAGGACTATTTTAGAGCCACTTTAGTGGCCAAAAGTTTGGGTCCCAATTGACTTCAATGGGGTTCAGGGTCAAGTTCGGGTCCTGTTCGGGTCCCGTACCCAAACTTTTTTTTTCAAGTCATGTGTAGGCAGCATACTCCACCGTTACCGATGACTGCTGCTATTGTTCTGATACTTCAGAGTTATGTGTAGGCCTTATACTACCCCATTTCTATGTACCTGCGGCTTCTGTATGTCATGATACTGATGAGCTTGGGATGGACTAAATGGGGCTTACTGTAACCCTATTGGTTAAAATACAGATGTATCAAGGGCAACACACACACTCTTAACTCAAATTTCTTAACTCATCGTGTTATCTTGAAACAAAAGCCATTGAAAAGCAATTGCTTAACGCATTTTGTTTCATTCAGATAAAGCATGTGTGTTAACTCTGCTATATCCGTAAAACAGAAACCCTAATTTTTTTTTTTAAATCACACAATATAATTATAGCTAGAAAACCTTTGTAAACATTTTACATTAGTAAACATCTTTATATTGACATTTAAAACTAGGGCAAAGCTTTACATTTGTCGTGGAGGTTTAATAGCACCTCCACGGCCTTCTTATGCTTCTCCTTCATCATGATGTGGGAAAACTGTAGCTTCAGCTACTGCAACTTCCTCAGCTGGTATTCCCGTAGCTCTGTAAGATCTTGGCGGTGCTCACTCTGAAGATTTCTTTTTTTCAGTTCTATTAGTACAGTTAAAAATATATAATAATAATAATTGGTCATCAGATTAAAAGCCAATTAGTGATTAGTGTATAAAGCTGCTGACAATTTACAGCTCAATTCGTTATATATTGGTAGTTGTTTAGTTAGGAATAGTTCATTAGAGTCTAGTGTTATTTAGTTGTTAAGTTAATGGTTTTTATGTAGATTAATGAATTAGTGTATAATGTTGCTGTTTTATATTACTGGTGTGCTAGTTATACCTTCATATTTGCTTTTTTCCCCTTTTTTTTATAAAATTTATACCATTTTATATATAAATATTAATATTGCTGTGTGCACTGTAGGAGCCCAAAGGGGAGAATCGTGGATGGTCGGTATCCCTCACTGAGAATATATGCCTCAGTGAGATAATTCCCGGGAATCAGTACGCCAGTAAAAGGTTACTGGGAGGCTATCATTAAAGTGGATTTTGGGTCCGGGTTTTAGGAGTTAACAGAGACAATGGGTGGGACAGGTCACTGCTGTACTAAATCCAGGGTTTTCATAAAGGTATGGTTAAAAAGGCTGGGGAGAGAAAGTGTGGACAGGTGATCTGAATGCTGAACAAGCTGGGGGAACCTGATCTCTGAAATACTGTAAAGATTGTTGAGATGTTTTGTTACCCTACTTGGACTGAACTCAAAGTGTGTGACTTTATGTTATCCAATAAGTGTGGGCTGAAGAAAGATTTAAGGTAAAGCTTGTACATGTTTATTATTGTTTGCTGGAATAAACTGTGCCTATGGTGAAGACTAAACTGACACGTGTGTGTCTGTGTTAAAACACCCACAGCACATATTTACCCTCCTGTTGGGGGGTGGTCACAACATCATCCTCGTCCTCCTCCTGAGAAGCTGGGGGGGATGAAACGGGGTGGTGTGAGGGTCCGCCGTCTTCAGACAACATTATTTCACCCACAACAGGTGGGGTAGGGACATTCTGCTTCCCAGAGGGTCCCGCATGCCCCTCTTCCTCCGACGAAGAGACCTCCACCACCGCCTTTGTGGAAGGCCTGCTGCGGACTGAGGGAACGGAAACACCTATAAGGACCAATTTTCATAATTTATAAAATCAACTGTTAAAGCATAACTGTACATATAAATTACTGAGTGTTGGTGAAAGATACAAAAGTTATGTAAGCATTGTACCTGGACATATTTTGTTGTGGATCTCTCTGATCCGATCGGAATGCCTCCGCTTCAGATCAGACCATTTCTTCAGGATAGCCATCCTTTTGTGCTGGCCTTTGTGCTCCCTCCATAGTTCATACCCGATCCTCCGCACTTCTTACGCTTGTCAGTGTGGGAACGGTTATTGTCATACCCCTGCTCTAACATGAGCTGCAGGATAAAAATGCAAGCATATAATCCCAAATATTAAAAATACAAGTATTATGCTACTTTCACATTAGCGGCAATGGAGTCCATAAGGCTGTACCAGCGGGTGAACAGCCTGTAGGATCCGTCCTGCTGCTAGTTCACGTGTGCCTCAGGACTGACGCTCTGTCCCCATTGACTATAATGGGGTGGAGTTACGGCGGCAGCAAGGCAGCACACGGCGAGAGGCAGCTGAACTAACAGTACTGCATGTCATAATTTTTGTCCGAGAAATCTCTCACCATGCCCTGCCTTGCTGCCGCCGTAGCCACCACCATGTCATCATCTCAACTACCAAAAATAAATGTTAGTGTTTGAAAATAAAATATTAGATTTAGGCTGTACCTGTCTAGTGAAGTGACGGTACTGTATAGGGTGTACAACTGGTTCGCCTCCCCGTAGTGAACCCTGACTAACGCTAAATGAACCAGCAAATACTGAATGTCAAACATTACTTCTCTTGACCAACAGGACACAAATTAGAATCTGAATAAAATAGACTGTGTGTGTGTGGGGTCTAGTGGTATATAGTGCGGGGTATATAGTGATAGGTAAGAAAATGGATGTGCAATGTGCATATAATATAGATTTGTCTGCTATCCATACATACAGTACATGCTACTGACATAGTGCTGTGATGTCAGATTCATGATAGCAAAAATATTTACAAATATTTTTCTCTATAAATAAAAAAATCACATTTTATCTTGTCTGCGTAGATAATAATGATTTAGGGCAATAAGTATTGTATTAGACTCACAGCAATACTTATTGCCCCAAATCATTAATATCTACTCAAACAACATAAAAAGTATGTATTCGAAAAATATAAGTAATATTTAGGAACACTTTATCTGCATAAAAATACATTTAAATAATAAGCATGTGATATGTAATACAGTGCTGTAATGTTGAATTACTTACAGTGATCAGGATATCAGGATATCTTCCTCGACTTATCTAAAATTACTTCCGACCATTTTTTCCAGTCCACTTCCGAACCGAATGTATGAAAACCCTTCCAAGACTAAGCCACGCCCATATGTGCACAAGCGCACACAAATATTTCAATGACGATTTTTCACAAGAGAATAGCATTGTACGAATATAACAAAGTCTCAAATTATCTAATATATCACGAATATTTAGCAAAATATTGCAAATTCGAATATGGCATCTGCCTCTCATCACTAGTATTGAGCCCCTATGACGGAACTCAGTGTCGGAAAAGAAAAACGCTAGTGTGAAAGTACCCTTAGGGTCAGACCCTACAAGAGAGAGTCACACTTCCATCTGATACTTACCTATGACACTTTCAGCAAAGTTGTACCTGTGTCTCAGCTCAAATGTTTTCTGGTGACCATAATATTCTCTACTTGTTCTGTTTTTTATTGATATTCTACACATTGAAGCACCTCTTGGCTTTTTTATGCTAAAAACACTATGGAGGTAATTCTTAAACTCTTGGCATAATTATAGCACAGTTAAAATATTGCAATACTGCTGCATCTTTATAGTCAACACATATATCACAACCACATATTAGGGCACTTTCACACTTGCGGCAGAAGATTCTGGCATGCAATTCCGTCTCCGGAACTGCCTGCCGGATCTGGAAATCCAGATGCAAACTGATGGCATTTGTCAGACGGATCCGTATGCGGATCCGTCTGACAAATGCATTGAAATACCGGATCCGTCTCTCCAGTGTCATCAAGAAAAACGGATCCGGTATTAATTTTCTTTGCATTTTTAAAGGTCATGCGCAGATTGGAAAGTCGTATCCGTTTTACCACAACATTTAATGCCGGATCCGGAGCTAATACACTTCAATGTAAATGAATGCCTGATCCGGCATTCAGGCAAGTGTTCAGTATTTTTGGCCATAGAGAAAACTGCAGCATGCTGCAGTATTTTCTCCGTCCAAAAAACATAAGAGGGACTGAACTGATGCATCCTGAACGGAATGCTCTGCATTCAGAATGCATTAGGATAAAACTGATCCGTTTTTTTTCTGGTATTGAGCTGCTGTGATGGAGCTCAATACCGGAAAACAAAAACACTAGTGTGAAAGTACCCTTACCAGGTTTGATTTCATTTATTATAAAAACTAAATTTAGTTAATGATAGTCTTCAGGATTATAGAGCTTTTCAACTTTTGACAGATCAAGTGCTTAAAGAGGACCTGTCAACTCCTGACATGTCTGTTTTAGTAATTACTTTTATTCCATGAAATAACTGTTCTGTAGCATATTTTAATATATTGTACCATTCCTCAGTTATTTTGCTCCTCAGTTATTGGATTAATAAATATGTAACTGGGTGTCCAGTCAGTGCTGACAGTGCGAGACAGCCCGCCAACTGGTAACACCTGGTTGCAGATTTTTTTGTAAAAATAACTGAGGAACAAAACAACATATAGTTCTATGACAAGATGCTACAGAATTGTTATTGCACGAGAAATACAATTATTTAGTACATGTCAGAAGTGGAGCATTCCAGGAGAAACTGATAAACAGTGCTATGCTTAGTGTAAAGCCTCAAAGAACATGACAGAAGTCACATATCGCCCCCTCAGGCCCTGCACTGGGTATAGTACAATATATCAGTATTTATTTAATACAACAGAGTTGTGGGTCCAAGTCAGAATTTTACTTTAAAGGGGATTTTGCACTATAATTTGTGATGAGCGAGTAACAAAGTATTCGGCTAATCGGCCTGAATACATTGCTATATTTGTGTGCTCGGCCGAGCACCCAAGTATAATGGAAGTCAATGGGAGACAACCAGGAACCCCCTGTTCGGAAGAGAAGAGGGTGTCTGGTTCATAAAAAAGGTTAGAAATTGATGGAAACCCCATCAAAATGGTTTGGAAACAGCATTAAGAGGATAGCTGGATGCGTCTTAGACGCCTATTATGTACGACATACAATAGACAACCACACAAATGCTGTATGCCAAAAGCCTACACACCCCTGTTAAAATGTCAGGTTTCTGTAAAGTAAAACAATAAGACAAAGATAAATCATTTCAGAACTTTTTCCACCTTTAATGTGACCTATAAACTGTACAACTGAATTGAAAAACAAACTGAAATCTTTTAGGTAGAGGGAAGAAAAAAATATAAAAATAAAATAATATTGTTACATAAGTGTGCACACCCTTAAACTAATACTTTGTTGAAGCACCTTTTTATTTTATAACACCACTCAGTCTTTTTGGGCATGAGTCTATCAGCATGGCACATTTTGACTTCTTCCTTGGAAAAACATTCCAAATCTGTCAGATTGCGAGGGCATCTCCTGTGCACAGCCCTCCACAGATTTTCAATAGTATTCAGGTCTGGGCTCTGGCTGGGCTATTCCAAAACTTTAATCTTCTTCTGGTGAAGCCATTCCTTTGTTGATTTGGATGTATGCTTTGGGTCGTTGTCTGCTGAAAGATGGAGTTCCTCTTTATGTTCAGTTTTCTAGCAGAAGCCTGAAGGTTTTGTGCCAATATTAACTGGTATTTGGAAGTGTTCATATTTCCCTCTAGCTTAACTAAGGCCCCAGTTCCAGTTGAAGAAATGCTGCCACCACCATGCTTCACTGTGGGATGTGCAGTGTTGTTTTTGGGCCAAACATATCTTTTGGAATTATGGCCAAAACGTTCAACCTTGGTTTCATCAGACCATAACACCTTTTCCCACATGCTTTTGGGAGACTTCAGATGTGTTTTTGCAAAATGTAGCCTGGCTTGGATGTTTTTCTTCGTAAGAAAAGGCTTTCGTCTTGCCACTCTACCCCATAGCCCAGATGTATGAAGAATATGGGAGATTGTTGTCACATGTACTACACAGCTAGTACTTGCCAGATATTCCTGCAGCTCCTTTAATGTTGCTGTAGGCCTCTTGGGAGCCTCTCAGACCAGTTTTCTTCTTGTCTTTTCATCAATTTTGGAGGGTCGTCCAGTTCTTGGTAATGTCACTGTTGTGCCATATTTTCTCCACTTGATGATGACTGTTTTCACTGTGTTCCATGATATAGCTAATGCCTTGGAAATTCTTTTGTACCCTTCTCCTGACTGATACCTTTTAACAATGAGATACCTTTGATGCTTTGGAAGCTCTTTGTGGACCATGGCTTTTGCTGTGGGGTGCAACTAGGAAAATTTCAGGAAAGACCAACTAGAGCAGCTGAACTTTATTTGGGGTTAATCAGAGGCACTTTAAATGATATCAGGTGTATGCTGACTCCTGATTTTGAATGTGATTGCTTAATTCTGAACACAGCTACATCCCCAGTTACAAGAGGGTTATGCAAACACATTATTTTAGTTTTTTGTTTTCTTCACTCCACCTAAAGATTTTAGTTTGTTTTTCAATTGAGTGGTACAGTTTATAGGTCACATTTAAGGTGGAAAAAGTTCTGAAATGATTTTATATTTGTCAAATATTTTTACATCACAGGAACCTGACATTTTAACAGGGGTATGTAGACTTTTTTATCACTGACTTACTGCATCACTATTACATAATATTCGCTATATTGCTATATATTCATTTTTTAGAATATTATGACTATTCAAAAAAAAAAATGAATATATAGCACTATAGCGAATATTATGTAATAATTATGTAGTAAGTCAGTGATAATATCTGACACTGGAAAAGCTGGGTAATAACTCTGTGTAGATCGTGAGTTATTACCTAGCTTTTCCAATGTCAGATATCATCCTAGTGTAGATCGCAAATATTCTAATCGCAAATTTTCCATGCAAAAGGATACATTAATAAGCTTGTCATAAGACTCAGTCTAATATTCTTGTCAGAAGACTATGAAACCAATAGAGGGTGCTATTTAGTTATAAACAGCACCCTCTATTGGTTTAAAAGTCTTCTGACAAGAATACTTGTCTTGTCATAAGACTGTGAAACCAATAGAGGGCGCTTTTCATAATCATAACTCAATAGCACCATCTATTGGTTTTCATAGTCTTATGACAGCTGAAAAACAAGGCAGATTCTGCTCATTTGCATGTCTTTTCCATATTCCCATGTTTATGCAAATGAGTTTTTACATGACAAAACTGTATAGAAAGGTTATTGAATATTATGTTAGGACAATCGGAAATATTTTTGTCGCCCTAAGGATATTGATCTAGCTGTGCAGGTACACCCAAGCCATCCAACAGATGCAAAATAACTTTGAGGTTTAATGGTTTTTAGTCAGATGAGAGCCGGTTTGGAATATCTCATAGTGCACAAGGCTGCCATGGTAAGGTATGCTGGCTGTTATCTGTCTCATGGATAGATGGTTGGCTTGTACATACCTGGCTTTTGGCATATATCCTTTGTGTGGTTGTCTATTGTATGTCGTACATAATAAGAGTCTATGAGGCATCCAGCTATCCTCTTAATGCTGTTGCCAAACCATTTTGATGGGTTTCCATCAATTTCTAACCTTTTTTTTTATGAACCAGACACTCTCTTCTCTTCTGAGCAGGGGGTGCCTGAGGTTCTTCCATTGACTTCCATTGTATTAAATTGTATTCGAGCACCTAAATTATTCGGCTGAGCACTCGGATCTGACGAGCATAGTGATGCTCGAGTCGAACAGCAGTTCAGCCGAGCATGCTGGCTCGTCACTAACTATAATGTTTTGTGAGCTAGGAAAAGATGCAGGTGGATGCCATTTCTCTTGATGCAAATTAGATCTTAACAAGCTCTGCCTCTAATACCGCCAGATGTAAAGTAGCTATCACATAAGTCAATGTTTGAACTTTTAAACAGGCCTTCAGACACGACTTGGATATTAAATAAGCCAGCACCTCCTCTGAAGACAGCTGTTTCAGGGTGATCACCCCTCATCAGTGCTATCTATAAGGAAATATAGTATCTTCCAAATCCTGACCTAGGCCTTTCACCCATTTAAGCCAATTCTCTCTGCTCTGCACTGATAAGCTGCAATTATCTTCAAAGAGATGAGATGCTTCATTTGCATACCCTCTTCCCAGAATTCCAGATGAGAATTGCCTGACCCAAAAGACTCCTTGCTCTGTTTAGGTGCTCTCTATAAGGAGATATAGTACGTATCTCCTGAAATCCAATGAAATAAAAATTCTGGAGCATCTTTTCGTATAATTTTTGTATTGTGTTGTTCCTCGGTTATTCCTCTGGAACAATATAAATAAGTTGATAACTGGATGGTACCATTTACTTTGCCAATGGTCAGTCATCCTGGAACTATCCAATCAGTGTTGACAATGTTCATTCAATTATTTGCTTCAAGCATGGTTTACCTAGACCTAGACCTTGGAGCTTCTGCTTATGAACCAAGACTTGGCATTTCCAAATATGTGGTTGACGGCCATATTGTTCACTAATGCTTTGCCCATTTTACTAGTCTGGCAGGACATTCCAGTACACTGAATGTAGTGTCTGATGATGAACAAAATCTCTAAAATTAGTTGATGGCAGGAAGAGTAACTATAGGTTTTTTGGAATCCTCAACAAAATGTATACGGGACATATAAATTCTAATAAAATGCACGAATGAAGAGTTCATGTATTCTTCTTATTTCCTGTTGTAATTTGCTCCCCATCCAATGCTCTCTTATGAGAAGCTCAATCCCTCACATTAAATTGCAGACTGATTGGAAAACTGATTGCAAAAAATAACACCGTCTAACAGCTAATTAAGTATTGACTTTTACAGAAGCACAAATAGTAGGAATTACATGTTGACATTTTCTTGGTCTAAGTAATAAGTACAAAAGTCATATATTCTTGTTATTCAGCCTCTAGAGCACTTCTAGCATTGGATTTCTACATCTCAGTGCCTTTATTCTTTGGTAGCATACATAAGAACCTTATAGTCCATGTGTAGTCCTGCGCACGTTAACAATCACATAAAATGGTTAATTAAAAAAAGAAAAATATATAAAGGTGTGTATACTGTAATAGCATGAAGAAATAACTAATTAACAAGGTTATCTGGCAAAAACTATTACTATTATTAGTTATTATTAAAGCACCATTAACCCCTTAAGGACTCGGCCCTTCTGGAATTTGCCATTTTTTGCTAATCTGACAAGTGTCACTTTAAGTGCTGATAACTTGAAAATGCTTTGACTTTTCCAGGCCATTCTGAGAAAGTTTTTTCGTCACATATTGTACTTCATGACACTGGTAAAATGAAGTTAAAAAAAATCATTTTTATTTAAAAAAAAAATACCAAATTTGCCCAAAATTTGTAAAAATTGCAAATTTCCAAGTTTCAATTCTCTACTTCTATAATACATAGTAATACCTCCAAAAATAGTTATTACTTCACATTCCCCATATGTCTACTTCATGTTTGGATAATTTTGGGAATTATATTTTATGGGTAGTGGACATAAAGGTCTATTATCTCACTAACAAGACCCTAGAAATCATACCAACCATAGATATGAAGACAAAGACCAAGACCAGAAAAACTACACAAGACCAAAATAACGGAGAACCCAACATCAACTGGGCCCTCAATTTCTGAATGGATGATTCCCCTACTACATTCACATTCGGATTACCATCATATTCACGTGCCCCATATGCCCCAAATTTTAGGTCCTCAATCTTGAAGCCATCTAGGCTCTCTTTTTTTTACTCTTTTTACCTTTTGTACTTTTTCTACTGTGTTATGTGATGTTCACCCTCTTTGGAATATACAGGGATGAGAAACCCGGACAGTCTTCTATACTACGGACCAGTGACATAATGGGCACTTCCCACTGTGTGCTCACAACCAGGGAACACCAGGACGTAACAACAACACCACAGTGAAACATACAAAGATCCACTTCTATATTAAGAACCTATTTAGGCTCTCTCCCCCTTTTTTACCTTTTTTTATCTTCTTTACTCTTTTTTTACTGTGTTATGTGGCGTTCACCCTCTTTGGAATATACACGGATGACAAACACGGACAGTAACTGGGTCTTCTATACTAAGGACCAGTGACATAATGGGTACTTCCCACTGTGTGCTCACAACCAGGGAACATCAGGACGTACCAGCAACACCACAGTAAAGCATACAAAGATCCATATCTATATTAAATATATAAATAAGCCGCAAACCTACACAAAAGAATCAATCAAACTGCATTTACAACAATAACTACTCTCCTGCACAACAAACATTGACACAGCAAGTACCTCTCTATGCTGAATTTTGTCTACCTTTTTTGCTGTGTTCTGTATTTTTCTTCCTTTTTGGAATATACAGGGATGACAAACCCTGACATTCACTGGGTCTTTCATACTACGGACCAGTGATATAATGGGCACATCCCACTGTATACTAACAACCAGGAAACATCAGGACCTACCAGCAACACCACAGCGAAGATATATAAAGATCCACATCCACAGTAAATACACAAAATAATCAACTAAGTCCGCAATCATAATAACAATTACCCTATTACACCATAAGCACTATCAATTTGTGAAGACCTACACAGCAAATACCCTTCTATACTATAGAAATCCATAATATTTGGTACTTTATGTATCCGACGTATAACTTGCCAAATATGCTTCCATTATTTCAAAACCGCAAAATAAGATATCTGATCCACTACCTATAGGTAGGTTCCTAATCAATGAACCTACAATTATTACTCTACGAAATAAAAATAAAATTACAATACCCAGTAAATCAATCTAATTTGTAAATCTAAATCACCCCATCAAAGGAGTGATCCGTTCCAATCAGACACACTTTTCTATATATCTCTATATCCTTCCTTATCTCTTTATTTATTTCTCTTTACATTTCCACAATTTGTACAAATTTTACTCTTGCCACAAATTAAATGTGCCAAATGGGAATTCAGCATATTCGATTTGAATAAGGCAACCAATTAAAATATGAACACTGATTGACAAAGGTAATTAGCTCACAAATGAGTTGATTACTTCTGTCCTATAAATCGCGATCACGTGACAGCTTGCGTCACTCTCCAGACACGCGAACCACACCCCCGGCGTCCTTGGCAACACGAGACACGCCACCGACTCCTGAACTGGATTCGAGATAGCCGATCACTACCTGAGGACCGAACACAACAGCGCCGGGTGAAGGGTAAGCGACCTCTGTAGCCAGAGACAGTGCGGGACGCCGCACTCAAGCACAGAGCATCCCTTCTTTCCACAGCTCGGCATAAGGAGTACAACGATACATATTGCTACATGTAATTTAATATGTACAGGCTTGCTGCTTTATGAAAATCGACTGAACAGACAGCGACACATACTTACAAGGCACATCATTTACCCTCCACTTAACAGTGGTGATTATATAAAAGGAGACATAAGGCACATTATTTACCATTTATCTCCTATCCAGTGAACATTACTTTATAAAAGACTACCCTATACATGGAGAGATAAGGATAAAAGCGCACTATTTACTCTCTATTTATCCTCCGCCTAGAGGCTACTGTTTTATGAAAAAACAGTTTTATAAAAAACCACATGAACAAGGAGAACTATTTTTTATTTTTATTTTTTATTAGCGCATTATATTTATTAGCTCATCTTTTTTAATTACCAGCTGGTAACCATCTAGTGGTGACCCACGTATTTATACATTTTTACCACAATCCCCACTATTTTCTTTACTATCTATTAAAATGACATATAGCTGAATATATTTCTTTAATCCTGCTACATTTATTATATTATACATTCTACAATCACCAGATATATAAATAAATAGACTGACCCAAATCGGAGTGTGCCTGCTTATCCATTTACTTAGATAATATAAACCACCCAAAAATGACCCCATTCTATAAACTACATCCCTCAAGGTATTCAAAACTGATTTTACAAATTTTGTTAACCCTTTAGGTGTTCTACAAGAATTAATAGAAAATAGAGATACAATTTTAAAATTTCCCTTTTTTGGCAGATTTTTCATTTTAATAATTTTTTTCCAGTTACAAAGCAAGGGTTAACAGACAAACCAAACTCAATATTTATGGCCCTTATTCTGTAGTTTACAGAAACACCCCATATGTGATCGTAAACTACTGTACGGGCACACGGCAGGGCGCAGAAGGAAAGGAATGCCATACGGTTTTTGGAAGCCAGATTTTGCTGGACAGTTTTTTTTTACACCATGTCCCATTTGAAGCCACCCTGATGAACCCCTAAAGTAGAAACTCCATAAAAGTGACGCCATCTAAAAAACTACACCCCTTAAGGTATTCAAAATTGATTTTACAAACATTGTTAACCCTTTAGGTATTCCACAAGAATTAATAGAAATTAGAGATATAATTTCAAAATTTCACTTTTTGGCAGATTTTCCACTTAAAATTTTTTGTTTACTTTTACAAAGCAAGGGTTAACAGCCAAACCAAACTCAATATTTATGGGCCTGATTCTGTAGTTTACAGAAACACCCCATATGTGGTCGTAAACTACTGTACGGGCACACGGCAGGGCGCAGAAGGAAATGAATGCCATGCAGTTTTTGGAAGGCAGATTTTGATGGACTGTTTTTTTTTACGCCATGTCCCAATTTAAGCCCCCCTGATGCAACCCTAGAGTAGAAACTCCATAAAAGTGACTCTATCTAAGAAACTAAACCCCTCAAGGTATTCAAAACAGATTTCACAAACGTCGTTAACCCTTTTGATGTTCCACAAGAGTTATTGGCAAATGGAGATGAAATTTCAGAATTTCGATTTTTGGGCAATTTTTCCATTTTAATCAATTTTTCCCAGTAACAAAGCAAGGGTTAACAACCAAACATGGAAGGGCGCAGAAGGAAAGGAATGCCATACGTTTTTTGGAAGGCAGATTTTGCTGGACTGTTTTTTTTTTACACCATGTCCCTATTGATGCCCCCCTGATGCACCCCTAGAGTAGAAACTCCAAAAAAGTGGCTCCATTTTCGAAAACTTTGGGATAGGGTGGCAGTATTGTTGGTACTAGTTTAGGGTACATATGATTTTTGGTTCCTCTAGATTACACTTTTTGTGAGGCAAGATAACAAGAAATAGCTGTTTTGGCACGTTTTTATTTTTTGTTATTTACAACATTCATCTGACAGGTTAGATCATGTGATATTTTTATAGACCAAGTTGTCACGGATACGGCGATACCTAATATGTATACTTGTAACAAGTGGGGTACCTCAGGTATTAGTTGACTACAACCCTCTGTTATGAAGAAAAGGTCGGCACTCCTTTTCTTCATTGCCGACCTTTTCTTCATATCAAGTATCTGGGGGACACCCACGGATCGTGCACCCACAACAGCAGTGCCGCCCGACTTCTATCTTTAAGTACAACCCTCTGTTGTCTGTCCCTCAGCCACTGCCTAATCCATTCAACAATATGGGAGTCCAAGCACAAAGACTACAATTTATTGATAAGCCTTCTATGTGGGACAGTATCAAAAGCCTTACTAAAGTCTAGATAAGCGATGTCTACTGCACCTCCACAATCTATTATTTTAGTCACCCAATCAAAGAAATCAATAAGATTAGTTTGACATGATCTCCCTGAAGTAAACCCATGCTGTTTTTCATCTTTCAATCCATGGCATTTTAGATGTTCCACAATCCTCTCCTTAAATATGGTTTCCATTAATTTCCCCACTATTGATGTCAGATTTACTGGCCTATGGTTGCCCGATTCCTCCCTACTACCTTTCTTGTGAATGGGCATAACATTTGCTAATTTCCAATCTTCTGGGACAACTCCTGTTACCAGTAATTGGTTACATAAATCTGTTAATGGTTTTGCTAGTTCACCGCTAAGCTCTTTTAATAGCTTTGGGTGTATCCCATCTGGCCCCTGTGACTTATTTGTATTAATTTTAGACAGCTGACTTAGAACCTCTTTCTCTGTAAAGACACATGCATCAAAAGATTCATTAGTCTTCCTTCCTAACTGAGGTCCTTTTCCTTCATTTTCCTTTGTAAAAACTGAACAGAAGTATTCATTGAGGCAGTCAGCTAGTTCTTTATCTTCTTCCATATACCTTCCTTCTTTTGTTTTTAATTTGGTAATTCCTTGTTTTAGTTTCCTTTTTTCACTTATGTATCTGAAGAATGTCTTATCGCCTCTTTTCACTGACTGAGATAATTTCTCTTCTGCCTGTGCTTTATAAGCTCTTATAACTTGTTTGGCCTCTCTCTGCCTAATCTTATAAATTTGCCTGTCATCCTTGTTATTTTTTTTATAATTACTAAATGCAATCTTTTTGTTTTTAATGATTTTGGCCACTTCTGCTGAGTGCCACAGTGGTCTCTTCCTTTTTTTTGCTTTAAATGACAAGCCTAATGCAATTATCTGTTGCCTTCAATAGTGACACTTTTAAGTAGTCCCATTTCTCCTGGACTCCATTGAAACTGTTTCAATCTGATAGGGACTCGTATACCACTAATCTAATTTCAGAGAAGTAAGTTTTTCTAAAATCTAAAACTTTTGTTTTTGTGTGGTGTGACTCAGTCACTTTACTTATAGTAAACCACACTGACTGGTGATCACTAGATCCCAAGCTTTCCCTTACAGTAATATCAGATACCAAATTCCCATTTGTGAATACCAAATCTAAAATGGCCTCTTTCCGGGTTGGCTCCTCAACTACTTGCTGTAGAGATAATCCTAGTAGGGAATTTAGAATATCTGTACTCCTGGCAGAACTAGCTACATCAGGAAGATTAAAGTCCCCTATAATGATAACTTCCCCTTTCAATGTAATTTTAGCTATTTCCTCAACTAGCAGATAATCTAATTATTTGACCTGGCGTGGTGGTTTAAATATCACATCTACACGAGTCACCTTATGATTATCAAGCTGCAAGGTAACCCAAACTGACTGTATAAAATTAGATTTTATGCTATCTTTTACATACAGGGCCACCCCTCCCCCTTTCTTGCCTTCTCTGTCTTTCATATATAGAGAGAACCCTAGTATTGTTATATCCCAGTCATTACTCCCATTGAACCATGTCTCAGTAACAGCCACTAAATCTATTATCTCAGATGCCATTATAGACTCAAGTTCATTGACCTTTTTTCCTAAACTGCGAGCATTTGTAGTCAAGACTCTGAGCTTGTAATTTCTTAACCTATGTGCTACTGGCATCTTCTGGCATTGTTCCGGGGGGCAGTCGGACTGCTGGATTATCACGCTTTTGCCCCCCTTTCCTAGTTTAAATACTTCTTAGCAAATACTTTGAACTGTTCACTGAGGACATTAGTTCCCTTGAGAGAAAGATACACTCCAAAAAAGGCTTTAGAACATATAACTGCACCGCTGAACGGCAAATATATTTTTCTTCTGCCACTAATACACAACAAAAAGAGCTTTAGAACATATAACTGCACAGCTGAACCGCAAAAAGAAATTCTTTTGCCACTAATACATGACAAAAAGGGCTTTAGAACATATAACTGCACCACTAAAATGCAAATATATTTTCCTTTTGCCACTAATACATGACAAAAAGGGCTTTAGAACATATAACTGCACCACTAAAAAGCAAATATATTTTTCTTTTGCCACTAATACATGACAAAAAGGTCTTTAGAACATATAACTGCACGGCTGAACGGCAAATAAAAAAAAAAATTGTGACACTAATACACGCCCAAAAGGGCTATCATTTTTGCACTTCACAACGCAATAATAAGCCCTTTTTTCCTACTAATACAAGCCAAAAATGCTTTAGAACACATAACTGCACCACACAAGGGCAAGTAAGACATATAAATATTTCCTTCTAATAAACTCTATTAATAACTGTATCAAACAGCACTTGCACCCCAATAACAAAAACAGTTTGCTGGAATTAGAGAGCTGTATAATGGCAATTTGGATCCCCATCTCAATGTAGCAATGGTGTAATAGGATTGTTCCTATTACCCTGGCTGTAACTTCCCCTACTTGAGCCCTGTTCTACATAAATGCTGTGGAACGATTCCTCCCTTTCCTTTCCCTACACCTTAAATAATCTTTTCCTGAACTTGTTATCATTTTTATTAACACAATGAAGTCTTTCCTAGCACTGTCCCTAGCACCTGCTGAAGTCTCTCCTTGCCCTAAGTACACTGGAAAATGGCAGAATCCAAGATGGCTATTTATAGGGCTTTGACATCACAGGGCTGGCTGTTGATTGGCTGCATGAATGGCATTATGGGTGATCCCGCATTCCCAGAGTTCTCACATGCAGCAGCCATTTTAGGAAATTTTTTTATTCATTATCACAAAGCTTGAGGAAATTTGGATTTCGTGCAAATCGAATCTTTCCTGAAATTCGAATTGAATTCCACTTCGTCAACTTTGAGTAGCTCATCTCTAGTAATAATGGCACAACAAGTGTACTAGATAAACGCGCCTATATATTCAACTGCCTGTTGAGACTGAATCTAATGCAAAGTAAGTCTATGTATAACAGAGCAGATTAAGTATGAATAACGCAGCAGATAAACTAAATAAATGTGGCTATATATTAGAACAACTGTTGACAATGAGTCTGATGCACAGTAATATGTATAACAAAACAGATTAAGTATGAATGGTGCAGCAGATGAAATAGAAATATGCACCTATAATTTAGACCATCTGTCAATGACAATAAGTCTGATGCACAGTAAGACTTTGTATAACAGAACAGATTAAGTGTAAATGGTGCAGCAGTTAAACTAGATAAATACTCCTCTAAATTAGACCGACTGTTGACAATGAGTCTGATGCACAGTAAGGGATCATGCACACAAACTTATTTTTTTTTCATGTCTGTTCCTTTTTTTTTGCGTACTGTATGTGGAACCATTCATTTCAATGGGTCCGCAAAAAAAACGGAAGTTACTCTGTGTGCATTCCGTTTTTGTATGTCCATATGTCTGTACCACAAAATACATACAATCGTGTGCAGAGCCAGCTCCAGGTTTATGTGGGTCCTTGCTCGATAAATCCCAGTGGGCCCCCTTGAGGCATTTTCTTTTTACATTTATATGTCCCCCTGTGGCTCCCAAACAGTATAATGACCCCCACTGGCCCCTATACACTAGTGGCCCTTCACACAGTATAATAACCCCCAAAATGCCCCCACACATAGTATAATGACACCCAGTGGCCCCACACATAGTATAATGATCC
Source organism: Bufo gargarizans (assembly GCF_014858855.1). NCBI lineage: Eukaryota > Metazoa > Chordata > Amphibia > Anura > Bufonidae > Bufo > Bufo gargarizans. The sequence continues at coordinate 80,075,163 of NC_058087.1, read as the reverse complement.
CACAGTGGCCCTCTGTTCAGAATAATGAGCCCCAGTTTCCCCCCATTCAGAATAATGACCCCCAGTGGCCCCCACACTGGGGGTTATACTGTATGGAGGGGGCACTGGGGGTCATTATACTGTATGGAAGGTCATTGGGGATCATTATACGAAATGGGGTGCACTGGGGGTCATTATACTGTGTAAGGGGCCCTCACAGTGTAATGACCTCCCAGTTGCCTCCTCACATACCCATCATTGCTGAAGTGCAGGGATCCGACGGTCCTGTCATTCAGTAACCGCAGCTCATCTCCCTGCGCTCTCCTCTGGCCCTCTGCAGCAGAGCCTGGAGGAGAGAAGGAGCTGTGCAGTGATGTAGCTAAAACTGACTGGGCCCCATAGCAAATTTTAGTACGTCCCCCCCCAGTGGGTTCACATCACGTTTTTCCTATCAGTTTGATGTATACAAATGTGCAACACTCCACGGTTTTGTATCCCGAAGAGTCCAGTAAAAAATGCATACGTAAACGTATATGTTTTTTTATTATGGAACTCTATGGTGAACGGACCCCACTGTATGGCATCAGTCTGAGGCATCTGTTATTAATGTACAAATTTTGTTATACATTAAACGGATGGTAAAAATATTATGTCAACCCAGCCTTAGTGTCAGAATGAGCACCTGTTTACAGCGGAGCAGTAGGGTAGAGAGGGGAGGCCTCCATGTACTGACAGAGTGCTGCCTGGTGGTCAGGGGTGAGGACTGTGTCTCCCAAGGATTATTTATCTATTGGGAAATGCAGGGCACAATATAATATACTAGCATCTATATACTATAAAGATATTAGCCCTACCCTGGAATAATAATGCAATTAAGGGGTCATTTATTAAATAGAACTACACCTATATTAGGCGTATTTCTGAAACAGATTGTGGTGCAAAGGTCCTTAGCACCACAATCTCAAACTTTTCACCACTCATGCCAGGTCTAAAAAAGGTGGTGTGGGCAGAGAAAGGGATACAGTTATGGCCATACAGTTATTGGATACCACCGCAATACGGTGACCGGATAACACCGCCATACAGTGATGGATAACACCTCTGTACAGTGACCGGATAACACCACCATACAGTGACCGGAAAAAAGGGTATATGGGGGCACAGTACAGAGAATGACTAGAGGCACTGTACAGGGTGTGGTAAGAGGGCACAATGCAGGGTATAAGGGGGCACAGTACGGGGTGGGGGCACAGTCACATGAGCCTGTGACATTAGAAGGTCCTTATGGTGAATGCGGTTCAGAAGCCACCATGATGAGAAGCAGAGGAGTGAGACAGGGGCCCAGGAGTAGAAGTAGGGGCAGGAGGTCTGTGAAGGGCAGAAATAAGAGATAGGAGGGTGGAAAGGGTGCTCTGGATACATGAGGGAGGGAACAGACAGAAGGGTTCCATGAGAAAGAGATAGAACAAGATATGAAGGGGGGCAGGTGTCATGGAGGCAAACTGCTTAATGAGGCAGTCAAACAACCAAATAGCATGAAGCTGTTGGTATACAGCATCCAGCAGCAACTTGAAGAGTTCAGCCTGCCCACCTTCCTGTCCCACAGAGAAGAGACAGTCACAGTGCAGACTCACAGCCCTGCAGTCTCTCTCCTCAGGCAGCACATCTTGTGTAGAGGGGGTGTGTCTGAAGCTCTGCAGCAGCCATCCTTGTGTGACTATCAGAGGGCCCACCAGAGGGGTACTGTGTAAGTGAAATGACAGCAGTGTCATTGATAGAAGTGCTCATAGCATCTCAGTGGGCTCTCCCAGGAGCAGTCTATGTATAACTGAATAGATCAAGAATGATGGCGCAGCAGATGAACAAGATGTACAGGGAAATTACACTGAGCCTGCACTGTCCCTGCAGTCTCCCTATGCTCTCCGTACAGTGTCTAAAAACTGTTCCCACACTGTTCCTGCTCTTTCCCTATCCAATATTCTACAAATAAAAACTTGCTTAAACACTGTTCCTAGGGTTTGCCACGTCTCTCCCTATGCTCAGTTCACAATGAAATGGCGACGATCGTTCAGATGAGGTTTTTAGAGGACTATGACATCACAAGGGATCTGCTGATTGGCTGGCTGCACGGAAAATGTTGTATTCCTGGGCTTCTTACTTTCACTTTGTAACACATGTAGCTGCCATTTTAGGAAAAAAAAGTATTTGTTACCACCAAGAGCGAGGAAATTTGGATTTGTTGCAAATCAATTTCATCCTCAAATTTTGATCAATCAATTTGTTTCACTTTGATTTGCTTAACACAACTGGCAATACATGATGATAACTGACTAAATAACTGCAGTGTGAACTAAGCCTAATAGACATGCACCGTCATTCTACAGCTAACAGAAGGGGTTCTTATTTTTTTTTTGCTTTACTGAATGCTTTTCTTTTGGTTTAGCTAGGCGTTAGCTAGAACTGTTTGTGGGCTGCCCGATGAAGCTCACGTCCATATATGTGACCTGCCTGTCATTTTGATGCACAGTAACTGTTTCGCTAACAGAAAGGACTAGCTGTGCGTGTTGCTGCACTGCACAGTGATGTACGCCAAGATACATTCTCTCTGAAGTTTACCTGAAGCCCAGGATAGACCTAATTTAACGTGGTTCGAGATTAATTAAATTGTCACAAAGCAACAGAATCGAATTTTTGAAAACTTCGCTCATCTCTAGTGACAATGAAAAGACAAAAAAGTTTATTTGGCTCATAATAAGCCGATCTTTAGGAAAGTTTCATACAAATGTTTTTAGGGGATAATTTTGTTTTATTTGCAGTATTTTTAACAGTGATTTTTTTTTTCAACTTGAAGAAGGTTCTTTAAAGTACCTTATGAAATGCATTACACACAAAGAGTTTTTTGTGGCATTTTTGCATTGCAGTTAAGTGTTTTTGAGCATTTTAGATACTTCCTTTTTTCTTTAAAATGTTGTAGGTTTGCAGTCTTTTCTGCCATTTATTCCCATAGGTTATTCTCTAGGACATGACAAACACCAGAAAACCAAACACATGAATAAAAATAAATAATTGAAAATGCAGCAAAACCACAAAAAAACTAATAACCTTAGTGTTTTCTTTATACATGAACCCCCCCCCCCCCCCTCGAAGGGTTGAGGGGGTTAAGTAAAAGGTCCTCTTTGATCATATTGTTTCAAAAATCAACAACTGTCCTGTGCTCCAAATAAGCTATCATTTAATATTCATTAATGTGATATTTTGTGACAATCAATGACACAATGCAGTGGATGAGGTGTAAATTGAGATATGAGCTTGCTTAAGCAACTACTACATAAAAAATAAAAATAAATCACAAGTTGACTTCACAGTCAGAGAGCTGAATGAGCAGAGCAGAAGCAGGTTGCAATGAAAGACTGCTAATGCCACAGCCAGCATAATACACAAATGAAAGACAGAGTCTCACGATCCGCAGTAATTATCTTGACAAGTTCAATTAGCAGGAAGAAAAAATGATAATGTCTATGGTTCTCATTTTCCATCTACTGCTTTTTTTTTTTTGCAGAAGCCAGTTGGCACCAAGTATCATAAAATCTGCATTGCACCAGAGGGAGAAATTATGTTATGTCGCTCTGTGCTCTCTATGTTCCGATGACAGGGAAAATACTTACACCAACACAGGTTTTTGTTGTACAGATGCTGCAGTCAGTCAGGAAGCATCATAATAGAGCATTTTTTTAATGCCTTATATTATGAGTAGAGGGGATACTCATAAAATGCACTGCCATTCAGGATCGCTGTTAATAAAGTGTGGGACCTGTGGGATGTTATTAGTTTCCAAGGTGTGAAAAGTTATTGCATTCAAAAATGATAACGAAACTCAGGGTAGTGCAAGCAATTAACAAAAAAAAAAAAAACATGCTTCTCCGCCGCATGTGCTTGGAATAATAAGAATGTTATTAATTTGAATTCATAAATCATAGAATAGGCAAACAGAATACAAATATACAACCTATTGTGATGTATTTCCAGGGCTGCTAAGCTATGACAGATTAGTTTTATAGTTTGCTCAGATGGTAAAATACCTCAAATCAAATATCAACACCATATATCAAATGATCTCCTATAACTTGTCACTTTAAATTTTGTGAAAGGACCAAGAGGAAGCTACTGACCAAATATAAAGTAATTTACTACCTTTCAACAGCTTTTCCCAATGTTTACATATAAGGACATTTTGTGAATCTGGAGCCAGTTACTAGTTTTCCCAGGACTTATGAGTCAGTCAGTCGTCATGCCAGTACCAATTAACAATGTTACTTGTGGGTTCACTGTATTATACTTGAATAGTACACTATAAAAATTCACATTTAGACAGCTGTAACATGGTTACTTGCCGGACCTTCCCTTCTTTTTCTTATTCCACTCCTGTTCTTAGCACTGATATGTAGCCCTACAGGCAGGATCCATGTTACAGCCTGCCTTATAAGGCCTAAGTATTCTCTTATGTATTGAAGTGTTCAGTGGCATACACAAAATTTTATCAAGTTTTCAAAATAAAATGTATTATTAGATAACCAATTTGGTGCAGAGATGCTAGGACACCTAGTGCTAGTGCTAGCATCTCTGCACAGAGAGAAAATACTTACTGATGACATCAAATAATCACTTACTGAGAAGTGAACAATGTGTCACCCACTTATCTTGTTGTCTCCCATCAAGGGGTGCAAGCTGCCTGTCCATCCATATAGTCATCAATGTTCTGCAAGTGTACCCAAATGTCAGTGTCACCTGCACAGCCAGCACCTGCACTGATCAGGTAGCAGTAGCAGATCCGCTGTTCCCCTGTGCCTGCAACGCTCCTCGGAGCAATGGCACAGGTATGAGATTGACAGGGCCATTAATCAAGGAAAGGAGTCTCTTGAGCAGCGGGGCCTGCCCATCACTGTTCAAGAAGGCTGATTTTGATATCAGTTTGCTCATCTCTAATGCTGTTTTAAGAAAGGTATCCCATGCACTTGATACTGATGCTAAAAATGCACTCACATAGACCCTGAACTACTGCTAAAGGCATTCCTTCTTTGCTCCTTCTTCATGGCTCTGTCTCCTCAGAGATTATGAATTCTATGCAGGGTTTGGGTTTCTCAGGAGGTTCCATACGTTCAATTTGCTATGTTTATTATTGGTTTAACTAATTGTTATTTCGTTTATTAGTGATCTTTAATGGACTTAGATTAAAGAAAACTCTGAAATCAAAGTTACTTATGTTCACAAGGTTTATACACTTAAACTTCAAAAAGAAAGCAATGCTATGCAATTCTGGATAATTAGATTCTAATTTATCCAGGGAAAGAACTGATATTGAAGATTTCAGGAAAGATCCACATTTCTTCTATTATGGCAGCAAGACAGGAGGTCACACACAAATGAGATTACATGACAGGGCTACATCTTTGCTGAAGTAGTTCATTTAAATGCATTCTCTTGTCAGGTTTTATGATCATGTTGCTGCTCCTCTGTATAAGTGTTAAAAAAATGTATAGAACATTCCTTTAATATGTCTCGCCAGTGCTTTCACATTTTGCTTCTTTGTTTTTTTGTCTCCAAAACTTTTGTTATTTCTCACTTTGAATAAGAAGCAGGATTGCTGACATGTTCTGTTAATACCCTATTAGCTTCTGTTAAACTGAGCCTAATACATTTTGTGGATTGATGCAATAAGCAAGTGTGTTTAACCCTTACTAAAAAGTATAACAACTGACAATGCTATAATTTGTGTATGAAGCCTTCAGAGTACATTTCGAAGTTTCAGACTTTGCAGTGCAAATTATAAAGAAATACTGTATAAGACATGGACTTGAAGATCTGCAGCATGCCTTAAAATCTGCATGGATTTTTACAAAGTGTGAGAATGGTGCATAATACAATTCTACTCACTAGCATTGTATTGTAAATTTGTTGCACACAAGCATAATCAGAAATGAAAATTCCCAACAATTTGACCAACATCTTAGTGTCCAGTTATTGACAGAAGGAAGACTTTACAAGATCAGTAAATCACAGAATACTTCATACTGGCAACTAAAAATAATGATAAAACCTATCAGTAATCCTTCAAAATGTTCTATGGCCATACTAGGTATAGAGATGAGCAAACCGATTCTAAACTAATTGGATTTGTCATGAATTTCACAAAAATCCTCTGCCAAATGAATCTGAAGTTTTGGCAAATCACACAAAACAGCACCTGCCATTTTACTGTTAGAATATGAGGGAAACAGGGTAGGGAAGATGAGGATGGAAGATCACTTGACCCCTGGGAGCAGGCAGGCAGCCTGTCAGACAATCGGGGTGCATGATATAGGCTGTCCATTAAAGTTGTCCTGATTTTGAAATATGGTGCAGTTCCACGCCTTTACCCAAATTTTATTCTGCTCTGTGGCAATTCAAAGCCATCACCAAAATGTTACTACTTGTCACATGACGGAGGCCCAAGGCAGACCTCCAGGACGTCTTGCAAACAGGACACAGGCAAAATTCAGACCAGGGACCAACAAAATACTTTATTACACATGTGATAAAAGAACATGACAGTACAGCAGATGAAGCAAAAATGGTAGAACTACCACAGAACCAAGTGCACTGGAAGACCAGATGCAAAACCCAGAGGGAGGAAGAGCAGTAACCCCCATTCTTCACAGATTCCCTGATGGTGGGGATGAACTGTGCTGAGGGCTCACTGGTCGCACCTACAGGAAGATCCCGGTACACTTGGCCCCTATCTGCAAAGAACCATGGTGGTGCAAGTACCAGCGGAAACAGACAGCAACAGGACTGAAACCCATACAAACACAGGACATTGATCAGACAACAAGACAAATGGGAACTACAGTTGTGTTCAAAATAATAGTAGTCAGACATCACTACCCTGATCAATCACTGTTTTTGGTAGAAATCATATTTCTACATGGCAAATAATTTACTAGCAGGTGTAGTAGAGTAATGGAAATCCAACAGAACCAACAGTCATGACATGCATGCTGCTGATTCTGTGAAAATTCTGAGGAAAATGGGTCGTTCCAGACATTGTTCAGAAGAACAGTGTACCTTGATTAAAAAGTTGATTGGAGAGGGGAAAATATATAATGAAGTGCAGAAAATAATAGGCTGCTCAGCTGAAATGATTGCAAATGCTTTAAAATGGCAACCAAAGCCTGAAAGACGTGGAAGAAAGTGGAAAAACTACCATTCAAAAGGATAGAATAGCCAAAATGGCAAGGACTCAGCCAACAATCAGCTCCAGGAAGATCAAAGAAGGTCTAAAGTTACCTGTGAGTACTGTTACAATTAGAAGACACCTATGTGAAGCCAAGCTATCTGCAAGAAGACCCTGCAAAGTCCCACTCTTGAAAAAAGAGACGTGCTGAAAAGCTTACAATTTGCCAAAGAGTACATTGACTGGCCTAAAGAGACATTTTGTAGATGTCATGGCTGGCGGTGGGGGAAACCCCCAGCCGTGCGGTGCCAGGAGATGATAGGGTTACCCCTTGGCCGGGACCACAGAGTTAGGGAGCAGGTCACCTCCTATTGCATCCCTAACGCTGACCCTGTCTCCTGTCAGTATGAGCCGACCTTGGTGGTAGGAGGGCTCATACGCCGGAACCTAAAAGTCCCTACGAGCCCTCAAGTCGGCCCTGAACTAGGGGACAGTCAGACGCCCTACTCCTCCTCCTAGGCACGGAGGAGCAGGAGTCTCAACGGCCAAGCAACACAGGGGGAACATCAACAGACATATGGAAATGACAGGTAAGTGAGACTAGTCCTGCACTTACCTGCCACAGACACACAAACCTGGAACCCATGAACAAGTGCTGATGTCCACAGCAACATAAAGGACACAGCACACACCAGACATAACACGGGAACTCAGGAAACCATATGCTGCACCAACAAAGAGACCACACAAACATCTTCAGAACACCAAACATGAATATAACTAACGAAGATTTATGAACAGAAGGATGGTCCCCACCAAGCAGATGGAGGAGACAGGAGGCTGCTCCAGCCAGCATGGCTGAGAGCAACCTACTGAACCAAGCCAGGGACTGAGGCTATATAGGCCAGGTGGCCACACCCACGGTCAGACACACCCAGTGACTCACAGACACACTGGGAAGGGAGTTAACCCTTCCTACACCACAGAAGGGAAAACACACATAAAGGGGAAAGCACACAAACTCACTCACCTGTCTCCGACGGCAACGGCATGCGTGGCAACCGTGTCCTCAAGAACAGCCAACGGGCCGAGACACTTCCACAGCATGCAAACATCACCAGACGTTGCCGCGGACAACCGCAGGTGAAGGGAGGAGTCCAAGTGCATACAAACACCACCTCGTGCACAACAAACAGACAAAGGGAGTGCACACAAAAACACATTGTCAAGGGCAACCACACGCATGCCTATTGTCCGCGGCAACCGCACCTGAGGCAACAACGAAGTGCTCCCAGCTGCGGTTGACAACGGAAAACCGCGGGCAACAGCATGCGGCACCCAAGGAGTCACGACCATGACCAAGGGTCGTGACAGTAGACTGATGAAAGTAAGATTGTTCTTTTTGGGTCTAGTGGCCGGGGACAGTTTTTCAGACGAGCCCCAAACACTGAATTCAAGGCAAAGTACACTGTGAAGACAGTGAAGCATGGTGGCGCAAGCATCATAATATGGGGATGTTTCTCATACTACGGTGTTGGGCCTATTTATCGCATACCAGGGATCATGGATCAATTTGAATACATAAGAATACTTGAAGAGGTCATGCTGTCTTATGCTGAAGAGAAAATGTCCTTGAAATGGGTGTTCTAACAAGACAATGACCCCAAACACACCGATAAACGTGCAATATCTTGGTTTCAGACCAACAATATTGACATTATGGAGTGGTCAGCCCAATCCCCGGATCTTAATCCAATAGAAAACTTGTGGGGTGACATCAAAAATGCAGTTTCTCAGGCAAAACCAAGAAATAGAGTAGTACTGTGGAATGTAGTCCAGTCATTCTCAGAAACAGTGGTTATATAACTAATGCACAAAGTAAAAAGAATGCTCCAGCACCAGAACGAACGTAATGAAAATTCCCGGTCTTTATTCATCACCAAGATACAGGTGAACACAGCAAACAGTGATGACATGTCAGACGCCTTAGATAATGACTAAGGACACCATAGTTCGAAACGCGCAGATCTTGGGGATTAAGTGGGAGCCAGTATCACTGTTTGCTGTGTTCACCTGTATCTTGGTGATGAATAAAGACCGGGAATTTTCATTACGTTTGTTCTGGTGCTGGAGCATTCTTTTTACTTTGTGCATTACTTCTGAGGACTGGCTTGAGTCCGCCCCGTGCACCACCATACAGGACAAGAAGGTGAGCAGGCTGTAACTTTTCTACTACCTTATATAACTAAATATTAAGTGATTCAGAGGAAAGCAAAATCTTCAAACATTTTTCAGTTTATATGTAAGACACTCTCCTGTTTCGCGGTCCACTGAGACCCCCAGGAATTATCGTGGCGCTCGGCCTGCGGGGGACCCCATTGGAGTAGCGGGACAGGTCACGCATGTGCATGCGGAATCTTCGGTTCCGACTCATTTGCGGGCAGACGCGGTTCCGGTGTCCGTGCTGACGCGATTGCGTGCACACTCGAGAGGAGGTTCACAAAGGATTACACGGCCGAACGTACGAGCATCTTATTCGCTATGTTGGCCGCTGATGGGGAATATACCTGTACATAAACTGTAGTTGATTAGAGGGCAGGCATGGGTTAAGTGATCAATGACCAGCCAAGGCCGCATGTCAGGGATTAGGATAATCATATGGCCTATGAGGAATAGACACATGGCACTCCACTCTGTGATTGGCTAGCAGGTGTTTAAGAGGTGATCTTCCTGGCTGGTCAGTGCCCACTGTTGTTTTGACAACCCGGGTGTATGTTGCTGTTCACATTCTTCCAGACTACCTGTGCATGACCTCTGCCTTCTTCAACCCATCTCTAGAGACTGCCTGTGGGAAACTTCTATGCCGAACAGTTTGACTCGTGTTGGACCTCGGATCGTATCCTGGAAATGTCTCGTCCCTAAGTACTACCTTACACTGACTATTTCTTTGCATATGAACTTTGGCCTGGTCTGGCTGTCCCTTGTGAGTTTTCCTGCACAAGTTATTACTTGGATTGATTAACTAAAATAAATCCACCATTGTTTAAACTCTGTCTGGTTGTTTGTGGTTCTGCACCATTACATTATATAGTGAATGTTTGTAAAAAAAAGAATACAAACACTGCTATTTGTTTGAACAGTCTAATATTAACTTTTCTTATTTTTTTTTAGAGGAACAACACTAATTTGATATATTTTTCTTCATGTTTTGATTTGAATAGAATGTGTAGTGTTCCCAATGCATTTGTGTGTATGGAAATACAAGCTATTAGGAGGATTTTGAGCTTTATTCACTTTTTAAACACAAATGTAGCACAGAAGCAGATGCCTGGACCAGGGGCGTAGCTAGAAATGCATGGGCCCCATAGCAAAAAAAAATGTGCGCCCCACCCATTTATCTATCGGGCCTCCCACCACCCCTTCCAGAGCTCCCACGCAAACACCCATCCTAGTTCTCCCACCGCTCAATGGGGATGGAGCAGCGGTGCAGCGAAATAGCGGCAGGACAGATCCTACAGGCTGAACAGCCTGCCGGATCCGTCCTCTCACAAGTGCAAAAGTACCCTTAGTCTGTCATATAAGACTCTCACTTACTAATTACAGCACACACCCCTGTAGTGTCCACCATCAGACAGGGGAGGGAAGAAAAGAAACCCCAGAACTAGAGTGTCAGTGTGCCCCCCATGTTGGGGGCACTCTCTAGTTCACCTGTGTTCAGCGGACGTGGAAATACCTATATACAGTACAGACCAAAAGTTTGGACACACCTTCTCATTCAAAGAGTTTTCTTTATTTTCATTACTATACAAATTGTAGATTCACACTGAAGGCATCAAAACTATGAATTAACACATGTGGAATTATATACATAACAAAAAAGTGTGAAACAACTGAAAATATGTCATATTCTAGGCTCTTCAAAGTAGCCACCTTTTGCTTTGATTACTGCTTTGCACACTCTTGGCATTCTCTTGATGAGCTTCAAGAGGTAGTCATCTGAAATGGTTTTCACTTCACAGGTGTGCCCTGTCAGGTTTAATAAGTGGGATTTCTTGCCTTATAAATGGGGTTGGGACCATCAGTTGCGTTGTGGAGAAGTCAGGTGGATACACAGCTGATAGTCCTACTGAATAGACTGTTAGAATTTGTATTATGGCAAGAAAAAAGCAGCTAAGTAAACTTTAAGAAATTAAGGTCAGTCAGTCCGAAAAATTGGGAAAACTTTGAAAGTGTCCCCAAGTGCAGTCACAAAAACCATCAAGCACTACAAAGAAACTGGCTCACATGCGGACCGCCCCAGGAAAGGAAGACCAAAGTTCACCTCTGCTGCGGAGGATAAGTTCATTCGAGTCACCAGCCTCAGAAATCGCAGGTTAACAGCAGCTCAGATTAGAGACCAGGTCAATGCCACACAGAGTTCTAGCAGCAGACACATCTCTAGAACAACTGTTAAGAGGAGACTGTGTGAATCAGACCTTTATGGTAGAATATCTGCTAGGAAACCACTGCTAAGGACAGGCAACAAGCAGAATAGACTTGTTTGGACTAAAGAACACAAGGAATGGACATTAGACCATTGGAAATCTGTGCTTTGATGAGTCCAAATTTGAGATCTTTGGTTCCAACCACTGTGTCTTTGTGCGACGCAGAAAAGGTGAACGGATGGACTCTACATGCCTGGTTCCCACCGTGAAGCATGGAGGAGGAGGTGTGAAGGTGTGGGGGTGCTTTTCTGGTGACACTGTTGGGGATTTATTCAAAATTAAAGGCATACTGAACCAGCATGGCTACCACAGCATCTTGCAGCGCCATGCTATTCCATCCGGTTTGCGTTTAGTTGGACCATCAATTATTTTTCAACAGGACAATGGCCCCAAACACACCTCCAGGCTGTGTAAGGGCTATTTTACCATGAAGGAGAGTGATGGGGTGCTGCGCCAGATAACCTGGCCTCCACAGTCACCGGACCTGAACCCAATCGAGATGGTTTGGGGTGAGCTGGACCCCAGAGTGAAGGCAAAAGGGCCAACAAGTGCTAAGCATCTCTGGGAACTCCTTCAAGAATGTTGGAAAACCATTTCAGGTGACTACCTCTTGAAGCTCATCAAGAGAATGCCAAGAGTGTGCAAAGCAATAATTAAAGCAAAAGGTGGCTACTTTGAAGAACCTAAAATATGACATATTTTCAGTTGTTTCACACTTTTTTGTTATGTATATAATTCCACGTGTTAATTCATAGTTTTGATGCCTTCAGTGTGAATCTACAATTTTCATAGTCATGAAAATAAAGAAAACTCTTTGAATGAGAAGGTGTGTCCAAACTTTTGGTCTATACTGCATGTCTACTTTTTTTATTTATTAAAGTTTTATACACTAATATTTTTAAAACAAAAAAATCATGTTTTAGTGTCTTCATAGTCTGAGAGCCATAGTTACTTTTATTTTTTGGTCGATTGTTATAGGTAGGGGCAAATTTTTTGCAGGATGAGGTGATGGTTATATTGGTACTATCGGTGGGGAAACGCCTTTTTGATCGCTTGGTGTTGCACTTTTAGTGATGTAAGGTTACAATAAAATGTTTCTTTTAGCACAGTTTTTATTTTACTTTTTTGATAGTGTTCACCTGAGGCATTAAAGGGATTCTGTCACCAGGTTTCACCCCCTCCAGATAAAAATATGGTAATGTTCAGGGAACTTTAACCATTCCTAATGTGGTCTTATAAATGTAATCTGTAGGCTCATTTTGCAAAAAATACGCTATTACTAACCTGTCAGTCATAAAATAAGATGCCCAAGGGGATGTAAATGGCTCCAAGCTGCCGCCCTCACCTGCTGCCATTCGTGCCCAGCGCCGCCTCATAATCTTCTGTGACGCCTCCAGCTCTCCCTCTGTAACATCGCTGGGAAAGCCTCCTGCTCGCTCTCTCTCAGGTGGTCTCATCACACCCAAGAAGGCAAAATTGTCCTGCACCAGTGTCCAAAACATAATCTTTGTCAAAATGAATCAGGCACATGGATCAGTAAGGATTTCCATACCTCTTTGACTGATAACAATGAATAGATCTGCCATTGCTGACAATGTCTTCCTATTCATTGTGTTCAATATTGTGCTGCTGCTGTTGGAGCTGCAACTCCCCCTGTTGCCACTACTACTACTACCCCTAAATGGCTGTACATCTCCTGATTTTTCTGTGAGGCTCCGCACTACTCACTGCTCCTAAAAAATGAGAATAATTGGGGGTCTTGTTCAGAACAAGCCAAAGTTTTTTTTTTTCAAAACTACTGTGTGTATATAAACACTGGCAGGCATCTGCCCCTAATAAGGGAACATTCATGGAACAGTTTTTAATCTGAAAAAAGATGCAACCTCACATTATGGTTTTAAACAGGCTGTTAACACCGTCAACCACGCATTTACATACATATATGTATTTCAATGTCAGTTTTACATTATTTATTGTCATTTTTAACCCCTTAAGGACCGGGCTCATTTTCACCTTAAGGACCGGGCCATTTTTTGCAAATCTGACCAGTGTCACTTTAAGTGCTCATAACTTTCAAACGCTTTGACTTACCCAGGCCGTTCTGAGATTGTTTTTTCGTCACATATTGTACTTCATGACACTGCTAAAATTGGGTCAAAAAAGTTATTTTTTTTGCATAAAAAAATACATTTTTTACCAAAAATTTTGAAAAATTAGCAAATTTCAAAGTTTCAGTTTCTCTACTTCTGTAATACATAGTAATACCCCCAAAAATTGTGATGACTTTACATTCCCCATATGTCTACTTCATGTTTGTAGCATTTTGGGAATGATATTTTATTTTTTGGGGATGTTACAAGGCTTAGAAGTTTAGAAGCAAATTTTGAAATTTTTGAGAAATCTTCAAAATCCCACTTTTTATGGACCAGTTCAGGTTTGAAGTCATATTGTGAGGCTTAGATAATAGAAACCTCCCAAAAATGACCCCATTCTAGAAACTACACCCCTCAAGGTATTCAAAACTGTTTTTTCAAACTTTATTAACCCTTTAGGTGTTCCACAAGAGTTAATGGCAGATGGAGAAACAATTTTGAAATTTCTATTTTTTGGAAAATTTTCCAATATAATAAATTTTTTCCAGGAGTAAAATAAGGGTTAACTGCCAAACAACACTCAAAATGGGTTGCCCTGATTCTGTAGTTTGCAAAAACACCCCATATGTGGTCGTAAACTACTGTTTGGCCGAACGGTAGCACATAGAAGGAGGGGAACACCATATGGGTTTTGGAAGGCAGATTTTGCAGGACTGGTTTTGTTTATACCATGTCCCATTTGAAGCCCCCTGTTGCACCCCTAGAATAGAAATTTCAAAAAAGTGACTCCATCTAAGAAAGTACACCCCTCAAGGTATTCAAAACTGGGTTTACAAACTTTGTTAACCCTTTAGGTGTTCCACAAGAGTTAATGGCAGATGGAGAAACAATTATGAAATTTCAATTTTTTGGAAAATTTTCCAATATAATCAATTTTTTCTAGGAGTAAAACAAGGGTTAACTGCCAAACAACACTCAAAATGGGTTGCCCTGATTCTGTAGTTTGCAAAAACACCCCATATGTGGTCGTAAACTACTGTTTGGCCGAACGGTAGCACATAGAAGGAGGGGAACACCATATGGGTTTTGGAAGGCAGATTTTGCAGGACTGGTTTTGTTTATACCATGTCCCATTTGAAGCCCCCTGTTGCACCCCTAGAATAGAAATTTCAAAAAAGTGACTCCATCTAAGAAAGTACACCCCTCAAGGTATTCAAAACTGGGTTTACAAACTTTGTTAACCCTTTAGGTGTTCCACAAGAGTTAATGGCAGATGGAGAAACAATTATGAAATTTCAATTTTTTGGAAAATTTTCCAATATAATCAATTTTTTCTAGGAGTAAAACAAGGGTTAACTGCCAAACAACACTCAAAATGGGTTGCCCTGATTCTGTAGTTTGCAAAAACACCCCATATGTGGTCGTAAACTACTGTTTGGCCGAACGGTAGCACATAGAAGGAGGGGAACACCATATGGGTTTTGGAAGGCAGATTTTGCAGGACTGGTTTTGTTTATACCATGTCCCATTTGAAGCCCCCTGTTGCACCCCTAGAATAGAAATTTCAAAAAAGTGACTCCATCTAAGAAAGTACACCCCTCAAGGTATTCAAAACTGGGTTTACAAACTTTGTTAACCCTTCAGGTGTTCCACAAGAGTTAATGGCAGATGGAGAAACAATTATGAAATTTCAATTTTTTGGAAAATTTTCCAATATAATCAATTTTTTCTAGGAGTAAAACAAGGGTTAACTGCCAAACAACACTCAAAATGGGTTGCCCTGATTCTGTAGTTTGCAGAAACACCCCATATGTGGTGGTAAACTACTATTTGGCTAAACGGCAGGACATAGAAGAAGGGGAACGCCATATGGTTTTTGGAAGGCAGATTTTGCTGGACTGGTTTATTTACACCATGTACCCTTTCAAGCCCCCTGATGCACCCCTAGAGTAGAAACTCCATAAAAGTGACCCCATCTAGGAAACTACGGGATAAGGTGGTTGTTGTTTTGGGACTATTTTTGGGGTAAATTTGATATTTGGTTGCTCTATATTACTCTTTTTTGAGGCAATGTAACAAAAAAATTAAAATCTAAAATTGTTTCTACATTCGCTATTTAGTTTTGTGGAACACCTAAAGGGTTAACATAGTTTGTAAAGTAACTTTTGAATACCTTGAGGGGTGTAGTTTCTTAGATGGGGTCACTTTTTTGGAGTTTCTAGTCTGGGCTACATCAGGGGGGGCTTCTAATGGGACATGGTGTCAAAAAAAAAACTGTCCATCAAAATCTGCCTTCCAGAAACCGTATGGCGTTCCCTTCGTTCTATGCCCTGCCGTGCGGCTATATAGCCATTTACGACCACATATGGGGTGTTTCTGCAAACGACAGAATCGGGGCAATAAATATTTAGTTTTGTTTGGCTGTTAACCCTTGCTTTATTACCGGCAAAATGGATTTAAATTGAAATTTTGCCCAAAAATAGGTGTTTTGGCACCGTTTTTATTTTATATTTTTAACACCGTTCATCCGAGGCGTTTGGTCAAAAGTTATTTTTATAGCGACGACTTTTACGCACGCGACGATGCCCAATATGTATGGCTCTCAGACTTTGGAGACACTAAGCAGGCATCCTAAAACTGCGGCCCTCCAGATGTTGTAAAACTACAATTCCCACCATGCCCTGCTGATGGCTGTAGGTTGTCTGGGCATGCTGGGAGTTATAGTTTTACAACATCTGGAGGGCCGCAGTTTGAGGATGCCTGCACTAAAACTAATATTTTTGGGGGAAAGAAAAATAGTTTTCGTGTCTCCAAAGTCTGAGAGCCATAGTGTTTTATGTTCTCTAGTGAACTGTTGGGGATTATAAAAATTTAGTACTCCATGGAAGTGTGATACTCCCTGAAGCAATCGATAACGCAGAGGCCCGGATGATCGGGGCACGTGTCGCACTGAGTGGTGGTGTCCTTCCGTATCCCCCTCCTGCGACACACTCTGCACTTTTTTTGGGTTCGTCCCTTCTTTCCAGTATGGGGGACCACACCTGGAAAGTGTTGGCCAGGGACGATCCGGGCGCCTCCAGTTCCCGAGGTACTCCGGCCTGCTCTTTCCCGGTCCGAAAAGATCAGGTCCTTGAGGACTGCCTCATAGAATTGGAGGAATGTCCCTGTGCTGCCAGCGCTTCGGGATAGTACAAAAGAGTTGTACATGGCAACCTGCACCAAGTAGACCGCAACTTTTTTGTACCATGCCCGGGTTTTGCGCATGGCGTTATATGGCGTGAGGACTTGATCCGAGAGATCAACTCCTCCCATATACCGATTGTAGTCGACGATACAATCGGGCTTGAGGACCGTTGCCGCGGTACCTCGCACAGGGACTGGGGTGGTGCCGTTACCGTGGATTGTGGACAGCATAAGGACATCCCTCTTGTCCTTATACCTGACCAGCAACAGGTTTCCACTGGTAAGTGCACGGGTCTCACCCCTGGGGATAGGTACCTGGAGGGGGTAGGCAGGGAGGCTGCGCTGATTTTTCCGCACGGTCCCACAAGCGAACGTAGATCTGGCGGCAAGGGACCTGAACAAGGGAATGCTGGTATAAAAGTTATCCACGTACAAGTGGTAACCATTATCCAGCAGTGGGTACATAAGGTCCCACACGAGTTTCCCGCTAACACCCAGAGTGGGGGGACATTCTGGGGGTTGAATACGGGAATCTCGCCCCTCGTACACACGAAATTTGTAAGTGTACCCTGAGGTACTCTCACAAATTTTGTATAGCTTCACGCCATACCTCGCTCGCTTTGTGGGAATATATTGGCGGAAACTGAGTCTCCCCTTGAACGCAATGAGCGACTCATCAACCGCGACCTCCCTTCCAGGTACGTAGGCCTGCTGAAATGTGGCCCCAAAGTGATCGATGACAGGCCGTATCTTATACAGCCGGTCATAGGCAGGATCACCTCGGGGTGGACATGCTGCATTATCGGAATAATGCAGACATTTCCGGATGGCCTCAAACCGGGAGCGTGTCATGACCATACTGTACAGTGGGGTCTGGTACAGGACGTCCCCACTCCAGTATTGCCTGACACTGGGTTTTTGGACTAGACCCATATGCAGCACGAGGCCCCAAAATGTCCTCATTTCGGCTGCACTGACCGGCGTCCAGCCACCGGGTCTAGCCAAAACTGAGCCTGGGTTTTGAGCGACGAACTGTTGGGCGTACAGATTCGTCTGCTCCACCATCAAATTCACCAGTGGGTTACTGAAAAAAAAACTAAAATAGTCAATTTCAGTAAACCCCACTGTGGGAATCTGGATTCCAGGATTGCCAGCGAAATCCGGAATCTCAGGCTCAAAGTCCACTGGGGGACACCAGCTAAGTTCATCGGCAGGGGTCTCCGGTGAACTTATTTGGTGGGCCGGGAAACCAGTACGAACCCCAGGGCGGCTCGTACTAGGGTGGGCCACAGGATCCCTAGCATGTGCGGCCCCTGGCTCCGCCTGGCGGCGTCTCCGCCGCCTTGGTGGCTCATCGTCATCCGATGATGATGAGGAGGATGCTGATGATAAGAGGAATGTGGGGTCATCCTCATCCTCACTGGGGCTCTCGGAGTCGGAGGCAATCTGGGCATATGCCTCCTCGGCCGAGAACACCCGGCGGGCCATGGGTGTGTGTGCGTGTAGGTGTGCGTGTGTGTAAAACTTTATTATATGTGCGTGTGTGTGGGGGCAACGGGTGTTCGCGTACTAAAAAAAGGAAAAAAGGGCAAGTGTTAGGAAAAAAAAAAAGTTGCTGATTAGCGGTACAACGCTGATCAGCGGTGGGGCAGGCGATGCGCTAACAGTGGACGGACGCTAAAAAGTGCCGACCAGTCAGCGAACGCAGAAAAAAAAGTGGTGGTGAGGGGGCTAGTGGTGGGGGGGGGGGGGTTGGGGGGAGTGGTGGGGGATGGGTGGAGGGGGTGGGGGGGCTGGTGGTGGTGGGGGGCTGGTAGGGGGGGCAAGTGGCAGGGGGGGGTCTGGGGTCTGATAGATGGATCAAAAAAAGTTTTGTGTAAAAGTTAAAAGTTTTTTTTTTTTTTCCTAACTAACTTTTCCCTTCTTTCCCTGCCTAACGATGCCTCTCCCTCACTGACCCTAACCTACCTGGGTGGCGATGGGTGCAGGAGGGTGATGGATGGCGATTAGGGGGACACAGGAGCTGGTGCTGGACGATGCTGCCGGGTGCTCGTGCAGAACAGGAAGAGGAGGGGAGAGAGGAGCGCAGGAAGTTTGAATCTCGCGCCTCTCTCCCCTGCACCAATCAGCACCCTGGACAGCAGTGTTCAGCACCAGGGCCAGCACCGCCTCCTCAAATCCTCGGACTGCGATTGGTGGTGTATAATTACGCCACCGATCGCAGTCTTTTTCCGGTTCATCGGGTCACCGGACACCCGAATGGACCGGAAACGCAGAAAACCGCAGGTCTGAATTGACCTGCGGTTTTCTGCGATCGCCGATACGGGGGGGTCAAATGACCCCCCCCCCTGCGTTGTTACGGGATGCCGGCTGAATGATTTCAGCCGAAATCCCATTCCGATTAACCCCCGGGGCGCCGGAATGCCGATTTTAAGTCAGGACGTACCGGTACGCCCTTGGTCCTTAAGGACTCGGGAAATAGGGCGTACCGGTATGCCCTGTGTCCTTAAGGGGTTAAAGAGCTATAAGGGGGAGCAAAGAGAGAAAAATGAAAAAAAAAAAAAGGACAGAAAGTTAAGAGTAATATGAGCCCAGGGAGACCAGAGAGTGCAATATACCAATTTTCAGGACAATTGTAGGACTTTTAATTTGTGTAGAACCGATTTGGAATCAAATCAGATTTTTCACTGATTCGTTCGAATTGGACCTAAAACAAATTTCAAGAAAAGAATCTCTAAATGGGTGTATCAGCTGGTACAGACACATAATTATTTTGACTCTTTACCAAAAGTGGCTGCAGTATATGGTTCTGGTGCAATGTAGGTCTTCTCATTCTGCAATCCCTAGGGAGTTTGGAAATCTCTAACGCCTCTTTCAGATGGGCGAGATTTCTGCACGGGTGCGATGCATGAGGTGAACGTTGTCCTAAGGCATCTAATGGTTAATGGGCTTGATTAAAAATTGGCCAGACTTTTGTGCCTATGGCTACAGTAAATAAAAAAATAAAAAAAAACATCGTTAGTATTACCATATCCCAAAAAAAGTCCAAACTTTAAAAATGTTAAAATATTTATCCCCGGGTGAATAACAGAATTAAAAAACTAATCAGAATGAACCATTTGCAGTTTTTTGGTCATGTTGCCCGCACAAAAAATTCAATAGAAATTGATCAAAAAGTCGTATGTACCCCAAAAGTTGTATGTACCAATAAAAACGACAGCTCACGCTGCAAGTAATAAGACACATCTCTGTTGACAGAAATATATATAAAAAAAGTTTTAGATTTTAGGGCTGTATTACACTGGCAGATAAGCCTTACGATTGTCGGGAATGAAGCACTCCTTGCCAACATTTGCCTGCTTGTCAGTGAAGGAGACCGCTGCATTTACATGCAGCCATCTCCTCCACAGTATAAGGAGGAGTGGATTCTAATACCATCTCTCATCCCCATACAGAATCATTATTTGCTGGCAGCAGTGTGCAATTTGACAACACGATCTTCTGCCTGCAAACAATGATTTTTGTTACGGCATAAAAGATGTGATTGTTGATCATTAGTGTTGAGCGAGCATGCTCGGCCGAACTGCTGTTCAGTTTGAGCATCGCTATGCTCGGCACATCCGAGTGCTCAGCCAAATACTGCGGGTGCTCAAGTACAATTTAATACAATGAAAGTCAATGAGAGACCCGAGCATCAAACCAGGCACAACCTGCTCTGAAGAAGAGAGAGTGTCTGGTTTACCAAAAAAGGTTAGAAATTGATGGAAACCCCATCAAAATGGTTTGGAAACAGCATTAAGAGGATGGCTGGATGCGTCTTGGACTCCTATTATCTACGACGTATAATAGACAACCACACAAAGGATATATGCCAAAAGCCAGGTATATGCAAGCCATCTATCTATCCATGAGACAGATGACAAGCTTAGTCAGCATACCTTACAATGGAAGCCTTGTGCACTATGAAACATTCCAAACCAGCTCTCATCTGACTAAGAGCCAGTAAGCCTCAAAGTTACTTCAGATCTGTTGGATGGTTTGGGTGGACCTGCACAACTAGATCAATATCATTAGGGAGACAAAAAGTTTTCTGATTGTAGTAACATAATGTTCAATAACCTTTCTATACAGTTTTGTCATCTAAAAATGCATTTGCATAAACATGGGCAGATGGGAAAGACATGCAAATGATCAGAATTTGCCTTGTTTTTCAGCTGAAAAACCATTTGCATGGAAAATGTGTGATCTACACTACTCATGAACAGCACCATCTATTGGTTTCATAGTGTTATGACAAGAGTGATAGAATTGTCATGAAACTATGAAAACAATAGATGGCGCTGTTCATGAGTCATGAATAGCGCCATCTATTGGTTTCATAGTCTTATGACAAAGTGTTGAGTGCAAATATTTAAATAGCGAATTTTTATCTTGAATATCGCAACTTTCATTGGCCCACAAGCAACTTAAGCAGGGAGGAATCATGACGTTAGATGGAAAAAATTACGAATATTCTAGAAAACAAATATATAGCACTATATCGAATATATTTTTTTTTTAGAATATTTGTCTTTTTTTTTCAATCTGTAAAGTTGTTTTACTTCGGCATAATACTCCCCGACAAGCGTCCCCGTCACCATGGGAACGCCTGCGGGTTAGAATATACCATTGAATCTGAGTTTTCACCATCTCCCTGAGAAAACTCCAAAAATTTGTTATGCAAATATTCATGCTCTACAGTTTGTCATAAGACTATGAAACCAATAGATGGTGCTGTTCATGACTCATGAACAGCGCCATCTATTAGTTTCTTATTCTCATGACAATACTATTTATTACTCTTGTCATAAGACTAAGAAACCAATAGATGGCGCTGTTCATAAGTAGTGTAGATAGCAAATTTTCTATGAAAATGGTTTTTCAGCTGAAAAACAAGGCAGATTATGCTAATTTGCTTGTCTTCCCTATATGTCCATGTTTATGCAAATGAGTTTTACATGACAAAACTGTTGTCATGTTGTCCTAACATAATAATTGAATATTATGTTAGGACAATCAGAAAACGTTTTGTCTCCCTAATGATATTGATCTAGGTGTGCAGGTCCACCCAAACCATCCGACAGATCTCAAGGATCTTTGAGGCTTACTGGCTCAGATGAGAGCTGGTTTGGAATGTCTCATAGTGCACAAAGCTGCCATTGTAAGGTATTGCGACTAAGCCTGTCATCTGTCTCATGAAAATATTGATGGTTTGCATATACCTGGCTTTTGGCATATAGCCTTTGTGCGGTTGTATATTGTATGTCGTAGATAATAGGAGTCCAAGACACATCCAGCTATCCTCTTAATGCTGTTTCCAAACCATTTTGATCGGGTTTCCATCAATTTCTAACCTTTTTTTGTGAACCAGACCCTCCCTTTTCTTCCGAGCAGGGGGTGCCTGGGGTTCTCCCATTGACTTCCATTGTGCTCAGTAGAACACACGAGCATACCGATGTGTTCGGCCGAGTGCACGAGCACTTTGGTGCTTGATCAACACTATTCATCATTCATTGGGTAATCGGCTGCACTTTTACTCAGGAAGATCATCTCTAACAAGCATTCCTACAAATGCTTGTTAGCGATGATTTGGCCAACCATCAGACATTGTAATACATGCCTTAGAATATGGTGATGAAAACAATAAGGTTGTCTTGCCATTTTAGCCCACAGTAAACATTGTAAAAACAAACAAAAAAAAAGACATTTTTTCTTTTTTTTCAATTACACCCTCCATAATTTTTTTTTTAAATTTTCCAATGCAAGCTACGATAAATTTAATGGTGCCACCATAAAATGCAATTGTTCTGTAAAAAAAAGGAGAGCCCTTATACATTTATGTGAACAGAAAATGTAAAATGTTACAGCTATAAAAAGGCGGGATGGAAAAAACAAAGGCACAAAAATGAAAATTGGCCTGGTCCTTAAGGGGTTAATACAATGTATTACTTGCTTCATTCCCCTTGCTCTTTTATGTAACATTTATGAGGATTTTGCTTACACAAGAACCTAATTTCATAAGTGTCAGATGTATAGTTGGCATGTTAAACTCTTTGCTGCTTAATATCCATGTTAATAACCTGAAACTTTCAATTTAGTGACAATCCATCATTCTTAAACTATTATTTGAAATAGGGAAACCTAATCTACTCACATTGACTCCCACAGACTGGAGCCGCCATGAGAAGCTCAGAGAAATCAATTATTCTCAAGTGTGTAAGTCATAAAACAGAGAATTCATCAATACCCTTATATTCACACTGCTCTGTGATGTTCAAGAGTTAGGCAGACCAGTCATAAAACATGCTATTTTACAAGATTCCTCTTAACTTTCCTGAAAATGTTCCAATTTGATGTTTTATTGCCAGCAAAATTATATGGCCGGTGGTCTGAAGCAATTCTCCAATATGCCATCAAGGAGACATCCAAATCTCTCATTTATGAGGAAAGGACATACTGGGTAGAGGACATACAACACTCCAGTATTACTTCATGATTGATGGCAGGGCCAGTCTGCAGCTTTTTGTAAAGCTTATTTTCATTCTATTTTTCTCTGGAGGTTTGGAAAAAAGATATTCTTTCTATAGTAAGAGTGTCTGGTGGCATTTCCCGTAGAAAAAAACTCTTTGCATGCAGAACATACTGACTGAAACATTAAAACTGCTTATCCAACTATCAGTGTAACAAATGGGCACATGCTGCTAATTAAATGGATATTGATTTTCTACAGTTGTAGCTGTAGAAGTTATCTCTGTCAAGGAATGCCCAGAATTCATTCACAAGGGTGATATAAGATCTTAATACTGTTTGACAGATTGTAAAAGCAATATCCTTAAAGGACCAGCAACAAGAAAATTAAAATGTATTTACTCATTTACCATCAGATTTGGCTTTCTGATCATGAAATACATATTTGTTGAATAATTGTATTAAACATGTAATGATGTGTTCACTCTCAACTTCGGTTTCTCTCTCGTTAAATTGAATACATTATTGTAAAATGCTATTAATACCTTTGATGGCCTGCAAAACTCATCACAACTACTGGGTGGTTGCACATAGCCCAATATAGCATATATTGTAACTCTCCTGAGTATTTATTTTTTATTTTTTCAAAGCTAGTCATCTTGTGTCACACATCTCTGAAAATGTCAAGCTAAAGATGAAATTTTAGGAAGTACAAATGTACATTTTTTTTTTAGATTATATAAAAATTGTTTGCATAGCATGTTCAATAATTTATATATGAGGATGTCACTTTCATTGACTGCCCAAGAAGGATCATATAATTGGTGGCTGCCTATGGCTTCCACTGGTGATAACACAGGCTTCTATTTTTACCCCTTATTATCAACAAGATACAGTTGCAAGAAAAAGTATGTGAACCCTTTGGAATTATATTGATTTCTGCACAAATTGGTCATAAAATGTGATCTGATCTTCATCTAAGTCACAACAATAGACAATCACAGTCTGCTTAACCCTCCTCTTATGTTAGCTTTCTGTTAGTATCCATTAAGTTAACGGGTCGGTTTTGACCCGTGTCTTAAATCAGCCATAAAATACCCTCGGAACAATTATTTATCATCCAATTTGTTTCTTACCTCTTGGTTACCTTGTTAGGCTTCTTTATCCTTGAAAAGATTGGTTTTAATATTTTTGGTGTGACCCCTTAGACCTTTCTAAATCTTCCCACTCTTGCATGCTGCATATTGGAGATGATTACTCTGCAAGTCAGCAACTCTGAAATGTATTGGTCCTATGTTTCTTTACTTTATTTAGACAAACAGACAAGCAGGCAAAGAGACAGGCCCCTCCCTAACTACAGCTCACAGGGTTGAGAGGTGATTGGCTGTCAGTGTCACTAAGCAGAGAGAGTGTTTATGATTTCAGTTTTTGCACTTGTTAGTGTCCTATAATCCTATATTATAACTGGGTCAGAATTGACCCTAACACCATAAACGTCTTAATTTTCACCACAGTATTTTATAATTTAGTGAAAAGGAATCTTTTTCTATTACATTGTTTAAATAGAGGTTCCTGACAAAGTAAAAAAATCTTGATGCAATAAACAAATTTATGTGATACTTAAAACATTCAAAACCTGAAAACAGGTCCGTTCTGACCCTAACAAAAGAGGAGGGTTAAACTAATAACACACAAAGAATTAAATGTTACCATGTTTTTATTGAACACACCATGTAAACATTTACAGTGCAGGTGGAAAAAGTATGTGAACCCTGAGACTAATGATATCTCCAAGAGCTAATTGAAGTGAGGGGTCAGTCAACTGGAGTCCAATCAATGAGATGAGATTGGAGGTGTTGGTTACAGCTGCCCTGCCATGTAAAAAACACACACCCGTTCTGGGTTTGCTTTTCACAAGAAGCATTGCCTGATGTGAATGATGCCTTGCACAAAAGAGCTCTCAGAAAACCTATGATTAATAATGGTTCTAAATAGATGTCTTGGAAATAGCTCACCAACCCCACAATCACAGGAGGTGCACAATCTGATGATTCACCCTTCAAATTGAATAACTGTCAAAAAAAGATTGGCACACTCATACATGCGGAGCCCCACGTAATTTGAACAATTTATTCTAGCTGTACTTGGTTAAAATATAATAAAATACAATAAAATACCTTTGAATAAAATATATAAAAAAGAATTAAACAGTGTATACAGTTGTTGCTATATTGTTCTGATTTGCTTATTGCGGATACTGGGGATATCCGAAATAAGTATATTTGCCCTGATTATGGCTTGGTTACACGTATACTGTGGCTGTGTCTCGTGAACCTGTTAATTCTAATCACTGGTGACTATCTGCTGATTTCAACAAAAAACACCAACATACATATGTGACACTTCTTATCTGCATAGTCCATACACTTCCCAAATGGTCTGTAATCAATTCCTCATGAGAATCCTCTCATGGGCTTTCATTTAAATTTTTCAAAAGTTTCCGAAATAATCTTCGAAATTGACCAAAACAGAGAGTTTTTTTCGAGAAATTTTTCTACACAGACTTCGGTTTATCTTAGCATTAGAAAAAACGGCATCACAGAGTCAATGTAAAAGATCGCATGTGAAGATTTTCTATAGACAGAAACCGTGCTGGTATTTTTCGCAAAATATGCGTTAGAGTTATAATCGATACCAATAACCCACAACTGTGGGCTTACCTTTCCTTTTTATTCAGCTGTTTTTTTCGAGTCGTTAGTTCCGATTGCAGGCCGGCGTTCCGGTCTTTACTATGTCAGTTTTTCAACACTCTATATTTCGCAGGGGATGTGTTCCCAGTAATCGCTTTTAGGTGATTAAAGGTAGGTGTGTGCAAAGGCTTCTTTCTTGAATCCTCGATATCCTTTGTTGTTAACAGTGCACTGTTTGATCGGGTTCAAGTCTTTCAGGGGTGAAACTTACGCCAGACGCGTTTCGAGGATAACTCTCCCCTTCCTCAGTGGCATCACCCCCTACAAGTAGAAGTTTCTTCTTCCTCTGACTGTCTATAGTTGTTTCAAGATTCATAGACAATACAGTTATGTCAATTTTCATACATGCAATTTTTTTCTATCATGAGATTTTTTTTCTTTTCTTATGATGTGTTTTTTTCTCTATTTTTCTCTATTGATGCTTTTTTTGATATTTGTTGCATTTATTCATACTAAATCAACTGTATGTCATATCTTTTTAAAAAGTCATTGCTAAATCCAATTATAAAACAATTTCCAGTTTCTCCTTCAAAATCATTAACTTCAAGGTTGGATCGAGTGGTGGTACATTAGATACTTTCAGGGAAGGATCAGGGGACGTACACCCATGGTCCAGGGGGGATCACAGTGCTGATAAACAGCCTGACATGTGATTCCCCATGGACTCATGGGCGGATGGCCCTATATCTATAAAAATCCCAAAATTTCCAGCTCTGAGTTTAGCCCCATTGGCATCATGCTCCCAAAATCATAGATACGCCTAGATTCGGCTCTCGACATTTTTTCTATATAGTTTCCCCCCTTCCAGTGTGTGTCTATCTTCTCCAGCGCCATAAATGACAGGCCTGTAAAGCTTTTGTTGTGCATCTCCTTGAAGTGTTTAGATAGAGGATTGTTTTCACATCCTTTTGTGATGTTGTTGAGATGTTCTGATATTCTAACTTTAAGCTGTCTTTTAGTTCGGCCAATATATTGTTTGGGACAAGGGCACTGGATTAGATAGACCACACTGGAGGATTACATGTCAGAGATTGTTTTACAGTCATCGAAAAGGCATTCTGGGTTGAGGAAATTTCCGTAGTTTTTTTAGGAAATTTTGTTTTCCTACATCCTATGCACGTTCCGCATTTAAAGAAACCATTGGGGTTCAGCCAACCTGATATATTGTTTTTTTTCTTCTTTTTGTCTTTTATTTGTATACCCAGATTTGGAGCCCTGGTATAAGTAATGAGTGGTTGGGCCGGTAATATAGGACCAATTATTTTATCATATAACACATGGTGCCAGTGCCGTTTAATCAACTGTGATATTTGTCTTGATTTTGCATTATAGGGCAAGATTATTCTAAACTCAGATTTTTTGTCAAAGTCCTGTAGGGGTTTAGTTTCAAAAAAGGATTTTCTGTCCAGCTGTCTCACTTTTCCCAGTGCTTCCTCAAGTATTTTTACAGGATAATTCTTCTCTCTAAACTGCAGACTCATTTTAGTAGCTTCCTCCTCAAAATTTTCATTTTCGGTACAGTTGCGCCTGTTATGGCGGAACTGTCCTAGGGGGACATTTATGAGCCATTTCGGTAAATGGCAGCTAGAGAAAAGAATAAATCCATTTGTAGATGTTGGTTTGTGATAGGTATTGCACAGGTATTTATTATCTTTTTTTGTAATTTGTAAATCTAGGAAGTCTACCTTCTCTCTATTAGTGCCTGCCGTAAAGCACAAGTTATACAGATTTTTATTGAGATCTGCATAAATTGTTGCAATCCATTCTCACCATCTCTCCAAATGAAAATAACATCGTCGATGTAGCGCCGCCATAGGACCAGGTCACCCCCAAGCTTGGGATCTATGAACTCGCGTTCCCATTGGGCCAAAAATAGATTGGCGTAGCTGGGGGCGAACCTAGTACCCATGGCGGTGCCCCTCAACTGTAAATAATATTCATCATTGAAGAAAAAATAATTGTGGTGAAGAATGTGATCCACACCCTCTAATATAAAATTTATTTGATCCTGCTGCAAACTACCATTAGAATTGAGTTGTTCTTTTAGGGCTAAGATTCCCTGTGTATGGTCTATTATTGTATAGAGGGACTGTACGTCCAGTGTGTTGATGATCCACTCTGGTTGAACGTCTAGTCCCGCTAATACCCCAATGATTTGGGTTGTGTCCTTTATATAGGACTTGGTGATTTTTACCAATGGTTGCTGCAGGATATCAATATATTGTGATAGGTTCGATGTTAGAGAACCTATCCCCGATATGATCGGGCGTCCCGGAGGGTTTACTATATCCTTATGGATCTTCGGCAGGCAATAGAAGATCGGCAGTCTGCCTGATGTTCCTGTGATATAGTTATATTCTTGTTCAGTCAAAATGTTTTGCTGAAGACCTTTATCACAATAATTTGCTAAAACCAACTAAAATTCACTTGTCTGATCTTTTTTTATTTTCTTATATGTAGATTAGTCAGACAGCTGTGACAGAAACTCCCTACTATATTGATCTTTTCCCCAGATGACAATGGCGCCCCCCTTGTCGGACGGATGGATTACAATATTCTGTTCTTCCTCTAATTCTCTTATGGCCTTAATCTCAGCACTGATTAAATTATTTCTGTTAAATCTTTTTGGTTTGATCTTATTTAGACCTATTTCTATATTTTTTTGAAAGGCAGATATTTCTGAACTGATTTCCGCCCTCGAAAATTTCTTTGATTTATTTTTCAAGTGAGTATGTGTGAAGGAATCTTCCTTCTCTGTGTTCGTGCTAACAGGATTTTTCAAAAAATACTTCTTTAGGCACAATTTATGAATACATTTTTGAATACCTATATAGGTATCAAATTTATTTAGCTTTTTGGTGGGGGCAAACTTTAATCCCTTATTTAATAGGGAAATTTGTGCAGGTGTGAGGGTTATCTGACTAAGATTTACTATATTATTTTGATCTGTGTTTAATAGTGTCTCTTGTGTTCTGTTTTTTTTCTTCCCTCTTCGTGTTTTCCCGGTTTTGTGGGATATTCCCTGTGATAATGTCTCTGACTGTCCATTTGATAATGGTCCTTGACATTGTGTGAGCGTGAGTCTTGTTTCTTCTGATATGACCTTTGATACATCGGTTTCCTCTGTTCTAGTGGTGGAGTTCTGTGCCTCAAGTTGTACGGTGGTCTATAAGGTATTGGTGTCTGTTTTTCGTGATCTGGTGATTTTGAGTGTCTGTGTCGAATTCTTGGCGGGTAGTGAGGCGGGGTTTGATTTAAAAAAGAATTGTGCGCTAAGATTTCAAATCTGTTTAGGGTTGTTACGCCATATTTACTATGGTCGTCATTTTCTTTTGATGTCTGTCCACTGGTAGTTGGCCTTGACAATTCTTTTATTACTTGTATCTCATTTGTTTTTCCTTTCGGTATATACTTATATTTTTTCATTTTTTTAGCAATTATTTCTTGTTCAGTTTTGTCTAGACTTTTACAAAGTCTTTCTTGCCAAATTTCGAAGATCTGGTCTCTTGGAAACTGATCTATTTTTTTTCTTTCAGTTTTGTAATCTGTTCAGACAGATTATCCAAGATCTCAGATCTACGTTTAATAATCATTTCGACCAATACACGTGATTGTGTGAATAAAAAATCCTCCCACTCTTTATTAAATACCTCTCCCAATAAATCCTGAGCTGGTAACTTGGTTAGCTGGAGACTAGAGTTGAGCGAACACCTGGATGTTCGGGTTCGAGAAGTTCGGCCGAACATCCCGGAAATGTTCGGGTTCGGGATCCGAACCCGATCCGAACTTCGTCCCGAACCCGAACCCCATTGAAGTCAATGGGGACCCGAACTTTTCGGCACTAAAACGGCTGTAAAACAGCCCAGGAAAGGGCTAGAGGGCTGCAAAAGGCAGCAACATGTAGGTAAATCCCCTGCAAACAAATGTGGATAGGGAAATGAATTAAAATAAAAAGTAAATAAATAAAAATTAACCAAAATCAATTGGAGAGAGGTTCCATAGCAGAGAATCTGGCTTCCCGTCACCCACCACTGGAACAGTCCATTCTCAGATATTTAGGCCCCGGCACCCAGGCAGAGGAGAGAGGTCCCGTAACAGACAATCTGGCTTCATGTCAGCAGAGAATCAGTCTTCATGTCATAGCAGAGAATCAGGCTTCACGTCAGCCACCACTGCAACAGTCCATTGTCATAAATTTAGGCCCAGCACCCAGGCAGAGGAGAGAGGTCCCGTAACAGAGGATCTGGCTTCATGTCAGCAGAGAATCAGTCTGCATGTCATAGCAGAGAATCAGGCTTCACGTCAGCCACCACTGCAACAGTCCATTGGCATATATTTAGGCCTAGCACCCAGGCAGAGGAGAGAGGTCCCGTAACAGACAATCTGGCTTCATGTCAGCAGAGAATCAGTCTGCATGTCATAGCAGAGAATCAGGCTTCACGTCAGCCACCACTGCAACAATCCATTGGCATATATTTAGGCCTAGCACACAGGCAGAGGAGAGAGGTCCCGTAACAGACAATCTGGCTTCATGTCAGCAGAGAATTAGTCTGCATGTCATAGCAGAGAATGAGGCTTCACGTCAGCCACCACTGCAACAGTCCATTGGCATATATTTAGGCCTAGCACACAGGCAGAGGAGAGAGGTCCCGTAACAGACAATCTGGCTTCATGTCAGCAGAGAATCAGTCTGCATGTCATAGCAGAGAATCAGGCTTCACGTCAGCCACCACTGCAACAGTCCATTGTCATAAATTTAGGCCCAGCACCCAGGCAGAGGAGAGAGGTCCCGTAACAGACAATCTGGCTTCATGTCAGCAGAGAATTAGTCTGCATGTCATAGCAGAGAATGAGGCTTCACGTCAGCCACCACTGCAAACGTCCATTGGCATATATTTAGGCCTAGCACACAGGCAGAGGAGAGAGGTCCCGTAACAGACAATCTGGCTTCATGTCAGCAGAGAATCAGTCTGCATGTCATAGCAGAGAATGAGGCTTCACGTCACCCACCACTGCAACAGTCCATTGGCATATATTTAGGCCTAGCACACAGGCAGAGCAGAGAGGTCCCGTAACAGACAATCTGGCTTCATGTCAGCAGAGAATCAGTCTGCATGTCATAGCAGAGAATGAGGCTTCACGTCACCCACCACTGCAACAGTCCATTGGCATATATTTAGGCCTAGCACACAGGCAGAGCAGAGAGGTCCCGTAACAGACAATCTGGCTTCATGTCAGCAGAGAATCAGTCTGCATGTCATAGCAGAGAATGAGGCTTCACGTCACCCACCACTGCAACAGTCCATTGGCATATATTTAGGCCTAGCACACAGGCAGAGCAGAGAGGTCCCGTAACAGACAATCTGGCTTCATGTCAGCAGAGAATCAGTCTGCATGTCATAGCAGAGAATGAGGCTTCACGTCACCCACCACTGCAACAGTCCATTGGCATATATTTAGGCCTAGCACACAGGCAGAGCAGAGAGGTCCCGTAACAGACAATCTGGCTTCATGTCAGCAGAGAATCAGTCTGCATGTCATAGCAGAGAATGAGGCTTCACGTCACCCACCACTGCAACAGTCCATTGGCATATATTTAGGCCTAGCACACAGGCAGAGCAGAGAGGTCCCGTAACAGACAATCTGGCTTCATGTCAGCAGAGAATCAGTCTGCATGTCATAGCAGAGAATGAGGCTTCACGTCACCCACCACTGCAACAGTCCATTGGCATATATTTAGGCCTAGCACACAGGCAGAGCAGAGAGGTCCCGTAACAGACAATATTGGCTTCATGTCAGCAGAGAATCAGTCTGCATGTCATAGCAGAGAATGAGGCTTCACGTCACCCACCACTGCAACAGTCCATTGGCATATATTTAGGCCTAGCACACAGGCAGAGCAGAGAGGTCCCGTAACAGACAATCTGGCTTCATGTCAGCAGAGAATCAGTCTGCATGTCATAGCAGAGAATGAGGCTTCACGTCACCCACCACTGCAACAGTCCATTTTCATAAATTTAGGCCCAGCACCCAGGCAGAGGAGAGAGGTCCCGTAACAGAGGATCTGGCTTCATGTCAGCAGAGAATCAGTCTGCATGTCATAGCAGAGAATCAGGCTTCACGTCAGCCACCACTGCAACAGTCCATTGTCATAAATTTAGGCCCAGCACCCAGGCAGAGGAGAGAGGTCCCGTAACAGACAATCTGGCTTCATGTCAGCAGAGAATTAGTCTGCATGTCATAGCAGAGAATGAGGCTTCACGTCAGCCACCACTGCAACAGTCCATTGGCATATATTTAGGCCTAGCACACAGGCAGAGGAGAGGTTCATTCAACTTTGGGTAGCCTCGCAATATAATGGTAAAATGAAAATAAAAATAGGATTGAATGAGGAAGTGCCCTGGAGTCCAATAATATATGGTTATGGGGAGGTAGTTAATGTCTAATCTGGACAAGGGACGGACAGGTCCTGTGGGATCCATGCCTGGTTCATTTTTATGAACGTCAGCTTGTCCACATTGGCTGTAGACAGGCGGCTGCGTTTGTCTGTAATGACGCCCCCTGCCGTGCTGAATACACGTACAGACAAAACGCTGGCTGCCGGGCAGGCCAGCACCTCCAAGGCATAAAAGGCTAGCTCTGGCCACGTGGACAATTTAGAGACCCAGAAGTTGAATGGGGCCGAACCATCAGTCAGTACGTGGAGGGGTGTGCACACGTACTGTTCCACCATGTTAGTGAAATGTTGCCTCCTGCTAACACGTTGCGTATCAGGTGGTGGTGCAGTTAGCTGTGGCGTGTTGACAAAAGTTTTCCACATCTCTGCCATGCTAACCCTGCCCTCAGAGGAGCTGGCCGTGACACAGCTGCCTTGGCGACCTCTTGCTCCTCCTCTGCCTTGGCCTTGGGCTTCCACTTGTTCCCCTGTGACATTTGGGAATGCTCTCAGTAGCGCGTCTACCAACGTGCGCTTGTACTCGCGCATCTTCCTATCACGCTCCAGTGCAGGAAGTAAGGTGGGCACATTGTCTTTGTAGCGTGGATCCAGCAGGGTGGCAACCCAGTAGTCCGCACAGGTTAAAATGTGGGCAACTCTGCTGTCGTTGCGCAGGCACTGCAGCATGTAGTCGCTCATGTGTGCCAGGCTGCCCAGGGGTAAGGACAAGCTGTCCTCTGTGGGAGGCGTATCGTCATCGTCCTGCCTTTCCCCCCAGCCACGCACCAGTGATGGACCCGAGCTGCGTTGGGTGCCACCCCGCTGTGACCATGCTTCATCCTCATCCTCCTCCACCTCCTCCTCATCCTCGTCCTCCTCGTCCTCCAGTAGTGGGCCCTGGCTGGCCACATTTGTGGCTGGCCACATTTGTACCTGGCCTCTGCTGTTGCCAAAAACCTCCCTCTGAGTCACTTCGAAGAGACTGGCCTGAAAGTGCTAAAAATGACCCCTCTTCCTCCTCCTCCTCCTCCTGGGCCACCTCCTCTTCCATCATCGCCCTAAGTGTTTTCTCAAGGAGACATAGAAGTGGTATTGTAACGCTGATAACGGTGTCATCGCCACTGGCCATGTTGGTGGAGTACTCGAAACAGCGCAACAGGGCACACAGGTCTCGCATGGAGGCCCAGTCATTGGTGGTGAAGTGGTGCTGTTCTGTAGTGCGACTGACCCGTGCGTGCTGCAGCTGAAACTCCACTATGGCCTGCTGCTGCTCGCACAGTCTGTCCAGCATGTGCAAGGTGGAGTTCCACCTGGTGGGCACGTCGCATATGAGGCGGTGAGCGGGAAGGCCGAAGTTACGCTGTAGCGCAGACAGGCGAGCAGCAGCAGGATGTGAACGCCGGAAGCGCGAACAGACGGCCCGCACTTTATGCAGCAGCTCTGACATGTCGGGGTAGTTGTGAATGAACTTCTGCACCACCAAATTCAGCACATGCGCCAAGCAAGGGATGTGCGTCAAATTGGCTAGTCCCAGAGCTGCAACGAGATTTCGCCCATTATCACACACCACCAGGCCGGGCTTGAGGCTCACCGGCAGCAACCACTCGTCGGTCTGTTGTTCAATACCCCGCCACAACTCCTGTGCGGTGTGGGGCCTGTCCCCCAAACATATGAGTTTCAGAATGGCCTGCTGACGTTTACCCCGGGCTGTGCTGAAGTTGGTGGTGAAGGTGTGTGGCTGACTGGATGAGCAGGTGGAAGAAGAGGAGGAGGAAGCCGAGAAGGAGGAGGTGGCAACAGGAGGCAAAGAATGTGCGATCCTTGGCGGCGGAAGGACGTGCGCCAAACAGCTCTCCGCCTGGGGCCCAGCTGCCACTACATTTACCCAGTGTGCAGTTAGGGAGATATAGCGTCCCTGGCCGTGCTTACTGGTCCACGTATCTGTGGTTAGGTGGACCTTGCTACAGATGGCGTTGCGCAGTGCACACTTGATTTTATCGGATACTTGGTTGTGCAGGGAAGGCACGGCTCTCTTGGAGAAGTAGTGCCGGCTGGGAACAACATACTGTGGGACAGCAAGCGACATGAGCTGTTTGAAGCTGTCTGTGTCCACCAGCCTAAATGACAGCATTTCATAGGCCAGTAGTTTAGAAATGCTGGCATTCAGGGCCAGGGATCGAGGGTGGCTAGGTGGGAATTTACGCTTTCTATCAAATGTTTGTGAGATGGAGAGCTGAACGCTGGCGTGTGACATGGTTGAGACGCTTGGTGACGGAGGTGGTGGTGGTGGTGTTGGTGGTACATCCCCTGTTTGCTGGGCGGCAGGTGCCAACGTTCCTCCAGAGGCGGAGGAAGAGGCCGAGGCGGCAGCAGCAGAATAGGCCGAGGCGGCAGCAGCAGATGAGGTAGCAGGGGGAGCCTGAGTGACTTCCTTGGTTTTAAGGTGTTTACTCCACTGCAGTTCATGCTTTGCATGCAGGTGCCTGGTCATGCAGGTTGTGCTCAGGTTCAGAACGTTAATGCCTCGCTTCAGGCTCTGATGGCACAGCGTGCAAACCACTCGGGTCTTGTCGTCAGCACATTGTTTGAAGAAGTGCCATGCCAGGGAACTCCTTGAAGCTGCCTTTGGGGTGCTCGGTCCCAGATGGCGGCGGTCAGTAGCAGGCGGAGTCTCTTGGCGGCGGGTGTTCTGCTTTTGCCCACTGCTCCCTCTTTTGCTACGCTGTTGGCTCGGTCTCACCACTGCCTCTTCCTCCGAACTGTGAAAGTCAGTGGCACGACCTTCATTCCATGTGGGGTCTAGGACCTCATCGTCCCCTGCATCGTCTTCCACCCAGTCTTGATCCCTGACCTCCTGTTTAGTCTGCACACTGCAGAAAGACGCAGCAGTTGGCACCTGTGTTTCGTCATCATCAGAGACATGCTGAGGTGGTATTCCCATGTCCTCATCATCAGGAAACATAAGTGGTTGTGCGTCAGTGCATTCTATGTCTTTCACCGCTGGGGAAGGGCTAGGTGGATGCCCTTGGGAAACCCTGCCAGCGGAGTCTTCAAACAGCATAAGAGACTGCTGCATAACTTGAGGCTGAGACAGTTTCCCTGGTATGCATGGGGGTGATGTGACAGACTGATGGGGTTGGTTTTCAGGCGCCATCTGTGCGCTTTCTGCAGAAGACTGGGTGGGAGATAATGTGAACGTGCTGGATCCACTGTCGGCCACCCAATTGACTAATGCCTGTACCTGCTCAGGCCTTACCATCCTTAGAACGGCATTGGGCCCCACCATATATCGCTGTAAATTCTGGCGGCTACTGGGACCTGAGGTAGTTGGTACACTAGGACGTGTGGATGTGGCAGAACGGCCACGTCCTCTCCCAGCACCAGAGGGTCCACTAACACCACCACGACCATGTCCACGTCCGCGTCCCTTACTAGATGTTTTTCTCATTGTTATGGTTCACCACAACAACAAATATATTATTTGGCCCAATGTATTGTATTCAAATTCAGCGGAATATAAATTTGAGGCCTAGTATTTAGGCGCTGGGTGACCGGTATGGATTTAGTGACAGAATTAGACTTGGAAATGCACAGAAGCGTGTGTGTGAAGTTATTCTGAATGACCCTATGTGCACCTTGAATATTATATACCCTTTTAGGGATAGATTTCAAATAGCTCTGATATAGCAGGAACCACTAAATTATGAAATTGCTAAATTGGGAATTGTACTTCAACCCAGAACAAAAAATGTGCTTTGACGGACACTAAATAACTTTCCCAGCCACAACAGGACAGCGGTAACGAGAGATTTAGCGGGATATAAATTTGAGGCCTAGTATTTAGGCGCTGGGTGACCGGTATGGATTTAGTGACAGAATTAGACTTGGAAATGCACAGAAGCGTGTGTGTGAAGTTATTCTGAATGACCCTATGTGCACCTTGAATATTATATACCCTTTTAGGGATAGATTTCAAATAGCTCTGATATGGCAGGAACCACTAAATTATGAAATTGCTAAATTGGGAATTGTACTTCAACCCAGAACAAAAAATGTGCTTTGACGGACACTAAATAACTTTCCCAGCTACAACAGGATAGCGGTAACGAGAGATTTAGCGGGATATAAATTTGAGGCCTAGTATTTAGGCGCTGGGTGACCGGTATGGATTTAGTGACAGAATTAGACTTGGAAATGCACAGTAGCGTGTGTGTGAAGTTATTCTGAATGACCCTATGTGCACCTTGAATATTATATACCCTTTTAGGGATAGATTTCAAATAGCTCTGATATAGCAGGAACCACTAAATTATGAAATTGCTAAATTGGGAATTGTACTTCAACCCAGAACAAAAAATGTGCTTTGACGGACACTAAATAACTTTCCCAGCTACAACAGGACAGCGGTAACGAGAGATTTAGCGGGATATAAATTTGAGGCCTAGTATTTAGGCGCTGGGTGACCGGTATGGATTTAGTGACAGAATTAGACTTGGAAATGCACAGAAGCGTGTGTGTGAAGTTATTCTGAATGACCCTATGTGCACCTTGAATATTATATACCCTTTTAGGGATAGATTTCAAATAGCTCTGATATAGCAGGAACCACTAAATTATGAAATTGCTAAATTGGGAATTGTACTTCAACCCAGAACAAAAAATGTGCTTTGACAGACACTAAATAACTTTCCCAGCTACAACAGGACAGCGGTAACGAGAGATTTAGCGGGATATAAATTTGAGGCCTAGTATTTAGGCGCTGGGTGACCGGTATGGATTTAGTGACAGAATTAGACTTGGAAATGCACAGTAGCGTGTGTGTGAAGTTATTCTGAATGACCCTATGTGCACCTTGAATATTATATACCCTTTTAGGGATAGATTTCAAATAGCTCTGATATAGCAGGAACCACTAAATTATGAAATTGCTAAATTGGGAATTGTACTTCAACCCAGAACAAAAAATGTGCTTTGATGGACACTAAATAACTTTCCCAGCCACAACAGGACAGCGGTAACGAGAGATTTAGCGGGATATAAATTTGAGGCCTAGTATTTAGGCGCTGGGTGACCGGTATGGATTTAGTGACAGAATTAGACTGGGATATGGCCAAAAAATAACCACACTATTGCTGGTTAAATGCACTTGGTGACGGGCGCAGCTTGCCCCTGATGTAGTATATGGCCAAAAAATGAACAGACTATTGCTGGTTAAATGCACTTGGTGTCACAGCTTGACCAACCACACTACTGAGGGTTAAATGCACTTGGTGACGGGCGCAGCTTGCCCCTGATGTAGTATATGGCCAAAAAATGAACAGACTATTGCTGGTTAAATGCACTTGGTGTGACAGCTTCACCCTGATGTAGGCTTTAGCCAAAAAACAACCACACCATTGAGGGTTAAATGCACTTGGTGACAGGCGCAGCTTGCCCCTGATTTAGTATATGGCCAAAAAATGAACAGACTATTGCTGGTTAAATGCACTTGGTGTGACAGCTTCACCCTGATGTAGGCTTTAGCCAAAAAACAACCACACCATTGAGGGTTAAATGCACTTGGTGACAGGCGCAGCTTGCCCCTGATTTAGTATATGGCCAAAAAATGAACAGACTATTGCTGGTTAAATGCACTTGGTGTGACAGCTTCACCCTGATGTAGGCTTTAGCCAAAAAACAACCACACCATTGAGGGTTAAATGCACTTGGTCGCAGCTTGGATGCACTTGGTCGCAGCACCGCACAAGACACAAAATGGCCGCCGATCACCCCATAAAAAAGTGACTGACAAACGGTCTGGGCAGCCTAAAAACAGTGAGTGAGCATTTGAGTATCAGCAGCTCAATGATGCACAGCTGCAGATCGATCGATTAATCAAGTGAAGTCCTTTGGAGGAGTTAATCTGCCTAATCTCGCCCTACTGTCGCATCCGCAACCTCTCCCTACGCTAATCAGAGCAGAGTGACGGGCGGCGCTATGTGACTCCAGCTTAAATAGAGGCTGGGTCACATGGTGCTCTGGCCAATCACATCCATGCCAATAGTAGGCATGGCTGTGACGGCCTCTTGGGGCAAGTAGTATGACGCTTGTTGATTGGCTGCTTTGCAGCCTTTCAAAAAGCGCCAAGAAAGCGTCACAAAAGCGCCAAGAAAGCGACGAACACCGAACCCGAACCCGGACTTTTACGAAAATGTCCGGGTTCGGGTCCGTGTCACGGACACCCCAAAATTCGGTACGAACCCGAACTATACAGTTCGAGTTCGCTCATCCCTACTGGAGACCTTTTGGGATCTTGTTAAATGCTAGATACTGTTTTAAGGAGCGTATTTCCCAGAGCTGTCTCAGCTGTTTTTGCATTAAATGTTCCAATTCCCTAAATGTATCAGAGACAGATATCTCACCACTCGATTTCATAGTGTCATCATCAATTACATCAAATATGAACGATTCAGCTTTTTGTCTTTTATTCTCCATATGGTTCCATATGTCCATGGTTGTGAGGGAAGGAGCTAGATTTCCACTTGGGTGAAAAAAGAGGTATGCACTAAATAGATGTCTTGGAAATAGCTCACCAACCCCACAATCACAGGAGGTGCACAATCTGAGGATTCACCCTTCAAATTGAATAACTGTCAAAAAAAGATTGGCACACTCATACATGCGGAGCCCCACGTAATTTGAACAATTTATTATAGCTGTACTTGGTTAAAATATAATAAAATACAATAATATCAGAACATCTCAACAACATCACAAAAGGATGTGAAAACAATCCTCTATCTAAACACTTCAAGGAGATGCACAACAAAAGCTTTACAGGCCTGTCATTTAGGGCGCTGGAGAAGATAGACACACACTGGAGGGGGGGAAACAATATAGAAAAAATGTCGAGAGCCGAATCTAGGCGTATCTATGATTTTGGGAGCATGATGCCAATGGGGCTAAACTCAGAGCTGGAAATTTTTGAATTTTTATAGATATAGGGCCATCCGCCCATGAGTCCACGGGGAATCACATGTCAGGCTGTTTATCAGCACTGTGATACCCCCTGGACCATAGGTGTACGTCCCCTGATCCTTCCCTGAAAGTATCTAATGTACCACCACTCGATCCAACCTCGAAGTTAATGATTTTGAAGGAGAAACTGGAAATTGTTTTATAATTGGATTTAGCAATGACTTTTTAAAAAGATGTGACATACAGTTGATTTAGTATGAATAAATGCAACAAATATAAAAAAAAAACGCATCAATAGAGAAAAAAACGCATCATAAAAAAACGCAAGAAAATCGCATTAAAAAAATCGCATGTATGAAAAAAAATCTGTATTGTCTATGAATCTTGAAACAGAGGAAGAAGAAAGGAATCCGCATTCCTTCTTTTCCATGGTACTGTTTTCCCATGATACCTCCTTTTTTCCCATGATCCTTTTTCCTACAAGATTAATGAAGGATATAAAAACCCACCATCTACTTTTAGGGGGTGATGCTACTGAGGAAGGGGAGAGTTATCCTCGAAACGCATCTGGCGTAAGTTTCACCCCTGAAAGACTTGAACCCGATCAAACAGTGCACTGTTAACAACAAAGGATATCGAGGATTCAAGAAAGAAGCCTTTGCACACACCTACCTTTAATCAGCTGAAAGCGATTACTGGGAACACATCCCCTGCGAAATATAGAGTGTTGAAAAACTGACATAGTAAAGACCGGAACGCCGGCCTGCAATCGGAACCAACTACTCGAAAAAAACTGCAGGATAAAAAGGAAAGGTAAGCCCACAGTTGTGGGTTATTGGTATCGATTATAATTCTAACGCATATTTTGCAAAAAATACCAGCACGGTTTCTGTCTATAGAAAATCTTCACATGCGATCTTTTACATTGACTCTGTGATGCCGTTTTTTCTAATGCTAAGATAAACCGAAGTCTGTGTAGAAAAATTTCTCGAAAAAAACTCTCTCTTTTGGTCAATTTCGAAGATTATTTCGGAAACTTTCGAAAAATTTTAATGAAAGCCCATGAGAGGATTCTCATGAGGAATTGATTACAGACCATTTGGGAAGTGTATGGACTATGCAGATAAGAAGTGTCACATATGTATGTTGGTGTTTTTTGTTGAAATCAGCAGATAGTCACCAGTGATTAGAATTAACAGGTTCACGAGACACAGCCACAGTATACGTGTAACCAAGCCATAATCAGGGCAAATATACTTATTTCGGATATCACCAGTATCCACAATAATCAAATCAGAACAATATAGCAACAACTGTATACACTGTTTAATTCTTTTTTTATTAATTTTATTCAAAGGTATTTTATTGTATTTTATTATATTTTAACCAAGTACAGCTATAATAAATTGTTCAAATTCCGTGGGGCTCCGCATGTATGAGTGTGCCAATCTTCTTTTGACGATTAATAATTGTTGACTTGCATAAAGCTGGAAAGGGATATAAAAGTTTCTCCAAAAGCCTTGCTGTTCATCAGTTCATGGTAAGACAAATTGTCTATAAATGGAGAAAGTTCATCACTGCTGCTACTCTCCATAGGAGTGGCCGTCCTGTAAAGATGACTGCAAGAGCACAGCGCAGACTGCTCAATGAGGTGAAGAAGAATCCTAGAGTGTTAGCTAAAGACTTACAAAAGTCTCTGGCATATGCTAACATCCCTGTTAGCGAATCTACGATACATAAAACACTAAACAAGAATGGATTTCATGGGAGGATACCACAGAGGAAGCCACTGCTTTCCCAAAAAAAACATTGCTGCACGTTTACAGTTTGCACAAGAGCACCTGGATGTTCCACAGCAGTACTGGCAAAATATTCTGTGGACAGATGAAACCAAAGTTGAGTTGTTTGGAAGAAACACACAACACTATGTGTGGAGAAAAAGAGGCACAGCACACCAACATCAAAACCTCATCCCAACTGTGAAGTATGGTTGTGGGGGCATCATGGTTTGGGGCTGCTTTGCTGCATCAGGGCCTGGACGGATTGATATCATCGAAGGAAATATTAATTCCCAAGTTTATCAAGACATTTTGCAGGAGAACTTAAGGCCATCTGTCCACCAGCTGTAGCTCAACAGAAGATAGGTGTTGCAACAGGACAATGACCCAAAGCATAGAAGTAAATCAACAACAGAATGGCTTAAACAGAAGAAAATACACCTTCTGGAGAGGCCCAGTCCGATTCCTGACCTCAACCCGATTGAGATGCTGTGGCATGACCTCAAGAAAGCGATTCACACCAGACATCCCAAGAATATTGCTGAACTGAAACAGTTCTGTA
This sequence comes from Bufo gargarizans, assembly GCF_014858855.1. Taxonomy (NCBI): domain Eukaryota; kingdom Metazoa; phylum Chordata; class Amphibia; order Anura; family Bufonidae; genus Bufo; species Bufo gargarizans. The sequence goes on along the minus strand of NC_058087.1, from coordinate 80,033,224 downwards.
AAGAGCAATGGTCAAGAATTACTCCTGACCGTTGTGCACGTGTGATCTGCAACTACAGGAAACATTTGGTTGAAGTTATTGCTGCCAAAGGAGGTTCAACCAGTTAATAAATCCAAAGGTTCACAAACTTTTTCCACCTGCACTGCGAATGTTTACATGGTATATTCAATAAAAACATGGTAACATTTAATTCTTTGTGTGTTATTAGTTTAAGTAGACTGTGATTGTCTATTGTTGTGATTAGATCAAATTTTATGACCAATTTGTGCAGAAATCCATATCATTCCAAAGGGTTCACATACTTTTTCTTGCAACTGTATGTATAATTGTCAATGCGCTGTGCACCTAAGACCTATACATACATCCACCACAGTAATGATAAATCTGACTGTATAACATTTTTCCTTTAAAAACATCCTAGTAAAGTGACATACCTATTTTCAGACAATGCTCCATGGGAAAAAAAAAAACATACAACTTAGCTCATATCAACCAAATTAGACCTATCTGTAGATGGTTGTTTCAGGATTATAACCAGTCATGTCTATACAATGGAGGATACTGGTTGGCAAGGTAAGATGTCTTAGACGCAGCTCAGAAAGAGTACTGGTTCACATTGTAGGTAGGTAAACAGTAAAAAGGAACACAGCAGCATTATGAGCACTATTTTGAGCATTATTTTCACACAGTAAATTCACCAAGATACCTTCCTGCCTTTTAAACATTACCTTATATAGCACTGCAAGAAAAATAGCTAAATCAGCATCATATCTACAAGTAGTTCCTTCAGGAAAAAAGGCCTTAATCAGAAAAAAAAAATCAGATGAGAACACCATTTCTAGTTGTAAGGCCTTAGGAGGAACCTCTGGGTGGGCACTATTTCTATTATGGCGACCAGTTTGATACAGGTGGCAACTATTGTAGGCTAGGTATAATATATCCAGATTATCATGTCTAATTTCTAAGATTATTGTCTAATTTTTGCCAGTGTCAGATTTAGAAAAGCTAAGTTGAATATCTTTCCCAGTAACCCATTGGCCTTGCCTGACCTACAATACTGCACACACATACTTGGCATAACTTAGGCTCTCCATGATGAAAAAGAGTACCCTTTAGATAAAGCATATATATTGTTGAGAAACACATATTTCTATACTAGGCTGTCTCTCTCAGAATCGTATGCTGGGTCCCCCAGGCATTGTTGAGGGGTCATCTGCTCTCTCCAGAGGGTAAGGTAGGGTGTACCCCAATGGGAAGAAAGTCAGGGTTTTCAGTAACCCTATGTGCTTCTTTACTGAAGAAACTCAAATGTGAAATAATATAGGCAAGACACTGAGCTGGGTTTTCCAGTCTCCTTTCTGGCAGAAGGTTCTGTGCTGAGGAAAGGCCTGAGCTAGCTGTTTCTTTCTCTCTCTCTCTTTTAGATGGCTGGTGGCCCAGGGTCTGTGGCTGAGTATTCCCATCTCAGTATCTTATTATGATCACTTGTGCAGTCCGCAGAGTCTCTTCTAAACACTGGTTCCTATCTGCAGACAACTAGGGTCTCTTAATGCTCCCTTTATAGACAGTTTCTAGCTGAACCATAACCTTCTAGTGGAATGGTTGAAGTGAAAAAGCACAGTTCAACAGAAAAAAAATGTTGCTGCCATAGATTTGTACAGAGTTTGAATGCAAGTCTATGGGAATGAATAAGCATTGTTTTTAAGACATAAACAAATCGGCAGGTGTAAACAACAGAGCTATACCAGACAGTCAAAAGGTTACTATGTCAGTTTTTTTCCTCTAAAACATTTCATAGTCCCTTATAGCAACTGTGGATGATTTCCAACTTCTTAGTGCATAGGTAGAAAGTCCTAAATCTCTTAGCTGAGTATTTCCACAGTACAGTGCAGATTTACCACAATATCAATGCAAAAAAAAAAAAAAAGGATATATTACAATAAACAATATAAAATACAGTTCAACGGCAACAACGGCATAAATCATTGTGCAAGTTAACCTTTCCAAGTGTAATAAAGTAGTCAATTGATTGCTTTGTGTAGTAGCCATTGGGGCACATGTCCACAAATTTCCATAGTCAAAAGGACCTTTGCTCCAGAGCACTACACAAAGGCTATTCCATATAAGAGATATTGAATCTTTAATGCCCAGTGTACTCCAGGTGTGGTATCAAATGAAAGGCAAATTAAATTCATCATTATTTATTTCTGAGAATAGCTGTGTTATAGTATGAGCTAAGAAATTACAGTGTGCTTGTGATGGAAGATCATGCAAGAAAAAATGTTGACCATGAGAAGGAGTGTGGACTTTGCTGGAGTGTCCCTTGGTTGTTACCATCAAGTTACTCTATGACCATAAACAGTTGTACAGATAACAATGGGCCACATTTACTATTGTGGTGGTACTTGAATTCTGGTATAATTTGTACATATTTGGTGCCAATTGGCACATCTCATTTTAGATATATTTTGTAAAGGGATTGTCTCATCTCACTGTAACTAAGGTGAGATAAAGCATAGCCCCAACCAGCAGCCACTCAGGAAACAGTGGTGAGGGCTGGTGCTAACTTTTTTTTTTTGTTAGTAGTTCCCATTGTGGTGCATCCAAGCTGCGGAAACAGCTTAGCTTTCTGTGTTGCACTGTGTCCATAGCATCCATACACAACAATGGTAGCTTCTGGAACAGTGAGCTCTGGCACTCTTTGCTTTTTCCATGCCAGCTGGTGGTTGGTACTGTGTCTCATCTCGCCTTAGTAATGGTGAGATTAAACAACCACTTTAAGCAAGTAAGCCAAAAAGAATAACATATAGTGCCTCACCTATTAAGAGGGAAATGGCTTACCAGGAAAGTGACCCGGGTTAGCAGGAAAGGGGTATTACTCAAGACACACATCTTTTTTCACAAAATTCTGTAGCAAATTAAGCCAACTAATAGGAGGTAGGAAGATGTGATAAATCTGGTGTATCTTTAGCGTACCTAAGTTTATTCTGCTACGTTTTAGACAGGATTAGTAAATCTACTTCAATGTAAATTTGAGCATAGCCAAACAGCAACTTCAGGTACATACTAAAATACTTGTATTTGTGAGAATAGAATCTGAGCTAAAAGACTATGCTAAGGGTTGTACAAGGAATTGAGGACGGAGCCAAACATCAGAATAAATTAAGAAAAAAATGTTAAAATAGCAAGTGTGGCCACCGCTGCTGGTTTGCAACATTCCCTGACAATGAGCATACAATGATGAAATGGAAGAATAAAGTGAACCAAGGCAAGGAGGCAATTTGAACAGAAGGAATATTTTAGTAAGTGAATTATGTTGACGTTTAAGACACAATAAAAGCATTTCATGAGGGCAAACAACCCCTTAAAGTCTAAACAAAAGTATGGAACTTATGGTTTTTCATCACACTGTATGTATTATCAAAAATCTTTAATCATTGGGAAACTTTAAAGATAGAATTCACCGAAACAGTTGCTTAAATATACCTGCTTTTATTTAATGACTTTGTGAAAAGCAAAGCATAAATAAAATCTGCAAGAGTATTTAGGTCACAAATCAATCTATTAACCTTTTCAAACATTCCTGCAGATATTAACCTTTGTAGAATGAAGAAACCATTAAACAACAAGATAATGATTGTAAAATTGAATTTCACCTAAAGTGTGGGCTGAGCGTAGCTTTCTGGACTGGGATACAAATGTGAAATGCAATTAAACTTCAATTAGGTTGACGGTGTAGAATGTATCTAATAAAATCCCATTTGCAAAATTTAAAATATGTACAATGAAGAGTCATAAAAATAATGTAATACATTTTTTTTTTACTGGAGTACTACACCTTAGACAACCTTCATAAAGCATCTTATTGACAAATCTAAGCATGTTTCCTGTCTTCAGATCTTTATTCTTCTGGTAAACTGAATTATTTCACATTACAAATTCAGGTTTTAAGGCTTAAAGCATAAATTCATAAAAAATTGCAATTTGTTTTTAAAAATAATAGAACTGTTAAGCTGATTATTTTTTGTGTAATGACCTTTGTTTTTGTTCAATTCAACTTTTATTTTTATGGTGTATATTAATTTAGTTATTAGTATTATAAATTTGCCATAATAGTCCATATTTAGATCAGGTAGTTTTTTTCCATTCTCTTTTAACACCAATATAACAGCTAAACTATAACATGCACAATATATTATTTTGTCCCTTCCTCCCTTCTTTTCCCTCCTTTTGTTCCTTCCTTAGTTCATTATATTCTTCTTTCCTAATTGCACTCTGCTCTTCCTGCCTTATTGTACTTTTTCTGTCCATCCCAAAGAATCTCAGCATAATTTATTCATCTCAACAGATCTACTGGAGTGCTGATTACCCGCTTCCCGACCACCCATTGAATATAAATGTCTTATGGGCGGTCGGTTTAACTCTGAATAGACATTCTGGAAAGTCTATTTAGAGATGGCAGCTACACACTAATCGTGCAGCTACCGAGCAGGGGGCCCACTGTCAGTGACAGCAGGGCAACCCAGGGAGAAGGCAGGGACTGTTCCTCGGTGTCCCTGCCTTCTAGATTGCTGTATACACAGCGCCCAACATTCAGCAATGATTAAGGTGAGCAAATGATATACATGTGTATTGTCTTAGACTTTGCTTTGACAAGAGAGTCCTCTCTTCTGGTAGCTATTCCTGGACTAGAGGCTAATGTGCCCTCAAAAGAACAACACATAACTATAGTGTCTTGATTAGGGTTGGGCGAACATTTTAGTAAAAGTTTAGGTTCGGTGTTCGGCGCTTTCTTGGGACTTTTTGAAAGGCTGCAGAGCAGCCAATCAACAAGCGGCTAACTGTCTAACCTTAGAAGCCATCACAGCCATGCCTACTAATGGCATGGCTGTGGCTGGCCAGTGTAGCATGTGTCCCAGCCTCATGTAAGCTGGAGTCACGTAGAGCTGCATGTCACTCTGCTGTGCTTATTGTAGGGAGAGGATGCTGCTGGTGATTCCAGGGAGAGAATAGGAGAGATTCTTTGCTCAAAATCAGAATCTAACTCAGCAATCTACATACATTGTGTTTTGTGGGTGCAAGGCACAATATTTTTATCCTGCCCTGAGCCCAGTGACCGAAAAAAAATAACTTTAATAAGTCAATTAGGTAGGTGGCGGCCATTTTATGCAAGCTCAGTGCACCAGCACTGCATCTGAGCTTTTGGGACATTGAAAAATCACAATTTTTTGGGCAATATACAGCATCTGGATTAGTCAGTGTGCAATTTAAGCTAGAAATACAGCCATCATTTTCTGGGGTTTTAAAAACAATTTTTTTTTGCCAAAAACCTGTATTATCCTAATCTGCAAGTGTTAAATTCAAGTTTAATATATACAGCTTTCATATTCTGTTACCAAAAAACAGTTTTTGGGCAATATACAACATCTGGATTAGTCAGTGTGCAATTTAAGCTAGAAATACACCCATCATTTTCTGGGGTTTTAAAAACACACTTAATTGCCAAAAAACTGCATTTTCCTGATCTGCAAGTGTTAAATTCAAGTTTTATATATACAGCCTTCATATTCTGTTACAAAAAAAAAAAACTTTTTTGGGCAATATACAACATCTGGATTAGTCAGTGTGCAATTTAAGCTAGATATACACCCATCATTTTCTGGGATTTTAAAAACACACTTTTTTGCCAAAAAACACTATTTTCAGGCCTTGCAGCATCAGCACGTGTGAAATTACAGGCTTATATACTGCTGTCAAATTCAGTTGTTAAACTCGTTTGGGCAATTTTTTTATAGTTAGCAGCCTTTGATGCAGATGTCATTGTGAGATACACCCTTTTTTTTAATTTAACTTGTTCTTTATTAAGTTTCTCAAAATCAACACAATATACAAATCAGTACAAAAGAAAGGAGGAGAATAATACATATGCAAATGTATCTTCTAGTATGAGCTCTTCATAATATACAAACTAATAAAAATTCTGGCATGCCACTTAGTTGCCAGTCAAAGCCGACCTATATAAAGGGCCCAAAACGTGCCCAGAAATGCTCATCTACCTCCTTCCATAAGCAACAAATCCAATCCAACCTGCCCCCCCCTCCCCCTTTCCCTCCCTCCCAGGCCAAGGCCAAGGCTGTCACAAGTGCGGCGGGCGGCTCTCGTCACCGTTCCAGTCTGTTTCCTATTGTACTTAATACACTGTAAGTCATACCATTCTGCGAATGTGCTCCCATCTGGGCTTCCCCAGTTGTCGTTGGTTATCAGTTCCACTCCGACCGCTCTCCCCCGTCTATGTTCAGCGTCTCTCCCCTTTGAGTTTAATATCCTCAAATTCCTTTAATCTATGCATTAGTCTTTCCCATTCTAATAAGGTAGGGGCCCTATCTGTCACCCAATTCCTAAGAATTAATACTTTAGCCACCAAGAGTCCCTGCAACCAGTGCCTCTGGACACTTTTCAATGTATTGGATTTGAGCTCTGGGGGAATTATCCCAAGTATAGCAAATTCAATCATTAGAGGGGGTCTATTTTCCCTTAGCAACTCCATGCCCTGTAATGTGTTTTTCCAAAAAGTTTTTATAGCCGGACAGCTCCATAACATATGAACATATCCGGCTGCAGGGCAGAGACATTTCAGACAACAAAATTATTTTTCTTTTTTCCCATACATTTTGGACAGAAGACCCGGGGTGAGATATAGCCGATGTATTATTTTAAATTGTGTCAGCCGGTGCTGGCGCGAAAAAGAGGCTATCTTAATATTTTGATATGCCTCCCACCACGGTAGAGGACTACCTACTCCTAAGTCCACTTACCATTTACCTACACTCTTAAAATTAAGGACAGTGCTTAATTCCTTTCTGAATCTAGTGTAAATTTGTGAAACCCTAACTTTTTCCCATAGAAGTTATAACAAATACATAACAGTGTCTGCGTGAATGGAATTTGCAAAATTTTGTTTCACATATATGCGAGTGCATGTTTAAGTTGAGCGTATCTATAGTGATTTCATGCCGTGATAGGTATCTCGTGAAATATTTCCCCTATAGGTTTTAGTTTACCAAAACTACAAATATGTGACAGCACCGTAATCCCTCTCCGGGTCCAGTAATTGTTGTCGTTTAGGGCAAGGAGTTCGTTTAGAAAGGGGTTATCCCATAACGGGGTGAATTCCTAAGCATGTGTAATCTGCAGGATAGACTTAGTCTTATTCCAGATCTTCTGTAGCATTGAACTTATCGGACAACCACCTAAAAGTCCAGTTTCTAATGTACTAAAAAATATTCAATATAGGGTGCATCTGTTGTTTGGCAAGGTATGATGACAGCATACCATCTCCCGCATTAATGCACCATTGCAATTGAGAAGCGAGATAGTAGCCTTGAAAGTATGGCAGACCGAGGCCGCCCTCAGTTTCGGCCAAAGACAGGTATCGTAGCTTAATGCGGACCCTTTTCCTGCCCCATATCAGATCGTTGATCAGTCTGTCAATCCAGTTGAAAAAACCATCCTCGATCCATATGGGGCAGGGGCCGATCATGTAAAATATCCAGGGCAACAGTATAATTTTAATCAATGCCATTCTATTAATCTGCGAAAGAGGGAGTTTCTGCCAAACCCTAATCCTCTCTTTTACTTTGTTTATCAAAGGAATAATGTTTAATTTATTATAGTCCCTTACTGAATTACCTATCTTTATCCCTAAATATTCCAAGTGGTCCAGTGGAGATATTACTTTTACTTAATGCATTTTGTGGGGGTGCTCGATTCAGAGGAAAGAGGATGGATTTAGACGAGTTTATCTCATACCCCGCCACCCGGCTGAACTCGTCTATAATTTGCATGACAAGTGGGACATTTCTCCAGCCGTCATTTAAATAAAGCAATACATCGTCCGCATACAAACTGATCTTATCCTCCGCTCCCCCTCCAAATTCCACAATTCCCTCATCCGCTCTGATCCTACAGGCCAGGGGTTCCATGAAAATTGCAAAGAGTAATGGAGAGAGTGGGAAACCCTGTTGAGTACCCCGTTGTAAGCAGATAGAGGGAGAGATTACTCTGTTTATGTTAATTCTGGCCACTGGGCCGTTGTATAACATTCTGACCCAATTAAATAAAATTTTCTCCCAAGTTCATCTTATACATAGTCTGCCAGAGGAAGGGCCACTCCACCCTGTCAAAGGCCTTGGGGGCGTCCAAGGACAGGATGGAGCGGTACTCTCCCCCCCCCACCTGCGCATTCAAAAAGGCCCGCCGTATATATTTGTCTGAATTTGACACCCTGGGATGAATCCCGTCTGATCCATGTGTACTAGCCCTGTAATTACCTTTTTTAATCTGTTTGCGAGGACTTTAGCGACTATTTTATAGTCCGTGTTAAGTAATGATATAGGTCGATAGGACTCTACTTTGTTTCCGTCCTTCCCTTTCTTCAAGATGAGTGTAATAGTTGCTTCCATTAAAGACGGGGGTAGTTTCCCAGTAGTACAAGATTCATTCAGTACCTCCAGTTACCCAGGTAACAGGATCCCCGCGTGGCTCTTGTATATGCCAAACGGAAGCCCATCTAACCCGGGAACCGAAGACCCCTGAATTCCCAGTATGACCTCTCGTAGCTCCTCTAAAAGGATAGGGAAGTTCAGGAGGGTCGAGTCTGATTCAGACAATACTGAGATCTTAATTTGTCCCAGAAAGTCATCTGTGGGGGATATCATTTGCCTTAGAGCGGTATAAGCTGTTGAAATACTTTACAAATTCTCCCTCAATTTCTAATGCTTTGTCTAATTTATGACCATCACAGGTTAGAATTTGTCTGATTCTTGGACTGGTCTTTTGGTTAGATATTATGGAGACCAATAGTTTTCCTGGGGTTCCTGCCTCACAAAACTGATCATGTCCTTGAAAGAACAGTTTATTCTGTGCCTTTTTCATCATATAGTTTATATAACTGTCATTGGCTATTTTGAACTTGTCCCGCGTGTTTGCGTCATTATTTATGCTAATCCTACCTTCTAGATATCGTATGTTTTCTTCCAATCTTTTTTCCTCTTTAAAAAACTCTGTTCTTTTAGATTTGATTATGCCGTAATATAGCCCGCGGAGGTATGCCTTCATTGCATCCCACACGAAGTGGATGTGGGTTGTACCAATATTTTCTCGCCAAAATTGAGTCAGCTCCTTATTTATCTTCTCTTGATCTTTTATAATGGTTAGCCAATGTGGGTTCAATCTAAAAGGTCTGGCAATGGTGGGTTGTCCCCCTATTTTAAGGGCTAAAAATATAGGTGAGTGGTCTGAGATTCCGTGGATCTCATATTTCATTTTAGCAATTAGAGCAGTCATCTCACTATTGGCCAGAGCGATGTCAATTCTGGACATGGTGCTGCATGTCTTACTGAAACATGAAAACGCCTGTTTGTTACCATACAGCGCCCATTAGCCCTGTTTCGTCACAGAAACCTCGGAGTAATGATTGTTTTCTCTGATTGTGTTTTGCGGCGTTAGATATTCTATCTAGATCGGGGTCTAGCACGCAATTAAAGTCCCCAAATACCAGCACCGGGCAACGCTCTTTACTATACACAAACGTGGCCAAGTGATTCAAAACCCTCATAGTAAATGGGGGGGGGGGTGTACACAAAGGCCAGTATACAATTTCGTCCGTTCCATCGACCGTAGAGAAAAATGTATCTCTCGTCGGCATCAATCTGTTGTTCCAAGGGAACAAAATCAACATTTCTGTGGACATATACGCTGACCCCGCGGGAGTATGACGAGAAGCTGGAGTGGAACTGATGCCCCGCCCATTTTTTGATTAGGTAAACAATGGTCTCAGGGGCTGCATGTGTTTCCAATAGCGCTATTATTGCGGGAAGGTGTCAAGAAATCAAATCAAAAACTATCACCCGCTTTGTTCTATCCCCAAGCCCGCGTACATTCCATGTTAAAACGTTATCATTCATTACGTCTTAAAATAGTAATAGAGCCGTCCCCCACCACTCAGTGACAGCCGTGGCCGTGCCCCAACACTACGCCTTTCACCCCCTACCTTGCCCGCCCCCCACCCCCCTAACCCCCCTCCCCCAACCTGGTTCACTGGTGAAATCACCCTATCAACCTCTAACATTACACCCATCCGCTATAGGGCAGTGTGCAGACCGACAAGGAAGTCAGGGGTGAAGACTGGGTGGAAGATGATGTGGAGGACGATGAGGTCCTTGACCTGACATGGAATCAAGGTCATGCGAGTGACCAATGTAGTTCAGAGGAAGAGGCAGTGGTCGCACAGAGCCACCAGCACAGCAGATGAGGAAGCAGGGTGCAAAAGCGGAGCGGCCGTCCTCTAGACAGTACGCCTCCTACTGCCCACCGCAGCAAGGGACCGAGTACACCAAAGTCAGCTCTAAGGAGTTCCTTGTCCTGGCATTTCTTCAAACACAGTGCTGACGACAAGACACACGTCTGCAATCAGAGCCTGAAGCAAGGCATAAACGTTCTCAACCTGAGCACAACCTGCATTACCAGGCATTTAAGTGCAAAGCATGAGCTGCAGTGGAGTAGACACCTCAAAAACCAAGAAAGGTCTCTGGCTCCTCCGGCTTCCTCTTCTGCTGCAGTTGCGGCCTCTTCATCCACTTCTAGAGTGACAGTGCCACCTGCCACCCCGCAAACAGAGGATCTGCCAGCAACACCAACATCTGGGTCACCAAGCATCTCCACAATGTCCCACGGAAGCGTTCAGCTCTTCATCTCCCAAACGCTGGAGAGGAAGAGGAAGTACTTCCCTACCCACCCGCGATCCCTAGCCCTGAATGCCAGCATTTCTAAATTACTAACCTTTGAAATGCTGTCATTCCGTCTGGTAGAGACGGATAGTTTTAAAGGCCTTATGGCGGTGGCTGTCCCACAGTACGTCGTGCCCAGCCGCCACAACTTTTCAAGGCGAGCCATCCCTTCCCTGCACAACCAAATAGGGTAAAAAATCAGGTAAGCACTGCGCTACACCATCTGTGGCAGGGTGCACCTGACTACGGATACGTGGACCAGTAAGCACGGTCAGGGCCGTTATATCTCTATAACAGCACACTGGGTAAATGCAGTGGCGGCTGGGCCTGAGGCGGAGAGAAGTTTTGCGCATGTCCTTCCACCACCGAGGATTGCAGGGCACTTCAGTTTGACTCCTGTTGCTTCCTCCTCCTACTCTGCTTCCTCATGATCTACCGACCTCATCCAGTCAGTGCCTTCACCTTCACCACCAACGTCAGCACAGCCAGGGGTAAAAGACAGCAGGCAGTTTTAAAACCTATCTGTTTGGGGGACAAACCCCACACCGCGCAGGAGCTGTGGACAAGCTTTGAACAACAGACCGATGAGTGGTTTGTGCCAGTCAGCCTCAAGCCCGGCCTGGTGGTGTGCGATAATGGGCAAAATCTCGTAGCAACTCTGGGAATAGCCAGTTTGACATACATCCCTTGCCTGGCACATGTGATGAATTTGGTGCTGCAGAGATTCTGTAAAAATTACTCCAATATGTCAGAGCTGCTGCATAAAGTGCGGGCTGTCTGTGCGTGCTTTCGGAGTTCTCACCCTGCTGCTACTCGCCTGTAAGCGCTGCAGCGTAACTTCGGCCTTCTCGCTCACTGCCTCATATGCGACGTGCCCACAAGGTGGAACTCTACCTTGCACATGCTAGCCAGACTGTCTGAGCAACAGCAGGCGATAGTGGAGTTTCAGCTGCAGCACGCACGGGTGAGTCGCTCTGCGGAACAGCACCACTTCCCCACCAATGATTGGGCCTCCATGCGAGACCTGTGCTCCTTGTTGCGCTGTTTCAAGTACTCCACCAACATGGCCAGTGCCGATAACGCCGTTCTCAGCGTTACTATCCCACTTCTATGCCTTCTTGAAAAAATGCTCCTGGCGATGATGGAAGAGGATTTGGCACAGGAGGAGGAGGAGGAGGAGGAAGAGGACTCATTTCGTAGGGTTTTCAGCCAGTAATTCCCAAGTGGCTACGAGGGTGGGTTCCTGCACCCACAAACCAAGGTACACAATTTTCCAGCCAAGGCACAGTTCTGGAGGATGACGAGGTAAAGGATGAGGAGATGGAGGAGGAGGAACCATGTTCACAGCAGGGTGACACCCAGACCAGCTCATGGCCATCACTGGTGCATGGCTGAGGGGATACAGAGGACACAGAGGACAGCTTTTCATTGCCTCTGGGCAGCCTGGCATATATGAGTGATTACATGCTGCAGTGTCTCCGCAACGACCGCTGATTACTGGGTGGCCGCGCTGCTGGATCCCCATTACAAAGACAACGTACCATCATTAATTCCATCACTGGAGGGTAATCATAAGATGCGTGAGTACAAGCGCATGCTGGTAGACGGGCTGCTGGTGGCATTCCCACCTGACAGCGGGGGCACAGTGGAAGCACAAGGCAAAGGCAGAGGACGAGAAAGTGGTCACCAACGCAGCTCGGGCACCGCCAGCACCTCAGAAGACAGGGTTAGCATGGCCGAAATGTGGAAAAGCTTTGTCAGCACGCCACAACAACCAGCACCACCAGCTGATATGGAATGTCTTAGCAGAAGGCAACATTTCACCAACATAGTGGAGCAGTATCTGTGCACACGCCTACAGGTACTGAATGACGGGTCTGCCCTTTCAACATTTGGGTCTCCAAATTGGGCACATTGCCTGAACTTGCTCTTTACGCCTTGGAGGTGCTGGCCCGCCCTGCAGCCAGTGTATTATCTTAACGTGTGTTTAGCACCGCAGGGGGCGTCATCACAGACAAGCACAGCCGCCTGTCCACAGCCAATGTGGAGAAGCTCACCTTCATTAAAATGAACCAGACATGGCTCCCTCAGGACTTGTCCGTACCTTGTGCAGAATAGATATGTATACCGGCACTAAGCAGCCGTTGTTATACTGCAGCGCAATTGCTCATTCTTGTATTTTGGATATTTCACACTCTTTTAGAGTGTACCCAAATAAAAATTAAAAATTAAAACCAAAAACCAGTGTTGGCTACCTCGTCCTCCTACACCGCCGCTTCCACCTACACCGCTACGTCCACCGCCTCCTCAAACTCCTACTTCATATGGAACTCCACCTCATAAATAATTTATTTTATTTTATTTGTACGTATTTTATTTTATATAATTTCACTACTTTGTCAGTTACATTTTCTGGTGAAATTCAGCAATTATTCGGTGTATAGTACCACTGCTATACCAAGTAGACAGGTTTTAAAAAAATAAAATAAATGTAATTTACATTTTCGGGTGAAATTCACCAATATTTTGATGTATAGTACCACTGCTATACCTAGTAGGCCGGTTAAAAAATAATAATTGTCATTTACATTTTCGGGTGAAATTAACCAATTTTTGGGTGTATAGTACCACTGCTATACCTAGTAGACCATAAAAAAAATTGTCAGTTATATATTCTGGTGAAAGTCACCAATTTTTGGGTGTGATGTACCACTCCTATACCTAGTAGACCGTCAAAGTTTTTTATTATTGTCAGTTACATTTTCTGGTTGAATTCACCAATTTTTGGGTGTGATATATCACTGCTATACCTAGTAGAAAGGTTAAAATAATAAATAAATAGTCAGTTACATTTTCCCGTGAAATTCACCAATTTTTGGGTGTGATGTACCACTGATATACCTAGTATTGTCGTGGCCAAAAGTTTTGAGAATGACACAAATATTAGTTTTCACAAAGTTTGCTGCTAAACTGCTTTTAGATCTTTGTTTCAGTTGTTTCTGTGATGTAGTGAATTTCTAATTACACGCACTTCATACGTTTCAAAGGCTTTTATCGACTATTACATGACATTTATGCAAAGAGTCAGTATTTGCAGTGTTGGCCCTTCTTTTTCATGACCTCTGCAAATCGACTGGGCATGCTCTCAATCAACTTCTGGGCCAATTCCTGGCTGATCGCAACTAGAGTTGAGCGAACACCTGGATGTTCGGTTCGAGCAGTTCGGCCGAACTTCCCGGAAATGTTTGGGTTCGGGATCCGAACTCGACCCGAAAGTCAATGGGGACCTGAACTTTTCGGCACTAAAAAGGCTGTAAAATAGCCCAGGAAAGGGCTAGAGGGCTGCAAAAGGCAGCAAAATGTAGGTAAATCCCCTGCAAACAAATGTGGATAGGGAAATTAATAAAAATTAAAATAAAATAAATTAAAATTAACCAATATCAATTGGAGAGAGGTCTCATGGCAGAGAATCAGGCTTCATGTCACCCACCACTGGAACAGGCCACTGTCAGATATTTAGGCCCCGGCACCCAGACAGAGGAGAGAGGTCCCATAGCAGAGAATCAGGCTTCATGTCATAGCAGAGAATCAGGCTTCATATCATAGCAGAGAATCAGGCTTCATGTCATAGCAGAGAATCAGGCTTCACGTCACCCACCACTGGAACAGGCCATTGTCAGATATTTAGGCCCCGGCACCCAGACAGAGGAGAGAGGTCCCATAGCAGAGAATCAGGCTTCATGTCATAGCAGAGAATTAGGCTTCATGTCACCCACCACTGGAAGAGGCCATTGTCAGATATTTAGGCTCCGGCACCCAGACAGAGGAGAGAGGTCCCATAGCAGAAAATCAGGCTTCATGTCATAGCAGAGAATCAGGCTTCATGTCACCCACCACTGGTACAGGCCATTGTCAGATATTTAGGCCCTGGCACCCAGACAGAGGAGAGAGGTCCCATAGCAGAGAATCAGGCTTCATGTCATAGCAGAGAATCAGGCTTCATGTCATAGCAGAGCATCAGGCTTCATGTCATAGCAGAGTATCAGGCTTCACGTCACCCACCACTGGAACAGGCCAATGTCAGATATTTAGGCCCCGGCACCCAGACAGAGGAGAGAGGTCCCATAGCAGAGAATCAGGCTTCATGTCAAAGCAGAGAATCAGGCTTCATGTCATAGCAGAGAATCAGGCTTCAAGTCACCCACCACTGGAACAGGCCATTGTCAGATATTTAGGCCCCGGCACCCAGACAGAGGAGAGAGGTCCCATAGCAGAGAATCAGGCATCATGTCATAGCAGAGAATCAGGCTTCACGTCACCCACCACTGGAACAGGACATTGTCAGATATTTAGGCCCCGGCACCCAGACAGAGAAAAGAGAGGTCCTATAGCAGAGATTCAGGTTTCATGTCATAGCAGAGAATCAAGCTTCATGTCAACCAACACTGGAACAGGTCACTGTCAGATATTTTTAGGCCCCGGCACCCAGACAGAGGAGAGAGGTCCCATAGAAGAAATTCAGGCTTCATGTCATAGCAGAGAATCAGGCTTCCTGTCACCCAACACTGGAACAGGCCACTGTCAGATATTTTAAAGCCCCGTCACCCAGACAGAGGAGAGAGGTCCCATAGCAGAGATTCAGGCTTCATGTCATAGCAGAGAATCAGGCTTCACGTCACCCAACACTGGAACAGGCCACTGTCAGAAATTTAGGCCCTGGCACCCAGACAGAGGAGAGAGGTCCCATAGCAGAGAATCAGGCTTCATGTCATAGCAGAGAATCAGGCTTCATGTCATAGCAGAGCATCAGGCTTCATGTCATAGCAGAGTATCAGGCTTCACGTCACCCACCACTGGAACAGGCCAATGTCAGATATTTAGGCCCCGGCACCCAGACAGAGGAGAGAGGTCCCATAGCAGAGAATCAGGCTTCATGTCAAAGCAGAGAATCAGGCTTCATGTCATAGCAGAGAATCAGGCTTCAAGTCACCCACCACTGGAACAGGCCATTGTCAGATATTTAGGCCCCGGCACCCAGACAGAGGAGAGAGGTCCCATAGCAGAGAATCAGGCATCATGTCATAGCAGAGAATCAGGCTTCACGTCACCCACCACTGGAACAGGACATTGTCAGATATTTAGGCCCCGGCACCCAGACAGAGAAAAGAGAGGTCCTATAGCAGAGATTCAGGTTTCATGTCATAGCAGAGAATCAAGCTTCATGTCAACCAACACTGGAACAGGTCACTGTCAGATATTTTTAGGCCCCGGCACCCAGACAGAGGAGAGAGGTCCCATAGAAGAAATTCAGGCTTCATGTCATAGCAGAGAATCAGGCTTCCTGTCACCCAACACTGGAACAGGCCACTGTCAGATATTTTTAGGCCCCGTCACCCAGACAGAGGAGAGAGGTCCCATAGCAGAGATTCAGGCTTCATGTCATAGCAGAGAATCAGGCTTCACGTCACCCAACACTGGAACAGGCCACTGTCAGAAATTTTGAGGCCCCGGCACCCAGACAGAGGAGAGGTTCATTCAACTTTGGGTTGCCCCGCAATATAATGGTAAAATAAATATAAGGATTGAATGAGGAAGTGCCCTGGAGTACAATAATATATGGTTAAGGGGAGATAGTTATAAATGTCTAATCTGCACAAGGGATGGACAGGTCTTGTGGGATCCATGCCTGGTTCATTTTTATGAGCGTCAGCTTGTCCACATTGGCTGTAGACAGGCGGCTGCGTTTGTCTGTAATGACGCCCCCTGCCGTGCTGAATACACGTTTAGACAAAACACTAGCCGCCGGGCAGGCTAGCACCTCAAAGGCATAAAAGGCTAGCTCTGGCCACATGGACAATTTGGAGACCCAGAAGTTGAATGGAGCCGAACCATCAGTCAGTACGTGGAGGGGTGTGCACACGTACTGTTCCACCATGTTAGTGAAATGTTGCCCCCTGCTAACACGTTCCGTATCAGGTGGTGGTGAAGTTAGCTGTGGCGTGTTGACAAAACTTTTCCACATCTCTGCCATGCTAACCCTGCCCTCAGAGGAGCTGGCCATGACACAGCTGCGTTGGCGACCTCTTGCTCCTCCTCTGTCTTCGCCTTGGGCTTCCACTTGTTCCCCTGTGACATTTGGGAATGCTGTCAGTAGCGCGTCTACCAACGTGCGCTTGTACTCGCACATCTTCCTATCACGCTCCAGTGCAGGAAGTAAGGTGGGCACATTGTCTTTGTACCGTGGATCCAGCAGGGTGGCAACCCAGTAGTCCGGACACGTTAAAATGTGGGCAACTCTGCTGTCGTTGCGCAGGCACTGCAGCATGTAGTCGCTCATGTGTGCCAGGCTGCCCAGAGGTAAGGACAAGTTGTCCTCTGTGGGAGGCGTATCGTCATCGTCCTGCGTTTCCCCCCAGCCACGCACCAGTGATGGGCCCGAGCTGCGTTGGGTGCCACCCCGCTGTGAACATGCTTCATCCTCATCCTCCTCCACCTCCTCCTCATCCTCGTCCTCCTCGTCCTCCAGTAGTGGGCCCTGGCTGGCCACATTTGTACCTGGCCTCTGCTGTTGCAAAAAACCTCCCTCTGAGTCACTTCGAAGAGACTGGCCTGAAAGTGCTAAAAATGACCCCTCTTCCTCCTCCTCCTGGGCCACCTCCTCTTCCATCATCGCCCTAAGTGTTTTCTCAAGGAGATATAGAAGTGGTGGTGAAGTGGTGCTGTTCCGCTGTGCGACTGACCCGTGCGTGCTGCAGCTGAAACTACACTATGGCCTGCTGCTGCTCGCACAGTCTGTCCAGCATGTGCAAGGTGGAGTTCCACCTGGTGGGCATGTCGCATATGAGGCGGTGAGCGGGAAGGCCGAAGTTACGCTGTAGCGCAGACAGGCGAGCAGCGGCAGGATTTGAACGCCGGAAGCGCAAACAGACGGCCTGCACTTTATGCAGCAGTTCTGACATGTTGGGGTAGTTGTGAATGAACTTATGCACCACCAAATTCAGCACATGTGCCAGGCAAGGGATGTGCGTCAAACCGGCTAGTCCCAGAGCTGCAACGATATTTGCCACAGATGGCGTTGCGCAGTGAACACTTGATTTTATCGGATACTTGGTTGTACAGGGAAGGCACGGCTCTCTTGGAGAAGTAGTGGCGGCTGGGAACAACATACTGTGGGACAGCAAGCGACATGAGCTGTTTGAAGCTGTCTGTGTCCACCAGCCTGAATGACAGCATTTCATAGGCCAGTAGTTTAGAAATGCTGGCATTTAGGGCCAGGGATCGAGGGTGGCTAGGTGGGAATTTACGCTTTCTCTCAAATGTTTGTGAGATGGAAAGCTGAACGCTGCCGTGTGACATGGTTGAGATGCTTGGTGACGGAGGTGGTGGTGTTGGTGGTACATCCCCTGTTTGCTGGGCGGCAGGTGCCAACGTTTCTCCAGAGGTGGAGGAAGAGGCCGAGGCGACAGCAGCAGAAGAGGTAGCAGGGGGAGCCTGAGTGAGTTCCTTGTTTTTAAGGTGTTTACTCCACTGCAGTTCATGCTTTGAATGCAGGTGCCTGGTCATGCAGGTTGTGCTAAGTTTCAGAACGTTAATGCCTCGCTTCAGGCTCTGATGGCACAGCGTGCAAACCACTCGGGTCTTGTCGTCAGCACAGGGAACTCCTTGAAGCTGCCTTTGGGGTGCTCGGTCCCAGATGGCGGCGGTCAGTAGCAGGCGGAGTCTCTTGGCGGCGGGTGTTCTGCTTTTGCCCACTGCTCCCTCTTTTGCTATGCTGTTGGCTCGGTCTCACCACTGCCTCTTCCTCCAAACTGTGAAAGTCAGTGGCACAATCTTCATTTCATGTGGGGTCTAGGACCTCATCGTCCCCTGCATCGTCTTCCACCCAGTCTTCCTCCCTGACCTCCTGTTCAGTCTGCACATTGCAGAAAGACGCAGCAGTTGGCACCTGTGTTTCGTCATCATCAGAGACGTACTGAGGTGGTATTCCCATGTCCTCATCGTCAGGAAACATAAGTGGTTGTGCGTCAGTGCATTCTATGTCTTCCACCGCTGGGGAAGAGCTAAGTGGATGCCCTTGGGAAACCCTGCCAGCAGAGTTTCCAAACAGCATAAGAGACTGCCGAATAACTTGAGGCTCAGACAGTTTCCCTGGTATGCATGGGGGTGATGTGACAGACTGATGGGCTTGGTTTTCAGGCGCATCTGTGCGCTTTCTGCAGAAGACTGGGTGGGAGATAATGTGAACGTGCTGCATCCACTGTCAGCCACCCAATTGACTCATGCCTCTACCTGCTCAGGCCTTAGCATCCTTAGAACGGCATTGGGCCCCACCAAATATTGCTGTAAATTCTGGCGGCTACTGGGACCTAAGGTAGTTGGTTCACTAGGACGTGTGGCTGTGGCAGAACGGCCACGTCCTCTCCCAGCACCAGAGGGTCCACTAACAC
Source organism: Bufo gargarizans (assembly GCF_014858855.1). NCBI lineage: Eukaryota > Metazoa > Chordata > Amphibia > Anura > Bufonidae > Bufo > Bufo gargarizans. The sequence goes on along the minus strand of NC_058087.1, from coordinate 80,013,990 downwards.
CACCATGAACATGTCCGCGTCCGCGTCCCTTACTAGATATTTTCCTCATTGTTACCGTTCACCACAATAAGAAAAAAATTATTTGGCCCAATGTATTGAGTTCAAATTCAGGCCTTTTTTTACAGACACTTAACACTATCTGGCTATCTATTTAGGTACCGTATTACACTAATACAGGCACAGCAGTAATGACAGATTTAGCTGAATATAAATTGTAGGCCTAGTATTTAGGCCCTGGATGACAGGTATACGTTTACGGACAGAATTAGACTTGGAAATGCACGGTAGCATGTGAAGTTATTGAGGATAACCCTTTCCGCACCTTCAATCTAATATACCCTTTTATGGATAGATTTAAAGTTGGCCTGTTACAGCAGAAACCACTGATTTAGGGAATTGCTAAGTTGGGAATTGTATTTCAACCCAGAACAAAAATATATCCTTTGCCAGACAGCAGACAGTATTACAATTGGCTAGCCACAGCTGAAACACCAGATTTAGGGTACTGCTATTTTGACAATTGTATTTCACCCCTCAATAAAATAGCAAGCACAGCCAAGCACCTGATGTAGGATATAGCAAAAAATTAAATAAAAAACACTATTGATGGTTAAATGTATTTGGTGGCTGCTTGTGCTGGCACACCACAAGACACAAAATGGCCGCCAATCACCCCAGAAAAAAGTGACAAAAAAACGCTCTGGGCAGCCTAAAAACAGTGAGCAATTAAATAGCAGCAGTTGAATGATCCACAGCTGTAGATCGATCACTTCATAAAGTGTTTTTGCTGAGTAAATCCCTGCCCTGCCTAATCTTGCCCTAACATCAGCAGCTGCATCCTCTCCCTACACTGATCAGAGCAGAGTGACGTGCGGCGCTACGTGACTCAAGCTTAAATAGAGGCTCGGTCACATGCTGCACTGGCCAATCACAGCCATGCAAATAGTAGGCATGGCTGTGATGGCCTCTTGGGGCAAGTAGTATGACACTTGTTGATTGGCTGCTTTGCAGCCTTTCAAAAAGCACCAAGAAAGCGCCGAACCCCGAACCCAAACCCGGACTTTTGCGAAAATGTTCGGGTCCGTGTCACGGACACCCCAAAATTCGGTACGGTTTGCTCATCCCTAATCCAAACCCATTCTTTCATAATCACTTCTTGGAGTTTGTCAGAATTAGTGGGTTTTTGTTTGTCCACCCGCCTCTTGAGGATTGACCACAAGTTCTCAATGGGATTAAGATCTGGGGAGTTTTCCAGGCCATGGACCCAAAATGTCAACGTTTTGGTCCATGAGCCACTTAGTTATCACTTTTGCCTTATGGCACAGTGCTCCATCGTGCTGGAAAATGCATTGTTCTTCACCAAACTGTTGTTGGATTGTTGGAAGAATTTGCTGTTGGAGGGTGTTTTTGTACCATTCTTTATTCATGGCTGTGTTTTGGGGCAAAATTGTGAGTGAGCCCACTCCCTTGGATGAGAAGCAACCCAACACATGAATGGTCTCAGGATGCTTTACTGTTGGCATGACACAGGACTGATGGTAGCGCTCACCTTTTCTTATCCGGACAAGCCTTTTTCCTGATGCCCCAAACAATCGTAAAGAGGCTTCATCAGAAAATATGACTTTGCCCCAGTCCTCAGCAGTCCATTCACCATATTTTCTGCAGAAGATCAGTCTGTCTCTGATGTTTTTTTGGGAGAAAAGTGGCTTATTTGCTGCCCTTCTTGACACCAGGCCATCGTCCAAAAGTCTTCGCCTCACTGTGCGTGCAGATGCGCTCACACCTAACTGCTGCCATTCCTGAGAAAGCTCTGCACTGGTGGCACTCTGATCCTGCAGCTGAATCTTCTTTAGGAGACAATTCTGGCGCTTGCTGGACTTTCTTGGACGCCCTGAAGCCTTCTTAACAAGAATTGAACCTCTTTCCTTGAAGTTCTTGATGATCCTATAAATTGTTGATTGAGGTGCAATCTTAGTAGCCACAATATACTTGCCTGTGAAGCCATTTTTATGCAATGCAATGATGGCTGCACGAGTTTCTTTGCAGGTCACCATGGTTAACAATGGAAGAACAATGATTTCAAGCATCACCCTCCTTTTAACAGGTCAAGTCTGCCATTTTAACCCAATCAGCCTGACATAATGATCTCCAGTCTTCTGATTGTCAACATTCTCACCTGAGTTAACAAGACGATTACTGAAATGATCTCAGCAGGTCCTTTAATGACAGCAATAAAATGCAGTGTAAAGCTTCATTTGGGATTAAGTAAATTTTCATGGCAAAGAAGGACTATGCAATTCATCTGATCACTCTTCATAACATTCTGGAGTATATGCAAATTGCTATTATAAAAACTTAAGCAGCAATTTTTCCAATTTTCAATATTTATGTAATTCTCAAAACTTTTGGCCACGACTTTACACTGGCTGCAGTGCAGGCCAGCACCTCCAAGGCGTAAAGGGCAAGCTCAGGCCATGTGCCCAATTTGCAGACCCAGAAGTTGAAGGGGGCAGACCCATCATTCAGTACGTGTAGTCGTGTGCACACATACTGCTCCACCATGTTGGTTAAATGCTGTTTCCTGCTAAGACGTTCCATATCAGCTGGTGGTGCTGGTTGTTGTGGCATGCTGACAAAGCTTTTCCACATTTTGGCCATGTTAACCCTGCCTTCTGAGGTGCTGGCAGTGCCCCAGCTGCTTTGGCGGCCTCTTCCTTGTCCTCTGCCTTCGCCTTGTGCTTCCACTGTGCCCCTGCTGTCAGGTGGGAATGCCACCAGCAGAGCATCTAACAGCGTGCGGTTGTACTCGAGCATCTTACGATCACCCTCCAGTGATGGAATTAAGGATGGTACGTTGTCCTTGTAATGGGGATCCAGCAGCGTAGCAATCCAGTAATCAGCACTAGTTAGAATGTGGGCAACTCGGCGGTCGTTGTGGAGACACTTCAGCATGTAATCAGTCATATGTGCCAGGCTGCCCAGAGGCAATGAAAAGCTGTCCTCTGTGAGAGGTGTATCGTCTGTGTCCTCTGTATCCCCACATCCATGCACCGGTGATGGCCATGAGCTGGTCTGGGTGCCACCCTGCTGTGAACATGGTTCCTCCATCTCCTCCTCCTCCAGAACTGTGCCCTGGCTGGACAATTGTGTACCTTGGGTTTGTGGGTGCAGGAATTCACTCTCGGAGACACTTGGGAATGACTGGCCGGAAACCCTACGAAATGATCCCTCTTCCTCCTCCTGTGCCACATCCTTTTCCATCATCGCCATGAGCGTTTTTTCAATGGAGGCATAGAAGTGGGATAGTAACGCTGAGAACAGCGTTATCGGCACTGGCCACGTTGGTGGAGTACTTAAAACTGTTCAACAAGGAACACAGGTCTCGCATGGAGGCCCAGTCATTGTTGGTGAAGTGGTGCTGTTCCGCCGAGCAACTCACCCGTGCATGCTGCAGCTGAAACTCCACTATCGCCTGCTGCTGCTCGCACAGTCTGGTCAGCATGTGCAAGGTGGAGTTCCACCTTGTGGGCACGTTGCATATGAGACGGTGAGCGGGAAGCCCGAAGTTGCGCTGCAGCGCTGACAGGCGAGCAGCAGCAGGGTGAGAACAGCAAAAGCGCGCACAGATGGCCCACACTTTATGCAGCAGCTCTGACATGTCGGGGTAATTTTTAAGGAATCTCTGCACCACCAAATTCAGCACATGTGCCAGGCAAGGGATGTGCGTCAAACCGGCTAGTCCCAGAGCTGCTACGAGATTTCGCCCATTATCGCACACCACCAGGCCGGGCTTGAGGTTGACTGGCACAAACCACTCATCGGTCTGTTATTCATGGCCCGTCCACAGCTCCTGCGCGGTATGGGGGTTTTCCCCCAAACAGATAGGTTTTAAAACTGCCTGCTGTCGTTTACCTTTGGCTGTGCCCAAGTTGGTGGTGAAGGGGTTACGCTGACCGGATGAGGAGCTGGTAGAGGATGAGGAAGCAGAGTAGGAGGAGGAAGTAACAGGAGGCAAACTGAAGCACCCTGCAATCCTCGGTGGTGGAAGGACATGCGCCAAACTGCTGTCCGCCTCAGGCCCAGCCGCCACTGCATTTACCCAGTGTGCTGTTATGGAGATATAACGGCCCTGACCGTGCTTACTGGTCCACGTATCCGTAGTCAGGTGCACCTTGCCACAGATGGCGTTGCGCAGTGCACACCTGATTTTGTCCCCTGCCTTGAAAAGTAGTGGCAGCTGGGCACGACGTACTGTGGGACAGCCACCGCCATAAGGCATTTAAAACAATCCGTCTCCACCAGATGGAATGATAGCATTTCAAAGGCCAGTAATTTAGAAATGCTGGCATTCAGGGCTAGGGATCGTGGGTGGGTAGGGAGGTACTTCCTCTTCCTCTCTAGCGTTTGGGATATGGAGAGCTGAACACTTCCGTGGGACATTGTGGAGATGCTTGGTGACCCAGGTGTTGGTGTTGCTGGCAGATCCTCTTTTTGTGGGGTGCCAGGTGGCACTGTCACTCCAGAGGTGGATGAAGAGGCCGCGACTGCAGCAGAAGAGGAAGCCGGAGGAGCCAGAGACCTTTCTTGGTTTTTGAGGTGTCTACTCCACTGCAGCTCATGCTTTGTACTTAAATGCCTGGTCATGCAGGTTGTGCTCAGGTTGAGAACGTTTATGCCTTGCTTCAGGCTCTGATTGCAGACGAGTGTCTTGTCGTCAGCACTGTGTTTGAAGAACTGCCAGGCAAGGGAACTCCTTAGAGCTGACTTTGGTGTGCTCGGTCCCTTGCTGCGGTGGGCAGTAGGAGGCGTACTGTCTAGAGAACGGCCGCTCCGCTTTTGCACCCTGCTTCCTCTTCTGCTGCGCTGGTGGCTCTGTGCGACCACTGCCTCTTCCTCCGAACTACATCGGTCACTCGCATGACCTTGATTCCATGTCGAGTCGAGGACTTTATCGTCCTCCACATCATCTTCCACCCAGTCTTCACCCCTGACTTCCTTGTTGGTCTGCACACTTTCGAAAGCCCCAGCAGTTGGCACCTGTGTTTCGTCATCATCCGAGATGTGCTGCGATGTTCCTCCCATGTACTTATCTTGAAAAATAAGTGGTTAGGCATCTCTTCCACTTCTGGGGCAGGGTTAGGTGGATGGCCCTGGGAAACCCTGCTAACAGATTCATCAAAAAGCAGAAGAGACTGCTGCATGACTTGGGGCTCAGACTGCTTGGCTGATTTGCAAGGGGGTGAGTTGAAAGACTGATGGACATCGGCTGCATGTGCCAACTGTGGTCTTTCAGCAGAAGACTGGGTGGGAGACTATGTGAAGGAACTGGATCCACTGTCAGCAACCCAACCTACTATCACCTGTACTTGTTCAGGCCTCACCATTCGTAGAGCCGCATAAGGCCCAACCAATTACTGCTGCAGGTTCTGTCGCCTACTCACACCTGAGGAAGGGGTTTCACTTGTGCGTGTAGCTGGCACAGATCGACCACATCCTCTCCCTGCAACAGGAGCTCCACCAGCAGCACCACGACCTGGGCCATGTCACTTATCTAACGCTCTACTCATATTTTTGGAATTTAGGATCATGTCCTAAATGGGTGTTTAGTTAATAGTAGAATAGAACGACAGTATGTAAAGGGTGCATCTCACACAGCCTGAACCAGACTAAGCCTCAATAAAAGATTTCTTTGCCCAAAATGGCTGTTTTTCAAATGCCTGAATCAAACCCCTGTATGTAAAGGGTGTATCTCACACGGCCTGACCCACTGAAGGCCTGAATTAAAGATTCCTTTGCACAAAATGGTTGTATTTCAAATGGCTGTATTTCAAATGCCTGAATCAAACCCCTGTATGTAAAGGGTGTATCTTACATGGTCTGAACCAGTGTAGGCCTGAATTAAATATTTATTTGCACAAAATGGCTGTATTTCAAATGGCTGTGTTTCAAATGTCTGAATAAAACCCCTTTATGTAGAGGGTGTATCTCACACGGTCTGAACCAGTGTAGGCCTGAATTAAATATTTCTTTGCCCAACAAGGCTGTATTTCAAATGTCTGAATAAAACCCCTGTATGTAGAGGGTGTATCTCCCACGGCCTGAACCAGTGTAGGCCTAAAGTAATTCTTTGCACAAAATGGATGTATTTCAAATGGTTGTATTTCAAATGCCTGAATAAAAAACCCTGTATGTAGAGGGTGTATCTCACACGGTCTGAACCAGTGTAGGCCTGAATTAAATATTTCTTTGACCAAAATGGCTGTATTTCAAATGGCTGAATCAAACCCCTGTACAGGGCCTGAACCAGTGTAGGCCTAAATTAAATATTTCTCTGCACAAAATGGCTGTATTTCAAATGCCTGAATCAAACCACTGTACAGGGCCTGAACCAGTGTAGGCATAAATTAAATATTTATTTGACCAAAATGAATGTATTTCAAATGGATATATTTCAAATGCCAGAATCAAACCCCTGTATGTATAGTGTGTATCTCACACGGTCTGAACCAGTGTAGGCCTGAATTAAATATTTCTTTGCACAAAATGGCTGTATTTTAAATGGTGGTATTTTAAATGCCTGAATCAAACCCCTGTATGTAGAGGGTATATCTCACAAGGTCTGAACCAGGGTAGGCCTGAATTAAATATTTATTTTCACAAAATGGTTGTATTTCAAATGCCTGAATTAAACCCCTGTATGTAGAGGGTGTATCTCACACGGTCTGAACTAGTGTAGGCCTGAATTAAATATTTCTTTGACCAAAATTGCTTTATTTCAAATGGCTGTATTTCAAATGTCTGAATCAAACCCCTGTACGTAGAGGGTGTATCTCACAGGGCCTGAACCAGTGTAGGCCTAAATTAAATGTTTATCTGCACAAAATGGCTGTATTTCAAATGTCTGAATCAAACCCTTGTACAGGGCCTGAACCAGTGTAGGCCTAAAGTAAATATTTATTTGACTAAAACGGCTGTATTTCAAATAGATGTATTTCAAATGCCTGAATCAAACCCTGTATGTAAAGTGTGTATCCCACATGGTCTGAACCAGTGTAGGCCTGAATTAAATATTTCTTCGCACAAAATGGCTGTATTTCAAATGGCGGTATTTCAAATGCCGGAATCAAACCCCTGTATGTAGAGGGTGTATCTCACAGGGCCTGAACCGGTGTAGGCCTGAATTAAAGATTTCTTTGCACAAAATGGCTGCATTTCAAATGGCTGTATTTCAAATGCCTGAATCAAACCCCTGTATGTAGAGGGGGTATCTCACATGGCCTGAACAAGTGTAGGCCTGAATTCAATATTGATGCACCAAATGGCAGTATTTAAAATCTCTGAATATAACCAAAATGTATTATGGGTGTATCTCACAATGACATCTGCATCAAAGGCTGCCAACTTATTTTTTTGTGCCCAAACGAGTGTTTAACAACTGAATTTGACAGCAGTATATAATCCTGTAATTTCACACGTGCTGATGCTGCAAGGCCTGAAAATAGTGTTTTTTGTCAAAAAAGTGTTTTTTTCAAACCCCAGAAAATGATGGGTGTATTTCTAGATTAAATTGCCCACTGACTAATCCAGATGTTGTAGATAGCCCAAAAAGGTTTTTTTTTTTTGTAACAGAATATGAAAGCTGTATATATTAAACTTGAATTTAACACTTGCAGATCAGGAAAATACAGTTTGTTTGACAAAAAAGTGTGTTTTTCAAACCCCAGAAAATGATGGCTGTATTTCTAGCTTAAATTGCACACCGACTAATCCAGATGTTGTAGCTTGCCAAAAAAGTGTTTTTCTGGTAACAGAATATGAAAGCTGTATATATTAAACTTGAATTTAACACTTGCAGATCAGGAAAA